>NW_023276510.1:0-652771 GCF_013357705.1 Chelonus insularis | reverse complement strand
GGTAATTATTTAGAATTGGGGCTCCAGTCAAAAATCGCTCCAAAAAATTTTTCACCACCTGGAAACTATTTTGTTAGGTAGAATTAGATAATTAAAGGTGGGGGAGACATGTTTCATGAGGTTTCATCGAGAAAAACACGATTTTTAGGTGTAGGTATAGCTTAAGTTCGAATAATAAAGTGACGAAGAGGATGGAAGGTGCGTGTTAAAAGGGCATAAATAATTTTGTGATTATTAAAAATATTTATGTTCTCTTAACAACCGCACCTCCCATCCTTTTCGTCATGCTATTAATAATCAAAAACAAGAATATATATTTTAGAATAAATACAGTTTAGAAAAAATTAAGAGTCATTAAATTTCGAATAAAAGTCGCGAATGGCAATGGCAAGTGCATGCAAACGCGTGGTATGATTTGGGAACCGTCTTCTAAATAAAAATTCGGCGACATATCCACTCATGTGGTAGTCTCGGCGACCATATTTAGGCATGCCACCACGTGCATCACGCCAAAGACGCTCCACATTTTGCGTATATGCACCTGTATCCGGATCAACGAAATTGTAGGTGTGATTGACCGTCAGGTGCTTGTAGCCTGAAAGTATATTAATAAACAGTTTAATACATGGATGAATGAGTGAATGAATGAGTAAATGGATGAATAAATGAATAAATAGTTGAATAAATAGATGAATGGATGAATGAGTGGATAGTTGAATGTATAAATGTATAGATGGATGAATGAATGAGTGAATAAATGGGTAAATGAATAAATAAATGAGTCAATGGATAGATAAATGGACGAATAAATGAATAAATAGATGAATGAATGAATGAGTGGATAGTTGATCGTATTAATGTATAAATGGATGAATGAATGAGTGAATAAATAGGTAAATGGATGAATAAATGAGTGAATGGATAGATAAATGGATGAATTAATGGGTAAATGGATGGATAAATAAATGGATGGCTAGATGATTGCATGCATGAGTGGATAAATAAGTGTATAACGAATACCGCGATCATCCAGACAATTGTATGCTCTCCAACAATCCGACATTATAGTGGTACCCGGTTTTATCCTGCGTTGTATTATTTTTAATATACAGCTGCTGAACGATTCGGTACCGTTTCCATGAATACCTCACCAGTGTCTCTATCAAACCCACCGAATATCCATTGCCCTTCAATAATTCGCCCACGATTGTACTTACGATGACCAAATTTAGCTTCATCGATTTCCACTATGTGTCCTTCACCGCCTAATTGTTTATTAGAATTATCAATGCACCATTCTTCTAACATTTCACGAATAAAGTAACTCCAGTCACACACAGTAGTCGAAGATAATTCTAATTCATCAACCAACATTTGTTGATGCGGCGGATTAAGTAAATATACATGGCTAGAAAGGCACACGTTTTTTCTGGTGTTAAATTTGTGTTCTCGATCCAAGAGTCGGCTCGCACTGATCTCTTAAAATTGCACTTTTTATTAATGACTTTATGTCCTGTTTTGTTCTATGACGCCGCTGACATCGCCATAGACATTTCGGAGGAGAAAACGATGCAGGATTACCGCATGTAGTACACAATACGCTTTCTACTATTATTCCATGGTCTTGCAAAAATTTTAGACTACGTTCGCGTGATTCAAAATTAATTGACGCATGCCGAATAGATATGGAACATCCTTCACACGTCATGATTTCTATCAAACTGATAAAATGATCTAAATCGCGAATAAATTGAATATAAATTGCCTTCAAAACCGATGAAATAAAAAATGTAAACAGTATGTATGAAAACGAACGTTTATTCTACCAGTAAGAATGAACGAGACAGATATATGCTAAACTTACTCATAAATAAGAACAAAAGCAAAAGAATGTAAATTTCTAGAAGTGAAAATCATAATATCATAATATGGGAGAGATACAATTCTCAGTAATCGTCGGATTAGTGTAAACAAAAAAATTCATCGCTTATATCGCGGAGAAATCGAAACAAAATAATTGATATGTTTATTTACATCAAAGTTCTAATATAATAAGAGCATGGAGGGGAAGACAAGTAAGCGTTAACTAAATTATAAACACTTCCACCCCCCTTGCCTCTTTTTGCTACGTTATGAAATGTACGATCAATGATTTTTAAGAAATTCATTGATTTATCATATGTAAGTTGTACCATGTAATGTCTGAAATAATGGAAATAATATGTCTCCCCCGCCTAAATTTACTATTTGTACCCTCAGAAACAACCCCAAATGCATAAAAAATTTTTGGAGCGATTTTTGACTGGAGCCCCAATTCTAAATAATTACCAAAATTATTATATACCATAAGATTTTATTATCACAAATTATGAGGATATAATGTACTAATTTTACTTTTATGTATTAAAATTTATCATCATTTGTTTACATATATCTCGATTGATTTATACATTTTTCAAGCTTATTAATAAACATTAAAACATTAATTATCGTTAAAAATAGTAATAATAATAATTTTGATGATATATATAGAATATTTTGTACTTGAACCAGTACATAAGTGTGTAATAAAAAATATTATTTGGTTTAATATTATCGTATCAATTTGTACAAAACTAAATTACAAATAAAATTACTTATCAATTAATCCTTAAAAAATATTTTTTCGAATTAAACTCTTTCGTATTGAACAAAATATATTTAACGTTTATACAATTTATGGTATTTATAGAGTTTGTATGATTAAAATCTAATAATATTGTGTCCTTGGACTTTAAATAAATTTTAAATTAGATGATATAATTACTATATCTATAGATATACCTTAATTAGAAAAGTTCAATGTTATAGATACTACATTAATATTTTTTATATTACGAATTTTGAAAAATTTTTGTCGATTATTGGATTTCTTTTAATATAAAAAAAATAATAAATAAAAATACATCAATCTACCAACCCCTTATATTATTCATCACTCATGCGTGATACCTTGTAATAATTATACATAAATCTATATGTCGATGTAATAAAAAATTATGTCCTGATGTTTTCAATTTAAATGATTCTTTTCACACAATATATTTCATTTTTACATTTATCAAATTGAAGTATCATTAATATTTCATATCAATTCTTTGCTTTCTCTATAAATGAAGATCTCTAATCAAGTTTTAATACTTGTTAGTTATATTTACGACAGAGGATTGAGTTTTCATGAAAAATGACCATTTTATGACTGGGTTATGAGTTTTTTTCTGATTTAAGCCTCCAAATGTTGATATATATGACTTGAAATTTATCCTCCAATTTATTATAATCTGACAATTACTTTTAAATGATCTCATGATTTAAATTATGACCTTTGAGTACCATAATATTTAAAATAAATAAATAATCGATTTGATTTTGAATTTTAATTTAATTGCTGTCTTTTCAACAGCATATCTCTAATATTGGATACTTGAAACTGTCGATTTATATGTAGACGATAATGTTAGATATTTTTGGAGCTTATAGAGAAATTTATCAAATAGAAATGGAGTATTTTTGAGGAAATTTGAATTGACATACTATTAGAGAGATAAAAAATAATCAGTTCTGGTAGTTGTCATAATTGTCATCAAGAATGTTCTTCATTATCTAAACTCTCAACGTTCTACGAAGTTACTCACTATCACTGTCCTTGACTCTACCGAACTTTCAGCTCGACACGTGCGACTAAACATTTCTTTTCAACACTCAAGCAAAAACCCCTATAACCATATATATTTTTTCTACTGATGAGGTCATGTGTTTTATTTGTGATTATCCATCGTTGAAAGACAGAAATTTAAATATTTCAGGATAAAAAAAAAATTCCCTCTCACATAAGCAATGTTTTCTAAATTTGAAGAAGTCAATTATGTAAAGATTGAAATGAAAAATGCTGTTATTAGATTTAGAATAAAATTTTTTCCATCTGATACAAATAATCGAATTTCGGCAATAAATTATAGAAACATTTCCTGTATTGAATTCTCACGATTCAAATGATTTCCATAACACGTGAGTATAATTAAATTTGTTGAGAATATAATACATTCAAGCAAATCTTGATGACACGTTCAAGTGTAAAGTGATGTTATTTCCGCTAGAATATGATGACTCGTTCTTCAATCCTCATGGCCACCAATATAAGCTTTAAAACTGTTAGTCAAAAAATGAGTCATTTTAATTAAACTTGAAATTTATTTTAAATCTTTATGTAACCAAAATTGAAAGAAAAAAAAATATTTATTGAAATTCAATGAAAATTAAAGATGTGATCATTTTAATAAGTCTAATAAATTATTCGACATGACATTTTATGAGAATTCAAATCACACAGAAACACAATGACACATGAAAATATAATTTAAACTATTTTTATGATTCATTACACAACCTTGATGTCTTTATGCCATCAAAAAATCCAGGAGCACGTGGACAAATAGGAAAATAGTCTATCGTGATGTCTTTCTTGAATGTTGCTTACCAATCTCTGTGTGACTTGCGTATTGGTTAATGTGTTTGATATGTGTCGATGTGAATATACACATTATAAACGAGTCAAGGAACACGGCGGGCATGTCTGACCTTGTCCTTGGGATTAATCTTTCCTCGTTATCGGACGACGTCGAGGCCTGCCCCGCGTTCAGTTTGCTCTCATCGTCAAGTAGCCATGCCACACACGCACACAAACTCACACACATTTATATAGATTATGCCTTATATCTCTGTATTTTTATTATTCTCTGAATTTGCTCACAGTACGACTATCGTCTTCTTGAAATTTTATTCTTTTCAAGTCTGTTAGAAAAAAAAATTTTTTCTTCAAGAAAAAAAAATTATTAATGGCTACACATTAATGTTCAATTTTATGAGCTGTCATTTGAGTCGAACTAACATTACCTTGAACACATTAATTATCATAAGAATAATTGTTATCGCGAGGCCAAGGTTTCTCAGTATATGCGACTGAAATACTTATAGTTGATGACTTCAAAATTATTAATTGGAATCAAAGTCATAATATTTATCAAATTTAAAGTATTGTAAAATGACAAAAATATTTGATGAAGGATATTTGACTTTACTGGTGACCATAAATGGTGACTATGTGCATTTAATATTCGTTTGTTTTGCTTCAATGCTTTCGGCCTCCCCACCATTGATTTTCTACCCCTTCTACCATGTTTTTTACTACTGCGCAAGCGTACAAGAACACATGAAGAGCATCTGAGGAACTCTCTTCTCAGTCCGACTATATATTCCAAGTTCTGATCACCTGTACCTCCAAATTCTTGAAAATTCGCATGTGCCAAAATAAACATTTGACTCCATCTATATTTGACCAGAGAAAAGAATTCCAATTAGCTCAACCGATAAGAGGTTGTTCTTTTCAAAAAATAAATTCCCTAACTTTGAAAAGTTTCATAACTTATACAGTTGGTAACAATTATAGAATGGTGGTGGAACGCTTTCAGAATCACTTGTTCTGTTGCTCCATTCTTTTTCTCACTCATGTACATTAATTTTTCGTACGCATTATCTCGTTCTTGCTTACTTCAGTTCAGAAGCTTCGGATGCCGGAGTGTCGATTTATAGATGTAGAAAAGTGTTTCATTCTGCAAAGGAAATAAGTCCTTTGACAAACTTGTGTATTATGGAACAAAGCTAACAGTAGATTTACATAGTTATTAAACTATGTAGGGATGCATCGTAGATTTTGTGCCACTAAATTTTCGTTTGATAAATAACTGTTTTCTCTAAAAACTTTGGTTATACCTAACTAAACGTCTTTTTGAGTCTTCATCTCGTTTGATATGGCCGTCGTTGGAGAATTCGATTACTTATGTCGCCTGTGTGCTACGAAAACAGGAATTTTGATGGGTTTGCCAATTTTCGAAGCTGGAGATCGATTGAGAAATATTGATAAAAAAATAGCTGCTTGTTTGCCTGTACAAGTATGTAAAATATCATGTGATTTAACGTATGATAATTATCTTTTAATTTTTATCATTTATTTTAGTAATTTAATATCTCTCTTTTTTCTTTATGAATAATAATAATTATTCTTTACAGGTTTCTTTGAGTGATCAGCTTCCTAAAGTTGTTTGTGAACCTTGTGCTTTTAAGTTAGATCAGATGTTTGATTTCCGAGAAAAATGTTTACACACTGAAGAATTGTTTATGGAAATGTTAAAAGAAATAAAAGATGAAAATATTCATCATATAGAAGATTCTTTGCAAAATGTCAATGAAATACCGGTTATTCAAACAGACATCGAACCAATTTCTCATAATATAAATAGTATTCAAACTCCTGGAACGCATTCTGAAACGGCTGAACCTAATATTCATACAATGAGAGTAATGGATGAAATGGATTTAGCTGGTGGTGAACAAGTTGTTACACAAGAGGAAATTGGACAACAGGAAACTGACATCGAAGTCTCAGGAATTGACTGTCTAGATAGTCATACTGTTCAGATGGTTGATGAACATATTCATGATGTAAGTAAAATTATGTAAATATTCATTAAAACGAACAACCTCAAGACTGAACTTTATTTTTTGTGATATAAAATAAATTTAAATATTTGATTGAAGATTTCAATGATTTTATTAGTTGTTAATATTGTAAAGTACTTTGATTTTAATAAGAAATATGTAAATTTTAGTTCAATAATTTATTTCAGGTTTCTAATCATCAAATAACTATGCATTTGGATGGTGGAATGACAGTGGTAGGAAATTTAACAGTAGATCATCTTGGAATAAATTATGTAACAGCTATAGATCCAGGTTCTCAAAGTGAAGAACAAATACTTCATTATTGTGAAAATGATAAATATGAAACAGTAGCAGTAAAGGAAGAATATGAAAGAATACATGATAGATTAACAACAGATGCGTCTACACGCAATATGGAAAATAATGTTGCAAATGATGGCTTCTCTCAAACTCAAGCAGCTACTGAAAGTGACGTTGATGAAACAATTGGTAATAAAGCACAAGGTTCTGGAGTATCTGAATCCCTTCATTCCAGTCCAATGCCGTCCACAAGCCAAGAAACTGCGAATAATATTGAAATTGTTGTTGAATATACCGGAAATACTAAAAGCGGATTATTAGAGAGTATATTAAATAATCCTACAATAGATGATACAGGTTCTAATTGGTATATTTGTCCTTTCTGTAAAATAGCTGCTAATGAGCCGAACAGTCTTGTTGAACACTTTGAACAACATTTTTGTTCTTGCCCATGTGGACTTTTCTTTACAAGTGTTGAAGAATTTAATCTTCATGGACAACAGTGTTCTTTAGAGAAAGTTGTAGGACCAAAAAATGAAATTGAAAAAACAGAATCTTCAGAATCTGTACCTACTACTGATAATACCACAGAAGGAAGCAAAAAAGCACAATCAAATGTTAGACAAAAATGGACTCCAAAAGTTTGTAATCAATGCGGTAAACAGTATCGTACTAATTACAAACTCCAAGAGCATATGAGAAAACATACAGGAGAAAAACCTTTTCAGTGTCTATTATGCGAAAAAGCTTTTAGGAGTAAAATTGGTCTTGCTCAACATACAGCAACTCATACGGGTCAATTTGACTATAGTTGCTCTACGTGTGGAAAAGGTTTTCAATGTAAAAGTTATTTGATTGTTCATCAACGAGTTCACTCAGACTTAAAACCATACCCTTGTAATACTTGTGGACAAAATTTCAAAACTAAGCAATCACTTTTAGATCATCAAAATCGACATCTTGGTGTTAAGCCTTACATGTGTGAGATTTGTGGTAGAGGGTTTATTACTAAAGGATTGTGTAAAAGTCATCAAAAAATACATTCTGGAACTGATAATCGTCAATATCCGTGTGAAGTTTGTAATAAAATGTTTGTTAGCAAAAGCTACTTGAATACTCACCTCCGAATTCATACTGGTGAGAAACCTTATCTTTGTGAAGTTTGTGGAAAAGGTTTTCTCACAAGAGTAGATCTTAAAATTCATTCTACGATGCATACTGGAGAAAAAAGTTTTCAATGTGAGATGTGTCATAAAGTCTTTGCAAGACGAGCAGCTTTGAGATGTCATAGGAGATCACATACAGGAGAGCGTCCTTACCGGTGTGACGTATGTGGAAAAACATTCACACAATTTAGTCCAATGGCCATTCACAAAAGACTACATACGGGAGAACGCCCTTATGAATGCGATATGTGTGGTAAAGCTTTCGTTTCGAGATCGACCATGATGTGCCACAAAAAGAAACACCATTTGCCTGAAACTTCTGCTGAGAAAGAAGCAAATAATGATGAAGCAGCAGTAAATGGTGTTCCATCATCAATTATTATTAGGGCATTGTATGATGAAATTGAAGTAAATGCAGACTGAGCAGATTTTAAATGTAGCATGTCTCATACAGTTGATCATAAAAAAAATACATTTGCATTTAACGCTTATACATCATTTTAATTAATGAAAAATTTTAATTCAATCAAAAGTCATTTCTTATGTCTACCGGGTGGTCATAATCACTCATTAATGTTTTTTACCTTTAGTAATACCTGAACAATTTAGTAATCATAGTGACTTATGATAAACAATAGTAATATTTGTAATAGCGATTAAATCTTGTAAATAAATAATGGATGAAGAATGATTAATGCTATGAAAAGACGAATTGGATTCGTGCGAAATTTAATGTCATAAATTGTGAAAATATTTATTCGATATGTTTTATCGAGTTTTTTTGGAATTTCTTGTATAATTATGAAAATAATAAAATTGAATTTCTTAATAAAAATATTTTTATATACTATTTGTTATAATCAAGGCAATATAAATGTTGTGTGATTTTCAAATATTCATAAATTTATAAGTTTATTGAGTAGATTACTTTTAGATTTATAAAAGTACTTTTTTACTTACGTTCTTATTTTTTGTTCTATTTTAAGACATCGAATCAAATACGTTATTTATACGAGCAGAACTGATTTTGATTATTTTAACAAATTTTATTTTATACACGATGACAATAAGAAATAAATTAAGAAATATGAGTATTCATCGACTCTGAATGAAAATGTCAGGAAGGCTGATATGATGACCAAGCAAATTTATTGAAATTTTTCCTGCTTTTAACAATCTTTTCAAAATGTGTATAGTAATGAGTCAATGTCAGATAAAAAAATACATTCTATAAAATTTATTGAACTTTTATGAGTAATAAAAATATTTGTAATAAATTTAATTGGTTAATATTAGGAATAATTAAATATAAACTAGTATTTTTCTAGAAAATGCTCTTTATTAATGGTAATAAACAATAGTATAGGTATAGTTTGATGGATAAATAAACAAATCGATGCCTAAAATATCGCAACATAAGATTTTTTTTCGTTTATCAGCTATTAAAAAATAGTTCCAGTGTTTATAGTGCTCATACGGTGGGTGATACTTTTACAGAGAGACAGAAAGAGAGCATTAAGTATATACGCATGTGCATAAAATTGTTAGGAATTGCACAGAAACTTCAACTACTATTTAATATTTTTTTTGTTTTTAAATTGACAGATACTTTGTTATTTTTTCTATTATATCATATTTATCTAAGCAAGGCATCAATGATATTTATTGTAAATAGCTTTGCGTATTATAATGAATTATAATGACTACGCAGGATCCTCTGTTTAATTCTTTAAGTTGAATTTTCTCCATAATTCTGTGATTATAAAATACATATAAAATTGTAATTCTTTGTTTAATAATAAAAACAAATTTACAAATTGTCATTGAGAAAGTACAAAATTCTTGTCTTTTTTTTTCTTTACTCTAGTTCAATACATATTTATATATGTTTTCTATTTTTAAAATGTCTTATTGTAGTTTTATTATCATTTCACCATTAAAATCAAAGCAGAGGATCCTTTACTAAATCATTTTTCACTTCAACTAACGCAATTATTTTATCATTTGTTATTTTACGTATAATACAAAGCACCAAACGTATGCCATACATTCACATACTGCTTTCTTAAAATAATATCTGAACTAATAATGATTTTAAATCAAATTATCATCATTTTACAGTTTGTGCTTTAAATAAAACATAAAATATATTAATACGTCATAATTTTTAAAAGCTTGTTGAAGAGTTTTTTTCAACACTATTAATAAATTGTAAATATTTTATTTTGGCTACTAATTGTAAATAGCTTCTTTTATTCTACAAGTTTATTTCAACTACAATCTATGAAGAAAAAATATCAAAGGACACAACTAAGTCAATTAATGACTCATTGATACAACGTATCCAGTGATTTAATAATAACTGCATTATTAATTAACTAGTTTAGAATTTATGTACATAAAAACCTCATATACAGACATTTTAATAAAAATTACGATAAAATATTGAAAGAAAATATGTAGAAACAATGATGTTCCATTAGTACTTATGCTTTTGATATGGGAAAACTATTCATTTTGCCATTGCTTCCAAGCGTAATAAAAATTTACATATAAATATTTGGCAGATTTCTAGCAGGATTACCTGCAAATTTAAAAATCGTAAGATTGATCCCAAAAATTATTTTGAATTGATTACCGATTAATTTGAACTTATTATAGTCACAGCAATTTGACAAAATACGAGAGAGCAACAATAACTTATTATATTGAATACAATGGGATGAATTTCTTATTAAAATATTTTATACAATTATAGTCAACGGTAGCTTTAAAAAATGGAGACATGAATCCGCAATAAAATGTAAAAGTTTCACAAAAGCGTACAATGTAATTGATTTATATTGATTATGGAAAATAGGGCTAATGTGTATTTTATCTGGTCCAAAAAGATAAAAATACACCTTTTCTATTTTTTACATATAATTTTAAAGATAATAATTATCATCATCACTGCTATTTTCAATATTTTATTATTCATATTCTTAATACTGAATTTGTGCTTTTTACAATAGCAATAGCATTGCATATTGGAATTTTCAATTTTATTTTTTTGTCTTTAGATTGATTTATAATTTTGCATTAATAATCAATCGATTTTGTATCAAAATATTAAATAACTGGAAATTTAGTCACTTTATACGAAAATTTGATACCAAAATTTCGTATGAGGTATCAGTATTCTTTTTTTTTTACTCTTTCGTTATTTATTTTAAAATAGAAACAACACCGGAATAAAAATTATTTCAAAAAAATTCTTTTAACTGGAAACAATCACTTTAATGGAATTCTTTCTTTAAATAATAAATTCTAAAAAATTTATCATATATGTTATTAGAAATTAAAAACAATTGGAGGGTGTCTATCAGTAAATAGATCATTTATAAACCGAGTACGTGAATTTTTTTTAAATAATTTTTTTTTTAAAATATACATTCCAGAGTGTAACAACTTAAATTGTCCATCTAACCAATTATTTCAGCCTTAGTCT
Organism: Chelonus insularis; assembly: GCF_013357705.1. Classification (NCBI taxonomy): domain Eukaryota; kingdom Metazoa; phylum Arthropoda; class Insecta; order Hymenoptera; family Braconidae; genus Chelonus; species Chelonus insularis. Next base: position 641,278 of record NW_023276510.1, on the reverse strand, counting down.
CACTTCGACTACGTATTATGTTATATTTATCATTTTTGTTTACGTTATTTTTCTTATTTCTTAAATTGTACAACACGACACATAACAAATTTTATCTAATTATCAATATTTCTAAATCTTTAAAATCTTTCTTTTTCATTCTAGAAATTCTATATAACTATTTATTAATCATGTTTTACGCTTTTTTTATATCCACTGAATTTAAATTTTCTGAATTTTTATCACATACTTTACATCAATACCTAAACAATATTATACAATTATTCTATACGAATATATATAAATAATAAGCCTTATCAAATCATACACAAATAATAATAAATATTTAAGCGATTCTGCACATTTCGATTTTCAATCCGAGGTGATTAATATTTTTTGTATTTCTTCAATTTATTGCTGTTTTTTTCTGTATAAGATAACACTTTCGAGGTGAACTTTATAACAATTTATTCGTCAATTCCTGTAAATAATTCATGAAAATTTATTTAATAATATTTAAGATTTTCAAAAATAAATAAAATAATGAGACAATTGACCTAATAACAACATAATTGTAAATATAAAGAATTTACCAGCATATTTTGAATAATTAAAAAAGTTTTTGTACCCATTTTCGCTATTCTCAAGCAGTTCTCATTAATTTGAGATTAGAAATTAGTCAAATAATTAATACTTACAAAACTACTTGACCGCAAGTGTTTGTTTAAGATGTCTCATAAGATGACTTCCAACATCGTGCACTTCAGGCCATTGCTTGAGTACAAATACAATTCCCAAGAAGACGATTGTAGTAGTTAATATGCGCACCCTGCACATGAAACAATGAGGCTTAGTACAGCTGAAACAAACACGTGAACAACAAACAAAAAAGATGAGCATGTGTAATCCCTTCTCTTGAAAATTCTCCAGTCCCCTGATGGTATGTTGATGAGATAAATAAAAAAAAAACTAGAAAAACGTGCATTCACAACATTCATTTAGTGAACTATTAATTTTAAAGTAAATCTAATTACATAGTTGTCTAATAGAGGCTGGAGATGATAGGTAATACTGAAATATTCGATAATATTCGGCTCTTGTACCTTGTTCTCAAAAAGGGCATCATTATTCCTGCAATGGTGGCCACTAGTAACAGAACAACTTGGAGAACCGTCAAAACTACGTTAATCAATTTAACAATTAATGCTCTTGCATTACTGTTATCTAGTCCTTCAAGGGTCACATACTGTTGATGCTGTTGTTGTTGATGTTCCATTTTTGAAATTTTTGTTTGGCAACTTTCCAACATTTCATGTATGTCCCGTAGGCGATCTTCACTTTGATATTGAACTTTCTCTTCCATATCTGTGATTGTTTGTTTTAGATTTTCCACTTCATTTTGGTGCAGTTCTGTTAAATCATTCATTTGCTCTTCAAGTCTTTCACAACGAAAACGCTCTTCCTGAAGAGCATTTGATAAATATGTGACCTCTTGCTGAAGAGCCTAAAGTAAAGTAATGTTTCGATTGTTAGCTTGAAAAATATTACTTTTTTATTGAAAAACTAAATAAATAAATAATAAAAAAATACCTGAAAAGATTCTAATTTTTCTCTCATTCGATCAAAGTTTTCCCGATGTTCTTGGAGCTCCGAAAAAATTGATTTAAGACTAAACGCAGCATTAGTGTTGTGACAAGCATGAGCTTGACCTCTGCTTCCTGGACCACTCTCACTAGTAACACTGGAACACTCTGATCCTTCTTCCGATGGGAATTTGACGGGTGCAGCACTGTGAGTTGAACCTAAACTACAACCTCCAGGCAAAGTAGCGGATCCATGATGAGTTTTTTCTTCTTCAACACTACCATTGTCACCAGTACCTGCACGCGGTGGATCGTTTACATAAAAAGTTGAACCATCTGCGGGTGATACAGACGCTGTGCATTAGAATGTTATCCAATACTAAGTTTATCAATCGTATCGTATCATAACTATGTTGTTTTTAATGCATTGTCTTGAATAAAATTGAACGAAGAATGCAACAAATAGATCTAATGAACATTTCCTTAGCATAACAACTGTACAAGCAATCTTCCAAGCAACGACACGATCCCTAAATTAGTTAGTATTGGATAACTAGCAGTGGGTATATAATAAAGAAAGAAGTAACAAGAATAAGCAGGAAAGCTTACAAATATGCTGTAGGCAGAAGCAAAGTAGAGTTTATATCATTATATGAATAATAAATTCAGAATATACAGATTGAACTCGAGTTCATGTGTAAGCTTAAATAAGGAAGCAGTTTCTTAAGCTGAGAACTAAAGAAGCACGTATCTGAATGCGGAATATGGAAGGATAAAAATAGCAGTTACTTCAGCAACATTGATAGAAGCATTTTATCATACTGAACAAAGCTCAACGCGCATGTTAATTGTCTATTACTTACTACTGTCAACTGTAATGGCAGCGCAAAAAATTTAATTATGATTATTCAATTCAACTAATCAACTAGATTTAATTATTCTAATAAGATAAATTATTTTTTTATCATAAATACTTTTGATATGTTATTTTCAAAGTGTTAGATATTAGTGTTGAGATAAGCTTATTACACAATTTAAAAATTCAATATTAGTTCATACTGTTATATTGTTAAGAGTTGAAGTTATCGATTGAATTGCTGATAAAATGCTACAATAGATAGTTAACTTACGTGATAATGTATTTATATTGTCAGCACTGCCAAATTTATTTTTTATAAGATGAGCAAATTCTCTTGGTTTTGACATAACAGTCCTGTAAGAAATGAGAGCAATGAAATTTTTATATTTATTTTAATGAATCATCACAATCGGTTTCAATTTCATTTTGTATTTAAACTTACCCCGAAAATCCGCTAATTCCGTCTCTGATATTCCCGCCCACGTTTCTGGAAAGAATCTTAAATTAGATTGAGAAATTTATGTGCTACACCTAGTTTACATGTCTGTGGCCTTAACATTGTAGTTATTTTTACCCAACCGTCAATATTTAAATCTATATTAGATTCAATTTAATTAAATCATAAGTTATCAGAGTGAGTACGACATTTCCTTCCGGAATTTATTTCAATTAAAATAATTGTCGATCTCTCAACAAAATATGTTCATTACAGGAGTATTTTTCATCGGACAAAATGTAAATTTATGTTAAAAAAATATTTATTCATTGTAGGAAGCAAGTCCGTTATTTTAAACTAGATTTGTATTAGATAATTGTAGTACCTTATTTTTAACAAAAGGTTTTGAAAGAAAGAATATTATTATAGAGAAAATTAAGATTGTGATAAACATCTTTGATAATATAATTTGTCTATTAAAAATTTATTATCCTCTCTAAAAATGATTTTTTATTTGATAAAAATAAAGAAAATTACTTTAATCCTTGACCCATATCCCGAAGAACCTCTCTTGGTTGTCGATGACTCGTTGGTGCGCCATTCATTTCATAATTCCTTAATTTCTTCGAATAACTATCCAGCTTCTTCTGCAATTGGGCAATGTTGTGGGCTGATTTTTGGTTTTTCTTTTCAAATACCGTTTTAATCCTAACCAATTGTTGTTTATCAGCGTTTGCAGCAAGCTTTAAATATTCATTGACATTCTCTGCAAGTAAAAGAGTAAATTATTCTTATCACGCTAGTGAATCATATCGTAGTGAATGATACATCATGATACATCGCTTATTTTACATACACTTTTTTTTCTCAGCTCAGTATTAAATTTCGTAATACTGCATTCAAGCTGACATGAATACAACTATTTCTCACGTTACAAAATAATACATAGTTATCTTACCATCTCTCATTTTTTGTTCTGTTCTTATAAGTTCACGAGTCTTGGTAATTTTATTTTGAATTTGCTCGATGGCTTGACGAAATCGTATGCCACTTGCATCCACATCATCAGTTATCAATTCAGATGAATCATTTGACAGAAATGATTGAGTTGTGTTGTGATAAGTTTCCTAAAAGACACAATAGGTTAATTATTAGCACTTTATCACTACTAATTAAATATTAAAATACACAAAATAATTTTATTTAATAATTTATCTACAATTGACAGACTTTCATGATTGAATTATCAAAAAAACTCCAACCAAATGCTACTTTGAACTCATTCACATTGCATACTATCATTAGATCCACTTGAAGCATTATGTAAATTAACTGTCCATTCCTTAACCCGTGACCCTGCGTGTATAACTGAGACGGATGCCGATTCGCTGTATACATGGAGTGATTATAACCACGACACAAGTAATTTCACGGATGAATAATTATAGCAAACATGTTTTATTCATTATTAACTTGACATTTCTCGTGTTTACTTACTCCTTCATCGTCCGTTGGTGGATGAACATTGGAAACAAAGTCCTCAGATTCCACATTGGACGGATTAGGATTGGATTCATCTGCATTGTCACCAGATCGTGCCATAGCACCTGGTGATCTTTGCCGAGTACTCTTCATGCCCGTGCCTCCGCAACCACTGCTGCTACCACTTCCTGTACTTCCCTCTCCAGGTTGGCTGTTGAAATGACTATTATTTACTATTTTTATATCAAATAAAATCGAACGATTATGATAGAATATTTATTCCTATTTTTCCAATAGCGGGCAATTTATTTATGAGACCTTTGATATTTAATTAATTCCAAGAAAATTATTAATGTTTGATTTTATAATTTAAATTTAATTTATATGCATTCAAGTGCTTCTATTAATGATTGGAATTTAAAGGCAATATCATAAAACCATGACTAATATTTTTTAATGAATATCTATATTCTCATTTCTGATCGATTGTGGTATAGATAAAATGAAAAGTATTACAAAGTGATATCATCATTTGGTCTCATAGTAACTCATTTTTACATTCATTCATATGTTTTTATTGTTGAAAGAGAAGTACAAAAGTTGATCCTAATCATATTATCTATCACCTGTGCTTTGTCTAGACAAACTTTTTTTTAGATTTATCACTTTCAAATCATATATTGGATTTTGTTCTGACTTTTAAACTATGTCAGCATTCACATAAATCAAAAAGTTATAAATTTTTTCAATATTATATACAATATTATTAACTTTGAATGACATCAACTAACTATTTTTTAAAATATGTTGAACGAAATAAGTATAGAGTTGTGAATGTGTCTTTGAGCAGAAAGTAACTTTGTTAAAGCAAAAGCATTGAAGAAAAGCTCTTTGATTAAATTGTAAAAAGAAAATTAGACAAGTTAGTGGTTTTAAACTACGTAAGTTAAATGATGTTAATTTCAGTGTACTAGAATTAAAAATTAATATTATTGAGAAGCTTACACTGCAGGATTACATGGCTTTGGCACGTGCTCCAGGTTAACCGATGAGTGTCGATGGTGCGTTGAAATATTCGCTCTATTTGGTGAATTACCACGAGAACTATTTTTGCTTGACGAAGATACAGTCAAACTAGCCATTACTTTTTCTAACCGTTAAATTTATATCCTATAGCTCATGGCTGCTAATGCATACCCTTCCATTTAATTTTTAGCCTGTGAAAAAATTTTTTATGTTTATTCAATTTTTATTATCCCACATTACTCACTTATTAAATTATATCTATATTGTCATGTATTAAAAGAATAGGAGGTGTTAAAAAATGATAAGATAACTCAGTAGGTTGATTCTTTAAACCTCACTACAGTCAATTACTGAATCAGATTAATATAAATCTTTAGTAGATTTATAGATCACAGATGAAATTCAATTAGCAACAATTTTTGCTGCATCATTTAACATGATTTAATTATTCAGTTCTGTCAGATTAACATTAATCTGTTAATAAATGTAAATGAAATTTTTCTAAGTAACACATTAGATAAACAAAACTTCATTTAAAGTAACATAAATATTTTTAAGAAAAACAATAACATTTGTTTTAATTATTCTTTAATTTCAAGAGAAGCTTGAGGAAGATTAATGTTCATTTGTTAGTTTAATCTTGCTATCAATTCTTTTAGAGGTTGTTATTGTACTGAGCTATCAGAGGCTATTAATTTTTCGTTTATATTTACCGAATGTTAAAAATAAAGAATAAAATTTTAATGACATTTAATTAATTCTTATCTATAATTATGGTAATATTTGGAGTAAATTTAAAAGTGAAAACTGATTTTTTTAATAGTACTTTGTAATATTTGTATATAAAACTACAGATAAAAGTAAAACTTTCTCTTATAAGAAAGAATGCTAATTTCTAATGATGTATTTAAGAGGATTAAAGTTGTAAAGATTTTACTTTTACTCAAAATATTAATCCTTTTAAATGAGCTGTATTGATATTTTGTTGCTAACGAGTCACTTTTATGAGTCTTCTTCATTCTTCTATTAAATACCCAACAACACTACATTAATTATTACTAAGCTGTATATCATCTGAATGATTTTTAATGATTCGAAGAACAGATTGACAATGGACTCAATGTTCTAAAAATATTTATCACCTCCAGAGTTCCATAGTGATCCTTTTAACTGGTGATTCATCGAGATTAGAAATTATATATGCTTACATTGACCAGTTAATATCACACGTACGTGATACATCAAAGAAAATTGTTCTAGACTCATCGTGAGACAAAACACAAGGGAAACTGTCAAGGAATCTTTCAAAGAATTCCGTTGCATAGTCAATGGATGAGTAATGAATGTTGTTAGTGGCATTCAACATGCTCTGATAGATGAAATACAATAATAATGTGAATTAGTGATTACATAGTAGTAAATATCAGGTGTGAAAGTGAGTAAGGAAAACAAACAGTGTCGTAACCTGTCAGTGTACATCTGAAAACGATGAAATTTCATGAATATTTTGATGTATTTGTGATAAAATAAAACTATGAAATATATTTATGCTCTACATAGGATTGTCAATCGTCCACTCACCTTGTTCTCAGTTAATGATGTCCATGAACGAAACAATATTGCCCGCCCAAAGTTCAAGCGTGCATCATGCAACGGTACAATTGTCACACGCGCACACATAAATAAATGTTCGTGGCTGTCTAGAAATTGCGTCCCGTCCACTTCAAGTAGCAAAAAAGTTACAAACGAACTAGGCGACAATCCAATGGATTATTTTTATAGAGCACGGGTGTGTCATTGCAATTTGTTCACATATCGATAATTTACTAAACAAAATTAATTATTTTTAGAGTTCTTTAAATTGCTCTCTATAAAAATCAGATGAAATAGTGAATCACACACGAGCTGATAACTTACAGCAAGTTGAGACTCAAGAATCTTTATGAGACGAGAGAGGTGATGTGAAACTGATCAGCGGAGAGGGTACATTGAAGAGAATGAGATATTTATTTGTGTCTGACAGTGAAGGAATGGAAATTCTAACAAGAGAGAATGAGACAGTGCGATAAAGTAGGGAGAACGAATGACACTCAAAGGACTCTAGGAAGATGGCGGTGGTTCGTTCAGGTTTACCAACAATATAACTTCAAATATTCCTGTGGTCGACTAAAAAGTTGGCAACAGGTGTCATTGATAAGCATAAAATATAGTAAAGATAAAATAAAAAAAAATAAAAAATCAATCAATAAAAATAAACAGTAAATACTATTTATTTTTTTCACCATTCAAAACAATATAAATAAATAGCAATAATTTTTTAATTATTATTATCAATATAAAAATAGTCAAAGAAAATTTTATCCTATATTTATTATTATAACAGAATTCAAATAATCTAATAAAATTATATTATTAATTTTTTTTTAAATAAATAATTGTTTTTGTGATTTTCTATTTAATAACATCTGTTGATAAAAAATAACTTAGTTTTATCGATAGAAGGTATACTTGCTTTATTGACTGTATTATTATTATGGGTTGAGTAAAATGCCGATAGGTGGCGAACTATTTTTTTGTAAAAAGCTCGAAATGTCGACAAAATCATTTTTGCGTTTCATTTCAGTAATGACGCAGTTGATGTGCATTGTTGATCGTAAAAATTATAAAAAAATGTAAATTGATTTCTACATATGGCATAATTTATGCAGTTCAATAATATGACACAAATAATTGTAAAAAATTATTATTTATAAGGTAATATAAATTACATGAATAATTATAGTAAAATTTACAATGACGCAGTATCAAGCTGAGATAAATTGGCGCATTTAAGGTTATTATTACGATGAATTTTGATGAATTAACAAGTTAATTATAAAGTCAAAATAAAAAACAGTGTACAATATAAAGAATCAAGAGAATAGTCGAATGTCTCGCGCAATACCAAATTCGAATGCAGAATGAACGTCGCGGAATGTTGGCAGGTTCTTTTCCACTTGACGAAATCATTAGGGGACTAAATCCAATAAAGGGCCGCATCCACGAGTCCCAGCAAAAGAAAACATTCCCGTTGAAGCGATCGGTCGCATCGTAATCGTCTTCAATGATATCGGGGGGTCCAATGATGACCATTCGGCTCACGCCGACATTTGCCTTAGTTCACTTTTTCCTCCACCCTGACGTCCTCCGCTATTAAATTAGCTGAATAAACCGCTAAATAATTCCGATCGCGCGCGCGTCCAGGCGCTTACGGTCACGTTTGAGGGAACGCCGTTCACGAACCGGTTCGTAATGGAGTCTGCGAGTTGAGAAACGCAATGGACATCAAGGAGTAAGAGAAAGATGACCAAACTTTGGATATATCTGAGTTCTTTGGTCCGCACTGATTGAAATCTACGATACGACCATTGAAGATCTTGGAGAATTTATTGCTTGCTGTCATCTCAAGGGTGAACAAGCTCTTGATAGGGTAAATGGACTTGATGCTATTGACTATGATTGTTTTGCATAAGAACTGGGGATGTACGTAAATTATACCAAGTAAGTCAATTTTCAATGAATCTTTTCATGTATTCACCATACTAACGAAGTCGTATTTTGCAGATTTACCGGATTCATCATTACCATTACCTAACGAAACCTCGTCGAGTAAAGGCAATGCAAGTCTTCAACCGAGTTCGAGTTCTTCTTGGGTTATGAGACCCTGGGTGTTCTTTCACTGTGACAGACGACACGATTGGTCTGCTGAAGAATTTCTCTGCTGTACAAAGATACTGGACAACTCTCGACGTGACTTATTCTCGCAAGTACACTAAGTCTTTACGTTAAAACAAAATATATCTGTTGAAAGAAACGAGTAATGGATATCTTTATCATTTGACTTAAAGTGTTTTTAAGTCTGTATACGAGTATTATTTGAAATCTCTTTGAGTTTCTCATTCGAAGGAACACCAAGAAGTTTGTGCGGCCACCATTGAATCGAGTCCAATTGGTTCAAACCCATTAATATTTATGAAAACGTTATATTTATACGCGTAACGACAACTCCCACCCCTTGTGGCCCCTTCCTCTTTCTTTCCCATCGGTGGCTTTGGTTGAGCTTGGCCTCGGGGCTCCCTTGGCACGAAAAAACCTGAGAGATTTATCGGGACGCACTCGCGCGCGGACAGCCATTTCTACCTTGATCATACATCAAGTTATATACCAAAGAATCCTCTTACGTTATATGTTTCCCAGTATTCTCTACTGTCTTCTACGATCCAGTGATCATCAGAAATTGTTTGATAAAGTCCTAATTGATATGAGAAATTTCTCACTTACAATCTTTATCCGTTATTGAATTATTTCACTGCTGTTAAAGGTATTTGTATGAAAAATTAATTGAATGTATGTTCACAGAATATGACATTTAGTTTATTCAATGACTCAAGTTGATTATAATGTTCGGAGTTTTTTGCCTCAAGACTTGGACGTCTCCATTTCCTTATCCAGAGAGAAATGAAGTCGAAAAGACAGTGCCTCTTAATACAGATACAACTTGGATATTTCCTCTCTTTATCTTTCCTCTGTCTCTTGCTTCTTCAATTCCTCGTCTAAATAATTCATTGATTCGTCTTTGCAATCGAATACGATTGTCTGACGATTGAATGTTCGATCATTGCGTTCATGATTGAACTTAAGAGATGTTGTAGAGTAGTAGAAAAATATATTATGCTAATCATCAAAATTGATTGTTTTTTTTTCGGGCAAATTTGATGATTTTGGGCTTCTTATGGAATAATACAATTTTTTTGTGAGTTTTATTCCAACTCTTCTCAAATTCGATCTTATTTAAATACGATAATTTTGATAAATTATCGATCTTTGTCGGGAATATTAAATTAGTTGGTAAGTCTATCGCATTGTTTGCTTCTTGACAAAGAAAGCTATTAGTTTACATCTATAATTTTGTAGCATGAATAGGTAGAGATACTAAATATTAAATTGACAGGAATGAAACGAAAGATTCATCAAATATCGACGCAAGGCGCTTCTTCTATTGTAAACATTACATACTGCAGAAGGTGGTGATGGTGATGATTGCAGTTCAACCCTATAATTTGACTCAGACACTATCGAACGCTTTCTTTGACTGAATCCTTTGTGTTTGCATTATCCTTTGCAATATATATTGTAGAGGATAATAATAAAATGAAACTAATCCTTAAATTCTTATTTTATTTTGTTGCATGAGGTGTAGAAGCTTTGAATTGGCTTAATAAAATTTTAATGATTCTAAAACACATGCTCGTTTGTTTGATTGTTGTGCCTCACGCTCGTGCGGCTTTGACCACTTCGTGCCAGTAGTCTTTAAGTAGATGCACCGTCTGGGTGAAGAGTCTACTCGGCGATTTAGTGATTAGAAAAGAAAGTGTGGTTTGTTTAGCTGGTCTACACACCATGCTATGAAAGGCTTTATATACTGTTTCTTTTTTGAGCTTTTTGAATCAATAAGTAACAAAAAATTTACTATTTTCTCTCTTCCTACTTCACTGATGTTCACTCTTCTACTATCCTTTCCTCTAATTTTCAATCGATCAATTTTTAGTCCACCTGAACACAATGAATCTCGTGAGTAATCGTTTCGACATAATTCAGTTTGAAAGTTGAGGTTTTAACACAAAAAAAACTTCAATACAGACAATTTTAATTTATGAAATTTCTGCTACATAATTTATTTAATGATGATCATATTAATCAGTTTTTATACATTTTTCTGGAACATCTAAATTTTTCTCTCAATTTATGTGAATTCTTTGATCGGAGCAATTTAGTGATGAATTAATTTATTTTCTTTATGAATAAAATTTAGACGTATTCATTATTCGCCTATAATTATCAATGATTGTACATTTATTGTAGATAATTCTTCACATCAACCTACGGTAAAGCTTTGAGATGAATTCATTTATCATGAACGTATGTGTGAATCAGTATTGATTATCAGTTGAATTATTTTCACCGGGTATCAGATCTAATAAAGGACACGTATGAAAGAGACGAGGATGAAGTACAAATTGGTACATGTCTGCTAAATTGTTGTGTTTCTTCTGTTTAAGAACGTAGACCACATGTGGGTTGTACTGAGATTCAACGATGATTATCCTGTTAGGTAAAGACCGGACGAAGGCTTAATCGGGGCCGTGGCCTCTTGTTTCGCACCTCCAAAAGTGTTGGCCTGCTCTACACGCTTATTAAGTCAATCGAATGATTACGCTTTGTTTGATCGCGCTCACTGAGCCTCGAATTAAGTTGTTATCGAGTATTGGCAAATTACCAGTATTTGAGGTGTTGCGTTGATTTGTTACTGATCGTATAAACAAACTCTGACATTCTCATTTGTTCTTACAAACTATTATTAATAACCAGTTTTCTTTAAAATACACTTAAAATTGGATCTTTTCAACATTTCATTAGTTTATTTTGATCATTTTTTCTTCCATCCTCTAATATAATTATTTTGTCGTAATTTTTTAGTTAACTAGTTTTCTTTATAAAGTATTCTACTTCTTATTACTCGAAAACAATTCATGAATTAGTTTTATTTTTCGAAAAAGTTTAATTTCTATCTCGAGTGTGTCTTTCTCAGAATTATGAAGTAGAAACGTGTAATTTTAAAGCAATGTTGACTACATTGGTACTAGATTTTCTATAAAAATCATGCTCATGTTTTGCTGTAATGTCTTTTATAGCTACGTCTTATTGTAGTTAGCTATGCTCCATGAAATTATTGTGATGACTTGTATCTTTAAATTGCTTTTTATTTCTAATTTTTCCGTTTAATTTTTTTTCCACACTCTAACTCTGTATTTTATGATGTGGCAAATTTCTACTATAAAGTTCATCATATATTTTAAGAAGGTATATATAATTTTTATTAGGAGCTTTTCAACTGAAATAAAATATTTCTATAAATAATGTTTAATCAATCTAGAAAACTCTTTTATGACTTGAAACAAGTGACCTAGTTTTCATCAATAAATCGTAAAAGATGATATTGTATATATATTTTTTTTATAAGTATAAAAAAATATTTATTAATAACAAAAAAATTATTATTTACATCATTATTCAGAAAATAATTTATTGCAATAGATTTTTAAATTATTAAAATTATATAAAAATAGTTTTAACTTAATCTAAAATTTGTTTCCAGTTAAAACTAATGTATAGTATATTTTTAGATATATTTTTTTTGCGAAAACACAAGTAAAAAGGAATGGACTTGTTATAATGTAAACGGTGGATCGTCAAGTTTTTGTCAACTGGGATTTATTAAAAATCGATATTTGACATGGACAAGTCAAGTTCGTTTAAAGTTCAATTGGCGGCAGTTCCGTAGTAAGAGAGGAAGACGATTTCAACGTTCTTTTAACCAGAGGAATCTCAGAGCTGAAAAAGCCGACGATGGCACTGAAAGGTAGACGTGCCAACCTGTAATTGTTCTCCGATGTAATTGCTTGGTTGCTCTCGAGTCTTGGTCTGCACTTGGCGCGCGCGCGATTCGACCCTGGAAATTCGTGGCAACCACTTGAGGGACTTTACTTATTTCGGATACTGCGTGACTCCTATCCAGACATTCTTCACGAGGTTAACGAAATAGTTTCGTTGAAAAACATTTAAATTCTCAGAAAACGATATTTTAAGTACGTTTCTGCGTATGTAATTAGTTACATAACTGGTGATTGGATGTTTATAAAGAAGGAAATATTATGGGAAATAGTGTAAATTGTCTGGTACAAATGACATGAAGCAAAATCAAAGAGCGCACTTCTGACGCTTCCTTTGACGCATCAGAATCGATTTGAAATCGTTTGCGAAGCATCACGTAGTAGTTCTCAGCGGCAAAAGAGGAGCCGTCGGTGCGAAGGAGTGAGGAGTAAGGGCGATGCAATCAAGTGCACTTCCAAAGATGTCGGTCTTGCCGTGTGAAACAAGGAGCAAGCGACAACACACTCCGGGGCGAAATGAGAAGAGCTCAAGGAAAAGGACCGATACCTTTATGGAAGACCAAGACTGTGATGGATCGAGAGTATAATTATTTGAACCTTACATTCCAAAGTTTTATATAAAATAACTAATGTTTTGCTTCTGTTGCAGATGAAATCATATTTAGCCATTTCATCTTCAAACTAATTAGACTTTTTCTTGTGGTCATAAGTCCTAATATTGCTTTCACATAAATAATAATTCATTATATCTTGTAAGAACATTTATAAATATTTTTGTCATCAGAAATGGTTTTATGAGTATCGATAAAAGATTTAATAATGAACTTAAAAATGCTTTTGATGAAATAAGTTGTTGAAAACATTTCAGAAACTTATTAAACTAATTTTCTAATGTTACAGAAATAGCAAATATTAAGACAAAGATCAGAAGAAGTATTTAATATTATGATATTATATTGTTCAAAAGAGAAAGATTGTTGAGTGAAGCTCGTGAGAGATATAATTTTTTGCGTCATCTTGACAGACAGATCTCACGTATTGGACAGGGTGAGAAAATGAAAAGTGACCGTGGATGAGGTCCTGCCTAATTAAAATCATTCCGATTGCTCAGTTGAAGTCTGAAAGAACTAAAAAAAACTTTGAAACATCGATTAGAATTAAATCTCTATCACAAGAAGGTACATGTAAAAATGTCTGGCGGTCGAAAAATATTTCCCAAAGACTTTGACGTTGTTGAGAACAAACAACCTTTTGGCATTATCCTGAAAGTGGCTCCGGTGAGTCTCCCAACGACACGAGATGTGCACACACCGTACAATGGTAGCTGATAGGTGGCGGTGGTCGGGTACGATCTCTCTTGGAGTGGTAACGAGTCGAGATGGTCAGAAACATCGGCGGTGCCACTTCAAAGCGGGAATCCCGCGCAATCAGACCCCCTTTCCTCTTCTCCTTTGCTGGACTCGCCCGTTCCCTTGCGCGGCAGCTTGAAAAACGGAGCCAAGAGAGTCACCGTGTCCGTTCGCGAGGAAGCAACTCGCGGCACGTCCTCGCGGACGAACGACGTGCCGCCGTGTTCATTGGACTCGCTATTGCGTCTTCTTTATCAATAAAATCTTTACTCATCTCATATAGGTGCGATCCAGTTCAATTTTCTTCTTTGATCTCTGTAGAATCTGCCTTGAAGAAACCTTTAAATTACATTGCTTGTGAGAACAAGTCATTTGTTATACCATTCTTTTCTGCAGTCAATCACTGGGGAAATTTTTTATGTTTTTCAAAAAGTTTTATTTATGGATTATTAACTATCTCTTAATGAAATACGTACAAAATACAAAATGAAATTGATTATATTTAATTCACTTTTATTCTGCATTAAGTCATTTTTTTAAATTAAAAATATCTTTATAATTCGTTTAAAATCATCTTTAACATTTTATTAATTATTAATAGATGAATATTTGTTAGATAATTAATTTCATAATTTTTTTTTCTCATGAATAATGTATTATGAATTAGATTTCATCAGAAAATTTGTAATTTAGTAAATCAGTTCAAAATGAATTGAAGATTAATTTATTTAGATATGTTTGAATATTAATGTTGTTAATTTTGATAATTATGTCAGCTTCATAATAAACATTATAATTTTGATAGTTGGTATACTGCTCATATTACAAAATGTAATCGTGGTCGGTTTCTTAATATTGTTGGAATTCAGACTAAAATCAATTTCAAATGGTTATCACTTAATATACGTAATTACCTCATTAATTCTGCGTTTGCGCGGGTACCCAGACCGTCATGCGATTTGTATTCGGCATTGGTTGCGGGCGCGGCTACGATGCCTTCGTTGACCTCTTGTATAGATTTATTCCGTGACCCTTTGCGGGCTATTTAAATCGTGATTCAGCTTTTCAGTATTAAATGTCGTATTCGTTTATCTTAAAAATTAAACAATACTAAAACAGATATTATTCTAGTAAAAAATTTGTAAAAAATTATTCGATTTGTACTATTTCATGATCAAGTTTATTCATAGATGTTATATTGGATACATTTACAATATGTATGTTTTTTTAATTAAAAATTATTGGCAAACAAAATTAAAAGAATATTAAAATATTTTATGAATATTTTTAATATCTGAAAACTTCTTGTCACTTATTAATATTTATTTTTAACTAATGTTATAAATTTTAATAGATAATTATCTTATTTATTACGAATATATGAGAAAAAAAATTAATCATGATAAAATTATCTTGCGTTCAAGTTATGAATGTTTGATGAAAAACTGTACTTTATTAATACTAATCAAATATTTTATTAGTTTGGATCAATATTTTTCCCAGCATGAGACTGTTCAATAATTATTTCCTAGTATTATTGCTGTAATTCAATTTCAAAAGCTATTTACAGTTTTATCACCAATTTTATTAATTAATTCCAATCCTACTTGTATACTGCCACATACAAAACTATTAAAAAATTTAGTAAAGATGCTTAACGTCAATCGACTTATGATTTTCAGTATTCTAATGATCAAGATTAGTGTAAATGACATCTTCCACAATTAGCATCACGGCAAGGCGGTGGTGAGTTGGCGATGAAGGATGATAATGATAGTAATGATGATGATGATGATGAGGACGACGACCAAGGAAACATTATCTATCGCCTCCAGTGAGGTTACAAACTTACTCTCTCCTCACCGATGGTCACTCAGGTTGACTCTTTATTCTGCTTATTACCTCCTTCTGTTTCTATCCCTTTTTTCATTCTTCTATCTTTCCGTAGGCTCGTTATAAGCGGATAAATCGGCAGCAGCGAGATACGTGCCGAGGTCGAGGCTTGCCTATGGACTGGCGATAGGAGGTCAAACCTGGCGTTGATTCACTATTACTGTAAGCAAGGATACGTGCGTCGCTCCTGGGTGGTAAGTAGTTCCAATCCTTGTAACAACGTCGTATATCTTCTGTGTTATTTTTACGCTACTTTTCACCTGCGTGGCGGTTCCTCTGTTCATTATTTTTATGCTACTTGGTATTTCTTGTCTTCAAAGCAGTTTTATCGAAATATTTTCATTATTATACACTACTTTTACTTCAGCTTTTGCAGTAGCTTAACATGTTTCATGGTTTATTTTTATTATCTTATTCAATTGAATTGTTATATTAATTTATTTCTTTAGAGCTAATAGTTTTTATCCTCAATTAATTATTTAAATATTGAATATGTTTTGTTATGTTTAATTACTAATAAATTATGCAGCCAATTAATTTTTTCTAAAACATCAATTTAATTATCTTCAATATTTGAGGTAATTTCATGCAATTTATTAATATTTTTATATTGTTCTCTTAGATTAAATTTTCTTTTAACTTTCAAGTCTTTTGTTGGATTCAATAGCAGGATGGTATTAATGTGTTTAATTTTTAGATGAATTCTTCAAAGGAAAATGAATTTTTTTTTCATCTTATCGGATATCCGGTATAAAAAACATTTTTATTCTTCAAAATCGATTTTATCTCCCAAGCTGTGTCTTTCTTTCTATGATTGATACATTTTTTAAAATTTTATCCTTCTAAACAATTCGTCTTTCTAGTCATTTCCCTCATCAGTCACGCCTTTATGTCTCCCCTTAATTCGTTTGTAAAAATTACAATGACATTAAGTAGCATTCCCGAGTCTTTTTTTTTAGAACCAAAGAAAAATAATAGAGTCAATAGTCTAAAAATTTTAGGGTAGAATTGAAAGGAATAGAAATTTTCGCTACAATAGAAGGGAATCATAAGCCTCCTACGAAGCGAACTGGATGACCCACAGCGATCGTCCTTTTTGGTCGATGTTCTTTCGAATTCTGTATGATTCCTGTGGCTACTGTGAATTGTTTTTATGTCTTTAACATATAATAATAAAAAATTCACTCTCATCTCTGAAGACCACCAAGAGTCAAATGAAGAGTAATTTCCATTAGAAAATTATCAGCGAGAAAATTAAAGACTTCCTTCGTTTTTTTGTGTTCTTCATCTGCTGTTGAAATGTCGAGTTGAATTAAATAATGATCTTTACTTTGTAGCTTGTCTTCATCATTTAAAATATTATTCTACCAACAACAATATTTTTTCTAGACATTAATAAATAAAAACTCCAATGAATGAAATGTTTTACTATAATATTTAATACTGGTCGATATTTTCATCTCAGCTAATCTCGTTTCTCCAGGCCTATTTCATATTATTCTTTTTAATTCTATTTCCACCAGTTATTTATGAAATAGGTATGGTGTAAATAGCTTTTATGAATTAATAGCTAAAGAACAACGTAAAGCTGCAGGGAAGATAATAACATTGTGGTGGCTAAAAGATTGTTGCTGATGAAGGTGAAGTATTAGCAGTGTCACATGATTTAGAAAGAATTTAGTAGTTGTAAATTTAAGAAGCTTATGTTCATGTCATTTCATTCGTTTCCTTATGGGCAATCAATGCGCAATTATACGAGCAGTGAAACTTGATGACCATACGTATATAGTCTCTGCTAATGACCTGACTAGACCAGCAGAGAATGCTAGTAAGGAGTAGTTCAAGCATTATATTTTTGTGTTAACCAATTTGTTCTTGTTTTTTTTTGTGTTTAAAAACAATATAGTTGTAATATTTCATTTATCACCTTTATCAATTTATTCCAATTACGATTCAGGCTTTTATGATTGCTATGTTTTTATTAATGGACCTTTAGTTATTTTCTTTTTATTATGATTCCATGTTTTTTTATTTGGGTTAATTTTATTAAGTTTGAGTATTGATATTATTTAAAAAAATCTCTTTGTTGACTTATTCAGTTTTTCTTAGATCAGTTAATCGCTTTTCTTTGTTATAGAAAAGGTTCGCCACCTATTGGGACGTCTCACTGTGACTCTGAATGCAAAGCAATTTTATATTTATGATATTCTTAAGCAAACAACTGAGGAAAATTGGTCACAAAGAAATAGAGATGTTAAGAGTGAGGAAATTAATTCACCGAAAATTTTTCAATAATTATATTCAATGATATAATTGGTTATATTATGGTAAATTTTCTTAAACACTAGACATAGTTTCCGAGATCTTTTACTGATGAATTTTTATTTATCTTCCTAGAAGATAAAGTTTTTCGTTAAGTCCGCTTAATCTAGATTCGAACTACTCTTAAATCTTCCAAGCAATTAAGTGCGCCAACGTAATTGTAATTGTTAAGTCAATTCCTAATTACTCAGTGTCTGAGTAAAAATTAAAATGAGAAGGCGTGGTCCATATATCATTTTAGGATGCACGTTCCATAAAACTATACTCATGACCCGTTTCAAGTCGTCAAGGATTTTATCTTGTTGAATTTTTTTTATCTCTGTGTATATGATGTTTTTCATTAGAAAATAAATATTTTTATAGTGATCAAGTTGCATATAATTCAGGGTTAAACTGCATTTTTCAAGAAAATGTTTCGTTAAAGATTCTAATTATAGAATACCTTGCATTTTATTGAAGATTGAATTAAGATATAAAATGAGAAATTTCAAAGTTAGTAGTGAGAAAAAGTTTGATAGTTTAATATAATTAAATAAAGAAATAATTCTATAGACACAAGTGAAGCAACAAAAGAGAAAAATAAAATTGAAAGGATAGTTGATTAAAATTTCTCCTCGTTTAATAATAATGTTTATTATGATGATTAATAGAAGTAAATAATTGTTTTTATGAATGTTCAGATAATAATGACTATATTTTCAATAATTTCTTATAATTTCAATTCTTCTCTGTCATTAATAGCTTATTTTGTATAAAAGATAGTAATTAAATAGCTTAATTTTTACTTATATAACTTTTTAAATTAAATGAAGTGTTGTTGTTAAACATTGACTTGAAAAATGTTACAGATGTCAGTTACTTGCTCACTTGAAAAGCACCGAATAAATAACATGCAATTTAACGAGCTGTTAAATATATTTGCATGTTATATCCTCATTCAAAGGACACGAAAGTTGTGTATTTTTCACATTTAAATTGTGCGAAATGGGGCATAAAACGAATAAGTAAAAATAAGGTGAAAAAGTTTGAATGAATTTAAAAAACCAAACATGAAAATAAAGTTTAAAACGGTTAAATTCGTATTTCCATTGATCAACTAACTATGAATCTCTTCTCAGAGTTCATGAACGTGACGGGTTTTTTTTTTGAAAGTAATACATCGCGTGCAAGATAAAAAAAATGGTAATCATGGTGACGAAAAATGTAGGAATAAAATCTTAAGGAGAATAAATTCATAATGATGATATTTACACAAAGAGTACCGTTCGTACATGAATTGCATATCGGAGGGAACTAATTTTTTCCGTGAATAATTTAATCGGTTAAGAATTATTATTTGAGGAACTGGAGCAAAATAACAAATTGAAAACATTAAGTTTCCTTGAAGGAAACGCTTTTAAATAATTGTATTCATTTATAATAACAAATAATGGTGATGAACTAAATTCACAATTCTGGGAGTGACGATTATGTATAAATTTCTTTAAAAGTATTAACCATTCAAAGGAGCGTAATCACACAGCAGACAGTACAAAAGTGTAGTCCATTTACTTTAGCAGTGATGACAACAAGTCTATTTATAATGAATAGTTAAAAATCATGTTAGCAAGAAAGTAGTTGTGTATAGCACTTGAGAAGTTTTTATGGGTTTCGAATTCTACATTAAATTAATTATATTGCAGAAGAAGAGTTTAAAAAAGAGAAATTGTGCAACATAATAAATATGCGAGAATTAACTGCAACCCCATATATATATATATATATGAACTGAACTTATAATTTTCTACATCCTTTCCATTCTATCAATTGAGTCAGTTTTCAGGTGCACGGTTGAATGGTTGCCAGAGAAACAATGACTTCTCCGCATGTATATCCGCTTGAGTAACATCCTTCCGGTTGGATATGACCACTTTTTGACTTGTGTCCTGCATTTTTGACGGCATTACAACTATTTACTTTTGTTTCTTCCTTCCTACTTACTATACATCCAATATATAACACAAAAATGGATGGAAGGACATGGGAAGAAAGTGCTTAGCAGGACCTTATTGGATGGATCCATGCAAGTAAACCGCTTTCATTCAATTTCACTTCCTTTCTTACGACATTATTTGCAAGTCCAGTTGATCGATTCTACTAAGAATATATTTCAAAGGTCTTTAAATTTCTTAGAAAAATTATCAGTGGACAAATCGTTGTCGCTTCTTGGTGAGACTTTGCCATAAATCCTTGTCTATTCATGATTTTATCTTCGTTCCATTTGTGTGTGCGTGTGGATCTTGATTGGTTAAGTTAATGTGCGACAATGCATATGCGTATATAGAAATACTGTGCTAGTACTTACATATAAATCGCACACAGGTCTCTCACAATAACAGTCTCTGGAACTGGCACGAAGGTGAATAGAAACGTCTGAGACTGTGGATCCCAGCAGCGAGAGCATTAAAGATCTTTGTCCAGTAGTGACCACGTAGACTCAAGTGCTTGCTAGTGCGTTTCCTGGATCATTGCCAAGGTGAAATCATCGCTGTCACCGTAATGCTAGAGCTTTTCATACCGATGGAAATGATTAACGAGCTTCTGGAGTCTTAAAGCAAATAATAGGATTTTTTATACTTTTATTCTTGTGAATAAAATCGTTTGGATAATGTTCGAAAGGTCATGAGATGAAAAAGAATTCTTAGGTCAAGTTAATTGCAAGGTAAAATGCAAGCAAGACTTGGTCTTTAGATCAACGAGAGTTAAGTGTTGGATGCTTATCTGTCAACTTAAATTAAGAATTTTCTTCAGTTGTAATTAATTATTTTTACCTTTTTATTGTTGTGGAAAAGATGATGATTATTTTATCTAGGTAAATATGACCTAATTTTGAAATTGTTAATATGAAATTTGCAACCTAATGAGAACAGAAAATGAGAAAAGAAAACTTTCTAGAGAAAATTAAAAATTCATTTATCCTTTGGTAGTTGGAGTTAATTAGATTTCTAGGTTCTTAGAATCGTCAATAATACTCGAGGAAATATTCTTGAATTATGTTATTTATTTTATGCTTGAGATTTTTTTAATGTTCAGGTGTTTTGAATAATTTCTTTTCGATTTTCTAATTGTTGTGGTTAGTGTTTCTGCTAAGGTGACTGAACAATTGAAACTGGTTTATTTTTAGCAAAATATACAAAATTACGTTGCCAATGGCACTATTTTGCATCTATTAAGTTGTTAACCCTTACCAGATTTTTCGTTGTAACTGATTAAAATCCCCCTCTGAGTAAATGTATTCTAGAAAAAACGTCAGTAGATTTTCCTTCAGGCTAACATTCAAATGATTATCTATCGCGGTGTGTTGTTAGTTCTACGACAGTGCATCTCACTACAAAATATGTCAGGCGATCATTCGCTAAAAGTTTTAGCCTCAAGTCACATATTTTTCGTTTCCTATTTTACCAACTTTAATATTAGAAAAACTATCTGTCAAGTTTACGTTTTAACAAGTGCTTGAGGCTATTGTCAAGGTCATGGGACTTGATGTTGAAAATTATTTTCAAATATTCAATTATAAGTGTAGGTTTTGAATACATCCCTAAAGCACCACCGCAAATGATGTAAAAAAATTTCAACCAAGAATTTCAGTGAAAAAAATTTTTAAGACAATCATAAGATAAAAATATTATTTAAATATTAAGAATTTAATAATAATTTTAATAAATTATTATTGTTCATCATTAGATATAAGCAAATTATTATTTTTTATTACGCAGCATGAATTTTGATAGCTAAAAAATTTATTTATTTATTGTAAAAGAATTTCACTTTGCTAATATTTATCATGACCCAATATTAAAATTAATATTGCTTAATAACAGTTCGACTTTGTTGTGAGCTAATGTGTTTAAAAGCACCACTTTCATTATTTTTAGTAGCATCTACTGATTTTTAAGCATGTTTTCGTCCGAAATTTATGACCAAAATACAAGTCAAACTTCTCAATGCTCTTTTTAGCAAACACTAGACAGACAAAACTATATTTGCATGTCCCTCGGCGTGTCTGTTATTAGTTGGTCTAACCACGCGATCTGGTGCATAGACTCCTGAGCTTGGAGATATTTTTATTTTTTCACATCTACACAGTCATGGATGCGGCGTTGCAAATTGCTGGTGGATTAGAAGCGCGCGCCCGCACACACAGACCTGGTGGAACCCCCCAGGGCTACTACCACCCCAGATTATTGTCTCGTGCCTCACGAGAGAAAGCTCGAGGCCGACGAACGGGACGGCGTTGAGACTATTTCTCTTGTCTATATAAACGGTAAAAAGAATCGACGGTTAGTGTAGCTATAAGGGGGAACTAAATAACAGACACGATGGGGTGGCGTTGCTATTTAGTTTTTTGTCTTGCCAAGCTACTTATGTTTCTTCTTCACCCACTCTGTATTGTTCAAATTATTTATTTCTAGAAATGTTTGTCCTCAGACATTTTCTTATTTTTCATCAACCTTTTTATCATCAGTTGATGCTCAGCAGTTTATAATCATCAATATGAATTGTTATTTCGTTTAATTTATTTTAGAGAAGCTAATAATACTTAGAAAATGAATCTTAAGTATTGATAATAGTTCTTTTATTGTTGATATCTAAACAATAGCTTTAATTCCTATGGACTTTTTACTTCCAAGGCGGAGCTTTCATTGTCTAAGACAATCAATTTGTGAAATTACGTCGACCTATGTTCAGTTATAGAATTTATTTTCTATTGATTATTTAATTGTAACAAAAAGTACAACGTATTTAGGCTTCATAAAGACGTTGCCACGCGCCCACGCTTACCTACGATCCTTGGTAGATTTAAAACGTAGCTTGTGCGTGTGCTGCACCCACATTCATTGTCCAATCCGGCGATTTATCATTGCGGGGGAAGATCGGAACAAGTTATTGACTCGTTCGATTTCTCGGTTACGCCCCATGATCTCGACCCTACCAATACTTGCCACCTCTTTCTATCTTATTCAGCTCTTGGATAAAGCTTTAAGATACTGTCTTGCCACGAGGGCTTACTACGACCCACGAGTGTCCAAGTCCTTCGCAAGATCCTGATCAACATCTTACCTGTGTAAATGTTTAATATACCTATTACTAACCAGTTTTCTATTACCATTTTATCATACAATTTTTCAATTCAGCTCTTTTAAGATAAATGTTGTTAAAAAAAATATTGATGATCAGAAAACCTATTCTCTTTTCTTTATTTTCAATTATTAATAAACAGTTGGACTGGTAAGTATGCATCATAAATAATTAAACAAAACAAAATTTACATGGAATTGTTATTAATTATTTGTTGTATTTTTTCAGAAATTCTTTGTTGATACATTGTGGTTTTACCTATCATCAATAATATGAATGCAGCCAACTATGATGAAAAAATAGATTGATCAGCGAGTGGAGATATTAGTAATTTTGCTTTTTTTTACTTGAGGATATGTGAGTTGTGCTGGAGACTAGTTGGATCAAAGGAATCCTTAATTAACGAATTTCAGTTTCACCGAATAAAAATTGGTTGCATCAAAACATAAGGAAAAAATCCATAGGTGCCTGCCGGCTTCAATTCGACTGGGTATCGCTCCACTTGCACCATTTCGTGCACGATAAATCGCCAGGTTCGTTAGTGAAATGAGTGTCCGACTGTAATATACCTTAGGCTATGGAGCCACGCTTTATTTGAAACTGAAGCTACAGCAGCATACGAAATAATGAATTTTATAATAACTTCAATTTTATCCATTTTTTGTACCAAATTCAGTTGAATTTAATTTGAAAATTTTTTGTTAACTATTAAAGATTATACAAGGCATTTAATTTGATGGATAAAAAAAAGAGCAACTATATAAGTTAATAATACCAGTAAGATTGGTATGTTGTTTTGTTGAATGTTATAGTAAAATGTTTAAAAAATAAATTCCACTAGAGATACTTGTCAATTCGCCCTACAGGCGTTTGAAATCTTCAATTGTTGATCTGCCACTGCAGCTCCTCGAGTCTACAGTCATTTCTCTTATCTATCTTCCTCTCATATGCGTCTTCGACTTGCCATAATTCACTTGCCTAATCGGGTGTTGTTGCGATACCTCAGGAATTTATTCCCTCTTGCATTTATAGAATCTGATGCCGCTTTATATGCACCTGAGGCCTGGTGCATATCAACTAAACAAAAATAAATGTAACAGATATATTTTTAACGTCCTTTGTTTTCATTTCTTTTTCACCAACTTCTAAACAAAAAACAACATCATTATGTTGTTACATCTCTTCATTTAAATAATCAAGTTTTTGAAGAACATTTTTTAGAATTTAAAATAATTTTTCATTATATAACTTTTTTCTGTTTTGTTTTCAATTATTCACAATACTGTTGTGTGTTTCATTTCTTTTAATGATTAATCAATTGTTAAATTCGACATATTTTTAATAAGCTAAATATTGTTTTTTAATTTGGAGATCTTCTAAAAAGTGAAATGAAGCCTGAGGCTCTTAAATGTGGTAATTTGCTATTAATTATTGTGTACAGGTATAGATAAAAACAGTTGAACAGAGATAATTTTCATGGGAATGATTAGACTAATAATAAAAAAAATTCTAGAACCTCTAGGCGTTGAAGTAGCTGTAATTATCCTTTTTATCGGATCAAAATTCGATATTTAGATTTGGCGCATTGCCCCTAGTCTTTTTGATTCGATTGATTCTTACCAAGCATCTATTGATTTCATCTCTAATAATTGGAGACTTAAGCATCATCTGGATCTAGATTAAGTTTTTATTCTTTTTAATTTCAATTTAACCCGTCCCAAGTGAACAGCTTTGATAATTAATAAACATGACCAATAAATCTGCATACTAATTTTTTATAAATTAATTAACAAAAAGTAAATCTTTTTCAATGTTATTTATGTTATTGTATTTTTTTTAAAATATTGATTGCAAGTCAATATTTTCAAAATTTAGAAAATAGTAATGAAAATTCTTATTTACTTTAATAAATTTATCATCATAAGCTTCCGCGTTTACCAAAGGAATTTCTACGGTTGGCCTCGAATTAATCGTCCTCGCTCAGGACGAATTCCTATGGTCATAGTGACAATGCGAAATCGCTCCATTGCTCATCACGTCCGATAAATCAGTTATGTGTTATACGTCAAGTACACTTGAGCACGCGTGCCAAACACGACACACTCGTTTTCTTGGTGTGACTCTGTCAAATGAACGTCGTTCTAGCAAACGATTCAGTGCTTCGCGGACCGTTAAATCGTGTCCAATCTTAGTGGAATGCGAGTAGTCCAAGTGATGTAGAAAAGGAACAATTGGATTTATTTATTCTTCTTGTTTTTTATTTATATTATTGCCAATTATTAATGTAATACATGTGTTCAGCTTTTTTTCTTGACAGTAGCATAACTGTTTACAATGATGTAAACGTGTAAATATGTGGTGATGACATGTAATCTAATACAATAATTACAGGTATAATAATGTAATCACATCGATATCATTAAAAAGCTAGATGTGATTATTACTATAATGAAATTTTTTTTCTAGGTGGTTGATGTTTCTAAGATCCCGAGAGTGTTAGTTTTTTACTAGAGGCCGGTGGATAGCTCTCTATGTCGGTGGTAATCGAAGACGACGACAAAGTAATTCACTGGGACGATACAATAGCTACGGTTGCTGCATTACGGCAATTACCTTAATTCGTCTCGTAATTATTACGATTGCCCGTGGCGACTATAAGAATTACCTTAGCTCGTGCAATAACTTTCCTACTTGTATTGCTTTAGCGCCTCAATTTCCTCATTCAAGTTACAGAGATTTGCCTCCAAGTCAAGGATTGTGCCGGTGAATATGTATACTTACAAGATAAAGACTCCAATGAGAATCATCAACAGCTAGACGATATGCTTCCGGAAATTATCTGCTGTGACGAAGAGGCGTGATCATGAGATGCAAGAATATTAAGGTGTAATTTTCTTGTAAATTTCACAAGTAAACGTCACCGTTAGAATAGCGGAATTGTATTCTTAAGTGATATTAAACTTTGTGGGGATTTTTTATTTCTAGATAAATAGTGTTGAAAAATTTATTAGTGACTAGTGATTAGTGATGATGTTTAATAGAAGTTGACCAGTGGTTTGATGGGTCAATAAATTTTAATAATCCTCCACAGTAGTATGGTGTTAATCTATCAGGAAAAAATGAATAAATAATATATTATAAAAAAATATACTCCATCTATTAAAAAAGGGTGCATTAACAGATAAAATTGATGATTTAGCAATGCAATTAATGCATTTAAACGATATTACTTTCATGCAATATTAAAAATTCTAATTTGATTGAATTTTCTGTCTTCCACAAACTGTTAAACGAAAAATATTTTCAATTTCTTTAATGGCTTCCGTGTCTGTGCTTAAAAATAATCCAGACAAGGAAACAAGAGTCTTGAACAAAGGTTGTACTGATGCAGTCGTTGAGCATCCAACCGATTGTATAGAGAACGTGGATACTTGGTGGGTATCCAGCGGTGTAAAAGAGACAGTACGAGCGAGTGCGTTGCCTGGTATCAATTTGTCCAGGGCCGGTAGGATGCACGGGGTTGCTGCTTATGCGCGACCGAAGGTCGCTTTGTACGCGCCGCTATCCAACATTCTATCAACTCTCGGGTCCCCATGAAAAGCATCTCGCGAGAGATCGATTTACCCTACGCAAGTATAAGATACCAATTACTGCGTTCACACGCACCTTTAAGGACAGATAATTGGAAGTAGCTTTAGCCGCCAAATGCTTTTGTAAACCTCATATTATTATCATTATTAATTTTATTGTTAGCAGTTAGGTTTTATGTGAACAAAGATTGGATTTTCTTCTTAATTCTTTCATAAATCCCTCAGTAATTTTTCATTGCTTTATTTTCACTTAATTCTCAACTGCAGGTTGCACTGTATTGAGTGATAATTTTTAGAGATAAATATTGGGTTAAAATTTCTGAAATTTAGGTACTCGAAGAAATGAGTTTCTAAGAATACAATAACTATACCAAGACCCGTAGGCTTTGGATGAAGGGTTAAGGGACTCTTGACGCGTCATTTGGCATGAGCCTCAGGTCGAATTCTTCGTCAATATCTTTCCAATAGATATTCTTTACCTTTCTTCTTCCTTTTCGTTATCCCTTATTTCTTTTGATTGACGCCATTATTTTCATCTTAGTTGTTGTTGGTAAACATTAAATTTGTAATGTTAAAGATATTGAAGAAATAATGCGCACGATAGAGCGATTTCAATAATTTTTGTAAACTTTATATAATTCGTCCATCTATTCATCAACGTCACTCATATCTGCATATAATAACACTCTCGTGATGTTGAATTTATGATATAATTTTGATTCTTTCTCATCTACATGATCGTAATCGATTCTATCTTTTCTCACACTCAATAAAATTGCTGAAAAATTTTAACAATTTCAACAATTAATGAAAATATTCAGCTTAGCAATAAAATTTATCAGATTATTATTTTTAATTTAATAATTGCATTCATTATAAATCTTTTTATTTATGATATAAAAAACTTGGATGTAAAAATTACAGAGTTAATTGGAGATATTTGCAAAAATAATCGTAATAATGATAATAATCAAGATGAAGTTTTGGATTTTTTCGAAATTATCCCAGAAAAAAATAGTCACGGTTTCGCGAGAAGTTGGCGGTGAGAAGGAATCCCTGTGGCGTTGAACAGAGCTGCGCGTTACGCTTTCGTCAAGGTGTGAGCGAAGACGAATGGCGTTGATACGACAAAACGCTGTCGGCTGTCCGGTTTGTCCTGGCCAACACAGCGCGCAAATGAAGACGTTACCACTGCGAATGATTAGTGCTCAGTTCTCTCACCCGATTGCTCATGTGCCCACACAAGAAGTTGCTCGTCATTAGTTATTTCTTGCTTCAAAATTACTTAACCGATATCTTATATATGTTTAATTCATTTTTATTATAGTGTTATTATTATTTTTAAAGTTCTTCTCTATACTCCTGTAATGCGTTCATTTTTATTTATGTGCCAACAAAATGCAATCTTTATTAACAATTAATAAAAAAAAATCACGATTTCAATGTTTATTGGAAAAAATTTTTTCATTAAAAAAATTATTTTAGAAAATTATAGTTGGAATTAATTAAGTAAAGAAAGAAGATAAACACATAAAGGATTTTTTTTAATAATTTTATTTTATTTAAAAAACATTTTTAAAAAATATTATAACAATTATTAATTTATTTCGCTTTGTTGTGAAATAATATGCTAATTTTTAAACTATTCATTCACATTTCTAGTCAATTATCAGTCAAAAAAAGTTTTTGTTTATAGACATTATTAATTTTAAATTTACTGAATAGCTTAAAATTAATTTGATGTTTATAAAAAAAAAATGCATAAAACATTTTGTCAAGGTCGGCATGTACTATGGTGGTCATTGTCCCATGGTCAAGTCACACCATCTATCATTCGTGCGTCAGATGATTTCAATTTGCTCTCTTTTTGTGCCATCACTTTGTGCCCCGCGCACAAAATTGTATTTAATTGTGATTGACTGCTAAGTAGTCGAGGTTTTATGCATCTGAGTTGATTTTTATAAAAGTCAAGTTGCACTTCACACTGAGTACTAAGTATTGAATACATACATGAATAACATGTGCGTACATAACATAAATAAGTCTATAAACTAATCTGCTATGCTTATATATATTTACATCATTAGCTAAACTATTTTAAAATTGTTCATAATAACTTAAAAGCTTTAAATCAATTATTTACAAAAGAAAATTTTATATACAAAAGTACCTCAGTCTGTTAATTAAATCATCACAATCAGAATCTCCAGAATTAATCAATCTCTTTGAAGAAGTTCATAGAGTGCAGAAATATAAGTCTGTGCCATCTGAAGTGTCTCAAATTTACTGAGTTTTCTGTCATTCCCTAGACTAGGAACAACATCACGTAGCCTATCGAATGCATCATTCAGACTATTCATTCGTCTTCTTTCTCTGGCATTAGCAGCAAGCCTTCTCTTCTTCATGATTTCAATTCCAGGTGTGTTGTTCTTCATCTTCTGCAAACTGTCCTTGGTCTTCTGAACTTGATAAGGTGAACTGATTGATGGTTCCTCACGCCTGAACCTTGCCTGGACTTGGTTGAAGCATTTCCTACTTTCCAAGTCATTCTTTGGAGCTTGATAACTTTCTTCCAGATAGAGACCATCAGCTCGATGAGTAAATGGTTCTGTCTTCATGCTGCTGTCTTGATACATTCCAGTTTTTGTGAAAAAATCATTATTGGTTTGAGGATGGACCATTTTTTGCTGATGTCTGTATGATTTATCAACTTCTAAATATCCAACATCATAGGAATTATCAAATTCAGTTTTGTAGTTTGGTTTGTATTCTTTCGAGTTTTTAAAGACTTCATGACTTGAATCATATTTAGATGCTTCTCTTGCATAGCCTTCGTAGAACTCAGTAAAATTGAAGCCTCCTGACAGTCCTGGGAATACACTTGGAGTAGTTGTACCAAGATCTTGATACTCTTGATTATTGTGACTGTCAATTGAACTGACGCTGTCGCAGCTACTACCTCGTGAACGAGGTGGTTGTGGGTACGATTCTGCTTGATGATAAGGTCTGATGTTTGATTCTGGACTACTTGCTGATCCATAGCCTTCAGAGTCCAGAAAGTCATAAGGTTGGAAGCACGCGTAGCTTGTCATCATGATGACTTTATTAATTGTTAATTAATTTCTTAATTAAAAAACAAAATATTATTTTATTTCACACACGAATTAGTGCATAACACGAAAACTTATCTACAGATTTGATTTAATTCAACATATAAGATAAGGAGTAGACACTGATGATGACACGAGGGTTGAAAAGTCTTAAGGAGCTCGTTTCGATCTCTGAATTCGATCGAGTCGTTGCGTAAACTGACGATGTCTTGACTCGTACCAAGATCTCGTGGCTGGACCACGCTGCCGGGTTTTCTTCAAGACAAGTGGTGGGAGATTGGGTCTGATAAGTAGTGGGGAGTCCGACGGACCCAACTCCCTTCTCTTGGGTAGCGTGTCGAGTGGGCAATTCTTTGTATAAGCCGCACAGCAGACACGCCTCTCTCCTGGTTTCGTGGTTTTGTTCTTCTTTCTCCTTTTCTTATAGTCCTTTTTTTTTCTTATTGAGACTACGTCAACAACATTGCTGGGGGCTGCAAATATGACATTGGGATGTTTCCTTTTAATTTGGTTGTTTGTTTTTTTTTTTGCGCAAGAAATTTCACTTACTCATTTTTACCATAATCATTTTACTGACATTCCATGGAGTTATTAGAGTTGATTCTCGTGTTGGAGAATTGTTTTGACATTTAGGCAAAAAATAATTGCTTTTTGATATAATAATTGAACAGAAGAATTTTTTTGGCAAGGTTTTGATTATATAACGGCTGGATTTCTTTCTTCAATTAAAAAAAGAGCTAACATAACTTATTGTTTAAATTTTTATTGATGAATAATTGACTTAAGTAATACCTTCCTCTTCTTTACTATTACATTGGAAACTACAAAAGTTAATTTAAGTTATTTGTAAAAAATGTTGAATCTTCAATGCAAACTTATTTGTCAGTAAAAGATCTTTGGTTCTTCTTGTGCTTCATTAGATCTTTCCTCACAATAAATTGTTGATCCAAGTAAATTTACATGGATACTTTTTATCTGTCATATTAACGTATCTCACTCTAGATCTTATTCTTGACGAGCTGTCAGAATGGATAAATCTGGAGACCAAAAAACTCCAAGTTCGATTACTTGTGATTTATCTAAATGGAAAAGATGAACGGGAATGAGCAAGAAGTGAGGATCCATGGATTCTCTCCATCATCCAGACCTTAATAATCATTTAGTCTTTGAGGAAAGAATGACACGTTGTTAAAACCAGAAGGGATATACTTGTCACAGATATTGATTGTAATTTTTTGGAGATCGATCTTTATAAATTCGAGCAGTAGCTCAGTCCAAATTGGCTCCTATCGCTTTCTTTTTTCTTCTCTTATTTCTCTCATGGTTTTTTCTTACCAACTCACATCCTTTTCAGCAACTCCTTTGCTTTGACCCGCTGCTAGTTTACGAGCTGCAAACCAGAGAGAACTCAAGTTACGAGGGAGACTTCTCTTCCTTGGATATTTCTTTTTTTTTACTTTTTCTTCTCAACACTCCACTCACTCTCTATATCTATACCCCACGCGTACTTTACGACATTATAAATGCTTCAGGGCTGGAAAGCATCGACAAATTAGACTGGTTTACGAGGTCCACCTTATTTTACGCATCCATTCTTTATTTTTGTCAACTTTCAATTATGACTCTTTATTATTTTTTATGTTCCGTTTAATACTTTGTAATTCACTCATTTGCTTCTAAATGTTGAGAAAAAAAACAACATATTCTTTATGTACATTCTGATGGGAAATTAATTTTATTAGACTTCTAATAATTACTTTAAAACCCAGAAAGAAATTTGAAGAATTTCATTGAATAAATTACATTCAGATTTTTCTGACTTTTAATGTTTTATTTGCATTAAAAGAAATTGAGGTAAGAAGTTGACTTTATTGCAGGCACTTAAAATGTTTTTTATGTACAAGGTTAAGCAACAAATTGGTGTTAATTGTGGATAAAGAAGTGAGAGGTAAATAAACTGATCTATAGAAGTGACGAATGAGAAATTTTTTTAATTTTCAAAGTGCAAGTCACTAGTTTAGTTTACTTTTCGATTATGTCCGGGGGTGTAACTCGTTTTCTAAGTCATTTTCCTGCGTGCAAATATTATCGAAGATTGCCCATAAAAGGTCTGAGGTTTGTGGCATCGATAAGATATGGTATAGATAATGAAAAAGGGACTGAAGGCGTAGACCGAATCCTTCTATCTTTTTGGTAGATATTTATTGGTTAGCACATTAAAAACCTTACGAAAAATACCAACCGTAACCGGCATGTACCTCGTTATTTTTGACTAATACGCAACAAATGAGTCCACTGGTTTTCTGTGACCATGCGGCATCGTGTTGAGACAAAGTGAATTTGCTCCGGTCTACGAAGGTAGGAAAAATGAGCTTACGAACGCCCACGAAATTTTTTCCTCTTGTTTCTGAGATGTTCTGGTTCTCTTTCATGATTTTCTTGCTTATTGTTTCTGAAGTAAACTTATTGTTTCTTTTTTTTCAACAATAAAAATCGAAGTGTTACAAAATTTTATACGTATGGATTTTGGAGTTGAAAATCACCAATCTGCTTTTTGTTCAAGAAAACCTTGAGATCTTGTAACTAATTATCAATTATTTTAACAAAGCTTCCTTACATTTCTACAATATTTTTACCTTAATTTTCTTATAAACAATAAGTTTTCACTCATTTTTGTTAAAAATAATTGATTTAGGTACTTTTTTCAGTTCATTAAAGTTTACTGTATTCAGAATATGAAGAAAAAATGACTATTTTATTTTCTTGCTAAAATGAACATTAAAAATTTTATAATCTTGAAAATCATCTATTAATTATTGATCATAACGTGTTCATCAAAGATTTTTTTTTATTAATAAAAATTATTAAAAAATTAATTAAAGAAACTAAAATGCATTAACAACATGTGCATGACTCTGTGGATTTTAATATGCTGAAAATAATCACAGAGTTTATTTATAAATTCTTCGAGTTACAGCACAGGTACCCCAACAATCGGTTATGGTTTTCAGGCTTGGCTGCTGTGATGTGATGATAGCTAGGCGATAATCAATTTATTGCGTGTTATCTACCAAGAACGCAAATTGATTATTACCTGTCTATGCGATAGTACATTACACTTCAGACAATTACTTATGATTTACAACATAATAGCAGAGTTTGACTGATGTCGTACATGTCAAGAGTGATTGAGAGAAATCCGAATTACTTGAATGTAATTTCTTTACATGAATCTCCTTCTTTTAATAATAAAAAAATGTTTATAAATATTTTTATGTGAAAAAAGGTATTTCTTTAATAATGGAAAATATGTGCTTTAGATATTTACCCTAGAAAAAGAACCATAACCTGCAGGGGTTTGTTGAGAGATGAATCTTCACCTAGCTAGGACGATTTATGAAGGTTCACAGGAAGGTCGGGCCATTAGAATCACACCAGAGGTGCTCTAATTACAGGTTTCGGTTGATTGCACGTGTGTCGGCTTCATTTTACCGCGAAAACTATTCAAAACTACTGGAAAATGTGGCATCGCTAAATTTGCTCTGTTTTTCTCGCCTCAAAGGCCGAAAGGGCGTTACCTCGTCAGGACTCTTGACACCCGATCTGTTTTAGAAGATAATAAATTGTCTTTGGTCCAATTCAATATCCATTTAAAGTTCCGAAAGATTTTCAGGATTAGAGGAAGTTGGATTTTAAATTCTATCTGCTAGATGTTTTTCTATTCATTTAAAATGTAAAATTTATCTTCCTGATAACTGTGATATGCTCATGGTGAATATAATGAACAATTATGATTTATGCCGCTCCCTTGACATCAGCAACAGTTTCCGTACATCCATATATTGATCCTTGCTGCAACAAACGATGCAGAATTTTATTCAATCGATTAAAAAATCGAGTGGTTATTTATAATCCTGATAATTACCAATATTTCTGGTGAAGTTTTTTTCTTCATCATTACATCAATATGTATAGAGATTTTTTTTTTAAATTTCATCAATTATATGATGGTATAAATTTACAAGGCATGGAATGAAAATAAGTGAAAAATGTCACTAATGATTCTGGATGTTAATGCACCATTAAATAAAAGACAAATAAAATGACATCAGTGCTAAAGGAAAGCTAAAAGTTGAATGAAAAAAAAATCAAAACTTTTAAAATGATTTAAAATACTGATGATCAACATAACAATATAAATAACCAGTCGAGTCATTGAATGTGAGTCCATAGTGATACTGGTCACAGGCATGACATGTTCCTCAAGTACAAGTCAGAAAGAGTATATGGTGCGATTTGAAGGTACTGGAGCCATCATATAAGTTAGAGTTGTGCGGATAGTTTGCAAGCATGACGAAGCTCTGGGAGCCTAGCAAATCGTTAGTTGAGTATTCTCGTCTGTGTGCAGAATTACATCGTGGTCTGGTGAGTTTGCCGACGATCTTATTCAACCTCTGCCATCTATTCTACATGTGCGATTATTCTTCTTGGTGTAGAATTAATAATAAACGTGAGAAACGTCGCTCACTCATCATTATTATGTACTTTAATTAGAATTTTTCATTGTCGAGTGATCAAATTGTTGCATTATATGAGAGATGAAATATGTAATTATTGGAGTAATGAACCGTTAACGGCTGACGATATTTGATGACAGAAGAGTCAATAGGGTCAATTGACCACCAGAGAATCAGACTTTTATTTTAACTAGCGTTCATGTAATTTTCTATATTTGAACGATTAATTTAAACTCTATTCCTCTGACATCGTCATAAACTCCCGTTCTGCAACTCGTTCCGCGTTCGATGCCCGAGAACCTCATTATGTCCTCACACATTCCCTCTTGTGAAAATTTTTATTACTCAGCCGATTTATTTAATCGGTTTATCAGATGCATATTGCAGAAAAGAAGTGTCTGCGCTGGCTAAAGACGTCTATTAAATCTCTTCTTCACTTCTACATTATTTATAATCAGGTCATATATAATTAAAACCTACTTTTAACTTTTTATTATAATGTACGACTGTTGCAAAATATGATTTAACGGGATAAAAAACGTTGACGTAGATCATGGACCTGTGAAGCTCAACATGGACGGATCCATGATGTAAAGGCATTTTGTCAGAGAAAGCAGTAATCGCGAAATAATACAAGCAACACTTAAGTCATCTATACTTGCATGGAATAACGGCCTACCACATGTTCTGCAGTGTCTCGGTATCTCTGCTTATTCTGCTGCCTAGGAAGTGCCGCCGCATTTGTGTACACCTGCTTCGTCATCCTACACGCCAAACGTAAAAGAAAAAAACTCGTGCGTATATCAACGCGAAAAACTCACTTGAAGGGATGGAAAAATAATGAAATGAACAGTCGAGACGATTAAGGTAGTTTTGGTTAAAGAGAAAAATTAGCTAAGAGTTGGTAGTCTTATAATTTTATTCATATGCTTCAGATGAGTGTTTAAATTATAGCTTTGGTCAATTTGAAAACGTTTCATCTACATCACACAATTTCAATGCATCATTCAAAATTATATATTTTTCTATTTAAATTATTAAGAAAATTTATTTAACTGCAAAATTAAATGTTAATGAATTTAAATCAACCAATCACCTATTCAACTTCATTTATATTGAATTATTCTTAAATTGAGAATTAAAATTAAAACTCACAAAATATTATTTAATTTAAAGCTTTGTGATAGTAAATGTTTAAATACTAGTTTTCAATACTTGTTTTTCTTTTTGGAATCACTTGATAATTAATTATCCCTTAATGACTGTTAGACTGTTTGTTTTAAGCTGAAAGAATAATATTAATTTTCCTTCAATTTTTTCCGCTTTTTCTGTCTGAAAATTTCTAGGAGGATGGATGAAAAAAATTATTTTAAAAAGTCTAATGAAGACCCGGGATGGTTACGGTCATTAAACTCTTGATATCTCAGTGACTCGAGAGGGCACGTGGCTCCAACCCTATTTTATACAATATACATAAAAACATGAAACAGTGTATCTGTTTGAGATAGATATACTGTAGTCAAAGCAGTCAGGCGACTCTTCAACCAGGGGGAACGGGTCAGTAATTCAGATCTACTAATATAAGTCGCGTGGCACATTACTTCTCGCAAGGTGGGCCCACCAACGTGTGAAGACAGCCGACTGATTAATTGGCCTGATTATACGATCTTCCCATCAGGGAAATTGTAACGATCAGCTGGACGTTGGAATACGTAAGAGATCTTATTTACTGCTAATAGACCATTGTTTACCTCATAATATTTTAAAATATTAATTTCTTTTAAATTTAAATTCTTGATAAAAAATTAACATTCTTATGAATAAATTTCTTATTTATTCATTTTAAAAGTTTAATACATTTTCGTTAATAAATATAAAATATAATACTTTAAATAAAATTTAATTTAAACTGCGAGGAATCAAACATAATTGACAATAATTCAACTTATTAAAAATTTTAATTTCAACCATTTTTGTTAAATGGAAAATTTTAAAACAATCAATATCAAAATCTGTATTTCAATAATCATTGTTTTCCGTCATATTTAATCAACTAATACAAATCTGTTTGTCACAGATCAATGCTACTCATTACACTCAAGTTCAAACTTATTGATACGTATCAAATTCCTATAAATTGAATGGCGCCCCAATTACTCAGGAGGGATCAGGAGTCAATTTATGAGCAATTAGACATGGTTCAGTAACGTTTTTGAACGCAATCCAGCACCGCGGACTTACACAGGAATAAAGCAACGTTTAAAGGGATACTCATAAAGCACCATAAAATTCTATGACTCCACGTTCTCGAAATGCCACTACGTTCCAGCTAATTCTTTAGCTTTTTCTTTTAAATGTAGTGCAACAAATTTCATTTCACCAACTTCAGTCGCATTAATTTGCAAAAAAACTTGAAAACTTGAAGCCAGTGCTCAATAAAATTTTTTCATCTATTTACTTTATATATAAAATAAATTGGATCCTTAATTATATCTATAAAATTACAATAACAATTGAAAACGTACGTAAAGTAACTTTTTAGGATAATTGTGACTTTGATGATAGGAAACGAGTGGTTTTCAGCAGCTGAGAATCGTAAAGAAGTGATTGGTAACGGTGTAGAACATGGATCGTTACGCTCGGTAGAACAAGAGTCCTAGGGTTCATTTTTGGCGGGAGATTCTTCGCTCAAGATACTAACGAATACGAGAAATAAGGGCTGCTGTATATATATTTTATACTCTTTATACTAACGGTCGAAATGTAAATAAGGCTGGACTTGTTCGTGAAACATTTATATACGTTTATTAGAATTGGAAAAACATTTGAGTTATTTTACCTTCAAGTTTTATGACCGTGAAAAATGAGCTGCAGAATCAATAATGACCAAAGCAATTTGGAAGGAAAATAATAGATATTCTCTCCTTCTTTTTCATTTTTTTCATGCTACAAAGCCAATAATTAAACTTTCATCAGTTCCCCAATTCCATAAATATTGTGAATTAGATAAATACAAAGCTTTTTAGCTATTGGTTGTCAGGAAATGGGAAAAATGATATTATTTATTCTCCAAATGAAATTACTTGTCTGTTGATCGACTATTTCATCATTAAAATAAGTAGTACTCGACACGATCAGGTGAATCAAACGTTAGAAGTTAAAGCTAGATAATATGAAAATATAGATATGTCATAGAGCTATAAAACGTTCAAGTCATGCTATATGTACTTCGCTATTTGTTCACCGTTACTGGGTACTTGTATCAATGACGTATTCACGTTTTCAATGGCACTTCCTAATGTGTATATTTCATTAATCATTTCTTTGTTCACATTAATCGAAGATACATGTCGGCTCTCTACTCTGATGATATTTCAATTGTAGTTCAAATGGAGTAGGATACTTTTCAATTAGCATAAGATGCAAAAATTTTGCAATATAATATATATTTATTTATACTTGGAAAATGAACGATTTAAATTTTGAATGAAAAACATTACTCCAATCTATGTTTTTTCTCCAATTTTTGGAGTTCATCAAATTATTTAATTCAATTCATTTATAATTTTTGATATACTTTGACTTCTCTAATTTTTAATCTAAAGAAAATAGATGTTTTATTGTTTGATTTATGAAAATTTTTAATAATTTATTCTCTTTTTTACATCAATATTTGTTCTTTGTTATAGATCATGGAGACAAAGAAAAAATAGAAATCTACAACGACCAGAATCTCTGGATTTTTTGACAAAAAGGATGGACATTTGTTGAGTGCAGGTATTATAAAGTCAAACTGGGGTCAGTTTGAAAGGGTCGTATGAAATTCAAAGAAGGGTAATTGTGTGTCGCGTGCCGTTGCGCTCCCATGGGTCCAACGATATCTCGCACATGACACGACTGGAATACAGCATTACCACGCTCTCCCTTCTGTTCCGTTCTCTCTCTCTTTGATGTTTCTTTCTCTCTTAGTCTTGGGATATTAAACCAACTCACTGACAGCGCTTCTCGTATCTTCAGCCACTACACGCGACCGCCACGCGAACACTTTAAACCCAATCATCATCTGTAAATATCATGTGTATGTTGATTCACTTGACTTTATATTTCTTTTTTTTTCTTTTCTTTTTCTAAAGTCATATTATAGCTTTCTAAATCGATTTTATTAACTTAGATCTCTTTATTTTATTAGTGAATTTTATTATTTCAACAAAATGAAATTTAGCTTAAAAGAGAAAAAAATAATAGTTCTAAAGGTGTATAGAAGATAATGTAAATTTAAGTGAAATAAAAAAAAAAGCTATTCTCAAGGTGTCTGCGGTTTTAGAAAAAGATATTGTTTATCTTCTGGAGCAAGTGTTAATACAAAAATTGGAACATAACAGAAGCATGAATTGAAAAGTACTTATTACTTAAGTACCTATATCCATGTGGTTGATAAGTCTTTGTTGATAGATACATGTAGAGAAAGGTGGACCTCTAATTTACTCTTGGATAGTTAAGCTAAATTTGTGAAGCTTATTTAAGCATTATATTTCAGAGTTTTTTTATTTTTATTGAAAATAATTTTTTCTTTCAAACTGGAAGGAATTGGGGAAACTTTTTTCGACATAAATAAAATATATTTCTGAGTAAAAATTTCGATTAAAAAAATGAAACGGTTTGAAAGATTCATAGAAAATAGGCTAGATGATTTTTCTGATGTGAAGGAGTGGTTTTCCTGTCTAGCAGTAAATTAAGCATCTCGATGACTCGACGGGGGTGGAATCGGCATCGAGGGGTTCACTTTAGGACCCGCGACGGCGGCATCATACCACATGGCACGAGCCGCTACGCCCCTTAATGAGGGATCGTTCGTGCCTCTGTTGTGAGGATTATTGTTTGAAAAAAAGATAGACAGGGCAGTGTCATCTGTTGCTTCGGTTAGTCGTCCCGCGCGTTGAAGCGTGGCAGGCTCAATGCTTGAACTGAAGTTACTTTGAACACGAACTGCAATTGGTTTATAATAACTAGAAAAGGGGAAGAATTAATTTTTTTCTTTGTTTCATTTTTTATCTACAAATGAGACTCTAATGACTGCGTAATTTATGTGATGCGTCATAGTCGTGCATTGATATTTAGATCAGTTAATTACATATGAACGATGGAAGGTTCAAGTAAGCGCTTCAACAATATATTAGGGAAGTTTTAAAATTATTTTCCTCGATAAAAAATTCAGTAGTTAAATTACTAAGGTTAATTGAAATGATTAATATTCATCGTAAATTTTATCCAATTCTTCATGGTATTAGTGACAAACATCAACGTCATGTGAAGCAGAATATTAATTAGTATTTGATACATTTTTTAGAATTATTTTCCTCTTCCATTTGATGATTAGATATCTGAAAGAAGAATTGGTTTATTTTAATTTAATAGTTAAAATGTTATTTACTTGAAATATTGGAGAAAAAGTGTTTTTAGTATGAGATGATGTAAGAACACAAATCCTTGGATTGTTTTACTCCTGTGTAAATTTCTTCATGACTTCTGATAGATAGAAATTTTCCAGTGCTTACGTAACACCAAAACACGTCTGTAAACATTATTGATAAAATTAAGGTTGTTAAAGACTATGATTAAAAAGAGAAGTAGCATATATTGGCACCGTCATCTGGGTTGGGATGGATCGCGATTCACGAAACATCCTTCGCAACATGTACTTTTCGTTCAAATTTCGTGATATTCTTTTCTGTTTATTATACATAGAACTGAATTACGGTAGATTGTACCGCAAAGCTCCAATGGGGGTTATTCCGTTCACCTGTTCGCCATATTTTCGACAAAGGCGCGTGCCTTCTTCATGCGTATTTTACTATTTTATTTATACGCCACAATATTGAGCTTCTTTTTCTTTAAATTATATATCTTTCATATACTCCAAAATTCAAAGGGTGAAGTTACAATCATTCAATCGAATTTCTAAAAACTATTTCTAGTCCTTTATACCGCAAAAGATTCTTCTCGAAATGCCAGTCCCAATCAATTAGCAATACTTTTTTTTTGTAAAATTAATCAATAATAAATAAAACAATTGTAATTAAAAATTATGATATAATTGAAAAGTCAATTCAGAGAGGAGGATTTAATATTACAGCATCAAGGGAGGCAGCAAGTCTACCGTCAAAAAAGACTTTGATTTATTGAACCGGTCTCCGAGATGTCGGAGACGTCTGTTACATTTTTTTCATTTATTAAATCACATAATGAAGAGATCTTGATAGTAAATTGAGTTTAGTTTTCGAAAGATCTATGGGTTTATCAAATACTTCTGTCAATAAATAATCTTTTTTGATCCTCTCATCATACCGATCAATCCAACAGTAAAAGTAGAATCATCTGAAAAATTGATCAACAATTGGCATTTAGTTACTTTTATATGTGCGATTTGCGATTAAAAAATTCTTCCATCAAATTCAATTATTTTTGATATTATTGGAGATGTCTGGAAATTTATAATTTTCATTCCTTGATAATTATTAATATATATTTATATAAGTAACTATAGATGGAGAGTAAATTTTTCCAGTGAATAAAATCATCCACGTGTCAAGCTGTCAGGTGGTAAATCGGTAATGTAGCACGTGTTAGATCAACACCTTTGACACCATAAGGACAGCGAGTTTTACTCCTTTTTCTTTACCTGCAGCTTAGAGGGTCTAAACCAGTTGAAAAGACAGTGTAAGTGTGCCGGAAGACGAATTCAAAAGGAGTGGCTGAAAAAACAAATTAATAGAAACGTCCATTGACTCTTATAGAAATGAAATCATTCAATAGCAAACTTACCATTATTCTTCAATCCAATTAATAATACTACCAGGTTGGGGGAACTTTTTTTATTTCATCAGCTGCTCTTTCTAAGGTGGAATACCTTGTCTACTAAAATGATAAAATGTGGAAATCCGGGAAAACATATAAAGAGTGACTTTAGAAATGTGTCAATTAGATCTAAGTTGATTAGATCATCATACTTTCTAGCTTATTTTTTATTGTTTTACGACTTTATATTTGTTTTATTAATTATAGGAGACTTTGAAGATGCAAATTTTCATCAAAAATATCTCAAGTTATTTTTCCTTGCTTAATGAAAATTTCATTTATTACTGAAACTCACAATTTAGATTTCAAAAATTAAGTTTTATGATTTTTCCATCATTTCAACTGTTGTTTGTTTTTTTTATTCAAGTGTTTGGTTGTTATTTGTTGTAATATAATGTGCTTCAGGGAGGTCTGAAACAGAATGAAAACATAATAGTAAAATTAATCTTTTAAATCTCTTTAGTAAAATATAATCGGATTTGAAATCGAAACATTACCTTTGTGACACAAATTTCTCTGTAACAAAAATGACA
This sequence comes from Chelonus insularis, assembly GCF_013357705.1. NCBI lineage: Eukaryota > Metazoa > Arthropoda > Insecta > Hymenoptera > Braconidae > Chelonus > Chelonus insularis. The sequence continues at coordinate 599,136 of NW_023276510.1, read as the reverse complement.
GGTATCGCGATCTTGTTTTCTTCATAGAAAGCACTCAATTTGTTTTCTAGTATTAGGGGCGGACTGACTAGTGGTCAGCGCCAATTACATCTCAAATAGATCTGCTGGTTGATCCCTTTGAAGGATTGCTCTTTTCGGTTTGTCTTTTGACCCAAAAATGACCGCTCAAGTCACAGGGGTCGATGTCCAATCCATTTTTCTCTAGAATCCAGAGTATATCTAGATGTTAGAACTTTCTTTTTCTAATTCTTATGCACACTTTCATCCCTATTTTACACACTTTTGTCTTTGTTATCCCTTCTGAGTGTTTTCCAAAATATTTCAAGCTAAACTATAAGAATTTTTGTCCTTCCATCATCGTATATCAATGACTGGTGAGCACTTTGTGTTGAACTTGGGTGACTTCAATCACAATGGGACGTTGATGAATCTATTGTTGAGTTGATGTAGACATAAAGTGAACAAGCCTTCAAGGTGTCTAGTTAGTCTTAGAGAATTAAATCCATTGGATCTGTAAAATAAAAATTTTATTTTATGGCTTTTCTGTATTTACATATTCACTATCAAAACATTCTGATGTATTATTCACAAAATTGCAATGGCAAAAAGTCAATCCATAAATGTCTGTTGTACACGTTCCTTTCATCATCGTTGTCAGTGTCATAGACCCCATGGATATCTCTGTCTTGCACGTTCCACCAGAACGGAATGTTGTCTGATCACTGTCAACGTTGTTCGACAACTGGTCTTCATTTCTCTGTTTTTGATGTATACTTCAGGTTTTGATTAACAACAGCAACTTCCGATGATTTGAACATTGTGAATAATTTCTGTAAAATTGTGGCTTTCATTGCCGGAACTCGTGGTTCGCCAATGCGGTACACACTATACGGTTCCGTTTTATAGAAAGAGGAAAGAAGGAAGTAGAGAAAAGGAGTAATGAACATAGTATTTTTTGTACTTTGGTGGAACTGGAAAAGTTATGAATGCTTATCTTACATTTAAATTACTATAATTTATATCTTCTATTCAGTAACGATATTTTAACAGTGGAACATAATCTTTTATAAAAAGAACAAAATATCTTTTCTTTATTGGGTAAAAAAAAACTTTATTCAATTGACAATTCACAATTATATACGTAATATAGCTATTAATTGATAACTATTATAAACATGCTTATTATGAAAATAATTATTTACAATTTCTTTGGATGCCTTAATATATACTCATCATACATATATAACAATTAATAGGTAGTATTGTCTACTTCAGTCACGTTTTTATTATATTTTATTTAATTCAAAAACATTCAAAGCATATAATTTTATATATAATATAGCAATTGACTAGAAAACGAACATAAAAAAATTCTCATACATTTTTTCTTCTCCTTTTGATTAAGCTAACAATAAATGTGTTAAAAAAATTAATTCTATAGCTTATTAACGTATAATATAGCATTGATAAAAAACAATTAGTTTCAATTAATAAGCAAATATACTATGCTATAAACAATTATCTAATTAATCTAATTAAGTTTAACTTACTCGATAAATTTAAATTGTAATAATTTTTTTTCTCATTCTTCATTAAAGATAGTGGGCGTAACATTACTTAAAAATACCACGATTCTATTTCCAAAAGAAATTGAATTTTAAACCGAAATTTTTGGTCTCAAGCGCTGTATGAATTTTTTACTTAAGTTACAAATCTAAATAATTAAAAAAAAATTCATTTGATATGAAATGATTCAGACAATCAGGAGACTTTTAGTGCTCCTTCGTACTGTAATTTTCATAAATGAATCTTTGGACTTTTAGCTGTCTTTCATGATTTCTTAAATTACAATTTTTTTTTTGTTTTCTGGAAAAATAAATTTATATAAAATAGAAGTCTTAAAATATTAGCATGCAGAATTATGCTAATTCAATTATTTCTATAAATATATTTGCATTACTAAAATATATATTTTTGATTAATTTTTACTATCATGCTGCTCAAGAAGTTCACATAGAGATGTAATGTAAGCCTGAGCCATTTGAAGGGTTTCGAATTTACTAAGTTTATGATCAGCTCCTAAATTAGGCACGACTTCACGTAGTTTATCAAAGGCATCGTTAAGTCCATTCATCCTTCTTCTTTCTCGGGCATTTGCAGCTAATCGTCTTCGCTTCAGAATACTTGGTGATGGTGGTACGTCACGAGATCTTCGTCTTCCTCTGCGGGGACTGGTTGTTGGTGAGACTTGAGTCTATGAAAATAATAAAAAACAGCTACTACAATTTTCTTCACTACCTCTCTAATTAATTTATTTTTGTTTTGAACACTTTGAAATCTTTTTTTAGCAAAAAATAGCTTTTCAAGTAATAATATCGATAAACCGATATAATTATCACTTTTTATTATTTTAAATTACTCTTCTCTTCTCTGTTACAAACATGATTAATTATGATAATAAGTAGTGATCATGTAAAATTAGTACCTGCATGTTCGCAACTGGTTCCCAGTACCCTTTTGGAGTACTTGCAATATTTTTTTGACACTCATCGCTTTCAATTAAATATCTCGGCTCTTGTGGTGGAGTTTCATAGCAATAAACAGGCACTTGATGGCAGTCTACAGAAGTTTCATCGTATAGAGTTGATCGAGGTGATGCTAAATGATCTACAGGTCCATGAACTATAAACCTGTAAAGAGGTTTTATTATAGCACAATTAGTTATCATTTTATTCTGATTTAAATAAACTTTGATGAGTTTTTTTTTATTGTATCCAACATACCTTTGTGGTGTTAATGGAGTCAAAACTCCATAAGATTCTCGATCATATTCTTCAGGAGTCTTCGCATAGTCTTGACAAGGAATAGTATAATTATCACCACTCTTTAGATTTCTTTGAGGGGTTATTCCAACATCAGCAACGTAATGATGATCTCTGTAGTTATTTGGCAAAGTTTCGTAATTGGGTGAATTATAGGGTGACGGATAAAGAGGATCATATGATCTTCCGGGAGTTGGATAAGCTGAAGTTAACATTTCTGATGACGAAGATTGATACATTCCCTGGTGATTTGACAGTAGAGCCATGGTAAATTTTCTTCAAAATAATTCCTGGTAATTTTTTAGTATTCACTTTTAAGAATTTTCTATTTCTTCACATCAAACTATACCCCCGCGAAGATAGTCCTCCGGGTGGGTTTTAAATTTTGATGAAGACACGTCACATAAATAAAGAGAAATCACTAATTTGGTGCAGGTAAATGGTTATATTATTGAATATGAATGGATATCAAATAACAACGTCAACATCACTACTTGTTATCAATCAATTTAGACTTTGATGTCGCTATAAATTTCGGAAGTAAAGAGACTCAAGAGTTCGTCTTTACAGAGCAAAGGTTCGCGTTTAAGTGTGGCGCGTGCCAGGGCGTTCTCCAGTGCATCAACATATGGTCCCACTTCATTCCCTGTTTATCCCTAGATAAGGTGCACCTGGTGCTCCTGGTCTGGTTTTCTAGAGTAGCGAGGGAGACTCTTGCTCCCCTACTACCTCGGTGCAAGTGCCACTTTCCTCCCTCTTGGACATTGCTTCGTCTCGCATACCTGCACACGTATCTAGAGATAGCGGCAAGAATAAGTAAGAAAAAATTATAAGACAAGAAGGAAGTGTATAGGGCTGAAGGATATAATGAAGGAGGGGTGATATTTTAAAGGGACTGATGAGTCTGAAAAAAAGAGACCGGGTGCCAGCTGATGGCTTTGTAAATATTGAGGATTCGCGCCTTTATCAGATCACTCAGGGGAAGCACAGGTTGAAGCGATATTGTATATGATTTATTTTCAATTGGTTAGTGAATTATTACCGTCTCTTTCTTAGTGGTGAGAATCTTGTTATTGCCATTGTAAAAGGTTGTTTTATACTTACTTAGATTACTGTTGATATCTTGATAATTTTTTTGAAAATAAATTTATTACTTTTAAAATTATGTTTTTTTGAAAATACAGAGATAAAAAAATTAGAATTACAGTAATCATAAAACACAAAACAAATCATGTTGGACTATTAAATTAATTAATTGTTTATTTTTTATTAATTTAATAATTAAAAATGTTTGCAGTTATTTTCAATATTATTACATGTAAAAAAAGTTTTTGATATCGTAAAAAAGTATTATAATCATGTAACGCTTTTTCAGAGTCCTCACGGACCAGTTTCACTTCGAGTATCATGCCTGCCCTAACGTTTCGGTTTCATTCAATAAAAATGGAAAGTGAAAAAAATCATAATCGAACCGAAGAAAGGATACTGCTGACGTTGTATATAATAAATAGTGAAAAATTAATTTTCAATTTCCGATTTCCCGCCCTTGATAGACTCTCCTGTCGGCACTTTGCGTGGCTTTCACTGTCCAGTTTTCTGTCGAACGACAGATGCTTTTACAATAGAGAATACCACAGAGAAATAATGTCGGTGCATCCGCCTTAATGACGCCGGGCACAACGGAACTCTTCATATATTGAATGTCCAGACGGAAGCCTTGAGTGGCACGCGACCTCGAACCCTCTCCGGAAAAAGTAACTATCGAACTTTAAAATCAAAGATCGAACATGAGATGTCAAAATTTTCTTTTCGATATCTCCAAGTCCTAAACAGCAGGTATGACTTTGATCATTTTCCTGATAATTGAAATTTTTGGAGTATCATCGAAAATGAAAACCTCATTTAGAAATTTTAATCATCAGAAAAAGAACAACAAATTTAATGACATAATTTTTATAAAGTTTTCTTATTTTTTAATTTAAAAAAAAAGAATGGATATCAAAGGATATATCAATAAAGCTTATTCATGTCACATAATTAAAAGTATAAAACTGTTGCTAATAATCGAATTTTATATTATGAAAATTCAATATCAATAAGTAGATGAGTATGACATTAAAATCATAATCACTAGTTTACTGCATTGAACATAAGACCGTGAAGTATGACATTGATGTACGTACCACCTTGATGAAACAATTTTTATACATTTCTTAAATATCATTTATATGAAGTGTAAATTTAAAAAATTATTGCATAATATACTTTACCGCGCTGAAATTTTCTAGGTTTAAAATGTATAAGCTGCCTGCAGTTAGCACACAAGGTTGAGTGGTTTTAAGTATGAAAATTTGAAGCAGTTTTCTCGATTTGATAGAAGTTAAATACCAGTGAGATTCGGTTCTGCAAGTAAAATGATGAATCTGATCAAAAAATGTTTTTTTTTTTCTTTTGTTTCAGATGGATGTACTGGATTGGTTATATCAGAATAGATAGAAAATATTTTAAACGATAGCTTACAAGTATTCACTAATTCGAATGCTTTCATCAGCTAGTCGTTGCGATGGCCAGCTTTCAAAGAACAGGTGAAATAATTGAGTAACTGTAAAACTTGCAAACCTCACTGCTTCTTCGGGCCGATCCAATTTTGTAGATGCCTAAATAAATAAATATTATAGATAGGTAGTATTTCATTATTAAAAGTCTGTCAGCCATCTGATAGCAATTTAAATTTATATCTATTCTATTATATATTTAAATTAGATCAAGACTCTTGATTCAGTTTAATAGAGGAGTGATTTTATTATTTCATTAAAAATATAGTTTATTCAATTTTTTTTTTTTTTTTAAACTCATTTTCGTTCAATTTTTATTTAGTATTTATGAAGTCATTGGTGAACATTTTTATTTATGGTTACTATAAATGTAAATGTAATTCTATTCAACAACTCATCAAGATGTAACCATAAATTAACCAATGATATAAATTTTAATAAATTTTTTTTTACAAAAGCTAGAAAAAATTTTACAACTTCTCTTGATTGTATACACACTTTATATTGCTGTTTTTGAATGACAACTCTATAAATAATAGATACTTTAACGCTCGAATTAAATTAAAAGCAAATAACTATAACTTTTCTTTTGGACTTTTATTCTAGCCTGGAGGAAAATGAATCTTGAATCATTATAATGTTTAATTATTTCATGAAAATGATTGAAAAAAAAAAATTTTTTCAATTTAAATTTAAATTAATAAACGGTAGTTGGTAAAACAGTCGTTATTAATAATTATTATTGTTTTCAGGTAAATTGAGTTACAATATTATCGACTGTCTACATTTAGTTGATAATGTAACATCCTATTTTAACAAGCTTTTATGCGCACAATCACAGAACAATTGAATGCTGATGCGCAATACAAATAAGGACGCTAAGAAATTCAAAATCTCGAAATGGTAAGAATTCACTAATTAATAACAATATTTTTATGTGTTGTTTAGGTTTATATCTAATATTAAACAATAACGATTTAATTGAAAATATAAAAATAACTATACACTGCTTACAATCATCTTTTTCATGAATTTTAAAAATATAACCAAACAACGCTAGAGATATCAACTTCAAACAAGGATTTTTTCATTTATTTTCATTCATAGTAAAGATTGATTAATTATTTAATATCAAGATGAATTTACCTGAAAACCTGTAAAGCTTATGCAAACCATGTTGAGACCAAGTTGAAATAGAAATGAAAGGGAGTTGGCAGACTCAATAAGTTGTGCATATCTGTACCCACACAATTTCATCAATTAGTATTTTCTCGATTGATTTTTATTATTGATGATGATATTTACTAACTGAAGAACTTTGGTATGAGTGACAATACATTCAACAATTCGATGGTATGATTTGTCATTTTGGATTGATGGATAGAAATTAATATCCACGTTATCATTATCGACCAGTTGTTTTAATCGATATCTATTTTTGAAATGAAATCAATTTATGAATTTTTGATTAGAAAAATTATTAGAATTTTTCATTCATACTGTTAATTAAAAATAGTCATGTTTTATTTTTAATTGATAGATCAAAAATCTTCAATGAAAATTCGATAATTGATAATTGCATTTAATCATACCCAATAATACAGAAAACAGCACAGGCATGTTGTACATAAACCATGAACATCGAGTCTATAGCAACGGCAACGGTAAGATATCCCAATGCACCAAAATAGGAGTGTATTAATAATGAATAATAGTACTTTTCGGTGTCCACTATGTATTTAACATTGAACATTAATAACTTAGTCTCTGTAAAATTAGCATCAAGTGGTAACAATCCTTCTGGCATTAGCTTCATAAACATAGGTAGTAAAGGCCCTAACATGAATACCGCCATAGATCCATAAAGAGCACCTGAAAAAGTGAAAATATAAAGATTACACTCTTAACTATTACTTTTCATTATCTGTGCAAAAATACCTGCATAAAAAATTGTATTTTTTTTGCTATTCTCTGCCCATTCATTTAAAATTTCTCTTTCTTTTTTATCATTGAAGGTATTCCAGTCATCATAAATTAAATCTAAGAGTTTTTTCATCTAAAATAGTAATTTTTTAATGTTTGTCTAATATGATTAATTGTTGTGTTGATTGTATTCGTCTTTACAAACCTTATCAGCATTGTATATAAAATTTGCCAATTTCACATAACACATCAAATCAATTAAAGTTGGAGGTACAGATTCTAAAAAAACTGGAACGTCAATCCATGCTGTTATCATTCCACCAATCTTGAATAAAAAGTTATCTCAAGTGATATTTAAAATGTTGGATTTGAATAAATAACATAGGAAAATAACGTCCAGTGATTTTTAAAATATTACGAAAAGACAATACAATCAATTATTTAGCATAAATTGTGTGCATAATAATGCTCATTTTTGTTGAAGTGTTTCATATTTACATAGGATATAGGATTAATATTTATATCATTGCTGTTTTAATTGTTTTAGTGGTATCCGGTGCAAGAAAATATATCAAACTACCATACCTGGAGATATCCTAGGGAACCAATAAAAAAAATAGTTAAGATGAGATTAGATACTTTATAAATGGGACTCAGATAGGGCCATTGCCCAATCGAAGTGAGAAAAAATCGATTATATCTGTAATGGTAATCTGGAGTCGTTTCCATCTTCGAATGTCTTCGTTCTGCTCACGTTTGATGTGACAAGACGCTTGCGTGCCATCAACTTTATCGAGTAAGTTATATTCTAATTAATTATTCTTTCAGAAGTCAAGCATATTGTTTGATTATTTTTCTTATCATTATTTCTTCGTTAGTTTTCTTTAGCTTTGTTTGATAGTTCTCTATAGAAAAACTCTTCAGAATTCACGAGAATAAAATAATTCATAATTCTCTTTTAAGAAATTTTCCTTTCATAGTCACGCATGTTGACTTAAACGTTATTATTATTATTATTTACGTAATTGTAGAATTTTATAGAATTACCTTAATAGAACTAGACAAGTACATTACAGTTACTGTCTGGTGAAAACGAACGAAATTTAATTGTTTATATCTCAATGGAAGTTTTATTAACTAAACACGAAAAGTTATTTGTTTATTTATCAATTTAAAAATAATTTGAGTTATTTATAAAATAAAACTAAAATGATCGATCAACAGTTGTAATTTTTCACAAAAATATGTATCAGTTTTTTAGCAAGTATGTGTGATGTTCAAGCTCATCGACATGATGATAGAACAGCAAAAAATGACATGGAATTTCTCAAAACCTTAAAAAACAAAGTTTATTAATAATGGAAAAGTTTTTTTTAACAAAAAGGGCAAAGAAAAGAAGTTTGAGATCAGAGCTTAATACTTACTAAACTGAAAGTTTCCATTGATATAGCTGCAATATTGCCTGCAGTGATTTTACATGAAGTCATACTTCTCAACATTATTGGTATTAACAACTTCTGAAGCTCTCGAGGTATCCGATACCATTCTGATGTATAGCTATATTGAAAAGTTAATGAATTTTTTATCTATTTGCAATGATAATTTAAAAATACTTTTTAAAAAAGTACAATAAATAAACTAACGATGCAACGAATATTGCTTCACTATGCTCTATCAGCTCTTCTCCTTGACAGCAAGTATAATAAAGATGGAAAATTGAGCCTACAGTAAATGTTCCAAACTTGAATGCTTCATTAAATTCATCCAACTTCATTAATGTCTGTATCAGTAAATCCACAGAGTAGTATTTGATATTTATTTATAATGAATGATATGTTGTAATAAATTAAATACTTACCACCATGCCAGTAAGAGTAATTACGAAGAGGTTGATCATTAATATTGCCATGTAAGCTCTTGTGCACCATGATTCCAAAGTATTTGCAAATCTTTAATTAAAAATAATTTTTTTTGTTTGTTCAAACAATTATGCCATTAATGATTAAAAATTAAAATTCATACGTAATAGCACTTCTATGAATAAAAATGCATTGAACAATTCGATTGTAAACATTATTTTTGTCAATTTCAGTTGGTGTTTCTTCACTTCCCAAACTTAGGTGTAGCGTTTCTAAATATGTTCTAAAATTGAAAGAAATAATATATAATCAAAAGTTCAAAAATTAAATGAAGCTTATTTTGTAAAATATAAAGACAATATTTAATAAGATAAAGTTATTATAACAATCCAGTACTGGCCTTAAAATCATAAACATTCCGCAGACATGCTGGATATAAGTTGCGAGTAAATTGTCAAAAAACACGAGAATCCCCACCGTAAATGGAACTGTCATGTATGAATGAATTAAAATATGTACGTAGTATTCATCAGGATCAACAAAATACTCAGTTTGATATAAATATATCAGATTTCTGGTTCCATTTTTTAGTGGCATTATTATATCCAGAATTTTTGGTACTGCCGGTGATGATAGATATATTATCAGGATTGAAAACATGATTGCTAGTCAGTACATGCGAAAATTCTCAGGTTGGAAGCGGTACTTAGAAACATGTATTCAATTAAATTAGAAGTTATATTATTAATTAAAACGTTGTAATTAAAATTACAATTTTAATAGCATCACATATTTTTTTCTTTTTAATTAAAAATTCTCTTTTTTTAGAACAATGTATACTTACTTGTGTATGTTGTTGTAATTGAATACGCACGCCCGATGTAACTTTGCATTATGCTAATGTCTTTTGTTAATGTTAAAAACTTTCCATCTTCTTTCATGTGATCAAATAATTGTTTAATCTAACAAGAAAAAATTTACCAATATATCTTTTATCAGCATTAAATAACATGCACTATTTTTGAAAGTAAAAAATAATCCAATGGTAAAAAATCAAATGAGCCCATGATAAAAAAGTTTATTTAAAACAAAAGTGCAAACATTAAGTATGTAAATTTTTTCTGTAGTATATATGCTGAATTACCTTATCAAAATTGAGTACCCAAACCATGTACTTAAAAAGCGCTCCATAGTGAAGACAGAGCATAGGAATGCATTCAAAAAAAATATCAAGATTATCCGTAGAGTTAACAAATTTAATCGTCTATTATACAAATACTTATTATATTTCCGAGATTAAAATGAAATAATTTTAAAAGATTATAAATATACATACACTGGGCACTGCTATACTTATAATGAGTAGGGTAATAGTCATTCGACAGGCAATTCGCTGTGATTGAGATTGACCAGGCCATTGTCCAAGAACAGACAGTATAATTCTATAGTTTCGATAGTGACGGTGACCAAATATATTCATTATCGTTCACTGCTAGCTTAATACTAGCTAAAGTTTGGGGTGTTGATGAAGACATTACACTATTGATGAGCTGTGATTTTAGCTCTCATTAAAAATTCTCTTAGAAATTTCCGGTGTCGCTTGGACATGTGTAAGGCTACAGGAGTTTGAATAAAATATGAAAATGTACTTTTGACAAAAGAAAATACTCCGAAAAAATGAAGGAGTCAAAAGTCTTTTATATTATGATAAAAGCAACATTAAAGTCACGCAAACTCTTAGATTCGAAACGATATCCATCTCTCTACCAGCTTATTATAACGTTATTTATATTCTTCACGATAATATCGACAATATTCTCCAGTTTTGTGAGGTTTTTTTAAATATCACAAAGTCGAAAAGCTAATAGTATTATTAACTCCATTATTTCTTGAATAAGTTTTGTCCCCAGGGGTTAGTACTATGAATTTTTATAGTATAATACGTCGAAATTATATTCAATATGATAATGAAACTTAACATATTACAGTTTTTGCTTCATTTCTTTTTGACAAATTATTTAAATTACATTTTGAATAGCAATAATTAACACCATTTAATGTCCAGTATAAATATTTCAATTTTATTTAATAGTTTCATCTCAACAATTACTACTTAAATAACATGAGCTATTTGTACAGCAGAATTTTGTTAATACTAATTATGATATGGACAATTATTTTACTGATGATAGTACAGTAAAAAAGGATAAAGAGTCTTTGAGGACCTTCAAAAATTTAATACTATCATGTTATTTACTTTTCACTTCTATACTAATGAATTGGATAATTATTTTTTATGGATACTTACAATACTGAAAGTGTCCATGGACATTACAGCAAATTTGCCAGCAGTGATTTGACAAGGTTTAATACTCCTCATCATTATTGGAATAAGAAGCCGTTGTAGACGTGGAGGGAACTCATACCATTTTGATAAATAACTGAAAAATATTATCACCATGTAAGAAGTTAACTCAAATGATTGGTTTATAGCACAAATATAGTTTATTATTTCATACGTATCTGTAAACACCATTTCACTTTTCTCTATTAGTTTTTGTCCTTGATAACTAATATATAAAAGATGACCAATTCCACCAATACCACATGCAAAATATCTATATGCCTCATCAATGTTATCGATCATTATCACTGCCTATATTAATCGATATTTGATACACTTATATATATATTTTTTTTTTTTTCAAATGATTGATATTAACTTTTTGTAATTCGATTGTTACATACCACTATTCCAGATAATGCAATAATAAACATATTGAGCAATAATATGATTAAAAATGGAGTAGAATAGAAGGATTCCAAAATATCAGAAAATCTTAGGTAACCAACACATTATATAAATTATAAAAATAAATCAAATTGAAGTTTTTTTTTTTTAAAATATCTACATACTCTATTGCGTGTTTATGAATATTGACACAACGAACTATGTTTTGATAAATTTGATTAGTTCGATTACGTTCCGATGATACATTAGTCAAGTCAAGATGTAATGTTCTTAGATATGATCTAAAATATAAGTTGAAATAAAAAAATTTTAGCATCAATAATAATCATGTTATTATTTTGGTCTTTCAATTTGTTTGTGCATTATAAAATTAATACAAAAAAGATTTTTAATATATTCAGTAAAAAAGTATAGAAATAAAAGCGTTTAAAAAAAATTTATCAGGTATAACTAAGTATGCTACATAATTTTTTTCATGTAGATTGCTGATTTAGCTTATTCATTTGCATGGTATAATTCTAAAACAAAAATCAACAAAACTTCTAAAATATGCCTTTCTAATAAACACTTCAGTAATTTTTAAATTCAATCTGTATTTACCCAATAATTGTAAATATTCCGCAGGTGTAATGGATGTATGTCGCAAGTACATTATCATAATAGACGATGATTGCTACAGACACAGGAACAGTCAGGAAAGCATGCAGTAAAATTGGAACATAATATGTATGCTGATCAACAAAGTATTCAGTTTGATATAAAAATATCAAATCTCTCGAAGTATTAAGTGGCTGCACAATATCCAAAAGTTTTGGAAATGCAGGAGTTAAGAGGCATAAAATCAGGATTGTGAATATTGAAGCTGATTAGTGGATATAAAAATTATTAAATTCAAGATGAATCTCAGGTACATATTTTTCAAATTTTTTATGGTTTAATCATACTTGAGTACATTTTTGTAGTAACTCGTCCTTGTTCTAGAAAATTTTGCATTATCTTAATATCTTTTTCTGTACGTATATTGTCTCCATTTTCTTCAATGAGATATAGCAAAGTTTTCATCTACAAGTTGATAATTTTCATATCATACCAATAATTAAAATGCAACATACAAATTATTAATTTGAAAATTAATTCAAATAAAATACCTTCTCAAAATTAATTATCCATCCAAAATATTTAGACAAAGACACGAAATGCAGACATATCATTGGTATGCATTCAATGAATATATCAATATCATCAGTCGATTCAAAAAATTTAATCAACTAATGGAAAAAAATGACTAAAAAATCTATTTAATAGATATATTTAATTCATACCTTTGGTATAAGAATGCTAAAAACATTAAGTATGATAACACATCGAATACATTTTTGTTGAAATAGCGATTGATAAGGCCACTGTCCAAGAAAAGTTAAAATAAATTTATAATTTTGCAAATGACGATCTTCAAGAATCTTCATTATTGTTGAAAAGTTATGATGATATAAACTATAAAGTCATAGAACCGAAACATAAAGAAAAATTGTCAAACAATAACATTATCTTAATTAAAAATTCTCTAAGAAGTATTTTTTAATACAGATAGACATCACGAGTCATAAATTTTTCAGTATCTACTTGGAGGTATATTTTCATTTACCTGAAGTACAAAGAGAATGATTTCATAGGCTTTAAAATGTTGAGAACGGAAGTAGTCACGCAACTTTCTGACTTGAAACAAAATCCATTTCTTTGTCATTTGTGATAAAGTTGTTGAACTTGTGCATACTAATATATAATACTTATTTTTTATGCTATCAGATAGTGAGTGCAAAATTTGTTCTTTTGTATTTAAGAAAATATTCTTATTTTATTTTCAATAATTACTGTTTTGATTATATGAAATTTTATTTTTATGAATTTACTTTATTAAAATAATTGATATTACATTACCAGTTCCGTCTTCAAAAAAATATTTATTGGAGTGAAGAAAACACAGTAAAAAAGGATATTGAATTTTTAAGCACCTCAAAAGAAGGATTTCAGTTATGTAAATATATAAAATATTTTGACAAAAAGTTTTAATTTAAATTATCGAAAAAATTCTTACTGTGCTAAATGAGTCCATAGATAAAACAACCACTTTACCCGCGGTAATTTTGCATGGTAAACAACTTTTCATCATCATTGGTATGAGAAGTTTACGAAGTTTAGGAGGAACAGAGTACCAATTAGATGAATAACTGAAAATCACTTACTGTTTAGTATGATAGAATAGAAATTTTCCTTTATCTCGTATTCAGTAAATTTATTCATTGATGAAATTTTGATACTAACACTGCATTTAAAATCATCTCACTATGTTCGATAAGTATCTGTCCTTGGTAATTAGTGTAAAAAAGATGAAAAGTTGATCCAAAAGTGAATAGTGCAAATCTGATTGCCTCGTTAAACTGGTCAAGTTTCATAACTGTCTGAATAAATAAATATTTAATTATTTCATTCTTTAGATATAGCAAAAATTTTTGATTATATTATACATACGGCCATTCCGTTAATAGTGATTACAAAAAGATTCATTAGACCTACAATCATAAAAGCAATTGTACAGCATGACTCCAAAATGTTGGTAAATCTTAAAAAGAATTTATTATTTTGTTAATGGCAATAGTGATAATGGTGCATAAAGTAGAATTTCAAAGGTATGCACATAAGTACATACTGTATAGAGTTTTTATGAATTTTAATACATTTTATAATATGTTGACTAATCTTTTTTGTGTCCAATTTTTTATCATCTTGATTATACATATCGTAGTTCATTGATTCTAAATAATGTCTGAAAGTATAATGTTATATTAGAAGAACATATCATCATGAGCTGTATAAGACTAATATATTCTATTTACCTTAAAACGGAAAGCATTCCACAAGTGTGATGAATATATGTAGCAAACATATTATCAAAAATGGTGACAACTCCCAATGAAATTGGCATAGTTAAATACGTATGTAATAAAATAGCTGTATAATATTCATCTCGATCAACAAAATACTCTGTTTGGTACAAATATATATTAGGTCTAGAAGTGTTAAGTGGTTTAACAATATCCAAAATTTTGGGCACCAGTGGTGTTGAACAAAATACCACCAGAACAGTATACACGATAACTATCCAATAGATAAGAAAATTCTCAAGTGAAAAGTTGTTATTTATATTCGATTCAAATTTACTCACATTAAATCTAAATCAACTTATTTAATAAAATTATTCCTTATCCGTACCTGTATAAGCTGATGTCACAGTACGTACACGATCTAAAAACTTTTGCATTATTGTTATGTCAGGTTCACCTTTTAATGTTTTCCCGTCATCGTCAATTAAAAAAATTAATTTTTTTATCTAAAGTTTGATGTTTATATTTTAGAAAATCATGTTTAATTGTCCATTAAAATAATGCATGACAGTATAAATTACCTTATCAAAGTTAATCGTCCAAAAAAAATATTTACATAGACTTGCTAAATGAAGACCAATATTAGGTACAGCTTCAATAACAATGTCAATATCATTTATCGATTCCACCAATTTTATCAACTATTACAATGGTGAAAAAAAAACGATGAATAATTTGATGTACGAAAAAATAAAATTATACCTTAGGAATAAATATGCTCAAAATGATTAATGTAATAATACATCGTATGAGTCTCCTTTGAAAAGTAGGCTGAGTAGGCCACTGCCCGAATAGAGTTAATAGAAGCTTATAATTTTGAAAATGTGGTGTTTGTAGTATATTCATTGTTCTTTAGTCGTTTTGTTATGACAACGTTTAAGTCACGAACATGTTTCTTGAGCACAATACTATTATTATGGTTATTGAATCGATGTTTTCACTCGATTAAAAATTCTTTTAGAAGTTTTTAAAGCTAATGAAACAATAATAGGCTTTTTAACATCTAAAGTTTTTGTATGTCAGATTTCAAAAACAATAAGCCGTTGTTTATAGTATTCGTTTGATAGTAGTGTTTAAACGTCACGCTATCTTATAATTTTATACGCAATATTAATCTTCTTCATTCTGATAAATTTAAATTCTATGCTGTATGAAAAAGTTACTTTGAACTTAAACATGAAAATTATAAAACTTATGTAGCGATGTTTTACAATAATAGTCACTATATTTTATTGAGTTTTAGTTATACATGTAACAATTATTTAAATGTTAATAAAATATTTTTATTTTTCAGATTCTTCGTTTGTGGATGTGGACAATGTGTTACGTTGTAAATATCATAACTTACATTTATTGGAGATATTCTGTAGGTATGTTTCAATAATTTATCGCATTGACGATAGAACAGTAAAAAAAGACATTGAATTTTTGAGAACCTTGAAAATTTTGAATGTTATAAAAATAAGTTCTCAAAACATCAGTAAAATGTTGTGCTTACTATGCTGAATGTATCCATGGAAATAGGCACCAGTTTTCCAGCAGTAATTTCACTCGGATTAACACTTCTCATCATTATTGGTATTAGAAGTTTTTGTAGCCAAGGGGGAAATGTATACCATTCCGAAGAATAACTGTAAAAAAGATCATTAATTAAATGATTAGAGTGGTTCGATGCAGATCAGAGATAGGCAGTCTTTAATAATGCAATACTAGTTGGTGCAGTATTCATTCATTTGATCAGTAAAATTACCAAAAGCATGCCCATTTCTAATGTCTATTAACAGTTTATAATTTGTGGTAATTAATATACTAACGCTGCTGTAAAAATTCTTTCACTTTCTTCTATAAGTTCTTGTCCTTGATAACTACAATATAAAAGATGAAAAATTCCACCTATACAGAATGCACAATACTTCAGGCATTCATTAATTTGATCAAGTTTTATCACGGCCTATATTTAGAATCATGAAAAATAATTATTATCATTTTATAGAAAACTACGTAACATAAATAACCATTTATATACCACAATTCCCGTGAGTGTTATCACAAAAAGATTTAGAATCAATAGAAAAATGTATTCGTAACTGTACAATGATTCCATTATATCGGCAAACCTTGAATAATTTAAAAAGTCACATACAGTATATTAATTTTAAAAATTAGTCGTTGATTATAACAAATGAAATTAATTATATAAAATTGTTTGACAATGCTAGTTTAGTCTAGTTTTAACAAAGTTATCTACGTACTCTAAAATACGTCTATGCATTTGGACACACTGGATGATATTTTTATGAATGAGATCTTTATTTTTATCTGTGTATGGTTTGTTATTTGTATCCAAGTGTAATCTTTCTAAATATGATCTGCAAACAAATTAAAAATAATATAAATTTAATATGATTTGATTAACGTAAATAATTTTTTTTTTAAATAAACTAAACTTTTTTTAACCTCAGAATTGAACACATCGCACAGGCGTGATGGATGTGTAATGCAAGTAAATTATCAAAAAAAACAATAATTGCTAGAGATACAGGAACAGTTACGTATGCATGTATTAAAATCGGGACATAGTATTGATGTTGATCAACAAAGTACTCTGTTTGATATAAAAAAATTAATTCTCTCGAAGTATTGAGTGGTTGTACTATATCCAGAATTATTGGTACTGCCGGTGATGCAAGATATAGTATTAAAATTGCGTACATAGCAGCTGATCAGTAGACGCAATGATTGTTTAGATAGGGAATGATATTCGTAGATAATAAATATATTTTCAAAATAGATCTTTTACAGGTAGCACAAATAAATAAATCATACTTGAGTATGCTGAAGTGATTATTTGTCCACGTTCTCTAAAATATACCATTATTTGAATATCTTTTTCTAATCGTAAAGCTTTTCTATCTTCTTCCATAAAATCCATTAATATTCCTATCTGAAAATCTCAAACAATTGTTTATAAAACTTATTGTTAATACTTTTGTAGTCCATCATTTTATTGCATTTATTTTTAAAGTTTTATTGATTTTATTGGCAAAATTTTTAGATAGATCTTAGAAAATTTCTTTCAGGAATGAATTATTTTCAATAATTACTTTTTTAAAATTAACTATCCAAGTGATGTATTTTGATATACTGCCAAGATGAAGACCTAACATTGGTATACATTCAAGAAATATATCTATGTCATTTGTTGATTCAAAAAATTTAATAATCTGTTGAAAAAAAAAAAAACAGCCATTATTAAATTCACTAAAGTTATATAAATGTACCTTAGGTGTAAAAATACTTAGAACGTTCAGTAAAATTAAAAATCGTAAACACTGTCGTTTGGCAAACGATTGTAAAGGCCATGATCCAAAAATACACAATATGAACTTAAAATTTTGATTATATTGAGTTTGTAGCACCTTCATTATGAGACTGTTTACATGACATAAAGGATTTTTTTGAAATAGTATTCAGCAATAGATAAGAGAGTAGGTAGTTTCTGTTCTCATTAAAAATTCTCTTCGATGTATCTATTGTCACTAAATCGTTAGGGTTATTAAAGAATAAATGTTTCATGATTGTCTGTCTAAAGAGTACAAAGGAAAGAATCATTCCAAACGTTTCTATAATTCGAAGAATTAAAGAAAATATCTGTCACGCAAACCTGAACTTGAAAGGTTTCTTCTTTCTTTACTTGGTTCATAATAAAGTTATTCATTTACTTCTTATTTGAGTTCTTTCTAAGTAGTTCATTTTATAAAATATTTCTGATTTATAGTAGACAAGTTTCATTATGGAAATTTTACATGATGAAGAAGAAAGTGGTTGTTTTAAGTGTACAATTATCAATGACAAGTTCATTCATAAGTGAATAGTATTTTATTATGGAACAATAATTTAATAATGATACTAAAGATTTAGTAGCAACTATTAATCATTATCAATACAAAGCTTTTTCACTGTAAAATTTTCAAAATTAATAATCTTATTGTTTCAGGATTCTGTGACTGAAAATGGGTTCTAAAGGTTACCGAGACGTTGATGAAGAGTAAAAATATGGATTATTAATAAATAACTATTTTACAAGTGAGTATAAATTCTAAAAAAATTTTATGAATTTTAAGTACAGCAATTTATTAAAATATATTTTTTTGGAGTTAAAATTTATTTTATAAAAACTACGATTTTATCTACTTATTCAATTTTCTTTTTACTTCATTGGAATTTGTTTCGATAAAATATCGTTCATTTCAATCAATTCCGTACTGATGATAATACAGTAAAAAAAGACATAGCATTTCTGAGGACCTAGTTAATTATTTTTTTGCTTAGAAAATTATTTGAAAAAGATTACAAACGTGAAATTAATACACTCACTACACTGAAGGTTTCCATAGAAATGGGCACCAATTTTCCAGCAGTAATTTCACAGGGAGTAATGCTTCGCATCATTATTGGTATCAGAAGCTTTTGAAGTTGGGGAGGAATTGCGTACCATTCTGAAAAGTAACTGTAATAAAAAACATTTTATATAAAATCCTAATCCATTTCTATACTCCATAATATACTTACAGTGAAGTAAAAACTCTTTCGCTCTCTTCAATGAGCCCTTGCCCTTGGTAGCTACAATATAAAAGATGAAAAATTCCACCTATACAGAATGCACAATACTTCAGGCATTCATTAATTTGATCAAGTTTTATCACGGCCTATTTATAATAATAATAATTCAACAATTTTGTTGATAGAAATAAAAAAAAGAAAAGTTTATCAATTACATACCACAATCCCCGTGAGTGTAATTATAAAAAGATTTACGAGTAATATAAAAATGTATTCAGCAGAGTAAAAAGATTCCATAAGGTTAGAAAATCTTAAATAATCAAGTAATTCGAATGGTGTAAAAATCTTTTTTAAAACTATTTTCAATGAATTAAGCTGTATTATTTTTAACACTTCAATGATATTTCAGTAAAACTGATCAATGATTGAAAATCAATAACAATATAGTTTAGTGCTAAAAATTCTACAGCTTAAATAAAAATATACACGTACTTTATAGCTTGTTTATGAATATCAATACATTGAACAATGTTACCATAAATTTCATCAGCATCTTTATATCGTAATTTGGAATTTTTCATGTTGAGATGTATTTTATTTAAATATGAACTAGAATTGAAATCGATAAGGAAATCATGTCCAAATAAAACTCAATGAAAATGGATTAAAAAATGATTTGCTCACCTCAGAATCGAAAACATTCCTCGTGCATGGGTAACATACATTGCTAGCACATTATCAAAAAAAACAATGATAGATACCGAAAAAGGGACAGTCAAATATGCATGTAATAAAATTGGAATATAATATTGATGTTGATCAACAAAATACTCCGTTTGATATAAAAATATTAAATTTCTTGAAGTATTAAGCGGCTTTATCATGTCTAATATTTTTGGAACTGCCGGTGATGCAAGGTACAAAATCAAAATTGAAAACATGGCAGCTGATCAGTAGATGTATAAATTTTTAAATATGAAATAATATTCTTGAATAAATAATTTATAATTTTTAGTAATATATTTTTTCATTAAATAAATCATACTTGAATACGCTGCCGTAATTACTTTGTCACGATTTATTCTATCTTGCATTATTTTTAAATCTCTCTCCAATCGTAAATGACGTCTATCGTGATTCATAAAATCTAACAAAGTCTTCGTCTGAAAAAGTATTTATATAATTCTTTCTTCATATATTGAATCTATAATCACCTTTTCAAAATTTATTGACCATGTTATAAGTTTTGATAAACTCAGTAAATGAAGCCCTAGCATAGGAATGCATTCGAAGAATACGTCAACATCATTTGTTGATTCACAAAATTTAATCACCTGCCAAAAATAATATATTACAATTACGAATAAATCACTAATAATATTCATTATATACCTTTGGAGTAAAAATACTTAAGACATTTAGAAATATTAGTGATCTTATAATATTTCTCCGGAAAAATGATTGGGTAGGCCATTGTCCAAAGAATGATAATGTTGTTTTATAATTGTAGTCAAATATCTTCTTATAAGTTTGATGATGTTGAGTTTCTAACTTTTCCATAACTAGTGAGTACTGTTTAACTTGCCTAGTAGCTAGTTAGTTTTGACAGTAGTGTTAAACATCGATATACTAAACGTAATAACGAGCTCGTAGGTAACATCGATTTTCATTAAAAATTCTCTTCGATGTATCTCGTGTCGCCAAACTACTAGAGCTACTAAAGTATGTATACCTCATCAGACTCTGTCTTTAGAGCACAAAGGTTCTTTTTAATGGGCTAGAATGGTTTTTAAAATTCGGGGAAACTTTTTACTGTTATGTCACGCAAATGTTAAATTAAAAGGATGTCTACTCCTTTAGTTGATTTGTAATCAAGTTGTTCTACTGCTTTGTGTAGGGAGCCTTATTTTTTTTCAATCATCTGTATTACCTCTAGTTAACTTATTTTAATTAATTCTTGTTCAGTGCTCAGAATACATGTAAGAAATAATGTTACATTAACAATTTATTTTCATTATTTTTGTTCCAAATAAGAATTCTTCATATATTTATAGTCAGTGAAAAAAAAATAATTTAATCTTTTTAGTAATGCTAATTGAACTGTAACACCAATAAACTTTTGTATTTAATCTAGTCTTCTTCTTGAACAGATCGGAGTAGGGTGAAGTATGACATTGAAGTTTTTATTATCTTTAAAATAAATTCCACAATTAGTCTCTGAATTATTTAAATGTGAAATAAAGTTTGAACATACCGCGATGAAAAACTCTAGTGATAAAACAAAGATTTTTCCAACTGTTAGATAATTAGGTACAGAACTTCTTATTATAATCAAATTCAAAAGCTTTCTAGTTCTTGTAGAGAGTGCATACCACTTTATTCCAATTCTAAAACAAAAGTAATAACTTCAATATAATAACAGTAATTGTCACTTACTTGAATGAAAACAAAAACAATTAATGTATTACATAGATTCCCTTATTCCAGTACTGCAGTCAATCATAATTTGTGACAATTGACTTAAAAAAAATACATGGATAGCTTGAGTCACGACAAAAACGATGTAACGTGCTGCTTCAAAAGGTTCACCCAGGTCCAGTACGAGCTTATGAAATTTACATTAAAAAAAAGCATAGTTCGTAATAGTAATAATTCGTAACTGTTGATTATTTTTCATCTAGCTATAACAACTTACTCGTATTCCTGTAAATGTCATTAAGAATGTTTCAGCACTTATCACAACGAAAAGCTCCCATCGATAAAATTCCTCCAACATCTTACAATATCTTCAATAAAAAAAAATTGCTTTTTTAGAAATCTCCAATAAGATGCTTTATGAATTGTACAAAAAAATATTAATTGCTTTACTCAATAATTCTATTGTGAGTTTTGATGCAATCTATAACAATGTAATACGGTTTGTCTTGCGATTTAGGAGGGTTGAGATCTATATTAAGATTTTCTCCACTTGTCAAAGTTTCTAAACGATAACTGGGAAATAAAAATAAAATTATAATTATACATCACCGTAATGATTATTTCGTTTGCTATAAATCGTATGCATATTTACTTTATAGTTTCATAAACTGCACAAACATGTTGAAGCAACATTATCGCTATTGTGTCATTCCCTGTGAGCATGCTCATTACTACAAAAGCACAAAAACAGAGATGTGCTAGAATCCAATAGTAGTTTTCTTGATCATCACACCAGTAATCAACAGGATATGGAAATTCAAGTCTAGTAGGACCATCTATGAATCCAAGAACATCGAATATTTTCGGTGCCATAGGAAATGAGACATAAATAAGTACTGAAATAGCAAAAATCATTAAGAAAACTTGGGCTATTTTTCTCTGTTTATAGGCATGTCGTCTCATAATATCTTTGCAAGGGCCCTCTGGTAATACTTTCCATTCGTATTGCAATGAATTTAATATTGCCATAAGCTATAACAAAACAACTTATAATATTAATTAATTATAATAGTTATGATAAATACATACTTTATCCCATTGCAGATGAACGTTGGTGTACTTAGTAACGGATACAAAAATAACAATATAGAGTGGAAGTGATGAAAAAAGAGAATGAGCCGAATGGTCTACATAAGTAGCATGCATCTATATTATTAAAAAGTGAATAATTATTACTGCAGATAATCAATGAATAGTTTAAATTTGAGATAATTACCACAGGAATAAGACCACTGACGTGAACAAATACATAAATAAATTTCCATATACGTTTTACTTTTTTAGACTGATAAAACCATACTCCTACGTGACCTAAGATTTTAACTTGTACATCGTAGGCAGGATCAGAAAAAAATTTTGCTCCTTCCGATTTTTCCATGGTTAAATATCTTAATAACTTCTCAAACTCCAAGAAGTGTAAAAGCAGACTGCTTGAATACACTCGAAAGTCATTTTTCATTATCATATGTATAGTATATAGGGTATAAAAAAATGACCCATGAGCACATATGATATTATTCGCATGTCTGTCGATGCAAACTTTTGAAAAGTTAATGGATGTTTGACAGGTCTGAAAGCTCTGCTCTGTTGTTATTCAATTTTGTGTGATTATATTTCGAAAAATAGTAAATTACAGAAAATTTACAGGTGATATCTTTTCAATATTATATCTTTTAGGGTCATAAGAAAAAGGAACGTCAATAATAAAACTAATGGCAGTGTATTTTATTAGTATCGTACGGTGTCAATCATATTTTTATGGAAAATAATTTAATTTAATTTGTTTCTGCTATTATTTTCTTCATAGAAAATTTTTGATTTGACAGGGGAGTTTTTTGATAATCAATAGATTATGTTTATTAAATTGAAAATTTTATTTATTGAAATTATGTCTGTTATTATTAAGAAAAAACGGAATTTAGAAAAGTTATCAATATTGAGAATTAATCCAACTAAAGTGAAAAACTGAAAAAAATTAGAACTGCCTTTCTAATATTTCATCGAAATTAATTGATTCAGTTTTATTTATCACTTTTTAAACATAAATGTATGTATACAGTCTTACTTGATTATACATCAAAAATACGAATACAAAATGTAGATTACCATTTATCTGCTCAAGCTTTATGATTAAAAAAAAGTAATAAAAATTATTTTATAATTAATATAAAATGGAAATATTAGATAGTTAGTCTTTGTTCGAAATCAAGTACCAAAAATTATTGGCAATAATGCTTATGTATATCTTTGATTAAAGCTTACTTACACAATATCATTATTTATTACAATAAAATATGGTTATTTAGCACGATAACCATGCTAAAATAGCTCTTGGCATTTTTTTTTACATCAAAAATTAAACATGCATTGTCATAAATACGGTGAGATATGAGAATGAAGTTTTTACAACCTTAAAACAAAGAATAAAATTTTTATATTCGTTATTTTCAATACAAAGTTTTTTTACTTACCAAACTAAAGCTTTTCAATGACATAGTGTACATTTTGCCTGCAGTAAGCTTACAAGGAGTTGCACTTCTTAGTAATAAAGGAATGAAAAGTCGTTGAGAACTTAATGACGTGTTGTTCCAATTAGCTTGATAACTAAATTAATAAAATTATTTATATAAGATATTCTATTAATTCTGGTGGATTTTTTTTTCAGAGGAATGTACTAACGCAGTGTAAAATATAGATGCACTGTGTTCCAGCAATAATTCTCCTTGCCAACTACTATAAAAGAGGTGGAATACCTCTCCTAAAGTAAAAGCTGCAAATTTCATCGCCACATTAGGTTCATTCATCTTAAAAACAGCCTAGAAGCAATTTTTTGAATTATCAAAGTAATATATCATTTTGGAAAAGACTATGACCTTAAGAGTGAATCTTACCACTAAACCTGAAGCAGTCATCATGAGCATATTGATGCCAATAACGAAAATGAAAGAAAAATAATTGCTTTCTTCAATAAGATTCGCAAATCTGAGGTTGGTATAAAATAAAAAGAATTATTTCTTTTATATAAAATTGTTAATAGTTATTTTTAATTTTCTGTATTAAATCTTTACTTATTTTTTAATTAATAATTATTAATTAAGCTTAAGCTTGTAATTCTTCAATACATACTCGATAGCTTCATTATGATATGTAAGGCAGTTGATCATTTTCTGATAATCAATATTATGACTTTTCGTGCATTGCGAATTAATATTGTCATCTTCAGCCACACGGTTTAATGATAAACTATTGCAAAATAAAAATATTATTATTTTACTCAATTTTATTCAACATAAAAAATATTTCATATTGTATTACCCAACGATTAGAAACTTGGCACAGGCATGTTGAATGTAAACCATAAACATTGTATCAATAGCAATAAGAATAGTTAAATATGCAAAGGTACCCAAGTAGCCATGAATTAACAAAGGATAAAAATATTTCTCAAAATCAAATAAGAATTCGATTTGTTGAAACATCAAATGCTTTGGATAGCTTTCGTTCATAGGAGCTACGATGTTTAGAATAAGAGGAGCTAATGGTACCAACATCATCGGCACCACAGTTCCATAAAGCGCACCTAAATTGAGAAATATTTAAAAAGAAGTTTCTTGAGACTTCAATTAATATTGATAATTCGTTGCTTAATTATATTGATGACTAACCAGCATAATATATCGTAACTTTATAGCCAAAATGAGCATATTCGTTCAAAATTTCATTCTCTTTGTCTGTTGAAAAAGTTTTCCAATCTTTTTCCATCAGCATTAAAAGTTTTTTCATCTGTAAAGTTGAAACATTAAAGATCGCTCGACTATATGAAATATTTTTTTTTTTTTTTAATAATAATGACAATACCTTGACTGCATTACAGAAAAAATTAATCATTTTTACTCCACAAACTACATCTGCTAAAACAGTTGGAAGAGCTTCCAGAAAAACATCGATGTCGATCCTAGCAGCTATCATCCCAGCAGTCTATCACGAATTATAGGAAGTACAGACGTTTAGAAAACTCGAAATTAAAGAAACATTTAACTAATACTATTTAAAATGGATGTATTATATAATACAATGCTTGATCAGAATTAAATCATTGTGGGACAATGATTAAAGTTTCTTTAGATGAATTTAAAATAAAATTGAGACTTTTAATGTAACTAAACAATAAAGATCACCTGCAAATAGCCGTGAGTAGTAGTGAAGAAAAGCATGATGATGTAGCTAATGCGCTTGGACAGAGATGATTGATATGGCCATTGTCCAATGATAGTCAAAAAAAGCTTATTTATTTTATGATATGGTGTTGTTTCACAAGTCATTTTTCGTGACAAATACCAATGTTTTACTGCAATGAATGTAATGCTTTCAAGAACCTTTGTGCTAGTAATCGATTGTAGTTACGTATTCTCTTGGTGACAAAACTGTCGAGTTTTTGAACAATACGTGTATTGCAAAATTGCATGAATTTGAATTTATGATCACAAAGAGCTCTGAATACTTTTGTTACTAAAAACTTCAGAGAGCTGACAGAATTTCTATCTAAAGCATTTGAAAAGAAAAAACAGATCTGAAAACAATTTTAGTTTCTGTCAAGTTTCATTGTTATATTTCGTGGTTTACTCAATTTTACAATCGCCTTGAATACTAAATATGTCGCCTAGTTGAATCTGATATTTAAACATTTAATTTACTTTTAAAATGTTTATTAGATAATTCGGTAATTTTTTTGATTTATTTTACAGAATTCAAGAGACACTAAATAACAAAAAAGAGCCGAGTACGCAGTTTATTTAATTAGGAGTAAAGTGTTTGATAATTCACAAAAATATAACTGTGAAAATGTTCGGTACGTTGGAATAATGGAGAATTTAATTGAAGAAAAAAAGCAGTGGGAATATAATAAAGAATTTTCGGCTGTAGCGAGAAGTATAGGTGAGTAAGCAAATTAATTTTTTTATTCATAGAAAAATGTATATTTTGATCTCATTTATTTCACATTATTAGTGATAATTCTCAACTCAATTGGTTCTTTTTGAGCTGTCAATTTTTTATTCAAAAATTAAGATGGTTATTCAATTTTACAATTAATTATTCAATAATATTATTAAATGCTTGTTTGCTTAACAATATAAGAGATATTGATAAAAAAGCTTATATTGTTATTTTATATCCTAGATTGCTACTGGTAGATCGTGACATAACAGAATTGATAGACGGGTAAATTACTGCTTTTAAATAGTTGTCTATATTTAACTATGCAGTCTATGCATTCTATTGAATAGTGCAATATTCACTATTTACTATTCCAGGCACAAGTTTAAATGCACTGTACGTTATGACAGGTATAGAGCAATATTGTGCAGGGAAAATTTGAATTGAAAAAAAATTCATGGTATGTCAAATATGGCACTAGAGTATATGCTACATGTCAGAATGATACGAACAGAATTTTTAAATACATACGGCATGTATAAAATTAACTAGCAGGATATCTTATTTGTTTGCGGCTTCTTGTTTGATTACCTAGGTTGCTGGTACACTGACAAATGGTATATTTAGAACAATTACTACCTCAAAACACCAAATATAAATAGACTCTAGATCTTCTGCAAATCTGTAACTTTTATTATTGTTATTAGTCACCAAATTTTTACTTTTCATAAATTAATACAAAAGCACTCACCTTATAGCACGTTTATATTTTGTAATTGATTTCAAATAGTGAGAATATTGAAGTATTTTGAACGTTGATAAAGGATTCAATTCTTCTGCGTTATTTTCGTCTCCTGATACAGAAATATTTCTCATCTTATTGCTAAAAAAACCCATAATAAAATTAATTTTGAAGCAATGTATTGGGACTGAAAATTTCAGTGGAAGAGTTTTATTCGTATTTCGATAATGATATAGTAATCGTGGAAATAGTGGTTCTATTGTAATTATAGTTGTCATGATTATGTGGATCATCCAAAAAAAGATGTAAAAATTTTTTTTAGTCTCATCTTCCTTCAAATCTTTTTTTAATTGATCGAAGAGGATTCTCATCTATATTCAATACATATTTTTTCATCAAACTTATATCTATTATAAGACAAGATGCTCAGTAAATTATTTAAATACTTACTCTTTTTTTACAATTACAAGTATAAAAGATATATTTGGCAATTGAAATAACATTCATCAAAAATGATCCAAGTAATTTATTTCTAACTTTTCGATTGTGAAAATGCACGATCGCACAAGAAATCTAAGAATAAATTTATAAAATTTAGTATAATGATGATAATATTTTTTTAATAAATCAAATCTAAATGCTAAATCATTGTAGGTGAACTGAAAATGATAATATTTATAACTTTTTAAATTCATTTTTTCAAAATTAGTGCAGCAATGATTATACTTAATAAATTTGCTATTTTATTAAATTTCTATATATATGAAATATATATCATTACAAATTTGACGGTACAATATTCTTTAGATGTCAAGAATGATTATAAAAATAAATTTTTTTACTTAGAAAAATAAAATAATTGTCATCATTCACTGCATCGATGCTAAAACTGTGAAATAAGACGCAGCTGTCTTCACAAACTTTATAAGTAAGAATAATCATGGAAAAAAATAAAAATTTGTTTAGATAATTCAATTAATGTTCAACTATTTTCTCAGAATTTCTTATGCTAATTTTCTTACCGTTGTAAAAGTTTCTAGTGACAATACCAAAATCTTGCCAGCAGTCAGTTTACATGCAAGTTGACTTCTCAAAGTTACCAATACTATGAGTTTTTGAACTTTTTTGGGAGTATCATACCACAATCCAGTTGCTCTATGTATTAATTTGATTAATTATTCAACAGACGATCACTATAATATTAAATTTATATTGCTTACAAATATTCTTGAATATTTGTGCTGAAGTCTATGAGTTTTTGAGATAAAGCACAGTCAAAAAAAAGATGTATTATTTGAGCACCACCAAATACAAGATATTTTACAAGTTTTTGGACAGTAGTTGTCTCAAGAGTAATCTGTGATAATGAATAATATATCAAATCATTTTTGTTACTATCTAACAACATTTTCAAAAGACATCAAAATGGTTTACCTGCATAGCTGTTATACTTAGAAGGGGTACATTTAAACATACTACCGCGGCAAAGCACCATACATATATTTTCTCCAAATCTTCTGCATACCTATAGTTACAATTAAATAAATTTTTACTACCCTTAATAATAAAAATTAAAAATAAATTTTACTTTATAGCTTCTTTATGTTTTTTAATGCAATGAACAAAATGCTTATATTGAATATTCTCCAATGTAAGCGGAACGTCTATGTCGAATGGTAAAGTTCCGTTTTTAATGTCTTCTTGAGTTGGAATATGGCTCATCAAATACCTAAGTAATTAAAAATAATTCAACTAAAGACTAAATCATGTAATATAGAGATAAAAATTACCCTGTAGCTGCAAATAATCCAGAAACATGCACTAATAGAATGATGAATATAGAATCAGAAGCAATGGTAATATTCATTAATATAAAAATAAAAAATCCAGTTGAAAGAAGAATTTCAAAATAGTATTTCTGCGCATTGATTCCAAAAAAATACAATGGAATCGAAAATTCTAAAGGAGCTGTGTTATTAAAATTAAAAATGAAGCTTAAGACTAGCGGTGTTAGTGGTTCAAAAACGTAACAAAAAGTTCCTATGTATACTACTCCTAAAAAAGAAGCAATTAAAAATATTATTTTTATTAATAAAGGAGTAGAAGAAACAATGATTAATCTCCAAACCTGCCCATCCAGCAGCAAGTACATTTCCAATCTCCGAGTAGTACTGAAGAATATCATATTCTCCTTTAGTTTTACAGTTTTGTAAATTAAATTTTGCTTGATCAATCAGTTTTCTAATCTATCAAAAAAAGTGAACTTTATTTAATGATGATTTATTTTAAATACCCATTAATAATTAACACTCACTTGTTCATGGTTACAAACATTAGTAAGAAATTTTGCAGTTGTATAAAAGTTAATAAGATAAGGAGCAAAGCATTCTAAAACGACTTGTTTATTATCACGATAGGCCCAAATAGCAAGGAACTATAAAAAATTATTACAAAAAAAAGTAGAAGCCTCAAAATGCTCTTTTAATTTTTATATTTTACCTCTGGTGTAAAAAGACAGATAGAAATAATCATTGTAAGTGTACAGCAATAAAGCCAACGTTTTATTGGACTATAATATGGCCAGATACCAACAGCAGAAGCCATATATTTTATAAAACCAAATTCTTTTTTATTGACATTAAAAAAGTTCATTGTAGTATTTTGAATTTATGAATGTTTCTCTATTTAAGTAATGCCATGAATGTTCTCAATAGTCTTATTCATTTTCACTTCGTTCTTTGATTTTTAAAATAATGGTGGTATAATAATGTTGATGGACGTACAAATAACTGCTTTCAATTATACTCCAGCTTATAGAAAATAATTGCATTATAGAAAATTATGATCGGTAAAGAAGTTTCATAACACGTCATTATGACACAAGGGTAGCCAAACACATGTCAGGGTGATATGAAAAGCCTTTCAAAATTCATCCGTATAATTAGACTAGTTATCTACGTGTAGAGTTTCTATACAATTTTTCCCTCAACAGAACAACGATGTTGAACAGTTATACTATGTTTGTAGTAATGGATGTGAGTTATGCTAAACAAACTTATTGGGGGAAATAAGATTAACAGCAGGATAAATAATCAACTAATTATTTGTGGTATACAACAAAGTTAATGAGTTTGTTTTTATTTAGACTTTAATTTATTATAACAGAGCAATGACTACAAAGATGATTTTTCATTCATTGCATTGAACTCATTACTGTAAAGTATGAACCAGCCGTTTTTACAAACTTAAAAATTGTAAATCATCATTAAAAAAGGTCATTCATTAAATTTAATATTTATATGTTTTAATGAAAATTTTTATAATATACTTACTGAAGTAAACGTTTCAAGTGACAGTACCATTATTTTTCCGGCTGTAAGTTTGCATGGAAGCTGGCTTCTTAGAGTTACCAACGTTACGAGTTTTTGAACTCTTGGTGAAGTTATGTACCATTGTCCAGCCATTCTGTACAAAAGAAGTTTTTATTATTTTTTAAAAATATTTTTCGAACTTTTTTAAAATTATTCGTTCTATTGTATTTATTTCATCATAAAAAATGATTAACTTACACATATTCTTGAATTTTCAAGCTGCAATTTATCAATTGTTGGGATAAATAGCAATCAAAAAATAAATGAATTAATTGGGAAATAATAAATACACCATATTTCAAAATCTGTTCTACATTATGAGCTTGAGTAGTAACCTATCGAAAAATTATTCTTAAGCACTGCCTGCTATTAAGATATTAATTAAAATTTATTATTTATTACCTGAATCGCTGTAACGCTCATTATCGGTACATTAATAAGAATAACAATGCCAAAACACCATCCATATACTCTTTCCAAGTCTTCAGCATATCTAAAGTTTTTTTTGAATAAAATATTACAGACTATCTTCCAATCATTTTTTATTTTTGTTTCGAATAAACTTACTTAATTGCTTTTTTATGATTTTTAATACACCTTATGTAATGATTATATTGAATTTTTTCAAGTGTTAAGGAACTTTTCCGTACAGTTCTGTGATCCAAATCTTCCTTAGTTGGAATATGATTCATCATATACCTAAATAATAGATACTGCAAAATAAGTTTAACTATGCTAACTTATTATTTAAAGAATGGGTAAAAATTACCCAGTGACTGCAAATAACCCAGCTGCGTGATGTAATAATACGATGAACATGATATCTGAAGCTACAGTTACATTAATTACTGTTAAAATGCTAATGCCTATGAAAAACATGATTAAGTAATAATGTTTTTCCATGTCTACTCCATGTATGTATATTGGCACTGAAAATTTTAATGGGATGGTGTTATTATTGTTCAGCAGAAAATTCAACACTCTAGGGATTAACGGTTCTAATGTAAAAATTGATGCTCCGGT
This sequence comes from Chelonus insularis, assembly GCF_013357705.1. Classification (NCBI taxonomy): domain Eukaryota; kingdom Metazoa; phylum Arthropoda; class Insecta; order Hymenoptera; family Braconidae; genus Chelonus; species Chelonus insularis. The sequence goes on along the minus strand of NW_023276510.1, from coordinate 567,171 downwards.
GAATATTGCGCCTAAAAAATTTTGTTAACAGATTTTTTAACATCCACAATGATGAATAACGATAAGTCTTTATCCAAACCTATATATCCATGGGCCAATAATTTTCCAAATCTGGTATGACTTTGAATAATGGCACATTCATTCTCGTTTGGATAACTTTTGAGATCTATTTTTATTTGATCGAAGAGAGACTTTATCTGGTTTGAAAAAAATATTAAATAAATATTGATTAACCAATTTGAATTATTTGCAACGAATCACATTAGCTAAACTATTTGTTTAAGTTGGTAAATAAAAAAAGTAGAGGGACATTTACTAAATTTTGATTGTACATGTTGACTATGAATTTAGTAATCGAAACGATGTTTGTCATGAAAGGTGCGATTAATTCTAGAATGACTTCTCGATCATCGTAAAATTCAATTGCAGCGAAGATCTAATAAAAGAAATAGAACATATAGTATTTAGACAAATTTTGTTCAATATGTTTTTATAGACTTAATAACAATTTTACCTCAGGCACATAAACCACACAACAAACAAGAGTTGATAAAGCACCACAAAAATATCTTTCTGCAGAATTTTGATAAGGCCAAAAACCCATCATATAAGTTAGAATTTTCACAGCTCCATAACTGTCATTATTTTTCAAGAAATTCATGGTAGTATGTATGATTGTTTCGAGTTCTCTTATTTACACTAAACAAGTGAATGTTCTGCAGTTGATTATTAAGTTTTCAGTTCTTACAACTATTGGGAGTATTGTATGATATTTGATGGACGTGAAAATTGCTAAATTTAATTACGCTTCAGTTAGAAGTAGAATAATAGTTGGAAACACAACTTCGATCGGTAAGAAATGTATATCACAGAGTAACACAGCACATGTCAAAATTGTACACAAAGATAATTTTAATGGCATATGTATGTAGATAATTTGAAATAGGAAACGTAATTACCTTCTTCATTGCTAGCACAAAGTAATAATAAGTAGAACTATACATGTATAATTGTCAAATATACATATAATTAAAATGAATGGAAAGAAAATGATCAATCGTATCATATTCACTAATTGCGTACACATTAATTATCCACTTAAGATGGAAGTTGCATGGACGGTAGCTTCTTTGTAACACAAAGTGGAATAATTATAGCAATGGGAAAAATGTGGGTTAAAAAGGACATTCTATACCAGGGTAATTGTTATATAAAGACGGTACAACATATGTCAAATTATTTAAAAAGAAGAGGAAATATCATATGTGGAATTAAAGTAAAATCGTTAATACATTAATTTTTGCCTTGTGAAAATAACGAAATTATATTGTTGAAGTCGAGTGTTGTCAATACAAAACTCCAGAAAAAATCATTTTTAATTCAACTGGACATAGTTTTATTTACTATATTTCTTTTAAGTATAACATTTCAAAAAAATACAAACCTTTAATAAATATCAAGACGTGTTATATATCTATTTGTGATTGAGGTACTATTTTTATTGGAATATATTCACATTATTGCATTGACATCAACACCGTAAAGTATGAAGCAGATGTTTTGACGATCTTTTGAACATTAAAAATCTTAGATATTAGAATGAAAGATAATTTTAAATTACTTACCACAGTGAAAGTTTCCATAGATAATACTGCTACTTTTCCAGCAGTGAGTTTGCATGGTAGTTGGCTTCTAAGTGTTACTAATGTCAAGAGTTTTTGGGTTCTAGGTGTACATTTATACCATGATCCATTACATCTATAATTGTTATTTTATCTTTTTAATTTTCTTTAATATAAAAAAACATTGTTTTGTTACTTGATTAGTGAATGAACTCATACATGCATTGTTGAATATTTGCACTAGTGTTCATCAATCGTTGTGAAAAAAAACAAAATATAAATATATGAAGCAATTGAGCCACTGCAAATATACCGTACTTTACTAGTTCTTCTGAAGATTGAGCTTGGGTAGCAACCTTTAAAATTTATGAATTTTATTTATAATTATTTGTTTTACCTACTTTAAGCAAAATTTATTGACAATTGTGCACCTGAGTTGCAGTAACGCTCAACATTATCACGTTTAAAGTTATAATTATGCCCAAACACCAAACATTAACAGCTTCAAGATCTTCAGCAAATCTTGAATATCGATAAATCAATCAATTGTCATAAATTATTACAATATAAACAATTGTGGTGATTACCTAGTAAGTGGGACTCAACTTTAATTTTAATTCTTTGATGAGAATTTGGTAGAAACAATACATTTTCTGAATTTGGATTCAAGTGTTTAGAATCTCAACATGTTTATTCGTGAGATAATCAGAATACAACTTCACTTTTAGGTAATTACCAAAGTTATTTATTATGTTTTTATTTTATCATTAGAAAAAATTTACTTATTTAGTATTGAAAATATCTAAATGAACATATAAAGTACATACTTGATAGCTCGTATATGACTTTTAATACACTTCACATAATATTTATATTGAATATTTTCCAGGTAATCATCTCCATCATTATTTTCATTATCCATGTTTGTTTCAGTTGGAACATTTTCCATCATGTACCTAGATGACAATGGAGTTAAAAAACAATATAAAATGAATAAAATAATTTGGTTCAATACTACCCAGTAATAACAAACAAGGCAGCGGCATGCTGCATCAATGTGATAAAAAGGATATCCATTGTTGAGTTGCTTACAAGTATAAAAATTACTCCGAGATTTGAAAGAGGTACTAAATAGTAGTAATGTTCTTCTATATCAAATCCATACCAATAGACTGGTGTTGCATATCGGATGGGAATTGTTTCGTTGAGGTTCATCAAAGAAGCTAATACTCTAGGTAAAATTGGTTCTATGAGAAATAGAGCTGTCGTCGTATATCCTAATCCTAAAATACATTTTATAATAAATACGTACAGTCCTCTAGTAAACGCATAATTGAAAGTAAGAACAAAAATAAAGGAATTAAATGATGTTATGTACCTACATATCCATAGCAAAATTTTTTGGCATAGTTGGAGTAACTGTGAAGAATATCTTGTTCAACTTTACCCGTATAGATGAACCAATTTTCTTTCATTTGTTCAAACAATTCTCTAATCTACACTTTGTTACAAAAATTTTAAGTTATATAACAATAAATAATATTGTGTACATAAAATGTTTTGAAACTGAACTAAGTTTGAGTTGATGACGTTGTTTATATATTTTACAACACCAATCGTATCAGTAATGAGTGGAGGAATAGATTCTAATACGCGGTTTTTATCATCAAAGTAAACTATAACAGCAGATATCTAAATCAACGATAAGTTTAAGATATTAGTAATTATTATTGTAGCAATATTGATAATAGGTGGAATATTCTACCTAATTTTGTTATATCAATTTACCTCACCAGTCATTTGAAATAAAGGAGCGGAAACACATACACTAGTAAAAAATAACCGGCTTGGTAAACTTTGAAATGACCATCTTCCTATGAAGGAAGTTACTATTTTTATTAGTTTGTAATAACTTCTATCAAAGAAATCCATATTAAATAGTATTTTTCTTAACAAAGATTTTCTCTGTTTTTTTTCTTTTACATTTAATTTTTTTCTCTGACAAATATCTACTTGATATTATTTTTGATAGACGTTTAAATTGCTAACGTCAATTACTCGTCAATGTATGATAATAATAATGTGTAATATCTTATAAAGGTTTCGATTTGTTAGGGGAACTTATAGACGTTAGGCGATTATATATGTCAAATGTTGCAAATTTCTCATACATTTATGAATAATAGAAGAAAAAAAAGTGCAGAAATAAAATAGAAACTTAGTTATAGATATTGATAAATTAAATCAAACAAAGAAGATGTTGGATTGTACTTAATATCACCTGTTAGTACTTCGATGTATACAGAGAAAAGGGTAATTAATTTAAAATTATGCATATTTCGGAGCAGATATTGAGTTATTGAAATGATAAGAATATTTAGTAATTATTAACTATATCTATTTCAACATATATGGTCATTAAGGATCACTAATTGTTTATCGTTTCCACTGCACATAGGTAAGCTTTAGCTTTGACGGGTTTGTGTCAACATAGTGAAATACGACGCTGCTGTTTTGACAATCTAAAAAGAGAAACCAGTAATTTTCATTATTATTATGAATGAATTGTTTCTTTCAAATGTAACATTACCACTGTGAAAGTGTCCATTGATATTGATACCATTTTGCCAGCAGTTAATTGACATTCTCGTTGACTTCTCATTATCACGAGTGTCAGGAGCTTTTGAATTTTAGGATCGCATTCATACCACAAACCTTCAATTCTATAAAAAACATTCATTACATAGTAACCATAAATTAAGCCAGGTAGTTTTGATAAATATAATAAACCTTACACAGATTTTTGAATGAGTGTACTATTCGTTATCAATTGATGGGAGAAGAGACAAACAGCAAAGCAATGAAATAGCTGAATAGATGCAAAGGTAGAATATTTAAGAAATTGCTGAATATTTTGGGCTTGCGTTGTGATCTAATTAAAATAATTAGACATGAGTTACTCATTTATTTAAGTTTGAATTTATAAAAATAATTCTGTTTTTTTACTTGAGCTGCTGTGACACTCATTATTGGTATGTGGAGAGCAATGACTACAGCGAAACCCCATACGTTAACTGTTTCTAAATATTTTGCAAATCTGTAAAAATAGGGTAATTATAAATATGTGTATGTTGTAATTGTTGTGACCCCATAATTGAATGATTTGTTATTGTACAACAATCCATCATTACATTGTAGGGTCACCGAAACCAATAGAATTTCGCATAAAATTTCTATTTGATACTAACTGTATTGCTCTTTTATGACTTTTTATGCATTTTAGGTAATGCTGATGTCGTAGATCATCCAAAGATATATCCTTATTATGCCTTTGGTCTTTCTGATAATCTTCTTCAGTTGGAATATTTTCTAATATATGCCTGAAGATATTTCGGTTTAGAATAAACGATTATAATGGAAAGAGTTTGAAAAAAAATTATACAAAGTATATTTTGTAATTCTTTTAATGGACGAGGTTATATATAATCTCGTCTATTTGATTATATTCGGGTATTTTTGGCAAATTTAAAGATATAATAATTATCCTTAATTACCCAGTAACTGCAAATAGTGCAACAGCATGTTGTGTCATAACAATAAAGGTAGTATCCACAGTCACTTCTACATTTATTATGATCCATATGCACAGTGTCGAATAACTTAATGGGAGATAATAATTTTCTTCCATGCCAACACCGACCCAATACACGGGAACGGGATACCTATTGGGTACTGTTTCATTCTTATTGAACAAAAAATTTACAACTCTTGGAAATAACGGTTCCGCTGTAAATAAGAAAGTCGTTGCAATTGCTCCGACTGAAACAATAATTAGAAATGTATTCTCTCTAAAAATGATCAGAGCTATATAAAAAAATATCAATATATTTGATTCCAACTTATCAGTATCCATGTGTATAATCTTCCCGTGTCTGAATATTCACGAAGAATTTTCTGCTCAGATGGAGATGAATGGAAACGCCAAGTTTCTTTCATTTTCTCTAATATTCGTGTAAACTGTCATACAATAAAAACATTAATAAACATTAAGAATAATAATTATAATTAAGGAGTATCTGTTTAAGAGGTTATTTGTACACATTTCTAAACGGCTCAGAAAATGAAAAAACTAAAGGGAATTTTTGGATGATCGGTTTCATGTCTTAATCACTTAAAGTCAAGCTTATCATACAGCTTTTTAGAGACAGAATACAGATCGCGAGTTGATAGAATTCGTGATAAATAGTATAAACTGCAAGAAACAATCACTTTTAAGTATGAAACAAATTGAATTGTTTGAACAGATGCTCCTTAATTATGGCACTACTGATAAGTAGATTTGAAGGATGATTAATCATGCATATTTTTTGAAAGTACAAAATAAAGCGTACTGATTTTGTGTTAAACATATGACTGAAATATTTGGAGTACGCCCCTATTGTAATAATAATTGGTGACACGGATTCTAATACAAGTTCTTTATCATCATAAAATTTCACAATGGCAGTTATCTAGATGAAACAAATAAACATTAGCACACTGTCAATTAAAATTGTTCTCTTGTCTTATAAACGTTCTCTTTACTTCACCAATAACTTCGGTTACAGTAAACATAAAAAGAAGAAACATGAAAAAATATTTTTGTTTTTTCGGTTGAAAAGGCCATTTTCCTGTTATGATCGATAAAAATTTTAATTCTCTAAAATATTTTTCACCATCAAGTAATTGAGCCATTTTTTAAAAACCTACTAACTGATGATCTATTCTCAGATCATCACAAAGTCTCTTTTTTTTTCATCTAAAAATTATGTGTGAAAACTCGTGTGATTGTGAGTGATTGACATTGATGGTATACATTTTAGATAGTGTACTGCCAACTTACTTGGAAAAAAGTTTAACGGAAAGGTGTAAAATAAAACATGCATTACCTTCGGTTTAAAGACGACTTTATTCTTGGTATTCCCAATCGATAGAAAATATTTTGCTACATCTCATATTTGTATAAACGAGAAAAATATCAACACCTTTACTATTATTGTTATTTGCTGACTTTGTTTCATTTGAAAAAGAAAGATTTTATATTATCATTATCTTAATTCTCAATTTGTTTCAGATGCAACTAAATACAAGCATGCTGAGGAGATGTGCAAGATTATTTATCATGCTGTATGAGCGTTTAGATATGCTGTGTAAATGAAGTGAGAAATCTAATCTGTCACTATTGGCCATCATAGTAACCAGATAGCATTGTGTAATGACCCTCTCATGAATCACCGATAAATATGGTATGATTTTTTTGTTACCTTCGTACATCTTGTTGTTGTAATAACATTGAAATATTATTTCACTTGAATAGTCCATAACACTTTTTCTCTGATTAGGCAAACGAATGTCACGTCTTATTGTAGAAGAATCATTAAAGAAAGTAATTTACCTACTTTACTTAAATTATCAAATTCATAAAAAGTTCCCATCGTTAAACTTTTTTTTTAAAATAATACTTTTTATTACTTTTTTCTAAATTTTTCTAGATTACCAAAGTAAATTTTACTCTAATTTTGAGAGCAAAATGTACTCAGTAACTTCCTTAGTGTAGTCGAAAGAAGTATAAAAAATTTTAAAGTGTTAAATTTTAACCGTGAAATAGAAGACAATTATTTCAACGTACGGCGGTAATAAAACAAAAAAAAAAGAAAACCATAATAAAAATTAAAGCTTGGTGATAAATTATTGACAATTTAATTGAATAACAACAATTAGTTTGTACTTTATACCACCTCGTAGAGATTGCCATGAAACAGAAAAATTAATTTGGAATTATGACAGTAATAGTTGAAATGATATCAATTCTAGTAATTTTCAATCGTATCTATTAAAAATATATGGTCATTAAGGATCACTAATTGTTTATCGCTTCCACTGCACATAGGTAAGCTTTAGCTTTGACGGGTTTGTGCCAACATAGTGAAATACGACGCTGCTGTTTTGACAATCTAAAAAGAGAAACCAGTAATTTTCATTATTATTATAAATGAATTGTTTCTTTTAAATGTAACATTACCACTGTGAAAGTGTCCATTGATATTGATACCATTTTGCCAGCAGTTAATTGACATTCTCGTTGACTTCTCATTATCACGAGTGTCAGGAGCTTTTGAATTTTAGGATCGCATTCATACCACAAACCTTCAATTCTATAAAAACATTCATTACATAGTAACCATAAATTAAGCCAGGTAGTTTTGATAAATATAATAAACCTTACACAGATTTTTGAATGAGTGTACTATTCGTTATCAATTGATGGGAGAAGAGACAAACAGCAAAGCAATGAAATAGCTGAATAGATGCAAAGGTAGAATATTTAAGAAATTGCTGAATATTTTGGGCTTGCGTTGTGATCTAATTAAAATAATTAGACATGAGTTACTCATTTATTTAAGTTTGAATTTATAAAAATAATTCTGTTTTTTACTTGAGCTGCTGTGACACTCATTATTGGTATGTGGAGAGCAATTACTATGCCGAAACCCCACACGTTAACTGTTTCTAAATCTTTGGCAAATCTACAAAAATGAAGCAATTCAAAATATGCATATGCGGCAGTAGAATAGAATCTCGTATAATATTTCCATGTAATATTAACTGTATTGCTCTTTTATGACTTTTTATGCATTTTAGGTAATGCTGATGTCGTAGATCATCCAAAGATATACTCTTCTTATTCTGTTGTTCTCTCTGATAATCTTCTTCAGTTGGAATATTTTCTAATATATGCCTAAAGATATTTCGGTTTAGACTAAATAATTGTAAGACAATGAGTTTAAAGACAATTGCACAAAGTATAATTTAGACTATTTGATTATATTCGGGTTTCCCGGCTTGATGCGTATACTTTTTTATTTTTGCTTACGTGTTGCAATAACAAAAATGAGTCTGCACGCACTTGTCCTGACGACGAACTTCTGATTTATTTTGCGCAGAATCAAAAAACTTAAAAAAATGATAAATTTTGGGTATTTTGCAATTTAGGCCAAACTTCAACGTCTGATCTCTTAATAATAATAATTATAACAACAATGATTGATTAGAAAAAAAAATCTTTTCATCCTTTTCACTGAGAAGTTAGTCGTGTGGGTCTTCCAGATCGCACTCAGACTACTAAAGAGCACTGCTATTTATTATCGTAACAAACATAATTGTCACTAAACACTATAAATTGTACTTTGGATATTATTAATTTGTTTCAAGAGTATTAAATAATATCAAATTTAAACATATAATATTAGGTTATCGAAATATTGTTCTGTTACTTCATGAAATGAATTTTTTCATTTTTTTCTATAACCCCGAATATCTGCTTTTCATCATTAACGTGTTGTTTAGAAAAGAGTGGCTGAATTATAATTAGAACACACAATAATTATTAAGAATTACCCAGTAAGTGCAAAAAGTGCAACTGCGTGTTGCGTCATAACGATAAACGTAGAATCTACAGTCACTTCCACATTTATTATGATCCATATGCACAGTATTGAAAAACTTAATGGCAAATAATAATTTTCATCCATACCGATTCCCATCCAATATACAGGAACGGGATATCTATTGGGTATTGTTTCATTCTTATTAAACAAAAAATTTACAACTCTTGGAAATAACGGTTCTGCTGTGAATAAGAAGGTTGTTCCTGCTGATCCAACTGAAAAAATAATTAAAATTAGATTTTCTTTTAAAGTCAAAGGTGACAGAAATATATTAAAGTTTTCGAGTAAGTATATCTGATTCTAACTGATCGCCATCCACGAACATAATTTTCCTATGTCTGAATATTCACGAAGAATTTTTTGCTCAGACGGAGATGAATGAAAACGCCAAGTTTCTCTCATTTCCACCAATATACGTGTGAACTGTCATGAAATATGAATATAATTAGTTCGTGAATAATGATAATTTGAATTGAGACAAAAATAACAAGCAGGTTTTAAGTATGAGTAAGTAATCATGCATATTTTTTAAAAGTACAAAATGAAGCATACGGCTTTTGTGTTACATATATGACTGAAATATATGGAAAACGCTGCTGCAGTCACTATAAGTGGCGACACGGATTCTAATACAAGTTCTTTATCATCATAAAATTTCACAATGGCAGTTATCTAGATGAAACAAATAAACATTAGCACACTGTCAATTAAAATTGTTCTCTTGTCTTATAAACGTTCTCTTTACTTCACCAATAACTTCGGTTACAGTAAACATAAAAAGAAGAAACATGAAAAAATATTTTTGTTTTTTCGGTTGAAAAGGCCATTTTCCTGTTATGATCGATAAAAATTTTATTTCTCTAAAATATTTTTCATCATCAAGTAATTGAGCCATTTTTTAAAAATCTACTAACTGATGATTTATTCTCGGAGCATCACAAAGTCTCTTTTTTTTTTCATCTAAAAATTATGTGTGAAAACTCGTGTGATTGTGAGTGATTGACATTGATGGTATACATTTTAGATAGTGTACTGCCAACTTACTTGGAAAAAAGTTTAACGGAAAGGTGTAAAATAAAACATGCATTACCTTCGGTTTAAAGAAGACTTTATTCTTGGTATTCCTAATCGATAGAAAATATTTTGCTACATCTCACATTTGTATAAACGAGAAAAATATCAACACCTTTACTATTATTGTTATTTGCTGACTTTGTTTCATTTGAAAAAGAAAGATTTTATATTATCATTATCTTAATTCTCAATTTGTTTCAGATGCAACTAAATACAAGCATGCTGAGGAGATGTGCAAGATTATTTATCATGCTGTATGAGCGTTTAGATATGCTGTGTAAATGAAGTGAGAAATCTAATCTGTCACTATTGGCTATCATAGTAACTAGATAGCAGTGTGTAATGACATCGTTTTGAACTACTTTTTAATATGGTGAGTTCTTTTTGCTATTTTATTAAATCAAAATTATGATCATTACTCTTCATGATAATCCACTTTATGTTTCATCGTGATATGAATGCTAAATCATGTTGACTAACATTTAAATAGATATTTTCTTATTTTACTTATAATTAGATTGTTTCAATTGATGCATAAATTAAAACAATAATTGTTATAAATAATTAGTACAAGATTAGAACAATCTAGAGTTATCACTCTTATAGTATATTTGTTATTCAACATATCAAAGTTCTTATTTGTACTATTGACAATTTTCAGTTCTACAACATTTTAATGTTTATATTATTTTCCGTTTAAAATACCTTTTAAGAGTCTTGCATTTGTAATAAAAAGGTACCATACGATACTGCAGTTTTTACCATCTTGATAAAAACAAGTATTTATTTATGATTTATTCAAAAAGAATAATTTGCGTACCATAAAAATTCAAATAATTTTCTTTACCTGGATAAACGTCTCCAGAGACATAACAACCAATTTTGCTCCTGTCAGAATACATGGTGTTTGACTGCGTAAAGTCATCATTATTAACAATTTTTGTGCTTTCAATGAATTAGAATACCACGCTCTAAAGGCACTATGAAAATATGATGAGTCTATAATAAAATTTTATTTTCTTTTATTTATTTATTTTGTTGAACATACATATGTCTTTGAAATTCAAAGCTCTTGTCCATTAACTGTTGAGATAAAAAACAGTAGAAAAAAAGATGAAACATTTGGCCAATTGAAAATGTAACATTTTTTACCACCGACTGAATGCTATCTAATTCAGCTATCATCTGTAAAATTAAATTTAATTATGCAGAGATCATTTATTACTTGAAAACATTGTTGAATTTATTTTGAACTGTGGTATTTGGAGTACTAGCCTGTAATGCCGTAAGACTAGCAAGTGCTAAATTCATTATCAACGTAAAACCAAAACATTTGCAATATACATACTCGAGTATTTGAGAAAATCTGTAAAAGATGTTTATAAGGATTGTGACCAAATATAACATTACATCTTGCTATTAAAAAGAAACAGCAAACATACTCTATTGCTCGTTTATGCATCAATATGCATTGAACATAATGCTCAAATTCTATATCATCAGATACTTTAAGATGATTCAGCTTGATGAGATTGATCGATTTATTGATTTCCATAGATTCCTGTTTGATCCGTTCTCTAAATATCATTGTTCGATTAAATTTTTTGTTACCATGGAATATGCTTTGAAGAAAACTAATGACATTACCCTAAAATATCAAATAATCCACAAACATGTTGCAACAAACTGATAAACATAACATCACTGTTAAAAACAACTGTAACTAAAGAAGTAACACACAAATTGGATAATACGAATAAACTCCAATAATATTTCTCTTGATCAATAATCATGTAATCCATAGGAGCAAGAAATCTACCAGGAATTGAATCATTATTTTGAAGATATCCAATTATTTTTGGAATGCAAGGCTCTGATAAATATATAGAAAGTGCTGCATATGCAAACACTAGAAGATTATGTAAAAGTTTTGAATATTATTTTCATTAATAGAACAATCTTTATTTGAAACAAATATTATGAATCAATTACCTAAATATACTGATCCCATTATCATTCCAGTATTGGCGTAGGTTCGCAAAGTTTCTTTTTCTTTATCATTTAATAAACTCCAATCAAATTTTATTCGATTATATAAATGACGTAGCTGGAAAGGATGACTTATTATTATCGTAAATTACTTCTTTAAAGAAAAGATAGTATGATTTTTGAAATACCTCTTTTCTGTATATTAATGCAGTAACATGATTTAATATGCCAAATGCATCTACAATAAAGGGCAGGACTGATGAAAATATAACATCTTTATCAGTATAATGCTTATATAAATATACTATCTAGAAATAAAAAACGTAGACTGTTAATATAAAATAAAAAAAGTAGCCGATTAATTCTTTTTACTATTCTTATACTTGTGGTGTAATTTGCACCGAAAAAATGAAAGCCCACATGCCACAAGCAATATATATGACTTTATGACTTTGGTAAGGCCAGATTCCAACAATTGATGCACAAAATTTGCAAACTCTGTAACAGTGTTGATCGTAAAAATCCATTGTATATAGTATATTGATAATTTTCATTGCTCTAAGTCTTTCATTTCCGTTGGCTGATACTTTCTTTCTGCTTATTTTTTTATGAAATATTTAGAGGTTCATTATTATTGATCACTTTAGGTACAGAATGACGTATGATTGATGGCAGATCATGTATGGTAGAAGTTTTATAATACTAGCCTGTTCGAAAAAAAACTTTTCACAGCATTTTATTCTTTCTTTATTTAAAATTCTTTATAAATTTAATATGATCTGAAAAAACTAGTAAAATCAGGTGTAGTATATTACTGAATTTGTGAATTGATATTCTTCATTGGTTAGTAAGGTTTCACGAATTTATAATACTAAATATTATTTTGCATCTTTACATTTATATCTTGCAACATTGTTTATGCAGTGTCAGTAAATAATTGAGTATTAAAAGAGTAGAAATAATAAAAAGTGTAAGTGTTATTTATTTAAGCAACTCCAAAGACGCGAAAATTGTTAGATTCTAGTACAATTTAGCTAAAAGTAGAATAATTATTGTAAAGAAATCTTTAGATGGTAAGGAATATATTTAAAATGATACAACAAATGGATATATGTTGTATAAAGATAATTTAAAATAAGAAATGTAATTACCTTCTTCATTGTTAACACAAAGTATTAACTGGTAAAACTATACATAGACACTTGTCAAATATTATTCGATGGATTAATTATATTATTAAGAAAAAGATCTTGTCAGTCGATACTGTAAACATACAACTGCAGAAAATCCTTTTTTATTTCATCGAAATTAATCATTTTTGCACGTTTTGTTTTAATGGTGACAACAAGGCAGCGATACCATCCCTTTTTGTCACACCCCTATATTCTTATATATCAATAGACTTGAGTCATATTATTTATGGGAATTGTTTTGTTGAGGTTCTTCAACAAAATAAACACTTTAGGTAAAATTGACTCTGTAAAAAAATAAGACTGCTGGCATGCATTCTAATGAAACTTTTATCGAAAAAAAATCCTTTCGATTAAAAACTAATCATTCCACCTGAAGCTAAATATTATTTCCGATATATCTATGACGAAAATTTTATCCCGCCTCAAAAAGAAGAGTAAACTTTCTTTCAGGGGTATGTTCGACTAATTTTTGTGTGATAAATGGAAACCGAAAGTTGATGCTACATGCGAAATAAATAGATAATAAAATGAGATAGATTTTTTAATAAATACAATTTTTGTCTTTCTATTTACATACGACTCTATACATACTAATTTTTAGAAGATTTCAATATGACTTATTGCGTCGAGAGAATAACGGTAAAGTAGGATGCAGATGTTTTGATGAACTTAAACAAAAAGTATTAAATTAGTTGGGATTTAACGATAATCTGTTCCAAGAAAAGAATTTTAAATGTTACCGCTCCATAATTTTCGATGGATAATATAAGAAATTTGCCTGCTGTAAGGTAAAGAGGAATTTGACTTCGCATTATAATAAACAACAACAACATTTTCAACTTATTCGATAGATTGTACCATTTTCCATTGAATCTGTAAGTATAGAACATTACATCAATTGTTTTTCTCCATTTATTCAACGGTAAGTATTTATGTATTTTTACGCACAATAAATCTTGTAAACGTGCACTGTGATCCATCAATTTTTGTGATAAATAAAAATCGAAAAATAGATGAGACAATTGAGCCAACACAAATGTACCATGTTTTATATACTGCTGAATTGTATTATTCGGTTTCATTAACTAAAAATATAAAATCGTAGTCTATCACAACTTCTTCTACAATAACCCTATATTAAATCTATCAATTTACTAAATAAAAATTTGATTTATTATATTTATACCATTACAGCAGCAACACTTAACATTGGCAATTCCATCATTACAACAATTCCAAAACACCAAATGTATGTTTCTTCAAGTAGGTGTGCAAATCTTCAATATTATGTGATTCAGTTATATTAAAATCATTCATGATTTTTTCAGGAATAAGAGTACATACTTGAATGCTTCATTGTGACTCACAACACATTTCGTGATGCGTTGCATATCGGTATCCTTATGTTCCATTGGAGGATAATATTTGATATTATCTGGAAGTGTTTCTTCATTGTCAAAATTTTCTAGTCGATGCCTGCATTAATAAATGATTATTAATGAAATGTTTATGACAAAACCTAAAAAAATATTGTAGAGGCAATAGAATTAGCTATTTTTACCCAACAATAGCAAATAATGCACAAACATGTTGCAAAAATACTATAAACATCAAATCTGAACTTATTAATGCAGCAATAATAGCTGCAATACAAAAACTAGAAATAGTTATTAATATCCAGTAATATTTTTCTTTATCTATTAATATAAATTCCATTGGAGTAGCAAACTTGAAATCCTCTTCTGGTGTTATATTCTTTCCAAACAGTATTTGTTGAAATTTCGGAATAACAGGTTCTGATACATACAACAATACTGTAATGTAACAACCAGCTGTAAGTGAATAATGAAAATTTTTAAAAATTATCCATCAAAGTTAGAGGAGCAATTCAATGAAATAATATTCAAATTAATACATACCTGTATATGCCAAAACTAATTTTCTTCCAGTTTCTGCATATTCTTTGAGAATATTTATTTCATCTTCGTTTATTAACGTCTTCCAATCCCTTTCCATTCTTAGTAATAGAATAGTAAGCTGAATTTTATTGGGAACATTGAAGATGTGTTAATTAAACAATTAAAATGAAAACATAAAAAAAAACTACACACCGCTTCTTTACGATACACCATATTAAAAAACTTCACTAGGCTTATTATATTTCCAGCAAAAGGAGCAACTGTTTCTAATAATAGAGAAATATCATTGGAATGAACAATAACAGCCAAAACCTACAATTTTTTTTATTTAAAAGAACAATATATTTAGATCACATTTATTTGTTGTCACATCACCGCGAAAAGTTGAAGTTTCCCTTTTTGTTTCGGTGAACGAAAGTGACGTTTTTTCTTTTATCCGTCATCTTTCTAACTCCATAACAAAGGAAATTTTAACTTCTCACGATGATTCTTCCCTCCCGCTCTACATTAAAGACTATAGAAAATTTTTAAATTTACTTTGGGAATAAATTGAATTATAAATAAAAAAATGTATATTGAAGAAAACAGACGACCACTGGATTTTGGTTGGAATGGCCATTGGCCAACAAGAGAAATGAAACTTTTAGTAAAACGGTAATACTTCTGATCAAAGAAATCCATATTTACAGCCATATTCAAGAACTAAGTATAGACTAATCATGCAATATTATGATAAATTATCTTTCCCTGTGTGAACATACAAGTTGGAAGGACATGTAAATTAACATCAATGCAGAACAACGATCGGATGATTGACGTATCAATAGTGCCTTATGAGTACTTTAAAATTTAATTTGCTATATATGAAATCAATAAACTTGAGATAGTATTTATTTTTGCATATTTTTCATAATGAATTTTTCAGTAAATGAATTATAGTATATGAGAGAGAATATAATGGAAGGCATTATGAATTAAAATAATTTTATTCTCCAATTCACATCAAATGTGTTTAAGAAGATTTCTTATTAACTTGACATCCCAAAAATGTAAGTGTTACAAATATGAAGTAAAAATAAATTGAATAATTGACGAAATAATAACGTTGAGGAAGAAAAAATAAAAACTTTGATATGATTAATTCTTTCAATTTATTTTTTTTTGGAATTTTAAAGTTCTTTGAGTATTAATTACTAGATTATAAAAATGTAATTACATTTATTCATCGTGTAGATAATATAACCGTGAAGTAAGAGACAGCCGTTTTGATAAACTTGAATTAAAGATTTTTGTTAGTTCATTGGCCAATAATTTTAATGGTGAGAAAATAATACTTACTTTGCCGTAGTTTTCAATAGATAAAACAAAGATCTTTCCAGTAGTCAAATAACAAACACGTTCACTTCGCATCATCATAAATCGTAACAAGTTCTTCGTATTCTTAGATTGATCGTACCATTTTCCATGTGTGCTTTAAATTAAAATATATTTTAATTAATATTTCTTTTTCAGAAAATGAACAACAACAGAATGGATAATGATGAAAATAGTACGTTACACACCAAGAAAGGACCATTGAGCCTAACATCATCTTTGATTAGTAAACTTACTTTCTTTTATTGGTACGTAATGTACTATGTTATTTAATTAATTTAAAAGTATAAACATAAAGTAATTAAATTATTCATACATATATTCGGTTATCCGTCCACTGTGATCCATCAACTGTTCTGATAAGTAAAAATCGTAGAACAGATGTAACATTTGAGCAAGTATAAAAGTAATGTATTTCATGGCTAGTTGGGTTGAAATCCCTGGTTCCATGAGCTAAAAATAATGAAAAGTAAATATTTCAAAAATAAAATACCACGTTGAATTTACTCAGGGAATACCATCACTGCTGTAACACTGAGATTTGGCATATTGGCCAAAACCAAAACAGCAAAACACCACTTGAATGTTTCTTCAATTGCTTCCGAATATCTTAAACATTAGTTTAAACTATACGTAAATTGATTATATTAAAACAAAAAAAAAAGAAAAACATACCTGATGGCATGAGTGTGAGTTTCAATGCTTTTTGTCATACGTTGAAAATCACGATCTTTGTGCTCCATTGGTGGATAATATTTAACGTTTTCAGGATTAGTTTCTTCAAGTTCAAAGTGCTCTAACCGATGGCTGTATGAACAAACAGATTTCTCAGAATATTTATTATAAACAAACGTTTAAATATAAGTGCTCTTCAGTAGTCTGGGTGCGACTCGAAAGGTCTACACTATTAACTTCCCAGTGGAAAAAAGTGGCTGGACCGATTTTGCTGAAAACCATAAGTTCTAAATATGGCGTAAAGTTCTAAATTACGCCATTATGCGTCAAATGCAATTGGTCCCACGTCAATATCATATTTTTTTCTCGAGGTAATCGAGACGAAAAATAATTTCGACTTTGGGGACCTTGAAACATGGAGATATGCCAAAATTCAGGATTCGTAAAATCGGACCCATTACTACTTAACGTTCCACTGGAAAATTAAAAATATTTTGAAATATAGTTTTTATTACCCTACAACTGCAAATAATCCACAAACATGTTGCAAGCATATAGTAAATATAACATCCGAAGACACTATTCCAAAAATGATCATGAAAATGCACACTCCAGAGAAAGTCACTAGTGGCCAATAATATTTCTCTTGATCTATTATTAAAAATTCCATAGGAACAGCAAATTTGTAATTATCTTCATCTGATAAATTTGTACGAAAAATCATACTCTGGAATTTCGGAATCATAGGTTCGATAACGAACAAAAATGTTGTAATGATCGCTGCCCCTAGAAAAAGATTCAAGGTTCAAATATTCATGTAAAGTAAATGTAGTTGATACAGAAAGTTAATAAGACAATTATCAAAAATTCCATACGTACATACATATCCAATCACTAGTAATCTTCCTGTTTCTGCATATTTCGACAGAATTTGTTTTTCCTCTTCATTTAGCAATGTTTTCCAATCTTTTCTTAGTTCTTCTAATAGCGCAAGATACTTAATTGAACAATATATATTTTTTATTAATCAGTGAACCGATTTTCAATTACGAATGCAGCTTATTATTCATGTAATAAAAAATTTTCATATTTACATACCGCAGGTCTCTTTAATATCAAATTAGTATATTTTACTATACTCATTAGATCTGTTGCAAAAGGAGCCACTAAATTTAGCATCATATCACCATCATCACTGTAGAGCATGATACAAAATACCTACGGATATATGATTTACTAACAAAATTAATTTTACAATGCATTTATTTATGATAATATTTTCAAAAATTACTTTTGGCATCACTTGAGCTAAAAACATGAAGTAATAAACCCCCTTCATTAATGTATTCCACCATGTTCCATCATGATAAGGCCATCGGCCAACTGAGATAACAACAGATTTAGTAAACCGATAATATCTTTGATCAAAAAAATCCATATTCACGACCGAACTCACTGCGTGAGACGTGGAATTAAAACTATAAATACTACAGTAATTAAAGTCCTATCGTTGCTTGTAGTGACATCAAATCAAAAAATTTCTAGCACCACAGGAAAAGTGACAGCTTGATGGACATCTTAATAGCTTTTTATAAATATTACACTATAAGACAAAAGAGGTGGTTGGTGGTAGTTCTCTAAAAAATCCAAGCTGCTTCATAAAGAATTAATAAAAGAATCAGAATACAGTAATTAATACTGGAGTGTTATTGAATATTTAATTATTCGATTCATGCTGCGTCGACGAGTTACCACATTATTTTTTAAGAAACATTAATATACAAGTCTTAGTTAGAGTTCGACCAAAGTAAATTATGATAAATGGAATCAATAATAAAAGTTTTTATCGATTCGTTTTTTTAACACTGTAAATCAAAGGATATCAATAACAAATGTCTTATTGAGTAGTTGAAGACTTTAAATATTTTTGAACTATAGTAGTTATATAATAATGGTGAAAGAAAATAATTACTTCAAATAATTAAGAGTATTCATGTGTTTTGTGCTTCTAAAAAAGTTAAATATGAATTAAAAACCTTTTTTATAGGTGCATTGCTGCTCTAAAGTCGTAATGTTGAACAGTAAATATTTAAACAATTCTAGTGTTCAATATATATTTTTGACAGTGTTGAAATAATGATAGTTTGATCGACATTTGAATAGCTTTTTTGACATATTTGGCTGATAAAAGTAAAGGTTAAATTCTCGGAACAAATAATTTATAAAGCATATATTAAATAATTATTATCATTTTCATTAATTAACTATCAAACTGCTATAAGTAGTAAGAATTTTATAACTAAAAACATAATAATTTAAAAATTTATATGTGTAAAGATTTGTTTCAAAAAGGTAAAATTCAGGGATGAAGAATAAAAAAATTTGATATGATTATTCATGGTAATTAATTGTTTTAAAATTTTTAAATACTTTGAGTATTATTCACTAGATTTTGAAACTGCAATTATTCATCGTGTAAATAATATAACCATAAAGTAAGAGACAGCCGATTTGATGAGTTTAAATAAAAAAAATTACATTAGTTAATTGACCAATGAATAATTTTATTTATAAAAAAATAAATCTTACTTTGCCAAAATTCTTAATTGATAATTTTAATGTAACATGTGATTCATACGAATTTTTTTTTCAGAAAATGAAGAACAAAAAAAATTAATATTGATAAAAAAGGACATCACACACTAAAGGAGTACGATTGAACAATACTACATTATATTTAGGGAAACAATCTACTTTTCATCTATTGGTACGTATTCTCTTGTGTTCAATTTCTCTATCTTACAATACATTTCAAAGAAATTAAATTATTCATACATGTGCTCGCTAATGCATTCACCATGATCGAATTGTAGTGTTATAATTTAAAACACTACGATGTTCACTATTGCTTACTATTTGCAGTAAAGTGACTAAGAAAAGTTCATACAGTACCAAAGCGGTCTCTATTTTCTAAATTGCAAAATAGTGCACTCACAAATAGAAAATTTGGAATTATTAAATACCGCAGGTTTTTTAATCATCACATTAACATACTTTATTACACCAATTGCTTCTGTTGCAAAGGGACTAACTAAGTTCAGTACCACAGTAGAGTTGTTGTAATAAAGTATCAAACAAAATACCTGCAGACATTTTATTCACAAATAAAATCAAATTAATATCATGATCTATGTTTTTATTATAATATTTTTAAAAAGTACTTTTGGCATCACTCGAGATATAAGCACCCGAAAAAAAAATTTCGTTCCCCGAATGTTCCTCTTGTGGGACTATGGGGAACGTTTGACGAACGCAATTTTTTTATACGGGCATACAAAAATCATGCTCATTGTTTTGTTCCATAATTTGCAACAATAAGGCCAACGGCCGACCGCAGCAACGAAAGTTTTAATAAACTAACAATATCTTTGATCAAAAAAATCCATACTCACAATCGAACTCACTTCACAAGACGTAGAGTTAAAATTATCAATACTACAACAATTATAGTACTATCGTTGCTTGTATTGACACCGAATCAAAAAATATCTAACAGTACAGAAAAAGTGGCAGACTGATAGAAATTTTAATAGAACACAGTAATTAATACTGGATAGTTTTTCGGTATTTAATTACTCGATTTACTGTACCTCGACGAGTGAGTTACAACATAAATAAGTAATGAGTAAAATTGTCAACAACCAACTACTAAAATTATGCACGGAATAAAAAATTTCCAAAATAACTGTTGAAAAATTAAAGATTTAAAATATCATAAAAATATATTTATTCTTTGAATTAATTTACACTAGTAAAATATCTGTAAAAATGACTACGTTGATGCTAGAACTGTCATGTAGGACGCAGTAGTTTTAATGAGCTTAAAAAGAATAATTTTTAGTTGAAAAAAAATATCTAGACCTTCAGACTTAAAATAATATGTTAATGTTACCATAGCATAAGTTTCGATGGATAAAATGATAAATTTTCCTGCAGTAAGATAGCATGGATATTGAGTCTG
This sequence comes from Chelonus insularis, assembly GCF_013357705.1. Classification (NCBI taxonomy): domain Eukaryota; kingdom Metazoa; phylum Arthropoda; class Insecta; order Hymenoptera; family Braconidae; genus Chelonus; species Chelonus insularis. The sequence goes on along the minus strand of NW_023276510.1, from coordinate 545,817 downwards.
CATTGTCATGAAGATCAATAGTTTTTTTGCTTCCAAAGAAAAATCGTACCAATTTCCATTCATTCTGCGGATTTACATTTAATTATTCAATCATAAGTTCTGTAGTAGCTGAGTTTTGAAATTAAAATTTTATACAGACATTCGTTCTCGTATAAGTGAGCTTTGATCCATTAATTGTTGTGATAAATAACAATCAAATAGCAAATGTATCAATTGAGTCACTGAAAATGCGGCATATTTTATCCTCTCTTCCAGTGTATTATCTGGTAAGAGCAACTACAAAAGTCCTTATGTTAAATTAATTTTTATAAAATTGAATCAATAGAATATTGTTAATGGAAAAAAGTTTATACTATAGTAATAATTATGACAAATACTGTTCCAAATGATGGATACTTATTTACATACCTGATAAGCAGTCACACTCATCATAGGAAAATTAGCCAAAATAACAAAAGCAAAACACCACATGTATGTTGATTCCAAAAGCACGGCAAATCTATGATATCATATAATATTCGAATATTTAGTAGTTGAATTATAAATGAATATCAAATATCTATTGATTTACTGTATTGCTTCACTGTGGCTCTTGATACATGTTATGACATGCCTAACATCAGGATCTTTGCAGGTAATCGATGCATAGTGTGGATTATCATTATTTATTTTACTTTTATCAGAATGTTCTAGACGATGTCTACACAAAAACAAATAATTATTAAATATATTAATGAAAATAGACTTATTAAGTGATAAAATTTGACTGAATTTACCCAACGACTGCAAATAATCCACAAGCATGCTGTAAAATTAGAATAAAAAGAATATCTGCAGCAGTATTTGAAGTGACGACAAAAAGAATAAATATATCAGTGATCAATGTACAAGTCCAGTAATAATTTTTTTTATCGAAAAAATAATATTCCATGGGGACAACAAACTCTAAATCATCAGTTGTAATATTTGTCTTAGTAATAAAGCTGTAGAGTTTAGGAGTTAGAGGATCCAGGATGAAAGTTGTCGTTGCAGTAAAACTCACTACTGTAATTAAAATCAAATTATGCGATTAACTATTACTATATACAGCAATAATGATGATAACGATGATGGGACTCAAATCTCATTTAAATTTTCCAAAAGTTTATTGCCAATTTCGATTTTTGGACTCATTACTATAATTTCACTCTACTAAGAAGTTGATAAATCAACTTACCAGCATATCCAATTGCAATCATTCGCCCAATTTCTGCGTAACTTAATAAAATGTTGTGTTCATCTTCATTTAATAATGTTTTCCAATCACTTTTTATTCTTTCTAAAATTTTTTTAATCTAAAAATGCATCAAATCATTAAAAAAAAATTAATCTTAATATAAAATAAATATGTGAGGATAAAAATTTTACATACCATATTCATGCGGTATAATAAATTGATATATTTTGATGCAGCTATTACATCTACAGCAAAAAGAGGAAATACATCCAATAATTTTTCAGCATCATCAGAATAAACTGTCATGGCTATTATCTACAAGTATCGTATTAATATACAGAAAAAGTATTGAAAATTTATCTGAAACATTGTCTTTGGTTGATTTACTTTTGGAATTGTTTGCACTATAAATATGACAAAGATTATTATATTAATAGCAGTTGTTTCCGATTTACTCCTGTATGGCCATAAACCGACATGATAAGCATAACTTTTACAAATTTTGTAATGTCTTTGATCGAAAAAATCCATATCTACTGAAGGTACAAGACGTGGAACTTTAGCTATAATAGTGAAAGTCAATCATAAAGCAATTTTTTTACACTTGACATGTGGTTTCAAAGGATACAATATCTCTAATAATAGTAAAAGTGACACGTTGATAGACATATTAATAGTCCGTTATGATTAATTGATTACGCATAAAGACCGTTGTGAGATGCAAAGAATATTTGAAAAGTTTCGATCGTTTTAATGTGGAAGATTGGAGTAGTTATGTTTGTAGGATAGAAAATAATGAATGAAACAAAAGCAAAGTCATTGGAGTAACAACTATGATCGCATAATCTGAATTTTGGAGTAATATGTTAAAAATATTGGTGAAGATCAACAAATTCGTCACCGTGGTTGTTGAAAATTAAATTCACTACAAAAAGTGTTCAAAATACAACGAATTTAATAAAATTGAAAATAATTCAGTTTTTATAATGTTTATTTTTATTAAATTTATATACTTACATGTGTATCTTCAATATCTTTTGTGGATTGTTAGAGACAGTGTTACCAGAAAATATGTATTTATTTTTATATAAACTCTTTCTATTACCTTTTTATCTTGTTCTAATTAAAGATGATTCATAAATCCATAAAAATAGCTACCTTTACTTTTAAAATTTTAAAAAATATCTCAAATATTTTAAATAAAATTCTAAGAATTAAAATAGTGATAACTATTATAGTATGGAAAAATATTATAACACCAGAAAAAATATTGATAAACAAGTTAGAAATATTTGTTCAGTTGATCTGTTATTACAAACTAATTTTATTTAGATTTATATACACTATTGTTGAAAAATATTATTCATTGCGTTGATACTAAGACCGTAAAATATGATGCAGCAGTTTTGACCATCTTTTACAAAATTAAAAAAAAAAAAGTTATTATAAAGTGTTTTATATAAAAAGTGTAAATCATACGTAAATATTACCTTTGCGTAATTTTCGATTGATAAAATAATCACTTTTCCAGCAGTTAAATAACATGGCAATTGACTCCTCATCGTTATGAATACCAAAATTTTTTTAGATTTTATTGAATTGTTGTACCATCGCCCATAAGCTCTATAAGCGTATGATTAATTATTTTTCTAAAATAAATCTATTACCACATTGGTACAGAAAGTTCTCCATGTTAAAATGGAAAAATGAACTTTTTGCACAAATTTTTATTTACATACATTCGTTCCTGAATGTTTAAACTGTGATCAGTCAGTTTTTGTGATAAAAAACAATCGAAAAATAGATGTAGCAATTGAACACCTGCATACATTGCATATTTCATCAACTCTTGAACAGTATTTCCTGGTGCCATTACCTACAATAAAATTCCAAACTTTTATTAAAAATGTCTTTTTATATTTAAAGATGTCATAGAAAGAATTTAAAACTGATTTGGATACCTGAACTGCTGTCACACTCAACATTGGTAAGCTTGCCAAAACAACGATGCCAAAACACCAAATATAGGTTGCTTCAAGAATTTCCGCAAATCTTTAACATGATATTATTATGTAACATCATTGTGACTATAATTTCTGAGAAGTTGGTGTGCATACTTTAATGCTTCATGGTGGCTTACAATACATTTGGCAGCATGTTCAGCTTCGTAATCTCTCCTTTTTGAAGCAGAAGACTCACGTTCTCTTTCATCATAGGTTTCATTTTTTTCAAAGTTTTCAAGTCGATGGCTGAAATTTAATAAATCCATCATATCATTTGATAAAACATTTGCTTTGTTTCATCTACTTTAAACACATTTGAAAAATAATAAAAAAATAATCCAGGTATCAACTTTATTTGCCATTTGGGAACTTCTAGTATTATCATTACACTAATATCAATTATTTTTAACAATCTAATAATATCTTACCCTACAACTGCAAATAATCCACAGGCATGTTGTAGGAATACAATAAAAACAACATCTGACGATACAATACAAGTAACTATGCCCATAATGCACGTACTAGAAACACTTAATAAAATCCAATAATATTTTTCTTTATCAATTATGATATATTCCAAAGGAATAGCAAACTTGACTGGTTCTTTTGTAGCATTGAACAGTAAAGTTTGAAGTTGAGGTATAGCTGGCTCTAGTACAAACATCAAGGTAGTTGCTAAAACAGACGCTGAAAATTAAGTTTAATTGTTTAGTTAAACAAACAAAATTCAATTATTATCTAAAATTTAGTTATTGTATTTTCGAAATTGCAATTAATTTATTGTACCTGCATATCCTGTAGCCAACACTCTTCCTGTATCTGCATAACTTTCCAATATACTTCTTTCTTGATCATTCAGCAAAGTATTCCAATCAGATTTCATTCTTTCAAAAAGTTTTTTCAGCTAAATTCAACATTAATTAAAAACATTTTTAATTAATAGATATCTAACGTTAAATAATCAGGTTAATTTTACGTACCTTTTTCTCACGAAATATCATATTCATGAATTTAACACTACTCATCACATTGGCTGCCCAATTAGAGATTGCTTCCAACATAACTCTTGAATCATTAGCATGAACTATTAAGGCTAAAACCTAAAAAGATTTATTTATATACTGAAGATTGAAATCAAGAAACAATTATTGTGCATTTACATATACATTTGAAATTTACTTTTGGAATTCCTTCAACAATGAAGAAAACAATAAACAAAAAAATGATTAATCTATTTCGTAGTTTACTATGGTATGGCCATGTACCGATAACAGAAGCAAAGAATTTACTAATTTTATAGTTTCTTTGATCAAAAAAATCTATATCAGTGTTCATGTTTTATAATAACAAACGTGGAATTTGAACTACAATAGCTAGAGTCAATCAAGTTTTCCTTCAAACTTAATATGAAGTTTCAGAATGTAAAATTTCTTCCCACGGCATATTGATAGACGTTTCAATGAGCTTCGTTAATTATTACATGATATGCAAAGGATTATTGAAGAATGCACCAGCATTTAAGAAGTTTCGATCGTTAAAATATGAATAATAGATCGAACGAGCTTGCCCTTTAGTCAGATGTTATGATATCAAATCGTCTATCAGTTAACGATTAGTTCTTCTGTGTACAGAAAAGTGATAATGAGACAAACAAGAATTTTATCAATTCAAATTATTAACAAAAATGAATTAAAAGTTTTTTGTCTTCAAATTAGAAAATCTATTTTAACATTTAAATTAACAAAAATAAAATTTGTGATACAATTTTCCTCTTCTTTGCCGACGATATTAAATATAAATTATGTTATGCCACAAATTGACGGAAATATTATATGCAATATATATTTAATACATTAAGCTAAAATAACAAATATTAAATTAAAGCAAGTTGATGTAGATTTTAATAAATTTTTCCATTTTGGCAAAAATTTAATAGCTGACCATCAATAATCATTCATAGTTTAATAAAAATATGATTCAATAGTTGATTAGATTTCTTGGACAGAATTCAAAAGTGTAAAATATGACATTGTTGATTTTAATACCTGAAAGAAATACAATTTTTTAATTATCATTGTACTGACGTTATAAAATTATTTTCAGATATTGAAAATGATAAACACATACAGCACAGTAAAACTCCAAGGATAATGTAAACATTCTTCCAGCAGTAATACGGGCCACTATTTTACTTCTCATCGAAATTAAAATCAGCAATTTTCGTGTTCTCATTGATAAAGAGTACCATTTACACATGATTCTACAACAACACAACAGTGATATATTTTAAATTGGACTTGAAGGTAATATTTAATATTAATATAAAAAAAAATTTCCATAGCTATTACAGTCCTACCAATATAAAGCCTGGGCTATAATCAGCCCTCCTAAGTTTAAATAAATTAATAATAATTACACAGCTTCAGCGATTTGTGCAGAATGATCCATTAGTTGTTGTGGAAAAGCACTTTGAATGAATACATGCATTATTTGTCCAAGCAAAAATGCTCCATATCGCAGGATTTCGTCCACATTATCTCGATGTGTCATTAACTGAAATATTAATATTTTTAAAATAAGCAAAAAAAAATATTTTCATATTCTAATTTTACCCAAAATCCTGAAAAAGTCATAGTTAATACTTCCATGCCGATCGTGTTAAGTGTAATCCAACAAAAAGTATCATCAAGAATTTTCACAAATCTTTTTTCACAAAACATAGATAGAAATTAAATTAATTGATATTAACAATTTAGATAAAGCTCAGTTAATTTACAATGTTTCTTACTCATAAGCTCGATTATGTCGTCGAATGCATTCGGATAATACCCGAAATTCTCTATCGACTTGTTTTTTAGGATATAGATTAATTTCTAAGGATCCAATGTCAGATAAATGTTCTAATTGATAGCTATAAGTAATAACATATACTGTATGATAATAATAAAATATGGTTAATTAGAAATATTCCATTACCATATGAAAATTGAAAAATCATTTTATTACCTTATAACGGCAAATAGTCCACAAACATGTTGAATAAAGACTACAAATAAAGAATCAAGTGTTATAATAGACATAATTACCATAGTACAAGTTAGCATAACATGAGCTTCAAGAAAATAGAAATATTTTTCCATATCAATTATTGGAAAATATAAAGGATAAGGAAACTCAATCTTTGCTGGTTGATCAGATAATCCTAACCATTCCAGTATTTTAGCTCGATTCGGTAACGTTATGTATACCATTATTGCGCTTAAGTACAATGCTAAAATAACATTCACATTAATTATTAAGATAAAAATATTTAGAAGAGATAAATTAATCAAATTTTACTTAAAATCCAAAAAGTATATTCACATCCCTGATCGGCATATTTCAGCATAATATCAAATTCAGGACCTGATCTGAGCAATGACCATTCTTTGCAAATGTGTGTTAATAACGTTTCAATCTAAAATGAATTAGAATATTAAAGTATAAATGTTTTATTCTAAAACAGAAATTTTTAAAAATAATAGTAATCCGTACCTTATTCATTCTCAAGAAGTGATTTAATAATTTGGATAAACACAAATATGTGTAAATATGAATTGGAACCAAAGTTATTATTGTTTGCAATTGAAAATCAACAAAAACGATATATATCTTAAAAAAAATAAGGTGCAATAATTATTCACTATTCGTTCAAAAAAAAATGTGATAAATTTTTGAGAGTTACAATCATGAAAATGAGAAATACCATTGATAATATTGAAGGTCCAACGATCAATCCCCAAGATATACCCATAAACAATTTTTCTGTTCTACTTTGAAATGGCCATCCTCCAAAAACACTTAAGCAAATAATGATTAAACGGTAACGGTTATGATTGAAAAAATCCATATTGGTTGTTCAAATTAACTTTATCAACTAAACTGCTGAATTGTAGGAGTCAAAGTAATGTTGTATATGCACATTATTTATTCTGATAAAGTCAATTCTTCAATTCTTGAATTAATAATAAAGTAAGGAATACGCTTAAACGAAATATCATATGTGATTTATGTCTTACATAAAAGATAGGCATATGACGCGACAATACAATAAGTTTCTCTGACACTACTCTTCATTCTTTGAAAATCATAAAGGGTTATTTAACTTTTAGCTATTATCATAATAGATCAATGTTCCTCTATATCCACGATTACCAATAGCAGTTCTTATTGTAACATTATTTGAAGAAAATAGAGGCTTCAACAAAATGTTGTATGCAAATTCTATTGTTCTCGTTCAGTAAATAATAAAGTAGCTTTTATCAACAATATCAAGGTGAATGAAAACCTAATGAGTGGTGAGATTTTTTATATACAAATACTTTGGGAAATAATTATAAAAAAAAGTAAACCAATTGAATTTCATAATATTATTTGTAATATTCAAAATGATAATCTTTTGTTTTTAGATAAAATAGAAATTACTATGATAGTTGTTGACTTTATACAGTACTAAGGCATATGTCTTACTCTTCATTCAAAGAACGCAAAAGTGTAAAGTATGTCATTGACGTCTTGATAACCTTTGAAAAAAAATTAAATTTCATTATTCACAACAATTCATAGAAATATTTAGTAAATTTAATATCACTAAGTGAATGATTATTGTTAATCACAGTTGAGTTAATTTTTTTGGTCGTACGTATGACGTGTATGAGCATGAAGAGAAAATTATTAGATGATCGAATGACGTCATTACTGAATGATGATAAAAAGTAATTTTTGATAAATTTAATCATACACTGCCGAAGAATTGCACAGACATAACGAAAATTTTTCCAGCAGTAATTTTAGTTACTACTCGGCTTCTGATGGTCATGAGATTCAAAAGTTTCTGTGATCTAAGAGATATGTCACACCAATTCATCATTTGTCTGAAATATTTATTTCAAAATATTACGGCCAATAAATATTTATTCGTTAATAATTAAATTGTAATAAATATTTACATCGAAATGTCTACTTTACTGCTGTAATCTACTAACTGTTGACCAATAATATTTTCAACAAATATGTGAATTACTTGGCCAACCATAAACGGACCATATCGAATAATTTCAGTTAAATTATGTAAGTTAGTCAGTATCTAATAAATTAATACATTAATTATTGATTACATAAAATAAATAGAAAAATATTACCTGAATTCCAGACAACGTTAACATTAATGTATTTAAACACACAGTTATAAAAATTACCCAACAAAAAGTATCTTCAAGAAGTACTGCAAAACTAATTAAATTTATTTCAATTATTTTCAAATAATCGAACAATGATGAAAATAGTAAAATTGAAGAATAATTACTCAATAGCCATGTTATGTTTTTTGATACAATCAGCAAGTATCCAAAAGGCTTCATCATTTTCTTTCGACACATAAGGATTATTCGCTTTTGGTATATTTTCCAATTTATCACTAATTATAAAAACGATCATTTATCATTTTTATTTTACTGTTTTTAATGATATCATGATGAAGTTAATTACCAAATTACAGCAAACATTCCACAAGTGTGTTGCATAAAAACCAAAAAAATTAAATCTGGACCAGCGATAGCAGTTATTGTAAAAGCAGAACCGATACTCATATGTAATTCAATCCAGAAGAAATATTTTTGTTCATCGATCCAGTAGTCAACGAAATACGGAAATGCCCATTCTGCTGGACCATCTGATAGACCCAGTAATACCATCAACTTATCTCGCATTGGAAGTAGTAGAAAAATCACCATAGAAACATAAAACATCACTAAAATAATTCAATAGATCAACAGATTAATGGTTATTATAAGTTATTATTTTCATTGAAATAGCAACTATTATTTACTGCAATAATAGAAACAATATTTTTTCCCATCTTCAGCATACTTTGTCATGATATCAGTCTCACGACCAGGTTTAAGATTTGACCATGTGTCTTGCATAAGATCTAATAACAGTTGAATCTAATGATAAATCAAACAATTATTTCAAATGATCGTGTATTAAACAATTGGTAAAAATCATTATTTACATTATTTTGATTAAATATACTGTTCAGCCATTTGGATATAGCTATAGTAGATGTCATACAACAAGTAAAATCAAGAATGATTACTTCTTCACTTGGGTCAACTATAATACGATGAACCTATTGGTTAATTTTTAAAATATTTTGGAAAAAATGAAAACAATAATTTCAAATTAAACAATCAGATGTAATGATTTATTTATTAACATTGTTTCCTATTTAGTAAACTTTTGATAGTTTTATGGTACTCAGTAGGCAACAATGTTACTAATCATAAAGTTGATTCTATTGAAAGGAATAGTATATTTTACACCAAGAGAAGAAAATGAACTATAAGTACTCGTAAGTCAACCTACCTTTCTTCGCTTAGTGTGTAATATACTATTCTTGATAGCTAGTATGAAAATCGAATTTTACTTCTGCTGATAGTGTGGTTATTAGAATTAATATCCATGTTGATATTATTAATTGTCGTAGATATTTTGGTTGATAAGGCCATACTCCCAAAATTTTAAGCAAAAATACATTAAGCTGATACCGAGGCAATGAATATAAATTCATATTGCTTTTCTTTGTTCACAGTTGAAAAGACGAACTGACTACTTTAATCCGCTAGATACATACGTTATCAATCTTCTGAAAATCTTGATAATAAAATGAATGACGTGAAAATTGCTTCTTTTTAATGTCTCGAGTTATTAAATATTTATAATTCTATGTTTTCTATTGTACTCTTATAAATTTCATTAAATATTGACAGTTCTTAGGGTCGATGTAGAACCTTAAGTGCTTTTCAACTCACATGGTTTTTTGCAAATAATTATTTACGGAGAAAAGGAAAATACTGTGTTGCATTATAGTAATAACATGGTAACAGAAATTGATTAATTATTATGCTGGATTTGCAATTATTTTGCAAGTTAGTTCGGATATTTCTAACATAAAAGTGAGTTTAATTAATTTAAAAAAAAAGTGATAAAAATTAAAAAATTACAATTTTAAGATAAATCATTTTTGCAACATAAGTAAAATTATTTTAATTTTTTAAATTCTTTCTACAAGCATAAAAAAATAATTTCTATCATAATTCATGAAACAAAGATTTCAGCTTCTTGTCTAGAGAGTTGGATAATATTTTTATTCGTCATAATATCCATTTTCTTTTACTGATCGTAAAAGCGTAAAATAAGACATTGATGTTTTTACAACCTATAAAAAATTGAAATTATTATTATTAGTTTTAAACAAACTTGTTATAGAAATAGAAATTGATCATACAACCCCGAAAAATTCAATGGATAAAATAAAAATTCTTCCTGCTGATATTTTGGTCAATACTCTACTTCTCATAGTCATCAGGTTTAATAATTTTTGTGATCTAAGAGATATAGCGTACCATTTCATCATTATTCTAAAATTAATACTATTTATTTAATACAAAAACATAAAAATAATTCATTAAATGCTCTCAAAGATTTACATTGAATTATCTACTTGACCACTATGATCCATCAATCGTTGAGAGATAATACTTTCAACAAGAATATGGATCATTTGACCAACAGCAAATGGTCCATACCGAAATAATTCATCTACATCATCCAAGTGAGTCACAAGCTAATGAGATAATTTACAAATCAATTTATTGATAAAAAAAATTGAAACAGAAGTGAATACTAGTTACCTGAATTCCTGAAAAGGTCATGATCAGGGTATTCATGCCAACACTAAAGAAAAATGACCAACAAAATGTGTCATCCACAAGAGCAGCAAACCTGATGAACAAAGTCTAATAAATTATCAAGATTTTTTAAATGTTATAAATATTTATGACAGGCGAATTAATTTTTCATTAAATATTACCACCGAAAAAAAGAAATAATAAATAAACTTATTTGATTATTGGCAATAAATCAAAAACTTAATGTGCATTAAGGGCAAACAGATACTCACTCAATTGCTTTATTGTGTTGTCTAATACAATCAGAAATAATAAAAAATGATTGATCTTTCGATTTTTCAATGTATAGATTAGATCTTGACATTCCTCTAATTGGAATATTTTCCAATTGATCACTTTAAAAAATTCGGACTTTATCAGATATTTTTATCATATAAAACATTGAAATGGCTAAGAATAATTACCATACTACAGCGAATAATCCACAAACATGTTGCACAAACATAAAGAACAGAACATCTGGACCAACTACAGCAGTTATAACAAAAACTGTCCCCAAGTAGACGTGAGCCGCAATGTAGAAAAAGTACTGATCAGTGTCCACCCAGTAATTGGTAGGAAATGGTAGCTGATAATCTGCATCAGCATTTGATAAACCTAGCCAAACCAACACTTTTGGTCGCATTGGAAGAAGAAGAAAAACGACCATAGAATTATAAATCAACCCTGAAAGCCAATGATTTGGACTGTAGATTTTTTGGTACGAGAACTTCAGCAACCAATTGAATTGATTACTATTTACCACAATAAAGCATTGTATACTTGTAGCCATCATTAGCATATTTTAGCATAATGTCATAACCAGGTCCAGGCTTTAATCTTGTCCACTCATCTTGCATCAATATCAATAATTGACGTACCTAATCAAACATTGTTCATTGTATTTGCAAAAGATTTAGTGTATTTCATCATCTATGGACAGATATATTTACCTTGTGAACATTGAAAAAGCAATTTAACATTTTTGCGGTTGATATACTAACGCAGATTAATGGTGGAGTATTGGATATTATGACTTCCTCAGTAGGTTCGGCTATACACGCATGAACCTAATGATCAATTTGTGTTCACATGATATTTATTTTAATTTTCGAAGTTATTATTTAAAAAAAAATCATTAACTTTATGATAATTTTTTTAAATTCAAATTTACTTGCGGTATAACTAAGCTTAAAATGATAACACTCCATAGTATTATTAGAAAAATACTCTCAACTTTGGACTGATAAGGCCAATGCCCTAGGATTCGTATTAAAAATACGCATATTCGATATCGTGGTAGAGAAAATAATTCCATTTTATTTTTCATATTACTATCACTTGTAATCATAGTGAGAACATCAACTGAACGTCTTGATTGTTAAGTTTTACTTATTATCTATTATTATGAACCTATTCTCAGCAGACAACGAAAAAGTAATTTTCAATGACGTGACAATTATTTCTGCTGATGAAATAATGATAGAAAATGTCGTAAATTATGGTATGGTAATACCTGATACAAAGAATAGGATGTTACTTATATCCTACTTGTGTGCTTTGCCGACATTTATTGCATTAATTATTAAAATTGCTGTTCCCTTACGCATATGCTTTGCTTTATATCTTTTGTATTGATTTAATTATTTGGAAGAACATTTAAGAAGGGTTGGTTGTTAATGTAATTTTCCTCACGTGATAGAAAATAAATGATTCTTATTCTATACTTGAACAAAATGTATACTGTACAACTGATTATTGAATTGAAGCTGTTATTTTTTTGTAGAGTACAAGATGGATGACTACAAATCTTTCATGGGGTTAAAGATAAATAAAAGGCTCTATAATGTGCAGAAAAAAATTTTTTAGACCAAATGGTGCATTTTATAGAAACTATTTCTACCTCATCGACTGTGTCAATGATAGATAAACTCAGTGAAAGGAGAAAACGTTTTTGTGAAGATGGAAAAAATGAAACTGGAAAGATTTCTCATCAGAACATTCTTTTGCGTTGGATGCATCTCGTAGTCATTGGCAAGTGAGTATGATGCTGTAAACATTAAAATAGAACTATTTATCAGTATAAATCCCATTAAAATATTTTATTTTTGTTTTGATATGTAAAAGAATAATTTTCAACTTACCATAATCTCTTATCACTAGAATTCACAAGATGTAGAGAACCTATTCAATAAACAATTATATTTGCTCAACTAAATTTATTTCAACGAACAGTACAAAAAATCTTAACTACCTTGATGGTTTGAGAGATTTAAATGATATGAATTTATGAATTCCTAAACGTATTTATACTATACTATGATGATTCAAACAATTTTTCTCTATAAATATGATCATTATTCTATCAAACCTCTTCTTCCTGCATCGAACGTAAGAGTGTAAAGTATGTCATTGATGTCTTGACAACCTTGAAAAAAAATTTAATCGAATTCAATATTGCCAAATTAAACTGTTGCTTAATTTAATGTGTTTATATAATCATACAGTGCCGAAAAATTCCAATGATAAGACGAAAATTTTTCCAGCAGTAATTTTATTGAGTACTCGACTTCTTATGGTCATAAGATTCAGAAGTTTCTGTGATCTAAGAGATATGGCGTACCATCTCATCATGGTTCTGAAATAAATATTATCAATGATAGACTTTACTATTCTAAGAAATGATTTGAGTTAAATGATACAATATTTAAAATACACAGCTATTTTCTGTGATAATTATTTACATGGCATAATCTACGTGACTACTGTGCTCCATTAATTGTTGTGCAACGATACTTTCAACGAAAATATGCATCAATTGACTACCAGCAAACGGAATGTATCGGAATAATTCATCCACATCATCAAGATGAGTCATCATCTAATGACAAAATTAGTTTTATCATTAAATAAATATGTATTTTCAATAGCATTGAGTATATTAGCATAGAAACATTACCTGAACTCCCGAAAAAGTTAAGACCAATGTATTAACGCAGACTACATACAAAAATAACCAGCTGTATGTTTTTTCAAGACGAACGGAAAAACTGATAAACGAAAGATAATTGAGATACGGACTGAATATGGATAGTAATCAATTAGAAAATATTAAAAAAAAACATTATCTTACTCGATTGCTCTATTATGTTGCCTAATACAATCAGAAATAATTAAGAATGCTTCATCGTCTCTTTTATCAACATAAAGATCGACGTCTGACAATGGCTTGGTTGGTACATTCTCCAGCCGATAGCTAAGTTTGATACAATTACAAAGTCATTATTAGAATAAATGATAATTTATGTTCATTGATAATAGTTATATTGCACTACCTTACTTCAGCAAACATTCCACATACATGTTGGACAAAAACCATGTATAAAACATCGGGACCAGCGATAGCAGTTATCACAAATGTTGTGCCAAAATATACATGCATTACAATAAAAATGAAATATTTATCATCATTAATCCAATAATCTGTAGGAAACGGTAATAAAAATTCGGCCTCAACATCTGATAGACCTAACCAGACCATTAATTTCGGCCGCATTGGAAGAAGAAGAAATACAACCATGGAATTGTACATCAAAACTAAAATATTTAAATTGAATCAATTCGGTGATTCTCTTGAAATTTTCGGTATTTAATAAACTGTTAAATATTTAGAGAATTTATATTTACAGCAATAAAATACTGTGTATTTATATCCATCATTAGCATATTTTTGCATGATGTCAAAACTGGGTCCAGGTTTCATTTTCGCCCATTCATCGTTCATCAGCATTAATAATTGCCGAATCTAATGACAAAAATTGGATTTATTTTCTGCAACGATTGTTACATGACGAGTAATTATTTTATTCATATTATTACTTTATTCCCATTAAAAATGCTGTTGATCATTTTTGCCATACTCAAACTGACTGTAATAAGAGGTGGAATATTTGACATTAAAATCTCTTCAGTCGGTTCAATCACACACCGGTGAATCTAGTAATAAATTCGAAAAACACAATGACGATTCGGTTACTTCAGGTTTCAATAATACATTGAAATCTTCTTTTTTTTAAAAAATATAACATTACTTGTGGTACTAGTAGACTTGAAATTATAGTACTCCATAATAATGTTACTAGAAATCGTTCAATTTTTGGTTGGAATGGCCACTGTCCTAAAACCCGTAATAAAATAATATTAACCCGATACCGTGGATTAGAAAATAACTCCATTTTATTATTGACTCTTGAAATGACTAACGTTTGTAATAATAGTAAAGACATCAACTGACCTGCTTGATTGTTATATTTTACAGATTCATGGTGATTATAAATCTATTTTCAACTGACGGTGATAACATAATTTTCAATGACGGGAAGATTATTTCTTCTGATGAAATAATGACGAAAATTGGTGTAAATTATGATATGAATACATGATTCAAAGAATATAATGTTACTTATATCCTATTTTTACACTTCTCCTTCATTTATTGTATTAACTATTAAAATTGCTCTTACATTACGTATATGCTTTGCTTTATATCTTTTCTATTGATCCAATTATTTGGAAGAGCATTTAA
The DNA here is from genome assembly GCF_013357705.1 of Chelonus insularis. Lineage (NCBI taxonomy): Eukaryota > Metazoa > Arthropoda > Insecta > Hymenoptera > Braconidae > Chelonus > Chelonus insularis. The sequence goes on along the minus strand of NW_023276510.1, from coordinate 530,241 downwards.
GAAGGGTTAGTTGTTAATGTAATTTTCCTTGAGTGGTAAAAAATAAATGATTTACTTTAGACTTGAACAAAATGTATACTATGCAACTGATTATTGAATTAAAACTGTTATTTATTTTCAGATTACGAATAGAGTAAATTAGGTGTTCTAGTGAAACTGATGACGACTGAGAGGTTTTATAACTTGAAAAATGGTGCATTTTATGAAAATTATTTCTATCTTGACAATCGTATAAGGAATGTATCAACTTAGCAGAAAAAGGAAATTTCTTTTCTATCTTGAAGTAGAGGAAACTAGAAAGAATTGACTCGTCTTCATCTACTGACAATGAATTTAGTGGCATTGGATATATCCTATAATATTTGGGTAAGTGCATAAACGCTGCAAATATTAAAATTGACTCATCCATTAATTTCAATCTTAGTTGATCTTTGGGTCTAATTCTTATGTATGAAATAATAATTAAAAATTTATCAAAACATTTGTGTCAATAATTGACAAGTCATCGAAATTATTTTTCAAAATTTTGCTTAAAGTAAGAAGTGTGTCTAATAAATTGTTTATTTTACTTAACTAGATTCATTTAAATAAAAGATACAAAAATTTGTGTCAAATAAATAATACTATTCTATGATAATATGATAGACTACTTTTGATTAAAAAAAACAATAATACTATAAAGCTTTGTCTTTTTACGTGGAAAGTAGGAGAGTGAAGTATGTCTTGACAACTTTAAAAAACATTAAATTGAATTCAATATTGCCAGATTAAATTATTGCTTAATTTTGTTATGTCTTAATATAATTAGATGATACCCAAAAATTCCAGTATATAGTAAAAAATTTTTACCAGTACTTTTATTAAGCATTTGACTTCTTTTGTTCATAAGATTTAGAAATTTTTGTAATCTGAGAAATATGGTGTACTATCTCATCATAACTTTGAAATAACTATAATTGAGAATGTATAGTAAAAAATTATGTATTAAAAGACCAGATAGTCCGGAAATAAGGACTTCAGAATGTCAAGGCGATTCAGATAAATGGTTAAAGAAAAATTAAAAAAAAGAGTATTAGACAATTCGAACATAGATCTTACTCAATTGTTCTGTTATATTTTTTAATTATTACAATTAGAATTAAATTAACGTTTACATTAACTCGTTATTTGGAATGAGTAGATAAATTAAAATTTTTTTATTTTGCCACAATAGTTCCAACCATAATAATTAATCGACCTGTCATGTTGCAAATATGGAGTGTCAATCATTGAATTCATTTACTTTATGTTCATGAGTCTTTACTATTAACGATGGAATGGAAATTGGCAACTTTTGTATATTAAATGTCATGTAGAATGATATGGGGGGTGCTATTCAAAGTATAAAATTCTACCTACGTTCATTGTTCTGTTTGTGGCTGCAATAATTTTCATTGCATATTAATATTGACATTAACAAAGTATAAGCTCGTATACCTTTATTATTAATTCAATTGTTTTGAAAAGCATTCAAGGGGGTTCAATTTGAATATGTTATGGTTCGGCACATTGTACTCTGAATGTTGACAATTGATGAACTTATAATTAAACATTCATAACTATTACTATATTTGCTTGCAGATTTTGAATATAAAAATTTATATGGAAGGAAAATACTAAAAAACAATAATTATTCAGTGGAGTGATCGGAAGAGATTTATTTGACAGCATCAAATATATTTACAAAAATTTGATCTTAATACTCTAAAACAAGGAAGCAATCAATGGATTTTTGACTTGTTGATAGTACAGTACTTGTTTTTACGGAGAGCTCCGGTTTCAAACTCTACAGGTAAGTATGTTTTACGCAGTCAACTACAATCGTTTTCTTTTCATCTTCAGTATTGACTATAAATAATTTATCACTCATTCATTTAATTATCTTAAATGAATTTTTATTGTATAAATAACTCCATAAAGTCTAGTAAAATTTATTTTACCTGTCATAAAATTTTTAGTTATGAAGGTAATTAAAAATTGAATCAAATAAGAATTTTTATTAATTACAAAAGAGTCAATACTTGCTAGCAAAAATTAGCTGATTGTTGCTCATTATGATGCTTCAATGAGAATCGATGATTGTAGAAACGATAGCAACCACATCTTAAATTTTTTCTTCAGAAACTACTACACGAACACACAAAAATATATCACCAATTCTCATATTTTTAATTAACCATTTTAAAAATTTTCTTCTCAAAAACTGTTGACTAAAAAACTAAAAAACTTAGACAAGTTTCACTCACGGAAGTCAATGTCAGACTGAAGGAAATTGATTTTTATTGTCGGTAACTATTGTAGAAAAGCTATATTGACCTTATACCGTGTAAAATTACTTGTCCAGAATTCTCAATAGAAACTAGTTTATGAAAAAAAGAAATAAATTTCAATCGATAAAAATATTTGATAAAGATTTTATAGAAAAATGCTGAGTTGAGATTCATGATTTTATGAAATACCAAATTTAGCATCATTCTTGCTGATAAAGAAATTCAAATTCTTACGAATTTTTTTTTCTCATATTTAAAAAAAAAAATCCGAACAATAACTTCATTTTGAATTGAGCTGGAAGCTGAATTCAATAGCAAAAATAATTTTAGAAAATTTTATCTTTCAATAGACAATTTTCTTTCTAATAAAAACAGTTTTAAATTTTATTTCATAATGAAAAGATTATCTGATGTTTTTTTGGGATATGTTCATTCAACAAAATATTAACAAAACGGCTTAGATAACTGTTTAATTTATTTTATTACAAATTAGTGAGATACAATATCCATTGTCATAAAAATAAATTTTTCAAAACTAACTCCAGAATCAATATTATCTCGACATTGTATTTTTAACGACATAAAATTTCTGATTTATTGGAATTTAATACTGATATAATGTAGACAAACTGTGAGAGTACCAATTTTTTTTTTCATTTTGTTTATTTAAACTTATTAATATTTTTTCACATAGCTTCAATGTAAAAAAGAATACCAAATACTAAGCTCGATAATAGCATAATACTTGATAAAAAAATTGCTACAAATATACCTTTTTTCTTCTTCGTTGATCTTGATGATAATATAAAATCTTTATGTACCTGGAAATTTTTTTATTCATATAATATTAATTATTAACACTTGATTAACATAAATAAAAAGTATATACCATAATTTCTAATGACTGTGTTTTCTTTACTAGTTCATCGAGCTTCTGGCCTCGATCGATGAGCTTCTGCACTGAATCAAGCAAAATCTTACGTACTTCAGCAAGTTCACCGTGGATTATCGGCAAAGAACTCGTATCTTGATACTGCTGGGATGTCTAAGATATTTATAAAATGCATAAGACAAAAAAAAGCTTTTTGAGTACACTTTTTTGAAGTAGACAATTAAAAATAATCAAAATCATATTATATTATTAAATAAGTTCGTATTATACCTAATGTATTGGGTGATTTATTGAGGAAAAAAGTTATTAATAAATAAATAAAATATATATAGATATATACAATAATAATTGATGTATTTTAACTTACACATATTTTTTTAAGAGGTGTGGAAACGTTAGTAGTAAAATAATTATCTAAATCTTGAGTAAGATCTGCAATAAGTGGTAACTCTCGATAGACATTCCTAACTCGATCCAAAAATTTTTGAGCAAAAATTGAAACTTTTTTTGCTTCTGTCGGAGAATAATGAATTGATGTCAAACAAGCATAATACAGAAGTTCTCCAATCAGAATATGGACAATGTACCTACTATGTAAATAAGTTATTTACTGAAATAATAAAAGAAATATGAATTCATACTTATCAAAGATAACGCTGATTTTTTCATCTTCAACAGTTGATAATTTTTTAATAGCATCAAGTAAAATGCGCCTATGTTCAGAATTATTTGTAGGTGAATAAGATGCAACTATTGTATAATTTGATTTGTTCCAATTAACTACTACAGTACAAAGGACGTGCGATTGCATTATTGAAATGACAACTAATTAAATTGAGTAACTGGAAGAAAAATTATTTTGTACAACTAATAACAGACTGAAGTCGAATGATGATTAAAATTAGCATAATCAGTACTGAAAAAAATGATATATGAATGTATAAGTTAACGTTATTGGAGAAATATTGATAAAAATAATGTTGGTTGTCGAAACCAAGCTTCTGTTGGTTGCATGATCATTCAATCAAATTGGCAATCCTCGTGTGTAGATATGATAATTTTCATAATAAAAAACAACATATTTGCATTATTAAATTTTCACAAATCTTATCTCTTACTAGCATAACTTTTTACTAATGTTTAATTATAAAAATTGTATCTTCCCAATTTTTTAATTGAAGTATGATAACAAAAAATAAACTAAAGATATAAAGAAGAGTATAGAGTGGACATAAGAATGAGCAAAATGGTGGGAGATATCAGATAAAAGTATAGTAGCATAAGAAAGTTCATTGATAGACAGCAGTCAGCAGTGATCAGTTAAATGTATGAGTTCATTGTATAATTTTATATTTATGTCTAGTAGCTAGTCATTGAAAGTTAAATAATTCTATAAATAAATTTATCTAAACATTGAATTTTAAAGGAGTGCATAAAATAAAAGATTTTAAGTGGATTTTTCGTTGTGTTTCAGACAAAATGATGCGGACGTATAAGTTGACCTACTTTAATGTCATGGGTCTGGGAGAACCCATACGATTCTTGCTGAGTTACGGTGGATATAAATTTGAAGATATTCGAATTGCACGTGAAGAGTGGCCGAAAATGAAAGCAAGTATGTCATTTTAAATGCTTATAATTTTAATTGAAATAATTATGATTTCTCTTGAATTGTTTTATAAGTTACTTTTTAAAAGAAATAACATTTTGGTTCATAATATTCATAAAATCTTTTCAGGCACACCTTTTGGACAACTACCAGTTTTAGAAATCGATGGAAAGCCATATGGCCAAACACTACCTATCTGCCGTTTTCTGGCAAAAGAATTAGATTTAAATGGTAAAACGGACGTTGATGATTTAGAAATTGGTTGTGTTGCTCATGCTCTTCATGATCTAAGAAAACGTACGTATCTGGTTATTATTATCAAATTGATCTATTGTATAATACATCATATTAACGAGAAGAAAGTTATTCTAATAATTTAAATATCGTTCCAGAGGTTGCTTTATTCTATTTAGAGACTGATTCGGCGATAAAGGCCACTAAAAAAGCAGAACTTATTAAGAATACATTGCCCTTCTATTTGGAAAAGTTTGAAAATATTGCAGCAAAAAATAAAGGCTATTTCCATGATGGCAAAGTAAGTTCTAATATTATAAATAATTAAAAAAATTAGTATTTGAAATTAAAAGAAATAACTTCATTTATTATTACTACTTTTTCAGCTGAGTTATGCTGATCTCTTCTTTGTTGCAATCCATGATTCCATTCAGAATGTTTGCGAAGTGAATATTACAGAAAACAGACCCAATCTTCAGAGTATTAGAGAGAAAGTATTATCTATTCCTCAAATTAAAGTATGGGTTGATAAACGACCTAAATTAGAATTTTAAGTATTGAGATATCATCAGATTGTTTATGACTTAACATTTATAACATAAGTTTTTTTAATACATTCCAACTGAAATATCTTATAATAAAAATACTTTTAAAAAACTATTCATTGTTTTTAAGACGACTCTTTCATTTTCAGAATTACTTTTGAAAAATATAACATCTACATTCAAAAAATTATCATCATTTGTCTAACTTTTTTTATCATTCATTATTGTTCTTTTTTGTATGTATTGAAAGTAATAAAAATCACGTTTTTTGAGTAAATTTTTTTATATTAGAATTACAATTGTAATTTACAGACATTGCCATTATTTTACATTTTCAGCTCTCCAGAAGCAATAAGCATGGTAAAATCATCCGCTGCAATACATATTGTCAACAGTCAATCTTCTTTAGAAATTTCATATTGTAATATGTATCCGTTAGTTAACTTATTCGTTATTCGAAAAACTTACGATTTTTTTAATTATTACCTGATAATTTATTAAAAAAAAAACAGAATCTGAATTATAGCTTCAATTCTTTTCGCCACACTGTGAATACTATGGTAATACATACTTCAATCTAAATATTTAAGTTATGCATAAAACCGTCGAAAAAAATGTAATTTATTAACAATGTTTTTTATAATTATATAAACTATTTTACTTTAATAATAAATAAATAAATAAAACACTGATTTTAACATTGTTAATGTAAGATCATTAAAAGATTGATCTTCCTTTTAGTGTAGAACTTCTATTTATTTTAAGGTATCCCTCAGGACACAATCTACTTGCAGGAATAGAGATAAATGGAAATAGAGTTTTTTTGTGAGAATGTAATAGAGATAATTAAAAATAGAAATATTTAAGAACAAAAATATTCAAGAATATTGATATTTAAAAATAGAGATGTACATGAATTGTAATATTGAAGAAGAGATTAGAGAAATTTGAGAATAAAAATATATTAGAAATAAACACGTATTATAAATAAAAATATTTAAACATAGATATATGGAACAATAAGGATTATTAAGAATAGGGATATTTTGAAATAGATATTTTGTTGTGCCACTTTTTTGTGGAATTCGAATAGCGCGTACTCTTTCGATTAAATTGATAACATTGACTCCAATGATAACTGATTTGATACAATAGATAATAAAACAGAAGTTCTTTATTATCAATAAACGAATATGACAGGTGGCGCAAACTATTCAACGCAAAGCCAATATGTAAACAGCCAAGTAGCGCCGCGAATGCTGAAAAAGGTCGAAGCATGACCTCGAATGATTGTTGCGCAATGGAGGATGCGCGCAATGAGTGGCGGATCGTCAGTGATCACAGTACGGAGCAGAACAGACATCTTGTAGTAGAATTTAGCGGCGTGGTCGACCGTGGGTGTCGAGTCGCGGTGCGTCGTGGTGGTTACGGTGGTGTCGGTCGTGAGAGCACCGTGTGCCCGTCGTGTCCGATACCCGTGTCTGTGCGTTTGGTTGGCTTTAAAAGCCCTCCTTCGTGTAATCAAAAGTGTGTTTTCAACAAGCTAAGCTCAGTCACCAGCATATTTTGTGAAGCGTGCGGTGCAATAATCAGTCATAGCGCACAACACACGACTGAATAGTGAGTACAGTAGTCAGCGCAGCTTAGAAATAAGCTGTTTGAATACAAACTCAACAATTAAACGATTATAGAACAATAATTAAACTAGCATCGGGTCAATCTTTAACGTTGTATCGTTGACGTACACCGTCGAGTGTCGCTAGCTCGTGTGTATACAGACGAAGCCCTTGAGCGCAAACTAATTGTGGTGACGAGAGGTCAACGGTGAAAGAGGAGAGAAGGAGGAGAGGATAAAATTTAATAAAAATAGTGTTTGAGCCTCTCTCATGTTTCATCACGAGCGATAATATTTAGCGCAGCCTGCAGCTGCCACCATCATCGCTTGTGGGTTACTCGCGCCATAACGTGACGGGTCTAGACGGTCAAGATACTTATCCTCCCATTTCCCCCCTGGTGCTGTTCCCCAGAATCCCCACAGCCATCAGTCCTCCCATTCCTATCCTTAGCTCACACACTCAATCCCTCTGCTATACCCTGAGTGGTGTAGCTTCGCCGTCGTGTGAAAGTCAGTGACAGCAGTGACAGCAGTGAGATAAGGTGTGCGGCTGGTGCCAGCCGCCTAACCAAACTACCACCGGACATCATCCAGTATGACCTCCAATAACTCACAGAAGGTCTCCACCACCGAACGAGTCATCAAAAGTAAGGGAATCCGCTAAGAAGATTTATGTATTCATTTCCTCTATTTTTGGAGTCATCGTTTCTTCTTCATCTCTTTTTTATTCTAATTTATTCCCTTATCTGCTTTTTTATCTGTTCCTTCTTCCACATCGTTCCTTTTTGTATATATATTACTATTTCTTTAGAAGCTGCTCGGTCGGTACTCCAGTGTTCCGTGTGTCTATTTTGTGAAAGCTCACACCTACTAGACCACTAGAGCTTTTTCTGTCATATTGTCCGGCATTAAAAAATATCTTTGTTTCTATAATGTTGCTGCAAGTGGTTTGGTCGTCTCGTTCAACAAGAACTGCCGTATGAAAACAAGGCCGACCGGCGTCAAGCTGAGATTGATTTTCTCCGCGGGGTCGCGGCGCCATTGCTATCGACCACCAGCGGTCCTCGAGTCACGCTTTTCCGTTCTCCGAGACTGTCGTCTTGTGTCTAGTTCTGCTCCCTTTAATTTTCCATACTACAATATTCTACATCATTTTCATTTCATCACTTCTCTTATTTTCCTTATTTTTTTTCTTTCTTGTTTGTCCTTCCTTCATTCTCACTTGGCTTCATGAAAATATTAAATAACAACTCCTACTATTTGACCTACAAATATATGTGACTTCTTCAACTTTAATTCATCAGACACTTCTCCAGTTGATTGATATTCAGGCATTATTAAATAAGTGTTACGGAATCTTATTTTATTTTTTACATAAATTGTTTATATTTATGCATTGCGAAATGTCTAAAAATTACAGACAACAAGGTTTGTTTGACATTCAACGATAAAAAAATAACATTTCGACAGTTTTAATTCTCTCTGCTGTCGACTTGAGTAAAAGTAAGCTGCTCAAGCCTCTATTCCGGGACAACGGAAACGCCACGTGGGTGTAATATGATTTGCTGTTGCTACAAATACTAAAAATTTATCCCTTGTCATTTTAAACAATTTTGAAGTTCCGTTAAATTATCTTGAAAATTAAATCAATTGTACATACAATCCAATATAATAGAAATATTCTCTTCATATTTTTATCATTCATTTTATTTTCTGAATATTTTCAATTTATTCAAATTTCTCATCTTCCAATGGAATGTTATTTGTTGAAAATTTATTAAAATAGTTTTCTCGGATTATATTGATGCAATGTGGTAATTAGTGATTGTTTTTTTTTAAAAACAGCTCTCTAACAACATTACTATATCATAAACATAACAAGTATAATATTAATAATTTATGTCACCAGTTTATGTCGTCATTGATAAATAAATACTAGTAACTATTTACGTAGTCAAATTAATGTGACAACTGTAATAATAGAAGAACTTGAGGTTAAGTCGTGGATTATGACATCTGACTAATCAAAAAACTCTTTAACACGTGCTCATGTCTATTCGATGCATCGAATTTACAAGATATAATCAGTCAATTAAAATATTAATAAGACTCTTGAATAAGTGTTTTGAGTTGCAAATTCATTGTTGATAATGGATCTACTATTTTGAAGCTAATATTCAATTATTGTTTATGTTTGATGCTCATTAGCTAAGACAAACAATGAAGAACATCTATTTTCATCATTATTTCATTTATTTTTAGCAGAGATCACATTAATCATTTTTTGACAATGAGAGACCTGGAAACACATTTCCACTATGAAGAAATTGTAGTTATTTCAACTTGTTTTTAATTCGTTATTTAATTAATGAATAGTAAAAAAAAAATAATAAATATCAACCATTACCCCGAGAGTGACATGAAGTGATGAATTACTTTAAAAACAATTGTTTCCAAAATAGCTATTGCGAATTACTGGATAAAATTATTGATAATAGAATTAAATGAAATTTTTTTTTAGCTTTAAATTGAATTATTATTAAAACTACTTTCATTATTAGAATAATTATTGATATATTTTCAGAATTGATTCTTAAAACAGCTTGAAACTATTAAAACCTTGCACTCTTCAATAAATTGCATGTTAGTAATTTGAAAATTTGCCAACAAAATTTAATAGAATTAATTAATACCAAGTGATTAATTAAAACACACCTCTGCCATATTTTCCAAAAAATCATGAAATTCATAACTGAAATTTAGCCAACATTTTGAGTAATAACTTGAATTTTGTGGAGCAATTTTACTCCTTACCACAGACAAATGAATTATAAATATTAATTAAATACACATTTTGAATAACAAAAAATAGTAAGCAGTTTAACTTGTTTTTATAATTTTTTCTTTCACAATTAAAACTCATATTTACTATGCTCTTTGTCTTAGCTTATTGCGAGAAAGAGATTAGAGCAAAAAGTTTTAAATACACGAGTACGTTGATAAATCTCAATGAATCAAAATTTTATCACAATAAATATAATAGCTGATTCGGTTTTCTTTCAACAACACCTATAAAAATAAAATTAAAAATGCTCATATTTATAGTCAGCCTTTTGATTTACTGTAGTGCAATAAATGACTGCAGTATTCCAGTGCAGCTGGTCGCAGCTGGGCAATCTTTTATAATTCAACCGCAGTAACGAAAGTACCACTTCTTTTAAAGAAGAATAGTATATGCTCCAGTTCCAATACATTATTTATCACCCTTTAATTCTCAATGTTTGTTCTTCAACTTTACAACTTCTTGAAATTCCATATCTTAGTTGTTAATTACATGAATTATTATTCAAACAAATTTTAAAATAAACTTGAAAAGTGTAAAATTTTGAGTAAATAATCAAGATGGTCGTGGTGGTTGACATTAATGGGTGTAGCTAAAGCTGCCAAATGACAAACTGGTGGCACTCCAAGGAGATAGAGAAATTTAGAAATACATGCTACCATTTAAACTAGAGTAGTAGGTTACTTGTAAAGCAATCTTACCTATAAACCTACTTCCTAAGAAATTTTGAAGGAATAGTATTTTGCAAATTTGTATTTAAGCTTTTATTACATTCTAGAATAATTGCCTCTTTAATTATGATAGGAAATTACTTGAAATTTTAATGAAAGAAATAATGAGAGAAAGCACAATAACTCTAATAATTTTAAAAGCTTTGTAATTTATTGAAGAATTGCTTCATTTAATGAGGTAGAGGGAACATTTTATTCATGAGTATTTGCTTGATTTGTTAATAAATATATTAGAAGCAATGAAAGACAAAATTTAATTATGTTACAGAAAAATAATGATATTAGAATTAGAGTATTTGTGGAGTAGCTTGAACCTAAAATTATATTTACACATTAGTAAATAACTCAAATAGAAATGAAAAAAATTAAGTACGAAAGGGAGGAAAGTAAATAACTCAATAAATAAATACATCAATAAATATTATCAACTTAGAAAATGAATTTCTAGTTAGGTAATTTTTTTTTTCTGTATTATGATTATTCATAATAATTAAATTGAGTCAAAAAACTTATTTAAAATATCTTACAATATTTTCATTACCTCTCTGCTATTTACATATTCTCTTAATAAACATAGCATGACAATGAAAAATGCTAATGAAGCCTTCTTATAAGCATATTGACAAAGTATGTTTGATGGATTTGAAGTAAGACATCTTTTCATGACTCTAACGTATGATTAATTCTTTTAACACTTGTTAAAAAAACTTGAGAGCTCATTAATTCGTCTTCTTTATAAATGAACCACTTGGTCACATAAAATCATGCGTGGGATGACGTTAGTTAGACCACGTGAGTAGCACATGTGGAAAGACAGATGTGGTGCGAACGACTTCTCAATGCAAACGTCTGCAGCTCAGTCTTTTATCACTAAATGATGATGTTATATTTTAATTAATTTTACTTTTACATCATTTTGTTACTTTTTTTGTTTTTCACTTTATTGTTTTCTTAATTTCATGAATGACCTACTTAGTCTAAATAACTGAATAACTCATGGAGAACTTCATTTACAGTCCTTGATGATAAAATTAATTTTTTTTTGCTTAAAATAAAATACAGTCAAGGGTGAATGAATAATATGCTATAGACTTTAACTTTTTTTTTACATAATAAATAAATAAATAAATTACTTGTTAATAATTTTTTTACCATTTTTAGCATAATAATAGAGACTTGTAATTTTTTTATCTCCAGTAAAGTCAATGAATTATTAACAACAATAACTTTTCTTTATTTTACAATTGGAGCATTTTAAAAGCAAGGATTTGAATCCTGAAAAAAAGTATCCAAGATAAATGAAACGATAAGATAGGTATCAGTACAAAAAACATGGAAAAAAGTAGAACTAAATAAATATTGTTTTAATACGATTAAGCTTCTAAAAAAAGAGTATGTAATCTCATGAAAAAACGCAATGATTAAATGTAATTTAATTATCTAAATGAAAAAAACCACACACTCGTTTTTTGCAGATTTCATTATTAACAAAGTAATGGGATTGTTATTTTGATTACAGTAATAAATCACCACTGAAAGCAGTGTAATTTGGACGTGGTGTGTCCGCTAAATAAATGAATGTAAAACGATCGTGAAGAAAATCATTGTCAACTAATGTGTCTGAGAAAATAACCGTGACAATGAGATATAAAAAGTGTAAAGGAAATGATATATATATATATATATAGGAAAGATAAGACAAGAATGTGTCTCTTTTTATTCGAGTTATCAAACGTGTTAAACGGCCGAACTTCCTAGTCATTGGGGCATCTCCTCCTGGTGAAAGAGCTAACAGCTCCACTAGCTGTCTGTCGTGTTTGATTTTCCTAGTAGTAGTAGACCGTACCTCACGGCCGGCTGGAGTATAATAATAGACACAAACAAACTCATTTGGCCAGATAGCCAACTACATTTGGCCGGTTCCCCAATTACTGCTTAAACGTGGCATCAACTATCGGCCAATGGACCAAACTCCATACCGTTTTTCTTTAATTCAACAACCGTACATTTATTATCATGAACATTTGAATCAACTACTTATCTTGTTCAAGCTTTATAACTGGTCTTCAATGACTCCAGGCATTTATATGCCAATATATTTTGAGTTTAATTCAAATAATGTCAAAGAGTTCTTAGAGCTGCCAAATGTATAAAGTTATAACGATGAATTCCGTATCGTTACTCAGTTGAATCCTCCAATGAACGTTGACTGTACTAACTTTGAGGATTTGAGCTTTCGTACAAGTTTAGGAGGTTGTCAAAAACGTTCCGCTTAACTGTTCTACATCTCTAGTAAACTGGTGTAGTTAGACTTGACTCTGAGTGATATAATTGTATAGTTATTTGTGTTAGATGTTACAAGTTTTTGATAGTAATATGTGCGGAAGCTCCGTTTACTTGTTTGCAAAATTTCTCCATTTCTCTCTTGTTGTTGAGAAAATTTAATAAAGAATTTCAAGAATTTATTGTTTGATGAAGAAAGTTCAGCACCGTTTGAAAGCGTTTGTTTATCTTGGATTATTTATTTTGATAAATAACTTTATTAAAGTTCATCTAATAAATTTTCATTACTTCATTCATTTAATCAATGAAAAATTCTAATCATTCTGATGAAAAAGTTGTTGAAGACTAGATTTTTATTGAATTTTTTTCCCCAACGTGAATGACTTGTAAATTTTATTACAAAATTCATTTTGAAACAGACCTTAGTGCTGTAGACCTTTCTCTCCTTCTATCCTATCAATCTTCTTGCAAGCTCTGGCAAAAAACAGACACATCTTTTTTACTGTCACGAAACATCATATGCTACATGGCGAACAAGTATCAAATATCATTTTTGATGTAATATCATTTCTAGAGATACACTTATTTTTTTTTTTTTTATAAAAATGATTAAATTACTTATTTATTAAAATGAAATTAAAAATTCAATAGAAATGATTCTGTCGATTTTACCAAGGCTTCACTGAGCCAATAAAAAAACCGAGTCTCTATTAATTTTCTTCTAATTACTCCTCTATTTACTAACCAATGAAGATATTGATTTTTTCAAAATTAATCAACCAAATAAATGATTTAAATACATTTCGTTCAATTTCACTCGAATTAAAAATTCAATTTTATACTCCATACAAATATATAGAGCATCTTGAAAGTCTTTTAATATTTTTCCTTTCCAACTAATCAATAATTAAACAATTGAATTATAGATAAGAATTAAAAAAAAAAACTTTCTAAAATATTCCATAAAAAATAGTTGATAATTTAATTAAATAAATATAGTAAGTAAAAAAGTATTTTAATCATCAGATTTATTATAAACAGATATTTTTTTTATCATAATCTAAAATAAGATATACTCATGTATGAGGTATAGTCTTGTCCTTGGGACTATCTAAGTCCTTGGGCACGCATCAACAGGTGAATCAGTTAAGTTGGTAATGCAAGGACGTTTGAAACTGTAGAGTCAATTTTTGGTGGACTACAAAGAACGTTTTACAAATTTTAGAAGTAGGAAATAAGAGTATTTGAAATAGTGAAAATGAGGTCAACGTAAATGACTTAATTATGATAAAATGGTGTATGCAATATTAATAGAGTATAAAAAAAAATAATGCAGATAAAATGGTTGCTTTTTACGGAGAGATGGAGCTTGCAGTCGGATCAATATACCACTGGCAACCTAACATTTAAATTACCTTATTTATTACTGCGTGTACATTGTTTCATCCATTTACATACTTTAAGCTTTTTTATTCAATTTTTTCCTCAATTCTTCGTCTTTCACATAAACTATTGATTTATTGACCATTCAATTTTTATTTGTTTTATCAGTATTGTTTTTTATTCAATTCCTTTTTTTTTTTTATATTTATATAAAATTGTTTGAAACTTTAGTTTATATAATAATGAATAATTTTAATCATTTTTTCTTAAACTTATTATTGTAAATATGCAGATTAAAATGCCAATTAAAGTAGAAAGATAATTTTGTCTTTATAAAATTAACTATTAAAGACGTCTTGATGTCGTTAGAGAGATGACTCTTCTTCTTCTCTTACGAGTCACTTAAACTTTTGAAGCTTGGTCTTGAGGAAAAAAATTCGTTTAAAAAACCTGTAATAACTCAAGTTTTTCCTCCACTCGTAAAAAGTTCAAAAAGTTTCATCTTTGTAAGATAAAAATTATTCAATTTATATATCAGACGAGTTGACTCAATCGAATGTAGTTGAGAGTGAGAAAGGCCTAAATCGAGAGGATTTTTTTTTCTTTGCTTTAAATAATATTGTAGTGAACAACATTGAATATCGGTCGACTTTCAACAGCCGACTAAGTCTCTATGCGATTCTGTATCCTACATCGTGACTCTACATCCTAACCAATCGATGTATTCGCGCGTGCGTCGACCAAATCCATTCTTGCTTTGGATAACTTCTATTTTTTTTTTACCCCTTTCTCAGCTGCACTTTCTTTGATTCCCACCTTTTTTCCCTCAACAGATGCACATCTTGAAAGCGTTCCATCAACTCTAGAGCAATATGTATCTTATAAAAATTATGTTTGGACTTTGTACATTATATAGTTTGAGATATATAGTTCTGAATTTCCGTGCTCTTACCTTCGAGTTTGAGATTAACATAGTTTACTTCACGACAAAAAGTAACTTGATGTCATTTCTCCTTCGATAAAGTTTGAATACACTTTACAAAAATTTGTTCAATAGTTATATTTTCCAATACTCTAGTCACAGTAATAAGATAAATCATATTTGCATTTTACTCTATTTTAGCTTCTGTCGCTATATTATTTTTTTTTCTCTTCTCTTAATGATTTCGATGATTGAAGAATGTACACATAAATTATTAAAACTCTTTTACTTCGTTTACGGTAATGTTTTTTATGAAAATATCAATAAAGAAAAAAGTCTTTTCCATAATTTAAGTACGATTTCAAACATTTATTTGTCTAATTAAAATATTCAAATGAAAATTATTGATTAAAATATGATGAACAGTGATTCAATGTATATTCAAGTAATGAAATAAGAAATAGTGTACATGTCATTTTTAGACAGATCTCCATTTTTTTACATCAATGTTTTTATGAGCAAAATAGTTTATCCCTTTGTAAAAATAGATATTAACAGTTTGGTAAGGTTCAGCAAGCTATACAACATTTTTATTACCCATTAAAAAATTATGATTTTTTTTTAATATACATTCTCATAAAACAGACCATCCTGATATTATTGTAAAAAAAAGTTTTCTTACAGGTTTAAGATTTTATTACTTTAATGAAATAACTTATCAAAGTAGGTCGCGGTTGTAATTACTGATCTTTTCTGGTGCATTACTTTTGTTGACAAACATTAAAAATTCCTCATTACCATTAACTCTGCCTTCTTAAGTTATCATTTATCCACCCATATAATTATTTAATGATAAATATAATTCATTATTTTTGTTCACGAATACTCATTAAGTAAATCAATTAAACAAATCATGTAGTTTGAAATAATTTTTAAGAATAAAAAAAAAAACTAATTGTAATAAATTATTTTTTTCCTGTTGCAGGTAAGCATTTTCCCGGTTCCATTTGTATTGGTAATGACAACCAAATTAGAATGTTACGTTGAAAGTTGATGAAAACAATACAAATAGTAAGATCGAGTGGCTCGAAAGTAAGTTACATTAGTATTTGATATTTCGGACAAGGTACAATAAAAATGCATCTTCAGGACAGAGATGAATCGTATACTCACTGAAAAAGCTTCATTGTTGAGCTTTTTTGTGAGTACCGTTGATTTATGAATGAGAGGTGTGGTAATCTAAAAACACCTCGTACGTTGATGCTTCCGTTTGTTGTTCGACACAAATGGTACATCGATCAGCATGAGTCATGAAAAAAATCATAGAAATTTCTCTGCTCTTTGCCAGGAGTCAACAATAAAACTACATAGAAACAGCACAAGAGATTATCTAGTTTTCATGGTGCTGAGGTAATTGAATAGTTATCACATAGCAGTACATTTTTATCGAAGTGTTCTTTTATTATGACTGCATTGAGGATGGCATTTATTGTGGCAGAAAAAAAATTGGTTTCATATCTGTTTCTCCACTCGGCAAAATATTGTTTAAGCGTTTTACTACACGTAAACCAGATTGTTATATAACTTTTTGTGCAGCCTTTATCATAACAAAACATGATAAAAAAAACAGCGAAGTAAACTTTAGTTGATAAGAAAATATTTAACAGCCACAATCACAGGCAAATTTTGTTTTGAATTCTAAGGTGAAAATGGTTAGATATGTATTTCTATTCAAGGATTTCTTGGAAATATCTATTTATCGATCCGAATAGAACATTCGATTGAATAAATTTATCAAGACTTATTGATTATAATTCTTGAATTTTTACAAATTGTGGTATCTTACTGTCGATTGATTTGCAAAATAGAATTACGAAATCTCATTTTAATATGAAATTCGTGGGATATTTTTTTTGTCATATTTCAACATAGTACAACATGCATTTGAATAATAAAAAAATTTTGTTGTGTTATGGTTGGCTTTTGTTTATGACATTTCTTGTTACAACACTAGTATATACAAGGTATTATGTCATTCAAAATAGAAATGTAATACGTAATGTTTGAATTAAAACCAAGAAAGAAGACACATTCGTGTAACAAGATAATTGTCTCTGATTTAAAAGCGAGAGAAATAACCACTATTAAAAAATTGTGGTTGATAAAAAGTGTTATTGCAATTTAATATTTATTCTAATTCGTACACATCACATTGACACTAAATATAATTCTCTTTAATCTAAAAATTGAAAGAGCATCCATTTTTTTCATAAAAATAGCCATGCTTTTTTTCAAAAATGGATTTGAAAAATCATAAAAAGTTAAAAATAACTAAATGAAAAATTTTTTAAAATGGATTATAGTCAATTGATCTGAAATAAAAAAAAATTTTTTTTCAACGAGTCTGAATCCAACAACAATCCCTTGTTTCCAACGTTATTTCGATTTTTGACAGCTAAAGCGTAAGTTACAACACGATGTACACGTTAAAAAATATTTTAAAAAACGTCCATTCGTGATGTCTGTCATTCACAAGTCAATAATAATACTAACCAACAAAGTTAAAAACTCAATTCAATCATCAACTTTATTTCTACCTTACCAAAATGAAAATACATCCATAAATCAACACCTGATCTTCACATTATTCAAAGTATTCAAAATAAAAATATTATTAACGACCAATCCATTAGATATGACAAATCTCCCATGGACATTTGTATTTATCATCACCGCTCTTTTTCGTGTAAAGTATCTAAAAGGAATTTCATACTTCCTGTAGGTATTATAAACGATAAAATCTTTATGTTCATTGAATCATAAGTTCGAACGATGTCGATGCATAGAGAAAAACAAAAATAGAAAACATAAATACATTGTCGACAGAGTGTATGTGTATGTATAGGAGAAGAAATGTCAAAGTATAGAAATAGCTTTGTTTTTTGAAACGACCGGCAAACATCTGCCTTTGGTTACTCATCACTTCATACTGCCCTTTCAAACTTCTATTTGACTCAATAGAGATGCTAGAAGCAATACAAAGCAAAGAAGGAAGTCAATCTCCAATTTCTCGCGGCGTTGACTTTGTAGACCTAATGTCGACAATGCTGAGCGACACTATTTATATCTCATCTTTACGTTTCTTTTACGTGTATATATATACCTGTTATGTATATTGGGTACTTGAAAGCACTGATGGTTTGCAATCTCACTATCCGCGTGTCTGTGTGCAAAACTCGCGTGGCATTCGCACGCTTGTCGTGTGACGAGAGTATTATATCAAAGTTTCAACCTCACTTGAATCGAGGTTTTGTTTTACTTTGAGAATCAGGAATGTTCTATTCGTACCCTAAATTTGATGTTCTCTTGCTGAACTGATATACTCAGAACATGAAAGAGTGGAAAATAGCTTAGCCAATGAAATATAAAAATTTTATTTAATAAAGATGAGCTGTTTTCATATGACATTGCAATTGGACTTATTATGCAAATAATCATGACAAAAAATTTTTCATTTGTTTTTCTACGAAATTATTAATTTAAAAAAAAATTATAAAATTTAAAAGGGTAAAAAATATTTTATTAACAAAATAATTGATTCAAACCATGACATGTTATTATTGAATTATCATATGTGAGAGACGATTGAAATTGAATGTACAGAAAGAAATAGAGGAAGAGGTTTCTACTAGTCAAATGTCAGAAAAAAATTTTTATTGCAATGAGAGAGCTATAAAATAAAATGCCAATAAAATGAAGAAATATATTTATTCTTGTAAATTGAATGGAATATTTTTACACTTCAGTTATAAATCTAAAATTGAAAACAAAAATTTACTAAACTTAAGTGTGTTAAAATGTGATTAATCACATATATGTCATTTTTGCTGCTTCATTGCATGGAATTATTTCAATTTTAGATCATTTTTTTTCCTACTGTGCATGAGAATTTGCAACTCAATTACCGTAATTTCCCACATTAGTCATGATATTTTAAATTTTATTATTCGAAATAAAGAAAAAAAAAAAAACATTTTTATCATCAATTTCAATTTAAAATGACGCTTTTTATTAGTTGACTACATGAAATAAAAAATTGAAAACTACCAAGCAGACTATTGGTAAAAATAATATTAAATCTATTAAATTAAATGGTTATCATATCCAAAAAAAAAAAAAAAAAAACCAAAAAAAACAGTTTAAAATATTTTATTGTTTTATATTTATATTACACACAAGTGATACTTTTAATGGCGAGCATAGTTGTCTCTTTAATAGCACTAAATAAACAACTATACTAAAAAGGATGTATTTGAAAAAATATTTTTCAAACAAATTATTTTTATCAGAGTGAATCAAATTACTGGAATAAATATCAAATAATAAATGATAAAATCAAGTTGAAAACTAAAAAGCAAACATTCGATATAAAAGTAAAAACAATAAAAATTAGTTGGATTCTAAACGAATTACAATGACGACCTCGAACGTGACTTTGCTAAGCTATCGCCAACTATTATCAATGTTAAGCTATAGGAAACATTGAAACATTATTGCTCAAAGTATACTGTTATGTGCGTACATGTGGTTGTATTGGTAATGTCTAGATAACGACTGGTCGAATGTAATAGCTGAACGCGAAAATATTAACGCATGAGTTCGTCGAACTTAATTGTCTTGATTCGATAATAACTGGAAGCCTTCAGAGAACTTGGCTGCGTGAGTCTCATTCATATCATGAAATCTCTCAGCGATTCTCAAGGATAAACATTCGATTGATGTTATGTCTGACTCATAAACCCAAACAAAGCGTACTCACAATGTACTTTAAATCATAAAAATAAAAATTAATGAATTATATTTTTTTTAAGCAAAGATGCAGTTTTTTTTTCTGAATTATAATTTGGTATTCTTCGTTATAATTATGAATGGTTGTGTATAGAAAGATTATTTAATTTTTTTTTTTTTTTTTAGTTAGAGATGAATATTCTTTTATAAAATAATAAAAGATGAAAGTTAATTTATCGGAGTTATTTTAAATGAACAGTATAAAGAGCAGGTTTTTTTTTAAAAATACTACGATACTTTTTTCCTTCATTTCTTTATAATCATTATGTTGTATGATTCTTTAATTTTTTTTATGCTATTAAAATTTTTTTGTTCTGTATATAAGTACATAGTGAAAGAATAATGAGTTCTGTGAATGAACATTGCATGGATACTTCAAAGAAACATTATTTCAATTAAAATTTTTGATTAAAAATATCTGATATTATTGAATATGACAGTTCTGATATTGAAAAAGTGCAGAAATATCTATAAATAATCATGATATGAAATTTTTAGGTATCTATTGATATTCAGTAATAATCCAATGGGACATTGACGGTTTAATATTTAATAAAATCAATTCTGATAAATATTTGACTGAATAAAACAATAAATTACCATTGCAAAAATTTTTGAAATCGAATAAAAAATCTACTCTGTAAGCTTATTTTTCAAAGGAAAAAAAGAATGAATTTTAAAGAATTTAGTTTAACAACTGAAAATGATATTTTAAAAATTCGTTAGTTGATTTTAATTAAAAAATTTATCGAAAATGATGAAAAAAACTGGTGGTTTTAATATAAGCTGTGATTGGTCCAATATTAGACCACAATTGATCTTTTTGTTAATATTGGCAATTTCTACTAGACTATTCTTTTAATAAAAAGAACAATAGACTAAATCAACCATTCTCTGGAATTTATATCACATTAAATTCGATTGATCTAAAAATCAATTAAAATTCTTTCTTTCTGCTGCAAGAGAGTCGTTTCATTAAACAAAAAAGATTTGTTATCAGTTAATAAACATAATAGCCAATTTCAATTTATGTCATTATTACTCTAATTACAACGATATCACCAATCTAACTAAAAAAATAATCAATTGTTCCTTCAGTCATCAACATCAAGAACATATAAAAAAAAACAAATTCTCAGAAAAATAATTCATTTATATCAAAAAAGTTCAGATAAAAAAAATCTGTTAAATTTTTTTCTTACACAAAACTCAAACGAAACAATAACGATTTGTCAAGTGATAATGTGCTGATGAAGTATGACCAACAAATAAATGTTAGCAATGTCAATATTTTAATTTGGCAGTCAGAAATGAGAGGCAAGGACACGTGTAGCGAGTGTCTCATCGAATAATTGTGTGTCAGCGAGTACGGAGCGTGTCATCGGTGAGAGCAATGAGCACAAATGCATATGTGATGTGTGGCTAAGCGTTATATCGACATTACACTACTATTCTGTCATGTAGAAAGGGTGGAAGGTTGAAGGAGAGAGAAAGAGAGAGAGGATGCGTTAGTACAAGCATGTTTAGCGACGTATCCGTTAGCCTGTAGTATGGAGAAGTAGCAACGGCATAGATAGCTATCCGCGTCGCTACTCGCGGATCAATATTCTGTCCGGTCCATCCTCTGACCCATATCTCTCTTTCCCTCTTAGGTGCTATCTCTCCCCTTCTATCGCTATTCTTTTTCACCCAACGATCATCTCTCAGAGTTAACCCTTACTTAAAAACCTTATACTTGCTTGTGCAATCGTGAAATTCATGCGGAATTTTTTATGTTCGCCTTCTTTTATCTTCTTTACATAAAGCCGAGGATATAAAAATGCTTTTGGAATACTTTTTAGAATTTTATCGTCAAACTGTAGATATTTGTTTAATAATTAACTCTTTCAGAATTTGTGGAAAAAGGCTTTTAATATTGAAGATATTTTTTATTGGCTTTGGGAAGTATGTAAATTAGTCAAGTGAATGATGCTGAGAATGAACATTTGGATAGTAATGAGAAATTATGGGCCAAAGAATATTTAATTAATTAATAGAAAGTTATTTTAATTTATTTTCTTTGATTTTTTAGTTGAAAAACATTGTTTGTTTTTATTTATTTGAAAGGAAAATATGAAATTAATGGATAAATATAATGAAACATTGTTTAATTGTTGGTGAATAATTACAAATATAATTTGATTTATCGGTTATCACATCATTCGAGTCCTTGTCGTGTTTACCAATATTTTGACGCTTCATATTTGATGATGATAATGATAATAATATAAAAAGTATTGTTATTTTTTAATTCAAACAATATTCCTGTTTAGTTATTTATTTATTACGGATGAAAAAATTTAACTCTGAGTTCAATTAAGTTATTATTATTTAATTAACAAATAATAAAAGATTCTTTTTTACTGGATGTAACGATAAATTTTAATAAAAATGCTTTCATAAATAGAGACAAAAAATTTCTTATTATTCTCCAACTTTTTCTTTAGATACGTTAATATAAATGAGAACTATGATTAATTGATTTTCTGCACTTCAATTACACTGAAAAGTTGTGCAGATTTATAAAAGTTTTATTGTGTATTAAGGAAAATATAATATTTAATAAATTCTTTTAAAGTCATATTTAATTGTACTTTTTACATTCATTAATATTTCACAAATTTGTTGAATACTTGAGATATTCATGTTGTTCTTCTTCCTCTTTGCGATTTACTTAGGTACAATACGATTACCAACCACCCATTGTTTTGTTGAAATGTAAATAAAGGGCACTCTTTAATTTAACTTCAACAATCATGATTCCCCCTTTGAATAAAAAAAAAATATTTATTCACTTATTAGTGATGATAAAACTTTTTCCAATTTTTCATAACATTATTAATGAATTTTTTATTTCGAATACTTGAAACATTGAAATATAATTTCATTAATGTTGGTATCAATTTGATAATAATACTTGTTATATTTGCATGGAATATTTCATATTAAAACAATGTTCTGGTTCGTCATTAAATGAAAAATATTCAGTTAATTTTAACAATAAAATTACTAAAAAATTTACGCGGAAAAATGGTTAAAAATTTATCATGAATTATGGAAGTTATTTAGTTGATTACACAGAAGTTAATTAATATTGAAACCGAAATTATCAGTGGAATTTAGTATTATTGATGCGGTCAAACAATGATAGGTAAGAGTGGACGTGATAATATAGACTATACATATATTAGTATATAAGGATGAGTTTAACATATGATTTTCGAATACTAGTATGACATAACTCATACTATGAAATTAGAACATACAGTAGAAGAGTAATGTGAAATGCATTTGGTAAATTCTGAACTTTGTGCTTTGGAAATTTCTCTGGGGCTTTATGACCTCTCTGCTCGCATACCCTTGCGGCTTTCCGTCGTTCGATATCACTTGCCGGACAAAGAGAATTTATACACGGTGGCTCTCTACAATCTCATGATGAAAAGACATCTCATTAAAATATTTCTTTTTTTTCCGTTCATTAATAACTCTTTCGACATATTTCTTTGATGACAGCTAGAAGCAGATTTTGATTATTATGTTATAAATATTGAAGTCGAAAATTTTTTTTTTTAGTTGAAAAAATTAATAATAAAACAGGAAATTTATTTTGATAAAAAAAACAATGAAAAAATACGGTATTTACAAAGGATCTAAAGAACTTAAGTGGCCAAGTAATTAAAATACAACTTTTTTTTTGGTTTTTCATTGTTGGGTTTTAAGTTTCTTTTTCTTTTCTATTTTTTTTACGTAAATTTTTATCATGCTTTTTATTAAATATACTTTGTAACTGATATTTTTAAAATCGAATAAAATAGTATTTTTCATGCTGATTTTTTTTTTAAAATAGTTGCAATAAACTTTTTTTGTTTCAACAAAACATGTAAAATATCAAGAAAAAATGTTTATGTTATAAATATTCAAACTCAATTACGTTGAATATTATAAAATTTAATTCAAACAATATATTAATGAAAAAAAAAACTATTTCTAATAATTATAAAATAATTCTTTCTCATAAAATTTTCTTTTAATTATTGGATTTAAAATGAAATAAGAGAAGAATAATTTTAAATAATGATGAAAAAATTCTTTCATCTCAAGAGATGCATGAAAATATTATTCTCAATAAAACTGATTGATTTTTAATAAAATTCTTTCAAGACAGAAATAATATAAATGATAATTCCATTAAAAATCAATATTATTAGTACTCTCGTATTCGAAAATTAAGAGGAAATTGGGCGATCACTGAACTCGGAAACATCACGTTCAATTATTAATACTTGTGATCAGAATGAAGTAGAGAGTATGTAGAGTTGAGTGTACTAACTGGGTTACGTTCTTATACATTTTGTATGACTTCCCATATTATTTATTGTTTTTTTTTCTTATAATATTTTATACCGTTGTATCTTGATGAACAGCAAATAATGAAATTAACCTAAAAATGACCAAATTATTTCATTCATCAAACTCTTTGCGAGTACTTGATTAGCTAAGCTGCCACCTATTGGATCACTTGTCTAACGATTGATAATACGTTAGGCTCAACTTACCGCAGGGGAGCCAAAGTAGTAACGGAGCGTAGTGGACTGGCCGACAGCCAATATTTCTGACGATTTTGTATCGGTCAATCTCTCATTCAGACATATATATTTCCGTATATAAATACATATATACTCGCAGAATGTGCTTAACAAATTTCGCATTCCACTCAGTATTGGTACGTACTAAAATACTGAGAATTAAATTTTCACATTAACTAATTGACTAAATAAATATTACGTCTGCAATAGGAATAATCATAATGATAATTTTGAGCTTCAAACCGCATTTTAAAATTCTTTTTACTGTCGTTAATGGCGACATCTTATCGAAAACGTGTTGATTGCGTGTCTCTGTGCATTTTTCCTCTTATTACATCAGGCCTACAAGTAAAATGATAACATGTGTCTATCAAAATAATTTACATGGAAAATTATTTCAACTGTGGAACCTAAGAAACATTTTTACATATTCAATAATTTGATAAATTAGTGATTTTTAATAGAATAACACTGCGTAAGTATCATTTGATTAATCAATCATAAAACATATTTCTTTAATTTTAAATTCTTGTTGCATGGAATATAAAATGAATTGGTTTTATTTTACAAGAATGAGTTCAGAATCTCTTGAATTATTGATTAAATACACTATCATTCTATATTTTAATAAAGAAAAAAAGAGTCACAAAAAAGAAAAATGAAATAGAAGTCAATAAATTTTTTTATATGAATATAAAATTTTATTTCAAGAAGATGTGGTCGAAAAGTTGGAATGATTTCAATGGTGAGTCTCACACGTGTTTACACTAACGACGACACAACCACCAAGCCTCGACCTTGTTCTATTGTATTTTATTTACTGAACGGTTTATCTGAGTCTACTTATTATTTCATAACGTCGAATATGAGTATGTACATGGATGTGTATTTGTAAGAGAAGAATTTTTTTTTTTCAAGCTATTTAATACGTCAAAATTTAGAGCGGAAAATTCAATATTTACGAGTTTCTGCGCTCATTTTTAGATTATTTATCAAACATGTAAATTTACATGCTTTTTATTTACAGAGTGTTAAAATTATACAAAAAAAAATCAACTGTTTCATTGGAAATTAGTATTTAATGGATTAATGAACTTTCCTGATTCAACGTCAATTCGTTAATGATCATTGGAAGCTGTAATGGGTTTATTAATTGGCTAAAATTTTAACTGTTGTTAATATCGAAAATTGATACGTAAGTATTAAAAAAAATATTCATATTTAAATATACATATTATATGTATATTAAATAAAGCTAATTATCATAACGAAAAAAAATGGAAAGAATTGAAATAATTAAGTTGAATTTTAATGTGATGTTTTTGTCACGATTTCTATTTATATTTGATTTTTGGCACGACCATCAAACTCGAATTTACTTGCAGTAAAGATCAGTTTATAAGTTGTCTTTTTATTTTTTGAAATTTAATGATGATCAGGTTTCTTTTTCAAGTTTTATTCTAATTTTATTTTTATCTCTCTGTCCTTGTGAATATGTTTGGTTTGCTATTATTTTAGTGCTTATTGTACTGTATATTTCTCTGTGCACAGGTTTACAAAAGAAAGCCAGCGGATCGAAGGTAACTAACGCGTCGACCGGAATATCTTGATACCGGAAAACGATTATACACCAGAGATACAGTAATGTTGGATAAGAGGATAATAGCGAAGAATAGGATAGTTTGGAAATGAAAGAGTGATAAATAGAAAAAATAATATTTGTTACATATCGAGAATATTCGAAAATATTCGAGGAAAGTGAAATGTTATTTGTTAATTTTATTTTCAGAAAATTTTTATTTTATCTATGACTTTTGTTATTACTGTAAATACCTCTTAATCTAAATTTTTTGTTATTATTTTTATAATCAATTAATTTGAACTAGAAATATTTGCATTTCTTTCAAAGAGATCTTCAAATAGTATTTTTCATCAACGGAAATGAATAAAAGTTAAGCAAAATTTGGAGGTGAATTGATCGTTTGATATTAGGATAATGTGGGAAACGTAATAGTGACGACAAAGTGAATCCAATAGTCACTCATTTAATTCTAACTGTTAACACAATTTACACGATTGTTATCTCTCCAAAGGAATTGTGTTGGGTTGCAATTGCTAACATTTAGTTTCCGATATCTATAAATTTCACTGTCAATGTTTCTATCTATAAAATATCAGGTTCATAAAGATTACAGACATCGACTAATTTTGTCTTTTACTCAGTAATTCGCTTTAATGATTGAAAATCACATTAAATTACGACATATAAATTTTGTATCATTGTTAGAAATCAATTGATCACGAAGAGTAAATTATTTATGATTGAATAATGATTCTTAGTATAGTTGAATAAGTTGTAATATCAAAGTAAACTCTTTGATATTAATTTTCAGTCGATGTAAATAAATTTAAAAATTAAATCAACCTCATTTTTATAATGACTTATAATAAATTTTAATATTTTCAACTAACTATTGGATATGAATATTTATGCTTGAAGTTTGTTTGACATTCTATGAGGTTGGTTCAGTTATTAAATTTATCGTTAAGACAAATTTCTCAACACCTTGTTAATTTCAGTAGTTAATTGTCAAATTAATTACCGATTTAGTTAGATTTAAGAATGTTTCGATATTCGAATGTCATTTCAATCTTCACTTAATTCAATTAGTTTGTGTCTACATAATTAAATTATAGTGCGAATTTAGGTCATAAAACTTTAGTGACAATACAAGCAAGTTGAAAATTTTTTTTAACACTTTTATACTATCGATTTCATTTTATATTTTATTTTTTTTTTTATTTAAAAATTAATTCTACATTTTAACTATTTAATTTCATTTTACAAGTTTATCCGATGTTGTAATTTTTTATGAAAAGTTTTAATTAATTTTTTTGCTTACTTTGATTGCTCTTTTGCCATTAGCTTTTCCTACTTCCACTCCGTTTTTATATTTTTTTATAGAATTATTCTTATAAGTTTTTTCTACTAAATGTATTAAAGGTTTTGATCTGCTCCATACATCCAAGTCTCATTGATATGTCAATCAATACAGCCCGTTCGTTACCGTTTATATGTTGAAATCTAAAAGTAAAAATCATCCTGTTGGTATAATTGTAACTAATTTTATTGTAAAATCCGCAATTTACTAAAAGTAATGATGTTTTTTATTTAACAAGGCTTATGCGTTAAATTAAAAAAAAAAAACAATTTTTTTAATACATGCAAGCAACGAGTATAAATTTTTGTAGCAGTTCATGTTATGCAAAAAATTCTGTAAAATGTACTTTTCCATTAAACTGTGCTTTTATTTACTAAGGAGCTTTAAAATAATTTATCTTAATGCTTAAAAATATTTAACGTACATTGTTTATTCTAAAAATAATTTTTAAAAAACTTCAAGCAGAAAAAAAAGTTAATAAAAAAATTATCTCAGTCCCCAATCCAAAACTTTTAGTAAAGAATTTCTTTAAAACTTTTGTAGACTCTATTATTTTATATGGGGTTCTCACGTACTATATATAAATCAAACTGTCTGTTAGGGAATTTATTTTCATTCTAATACTTTACCTGTTGATTATATTCACATTATTTACACTTTCAAAGTAGTCCTTACTTATATTGTAAC
This sequence comes from Chelonus insularis, assembly GCF_013357705.1. Classification (NCBI taxonomy): domain Eukaryota; kingdom Metazoa; phylum Arthropoda; class Insecta; order Hymenoptera; family Braconidae; genus Chelonus; species Chelonus insularis. The sequence goes on along the minus strand of NW_023276510.1, from coordinate 501,774 downwards.
TGTCAGGAACAGTGAATAATTTAGTCACTTTGAAAATAAAGAGAAACAATAAAATACAGCAATAAATTGGAAAATGAGTGCAAAAACACCAATTGAAGATTCTGATGAAACATCTTCATCAAATGAATCACAATCTTTCAAGATTCTTCCAAGCATATGTGAGACCATGAGCTTAGAATCTTCAAACGAGCCACTCTACAGTCAGGTTCGTCGTAAATTGAACAAAGTCAATCGAGTTTCCAAGAGCGCTTTACCAGCCCCAAGTACACCTTCAAAAAGTGGAGTTATTGTGGAAAGTTGTGCTGGAAAATTCTCAGAAATAAAAGCTCGTTTCGAGCGACAGCTTCTTGGATGTGAGGGATCTGAAGCTAAATCATCAACAAAGAAGAAACTTACAAAAAAATTTTCTAAATATTATGCCCTAGGATATTATACAATGCCTAAGCGTTTATTTGATTTAGCAGGTTCATTAAAATACTTATTAATATTTATTTTAGCTAAAGAAAAAATTCATTAACTAATTATTGTATTTTTTTTGTAGAAAGAAAAATATCTCCATCTCGATACAAGATGAATAATAGTAAAGAAGCAGACTCTAATCATTAATGTTTAAGAATGTCAATAGTAATATAGAAATTGATATGGCCATCAATTTTTACTCTTCAATAAATATATTTTCTTAAATTATATGAAAGCATTAAACTTATTTTGTCATATTAACCGTCATTAACTATTCCACTAAATAGAAAATCTATAATCGATGTCATCACCGTAGTGTATCCTTATAGTATAATATCCTGAAAGTTGGTAATAGTTTCGAGTAAAATGTGAAACCGTAGTCAGTAAGAAAGCCATTACGATCGTAGTATGATGTGAAACGTCTGTTGTAGTAAATGGCTTTTGATAGTTATTCTAAAGTGCGTACGGGAGTTAGTGTATTGAATTCTCTATAAAGTTACTCGAAAAGACATTCTCATAAAGCCGTGTTACAGACATTTAAAAATTTAATAGAACAATAAATCATGGCATATCGTCAAGTACCTCCTGTTATAGATGAGACAGATACGCCTCAGCGACCTCGAAGAATAAATGAAGGTATAGGAACTCCACAGAGTACTGAAAAGGCTAAATGTACATCTGGAATGAGTCCAGCAATGAACATGTTAATTCAGAGAATGAGTAGTATGGGTTTGAGCACTCCTGTATCCAGTTCTGCTTCAAATCCTTCGCAATCTACTCGTTTAAGTTACCTAGGGCGTGGAGAGGAAAGTTCCAGCGGTGATAGTGAAGCAAACATTAATGCTCGAATGAATTTATCTGATAGATTCAGTTTCTCAAATATGCCGACTGATGATTCCCAAGTGATTGATGTTAACGAGCAACAACTAAAAGATGCTTTGAATCGTGCTCACAATCGGTATAAAAGTTGTTTACCTGCCGAAATTAAAGCAGCTCGTGAGAGGGGGGAGCGTAAAGTGTTGACAACTATTGCTTCTGAAAAATATTTGATTGATATAAGCCCACAAACTATTGGGAGATTAGCTCAAAGCTCACGTGAAGTTAATCAAGATACTTTACAAAGACTAGCCAACACATCTCCACCTACTCTCACTGATGAGAAATCAATTGATAAATACATTCATACTATTTTACCGAAGGACAATGAAAGAACATCTGAAGACTTTGGTGAATCAAAAAGTGAAACAAAAAGTCAAGCTGAAAGATCCTTGCTGTGTTGCCAGGTGGAAGAAACAGAAGAATCAGTCTTGGATAAAAGTCTGCACCAAGTTTCAGAAGTGATGTATCTTCTCACGTTAACTAATAAAAACCGTATGAAAAAACATAAAGTGCAAAGTGGAAAAAGAGAAACAAGTGGTGAACAGTCGCAAGATCTTGGTGAAGATATTTTACGTCAAGCAGTAAAAGATAATGTTGGGCATCTTGTAAGTCCTCGTGAACAGGAGATAGTTTATAAAAGTTTTTTGGAGCAACTCTATAAAGAAAGCAATCCAGAAGAGTCTCTCGATGAGCAACATCAAGATATTAAACCCATATATTCTACACGTGATGATTATAACATTTTCCAAGCTCCAACCTCGTCAAGTTTAAGAAGGAATAAATCTGAATCAGACTGTGCTGAATTAAAATCCGAAACAGTTACTCAGTTGAAAGAGAGTCCTCTCAAAGCATCAAGGAGTTTAACTCATTTGAAAAATGCTGGAAGGTTTAAAATTAAACCAGCTGACCTATTGGAAGGAAGAAAAGTTGATGAGATTTTCCCTTACCAACCATCTTTACTATCGAGCATGGTCGCGGAAGCGAATGATTTAGAAAGTATGAGTGTATTTGATGAAACATTTTATCGATCCACATCTTTCGAATGCTCTAATCTCCAACCTATTGATGAAAGTGATGCTGAGACTGCTGATGATCCTTGGATGCCGTTCACGGATTCAAAAAATTCTCTAATAAATTCACCAACACCACGAACTACTACAATCAATGAATCTCGAACTGATCAACAATCAGATCAAGATGAAAATTCTGCTGATTGTGATTCACTAAAGCCAAGCATATTGGATGTTATTCCGGAGGTTATTGATTTATTAGACACAACTTTTAATGTAGATGATGATGAAAATAATTCAAATGAAGGAGAAAAATCTGTTATCACCCTGGATAGTTCCATAACAAGTTGTACAACAGCTGAGATAACAAATTATTTCGATGCATTAGAAGACTTGGACAATACATCTTCTGGGACTTCCGAAGTTATGAAGACTCCTCCAAGTACATCTTCTCATGGAACTTCTGAATCAAAGAGCCGCCATGGACAAAGTCTTTTAAAAAATATTTTCAGAAAACCATTGCCTCCAAAAAGACGTTTTAGTGATAGTGAAATAAAATTCACTACTTCTGATTCCGATGATAGTCCAATATACATTAAAACGACAAGAAGACGTGAACGAAAGAAGCATGAACGTCCATTAGGTGTTTGCAATATCAAGATTTAATTCATCTTTATTGTTAAAAATTTTTTCTGTTAAAAAATGTCATTTTTATCAAATAATGAGTTTTCTATTCTCGATAAAAATAACTTTAAAAAAAATATTTAATAGAAAAAAGTACTTGTTGAGGGTGATAATATTGAATTTGAAAGATAAATTCGAATTAAATAGAGTGTTGATACTTGTTTTTAGAGCAATGAATTTAATCAAGTTTTTAAACCACCAAAGTTTTAGATAGAAAGTGATAATGAAATTAATGATAATATTTTCGTTTGACAGGTGTGCCATTTCCACCATCGCATAAACTGACAGTGGCAGAGGTCTTCGATACGCAAACTAGGAAACCACGACCCGATGTCCTCAAGAATCACTTTGTCCTTGAAGGCAGAATTGATGAGGCTGCCGCTCTGCGCATCGTCAATGATGGCGCTGCTCTTCTTCGATCTGAAAAAACTATGATCGATATTGAAGCACCCGTCACAGGTAATATTTATCGAATACTTATTATAGAATTTTACCAAGTCTTTAATGATTATGAAACACCCGGCATCCAAGAAATAAACCTGGCGTTATTTGATTATTGAGCAAACAATTAGCCGATACTTAATCCAGTCTGAGTTAAAAGGACGTGACTACTTATGTTTTTACTCTTGAACCCAATGTCCCTTTTTTATTATCCTCACTTCGATTAACAACGAAGGACAAGCTGCAATGAGTGTCATGCCATAAATGACACTGATTATAAACGCGTCCCGAGCTCCGCATATTCTATTGATAATCCGACCAAGCGTACGCTAGATTCTCGCTTCAATAACGTCCTTCCCATCGGGATTTCTGTGACAAAATTTATCCAGCCTTTTGTCAATATCATTCTCGTAGTTTCTGACATCTTTAACAAAAGTTAGGCAAGTTATCTCTTTCCAGAATTAATATTGATGGACTCCCAATCATTTATTTGAAACTATCTTTAAAAATTTATTCCCAATTTTCAAAAGGGAAAAGAGAAAGAGTTTAAATTAATAACAAATAGATGTTGAAAAATTTTCTTCGATAAGATATATCGAGATTTTTTCATATTACCTGTATTACTTTTCTAGAAGATTTAACTTCAATGAAGTTATATTTTATTGTATCTTATGAAGTTTTTTTTATTTAAAAAATACTTTTGAGAGTTTCGATGGCTTTGGAAAAAATTTACCTGAATTCTAGTTGCAGAATTCAATTTTAGACATATTACTTTGAATTTTTACATAAATATTTTTTTCTTTTTCTTGAAATATTTAAATATTAAACATTGCAAAGCTCATGTTTTACTTGTTCTCTTCTACAATAGAAACACTTTTGTGATAAGTTGTCAGACAGCAAAGTCAGTTGGGAAAAGAATCAACTATTGATTGGTGAAAACGTGTTTCAAGAAAATAGAATTTATCAAATTCAAAATAAAAAATTGTGTTAATCTAAAGTGATATATATATTTTATCATTGATAAATTTTACTTGAAAAGTAAAGTCCTTGACTCCAAATCAAGTCAATATTTATCATAAATTATCATGCTAGGAAATTTATAAATTAATAGTTTATTCTTAACAGTTAAATTCTTGTGTTGATATTATTTTTAAGTATTAATTTTTAATCTAAAGTTAATTTTGCTTTATAATAAAACCACGACGCCTTATTAATTTTATTCCAGAACTCATTAACTGAATAATTAATAACTCATGAGTGGAAGAGAATCTATAATTTTGAAGTAATTTTGGTAATCAATAAACTATTCGGGAATGAGACCAAAAGAAGAATGTTGTTTAGTAGAAAAATTGTTTAAGACTTAATAAGAAATAATAAAAATATTTTTCATGTTATAATATTTCTATGTAAACATAAATCAATATATGCTTCGAACTTGAAGTAATTTTTTAATCTATAAAAAAGTAATATTTTAAAAAAGATAAATATAAATAACGATTAAAAATTGATAAGTCAATATTTTTTGAGCGGATTACAACGACATATTTATAGCTGAAGATAGCACTATCAAAGCATAATAAATTGTCAAATATTTAAACAAAAATATCATTGAAGTAAGAGCATACTTATTCATCTTAAACGTAAAATAAGCCGATAATCTCATTGTTAAAAGTCAAATATTTTGTTTTTTAGTCTTAATATTTTCTCATCTAATCACTTTAAATATTGCATTTTTTTAAATTGCGGTTGATAGTAATTTTTATGCTTCTTGATAAAAAATAGTCCATTGAAGTAAATGATTGTTTAGACTTGACTCAATGCATTTAAAAAGCTTCATCAATGGCGCTAATCCAACACAAATAAGAGTATAGCCCAAGTGGCGCAAGTTTTCTTAAGGTGAAACAGAGATACTAATGCGAAAAATAAACACGACTTCTTTTTCTTCATTATTTTTCTATTTCGTCTCCACTTTTCTTCGTCTACTTGGCACCTTCTACCACTCAACCTCTTTCCTCAACATTTCCTGCTAGTAATAAGCCTGGTGTTGCACTGAAAGCTTATGCTATCTACGAAAAAAAAATAAATCCCCTGAAAAATATATATCCCTAGATAAATATCAAGCTTATAACTTCGCGTTAATATGTATGAATAAATTAATGGTCAGCATCTATTTGCCATGCATGCAATCTCATTTAACTTATAATCTAGATAAAAAAAAAAATTAAGTGGCAGTGAAATAGCAAGATAGTATGGGATGTGCGTGCACGTATACAATATATTCTATATGTACATATAGCAGACGCGCGCGCAATGGTAGTGAAAGGGCGAAGAAAGCGTCGGCGCGGGTATGAGAGGGTGAACACGAAGCTAGTGTACATAATGGCACACTGGTGCTCAAACTAGGTCACGCTTTTTAGTTCCACCTTGGTTTGAAGTAGCAAAAATCCATCAGATGCACTCGAATTCTTTCTTTACCCCCCCAAACCTTTATCATCTTTCGCCTTTTTATTCAATTTTCCCTTGAATAGTACCGACCCAACAAACTTTATTGTTGATTGATGAGCACTAAGTGCATAAATTGAAAAAGAAAACGTGAAATTGTTATTTATCACATAACTTCGGATGCTGGGGGACAGTGGAAATGGCAGTGTTGGATCAGCCAATACCTAGAAGTTGAAACTCGCTGTGGTAAATGAAAAGTCGTTAGCTCCAGGCGAAATATTTGCGTCGGGAATTTACACGGGTTAAGTAAACATTGAGCTAGGCAGTGTCTTTGACTTTGTATCGAGGTCGACAACAGTTGAAAGAGGGATGAAAGCTCTTCTCTCGTTTTCTCTTCAACAGTCAACGTTCGAATCCAGAGGGCACGTAAGATCGGTCGAATAAGCAGACAACTCTCTAGGGAAGTGTTTCCGTTGTTCTAAGGGAAAGAAGGATAGTCATGTGCTATCTTTCTCATTCCCAGCCAACCATACCGTTGGCTTCACTTGTCGAACCTCTGACTCACCCCTTATGTCGTATATAAACCTTTAGTGAGAACTTTCTATTTTCCAAGGTAATACGAACATTTTCTTTTCTCCTAAAATACTTTCGTTTTATTTCTCACTATTTCAAGACGCTTCAACTCGCACTTCGAAATACGCGAGAAAATTGCTACTTTAATGTACAACCGAGCAATCGGTCCAATTCAAGAGTCAAAATTACCTCGTAAAGAATGGAAATAAAAGAAACACTAAAATTCTTGAATATCAACATAAAAACAATTGTAGCTTTTTATGTTAATTAAGTTATTTTTATTGGTTATATAAGAATCCAATTATGAAAACACCGTTTTTTTAACGTTCGTTAATTTAACTGCTCAACATCTTCAGTAAAAATCCAAGAGTTCTACACACGTAGCATTCATACTTTTGCAACAAGTCGTAGATTTTAATAAACAATATATATTTGATAAACAATCGATATTTTTCTTTATAAAGAATAATAAAATTCATTTGATAAATTAGCAGATTCATACTTTGACAAGCTCATAAAATAGAAAAGTTGGATAAGAAATAAAGCAACACCTTTTAGTTATACTTGAATTTTTAATTGAACTCGTTAAAAAGTAATGTTATGAGCCAACTTGATAGTTACTTTTTGATGTTAATTAATATTACCGCAACAATAAAAATAAATTGTTAATATTAATGTATTTTTTTGAGGTCTGAATTAAAAGATTAGAAGAGACATTGAATTTTTAGTGATAAAAATAAATTGTTTAATATGACGAGTTGTAGAAAAAAAATTGGTAAATTTATTCAATTGTTTTTTTGGGTAGAACATTAATGTTTAAAGATATGAAAAATGTATAAATGTGTCGTGTAGAGGATGCATATTTTTTTATATGAAACAGCTATGCATACTCATAAACTCTTTTTTATCTTTTCCATATGCACAATATATAGCCAACATTTTATTTAAATATGTCGCTTTTAATAAGTTATTTAATACACGCCATAAAATATTCCTTTTCGTACATGAAAAATTTTACTCCTGATCGTGTCCTATTCTGTCGCAGGATATTACCTTATATCCGAAAAATATTGGTGTCATGTTTGTCTGTCCTCCTGGTGTTAATACACCACAAAGAAATATCAACTGAGAAAATATTTTATTTGATATAATACATATTTATTAGAGTCATTCAGAAATATTTTCTTTTTATTTGTGTACTACACCTAGTGAGATGTTAGTTCGTATGTGTAGGGATTAAGGCATTTGTTGTAACTGCTTGTGACAGGCAATGACAGTTTCGGTCATTCTTAATTATTTGTAAATATCTCCAATAAATATAATTTATAAATTGTGATGTTATTTATATATTACAAGTACTTGTAATTATTTAATTAAAGGAATATCAAATATCCAATTAAAATTTAAATATTCATAAGTAAAAGAAAAAAATGAGATTAAAAAATTTATGGGATTAAAAGTTTTTTTAATAAAAATATTTTTATTTTTTTTTAATTTAAACAAAAATTTATTCTTCATTATAAAAACAGTTTGTTGAGAAAATATTAATTATTTGAGTGAAAAAATTTTTTATTAGTATCCTTTTAGTATAATTTATTTAATTTTTACCTTTTTTGAATTTTAATGCAAGAATTTAGCAGGGAAAAATTTTCTTTTGAATTAATTATATGATGAAAGGTTAAAGTTGACTTTACTATGTATGTATACGTGTATAGCAACAGATTGAAGTTCTTTTGAGAAAACAATAAATTCAATCGAGTGTCTACTCGAAAATCTCTTAAAGCACAATACTATTTCTTTTAAAGACATTAAATTCTGTGTTATTACTTTAAAAGAATAATAAAAATAACAATCACATTATAAATAACAATAAGCACATGGACGTATTAATTTTTCAATGAGTTTAATGTTCTTTAATTAGATTAAAGCAATCTATGCAATATATCATGAGTGTTATGTTCTTAATGAGACGGCTAAAGTGTGTTTTATACTCGTTCATGTAGCTTAGAAGTCTTCCAACTGCAAAGTTCTAATGCCTTTTGGAGTAGTGCAATGGATTAAATCTTATGACATAAGCATAATGTTGCGCAAAAAGCACACAAGTCTCGGAGAATTTTTCACCGGAAATGAAGAACAAAAAAAAGAAACAAGAGATACTAAAAAATGGAGAAAATCTCACTGAAAGTAAAAATAAAATATTTCTGTAATAAAAAAAGTGTGTGTTGGTAAAATAATGTTGTTTAAAAGTTTAATCTCATGAAGATAATTTCTATTATTTTTTTAATTATAGTACCAGGGAAATAAATTGTTGATCATAGTAGTTAAGATTCATTAAATAATGAATATATTTTAACAAAAGAGATATTTAAACATCATTGCAAATTGTAATGTTTTATTTTAACGCACTAGAAATATTTTAATATTACTTATTTTATTTAATTAACATTTTCGTTACTTCTAGTGCACTTGAAAGTGTTTTAAACGTGATGTCATATTAAAACATTTTTCTGCATTAAAATAAAACACTTCTATATATTTAAAATTTGTAGTGTAGAATCAACTTCAAAATATTCAAATATATATTAACAAAAAATATATTTAAATGAGGTTAAATAACAAAAATTCTACATACTACTTCCTCAAAATTCCTAATAGAATTAGCATATAAAATATTTAAATTTCATTAAAAATAGTTATGTTTCCATACGAAATGAGAAACAAGAATGAAGAGTTGGTAAAGTGGAGTAGTGTGTGTGTATGTAACAGTTAGAAAACTCTATGGAGAATGGAGCATAGATTAACCCAAGTGCAAAAGTCGCGCGATGGCATAAGAATTGCTAATCGCTCCCTCTCAATTTACTTTACGTAACTTTTAGTGACGCCCAGTAGCCTGGTTTAATAATAGAATATTTAGACGCGTCGCGCAAAATTCCGAACTATTAATAAATGTACAGTATTGTACCAAGTACAACCTCTTAACCGATCATCTTGAATTTTAAATCTCTTATTACTTAATCATACCAAAAATTAAATAATTACTCAAGTTGAACGTTGAGATGGTTGCGAAACATAGAGTTTGCACTAAGCTCTTCCAACAGTATTAATTTATTATGAATGATAATTAGCTTATTGTCATTGAAATTTTTTTTTGTCACATCATAAATGATTCAAACACATGTCAGATGAGTTTGAGTTTTCGGTACATAAACAATAATTAAAAGACATAAGAAACATGCTAGGTAGAAATGCATCGTTGCTTATCCTCATCCCTCTTTTCGTGCAACAGTAATCTATTTTTCGATCTTCACCGCGCACTCAAGGGTCACATTAAACTGACACGCGAGGGTGCATGTGCTTACAGTATTTTCAAGATACTACCAACTAAGATAAAAGTGTGCAAAACAACTATTACCATATTATAAAAAATAATTGGATGGAATATAAAAAAGTATAAGACATTTATTTACTATGTATAGATCCAATTAAATTATTTTTTAACAAGTCTTTTTTTATTATCATGAATAGTTGTTTTTTTAAATAATTAGCTTCTAAATTGGTTAATAATCGTTATTTTCTTTTTTATTTAAAAAAAAAAAATTTCTAGTCTCTGAGAAGAAAATATTTATTGATTTTTCAAGTCAATTATTATTAAATGTACTAAAACTTGGTTCTGTTAGTAAATATTTATGGATTTATAGATATTACTTTTCTAAGAAACAGTAAAAAATTTATTTTTATTGAAAATAATTTTCTTATTTTCGTTAGACACGAGAGCTTTTTTTAATTTACTTCATCTCGTATAATTTTGTTTTTTTTTTTATTAGTAGAAAAGAAATTTTCATTCTAAATAAATAAATAAAAAAAAATTAATGCTTTTATTTTTCAATTACCTGTTTTCAGAGCAAAGAATTGATTGTATTAACAAATGTTCAAGTGGGAAAAATGAAGTGATCGTTAAACTGGAAAAATATGGTTATTGGATTTTTTTATAGAAGAAATCTTTACACTTAAAATACTTTTTTTTCTTCACTGTCGATTAAACATAAATAATAGTAATAATAAAATATTGGAAGAAGTTAGTAGAATGATAAATGTAATAATAAAATGTCCTATATATTCATTCATATAGTGGCTATAGTTTGTGGATGAAATGAAGTATCAGGTAGTGTTATTACAGTCCGCGATGTGAAATGTCTTCCATTCGTACGTGTCACTCGAATCGATCGTTTTACCACGGTCTAGGTAATAAAGAAGACCTAAGCTTGTTCATCCCTCCTTAGCAATTCGTCAAGAGCCCATATTATATCGGAAGTACTGAACCCAGTAAGAATTTTGTAAAAACGTATCGATATCAACGTGACTACGGTTTTCTTTTATTTCTCCATATAAGCTTTATTGTTACTGTATTTCCTAAGACTTTTTTTTATATCCACCACACCAAGATAAACGAATTAACAGGAAGAACGTGTGGTAAGTAAGGAAAAAAATATAAAAAATGTTCTTTCCGCTTTTGTTCCGGATCTACAGTTTGTCACACTCCGGGAGTTTATCAAAAATCTTGATATAATAGGTATTCTGTCTCACTAGACAGCTTAACAAGAGACTTTTTTATATTTTGTTTTTTTTTCTTTTTGATAAATAGTATTCTTTTGCTAATTACCTATTCAATAACACCCTTGAGTCTATACAAAAAATACCCAATGATCAAACCTGCCTCACGTTCCCCTAGCCAATCCCTCTTTGCTGGTTCAAAACAAAAAATCAACAACATGTAATGGGTTATTTTTTGTTGGAATATCAAGTAGATTATTTTTGGAGTAAAAATTTCAGTCAATTATTTTGAAAAAGAGATAGATTTAATGATAAATCCAAGGTTGAATATATCAGATGTGTTCTACTTTAAGGCTGAGGACCAACTGTCAACTATTTCAAAGTTCCTAACCCTGATTCTTTGTTTGAAAGTTAGTAACTAATATAGCTAAGCTCTAGGTACATAAGCCATCTATTTTCATCATTAGCTTTGAATCACATTATTCAATTGAAAAATTCAATAAATCTAATTGTATTTCAAATTTTCTCAGTATTTATTTATTGGAAATTTTATTTAAATAAAAATTACTTTCGATAACGAATAAAGATGTTGGCTTTTGAACAAGGGTAAAATCCACAACTTCAAAAAGACATTTGTAATTCCAATAAACAGTAGAATAATTCTAGAAACAATGTCAAACCCAAATGAATTTTGGTAGAAAAGTTAAAGTCAATATTCTATCAAGTATTTGTGTCTTTATGTATACTACAATCTTGACGAAAAGAAATCAAACAAAGAAAATGAAAGTGGAAAAATCATGTGATTCAATGTGTAATACGTTTCAAATCTAGTTTATTCTCAGAGGATCTTTTTCGAATTTCTTATACCTTCCGTTGATGCTTGGCGATAAACATTGAAGAGTAATAAAAAAGGTAGGCCGCGTAAACGTAGTAAAATCTCTCTAGAAATAGGTTCAGGTCGCCCTAGGGATTATACTGACTTTCTGTGTGTAAATCTTGGGAGCTGCTTACTCTGTTACTAACAATCATTTGGTTGATCGTTTTTTTTTAATTCAAAAAATAGTAATATATTTGTATCTTGATGTGGAAAATAATTTTAATTAAAATTTTCATGACTTGAAAGAACAATTGAGAGTTAGAGGTTTTTAGATTTGATTAAACTAGTAAAATAACACACTTGATATGCATATGTTTGCAATACCAATTTCTTTTAACTTTATTTTGCATTCAACCTTCACTTGGATGTTTCTACTTCATCCCTATATACCATGTCAATGCTACCTCTTTTATGCTACACATGTTTTCAGATTTTCACTTTTTACCCAATGGGTTTGATCATTTATTTTGCTCTTCTGTTACTTTTTGATAACGGATTTGATTTCAGGGAAATTCTGTTACAACTGGTTTAGAAAAATACAAACATTCTATTCAGCTTTTTGTGTCAGATCATGATATTGGTTGAGTATAAGTTGAAACCAATGTAAATAAACAGTCTTGAACCTATTAAAGTATCATTTGAGCAAACTATATTTTACTTAACAGAATTTTTATTGTGAAAATAAAATGAAATTGATCTCAATATATATGGCAATATTTTTAGCTCTTATCTTTAAATTGAATATCAGTAGTTTCCTTTAAATATACATGGAAAAACAAAATTTGCTCCAAAACCGTTTATGAGAATACTCCAACAATCAGACAAAATAAAACTTGTTTGGGCTATGAAGAATTGTTTCTAAAAATACTTAATTTAATAATAGAAATAAATTCTTTAATAACAGAGGAATTTTTTATTTAGTTTCAATTTAAAGAACACTGCAAATCCTAGTGTTTATTTCAAATGCACTTTAAAGTGTTTAATGCATGTTAATCAAATAGATGACGTCATATTAAAATACTTAATTAGCAAATAACAGTCTACTACGATGATTCATAAAGCTTAAATTTAACAATCTAATTTTCTTTTCTCATCTTATAATTAATTCATTATGTTCTTTGAGTTAAAAAGTATGTATTCATTCTTTAATGCTATTCATTATTTATTAATAGATATAATTTTCTATTATCTGATCAATTTATTTCATTACACTAGCTATTACTGATTATTTATGGAAAAGAAAATACAAACAATTGTTTCTGAAAATTGGTCTCTCAGAAGTAATGCTATTCATTCTAACTTTAAATCTAAATCAGAAACTTAAACTACCAACATGAAATAGTCTCAAGAAACGCATTGATTTAATGCAACAGTAATATACCACTGTCTCACTACATATTTACCCATTATTCATTTAAAAATTTTCTATGAAAAATATTCATACTAACATATTGCTTTTATTGTTTAATGTTTTCAGAAAAATACGCTATATCTTGCGTAAAAATAAAATCATATTTTTTAGTACTCTAAACACGCAACAAATGTCATGTGGGGTAGATTGCACGTGTAAACAGTCACGTATAAATTGCGATTTAATATAAAATAATTGTCATTCCATGTACATTGTAGGAAAAAAACATATCTAATTTACTATACAGCTTTTATTTCCTAGTATAAACCCTTTAATGATCATTATAATAACTGAAACTAATATTTGCGATGAAAAACGAGGGCTATTTTTTTTTTCTTATCACAAGAATTACTACACAGTCGTAATATTTAAACATATGTTATAAAAAATACTACACAATAAATATACAGAATATTATATCATTATATATAAGAACGTTAGGATTCTAGCCTGAGGATGATGTAGGGTGCGCCGCAACAGTTTCGTGCGCAGTGTGGCACACCCAACCCTCTATATTGCGACCTTGTTGCTGATGTGTTTCGACCGTAGTAAATCACCGTTGAGCTTATTCCCATTTATACTCTGATCGCTATTCATTTTTATTCATCGTCAACATTATGAAAAGCAAGTTATCTTTATTTTTATTATTGAAGCTCTCTGTATGATTACCATTTTTATTTTTTTTTCCTTCTTTCTTTAATAAGCTGCACCCTAATTTTTCATTCTGAATAATTCCCTCATTGACTTGACATAAGTACACACACTCACGTGAGTTTCTCTACTCATCTCCCAAGCACCTAGTAAATATTTGACCAAGAAATTTCTCAAGATTAATCTCGATTGCATTAAAATTTATACTTGAAATGTCCGTTCGGTACAACGAGAGCTTGAATAAACCTTGATAGAAACAAGCATGGGTGTTTTGATAAGATTAAATTCTTTTCCATTTCTGTGTTCATGGTAAACATATATCCAATCGAAACTTCTATACAAATATTGGTTGGAGTGAGATCTTTAGTCAAGATATGTTAACAGGCCTTAGAACGCACGCATTAAACTTCAACCATTCGATGTTCGTGTATATACATATAGATGAAATATACATACGTATAAATGTGTATCAGTGTAATGAATACATAGCTACATATGCCAAGCATATGCACGTTAACTGTTCACTTCTATGTCTTCCGGCTCATTTACACCGATCGATTGTTGTCACGTGCCAGCAAATTACACTAGTCGACGTGTATGCTATACAACATGCTATAATTACTCTATTTTTGAATTAATAACTCGTCTCTTCAAGAAGAAAATATTATCAAGTACAAAGATATCTTTTTTTTTGTGCTGCAAGTCTAGAGCTTTTGATGCTAGAAAAGCAATTGTTACATGACGATAAATAAATCAAGGGAATGGTATTTAAAGTAAATGAAATAAAGTTGAATTGAATCAGTTTAATTGTGATTAAGCACAAAAAATACTTTTATTTAGAAATGATTTGTTTTCTAATTCCTTTTTTTATTTATTCTCAATTCTTATTAGCAGACTCCATTGAACCTTTTACAAAAGGGACATTGATCTATTTGACAATAAATATCAGTTTATGTAAATTCAAACTAATTTACTTTAAACTGGATTACATAGAATCCTCTTAATCCAACAATAAAAGACTCACTTTTAAAAAGTATTGATAAAAAAAAAAATCTCATCTACTCAAATGACCACCGACAGAATTCTTTCTTTTATCTAAATCTCTTCTAATCAAGTTACATCACCAGTACTTTAATTTTCATAGTTATTATTTTTTAATACGCTTCAAGTATTATTAGATAATATAAAATGAAGTTTAATAAGAACTTGAAGTGACCACAAATTGGAATAAACTCGAATATTGAGAAATAAACGAAGTCGAATATGATAGAAAGTTAAAGTTTCATTAGCCAATGAAAAGTTTGAAATTCCATGCTTGCTCTTTCATTCAAAATCAATACAAAACTAATTCAATCATTTTCCACCAAGCAATTTTCAATATTCTTTTCTTTTTAATACCTACCACCTTTGATCTACCCTTTTTTATTTCCTTGATTTAAGAGAAAAAATGGGCTTTCGTGTTCACTGGACATATCAACTTTAAAAACACCAAGCCATTCGTATTAATTATTTTGCCATTGATGTAATTAACTGAGATTTACAGATGGCAATTTGCAGTTACCATTTTGTAATTTTCCGATGTTTTCTATTTCCCTTGATTTTTATTTTCTTTTTTTTTATTAACAATCCATTACGCGAGCTTTTACGTTATTCCTAAATCTAGAAAAAATTAAAAAAATTCCCCTTTTTTAAGAATATACGTGACCTACATTTTTCTAACTGTTCTTTATATCGAATCTTATTCACTGCAGGAGCTAAAGAGAAGCTTCCTGCTGCAAATGACAGGTTTCGGGTGTCGTAAGAAATATTATCTACCAAAATGAATCAATAATTTCAGTAGTTTTCAAGCTTAGAGCGTGTACAGTGTTATAATACAACATTTAATGAAATATTCTATAGCTTGGAGGCAGGTGAAGCAACCAGAAACAAAGCTTTTGATTACATCTGCTATCTTAGTATGATCCTAAAGCCTAGAATTATCCGCTAAAATACAGCTCAACATGAAACCATAGCTGTGGTAAATTTCAATAAAACAAAAATACTTGTCAGTATTTACATTATCCAATCAATTACCTACCAGCATAATTGAAGTTTGCTAACGAGCTATTTGCTCGAATAATCTTCTCCCCAAGTCTCTCTGGGTGTACTGGTTTGTTCTCATCTGTTAACTTGACCCATCCAAACCACACCTGGGATGCTCCAACCCCAAGTACAAGGCATACACGTAGCATTCCTCCTCAAAGATTGAGAACAAGCTATGCATGCTAAAATCAACTTCAAGACACTTATGCTACTTCAAGTCTCTTCCAAGTTGAAATACATCGAATTTTAAATTCCTCTATCGAAGAACAAGTTGAATCAAATCTTTTTTCATTCTGTACACGTCTGACTTCTGACTATTTTCATTCCACTTCCAGTACTACAATCATGTTATCATGTTTTTTTAATAAATTAGCTCAAAATGGTGCAAATTTTCTGCAGTGTTTTTTAAGGGAGAAATCCTTACTCAACAGAAATAAGTGCGGAAATTTTTTTAGGCAGGATAGCAGCTGGAATAGAAGTAGGTCATAAACTTTTTGAATGAGTTTCATTCCATTCAAACTTTGAAATTTAATATATTCTTTAAACTTTTCAGATGTTAAAAAAATAGCAATCAATCAATTTGAGATGAATTAATCAGGATATTTTTTTTATTTATTTCCGATATTTTTTTGGAAATTTTTGATGATATTAATGGAGTTTTTTTTATTTTTTTATTGTTTCTCCTAAAGTCATCAACTTGGAATCAATCTGTTGATAATATTTTAATTAGTCAATGACTTTCATTAATCAACAAAACTTCAACTGATTTTCTTATATTGCATTTTATACGTTAAATGAGTATTTGACCTACATTGTCAGTTGTAAAACTTTAAGCTTGTTTCAAACTTGTGATATTTTATTCTAAACCCTGAATGAAAACAATAAAATAGTTAGTTGATTGAACAAATGCTTATTTTAAACACAATATTATTTCAAAATCAGCTTTGTATTTAGTGAAAACACAGATCAGATGCATGAAATGTCGTGTTAGGAGGTCAAAATATTTACTCAATTTGTTATTCTAAAAAAGACTAGAAAATATTTTCTTTGCGAACAATTTACTGCTAAAAGGCGAGAATATCCTTCGACTAAAAGAAATATTTTATTAAAAATGTTCAATGAAAAACATATTTTCGCTTCAGAAATTTCTACTTTTCATCGTCTTGATGATAAGAAAAATATTGGTTTAATCTAAAACCTCATCGTTGCACAATTTTTCTTTCTTGAACCGTATAAAATCTAAAACGAGAAAACGATTTCGAAGAAAATTCAGTCAGTTTGTCAATTTTTCTCTCTTCTATTCCTAAAGGAATACGAAAGTTTATTTATTTATTTTTTTTTATTATTCAAATTCATAATTAGATTTTACTGAATTAAACTTCAGCTCATAAATTATATTATTTTTTCATAATTGAGCAAATAATTACTACTGAATAACAACTTCAACAGAGTCAAGAAGCAACAAGGATGTAATCTAGTCATATAACTTTCTGTTGATTTTAGAAATTAATTAAACACTATTTTCATTGTTAAATAATATCCAGAATAATATCCTGACTCTAGTTAGAATACCAAAAAATGTGTTAATAATTTTGAGTGAGTTTAAAAGAGTACTTTTGAAGTTTGTCCTCAAGTTTTAAACCCTCTAAATAATTCCAAAATAAGTTCAATAATTAATGGAAATAATTATATTATATATTAATAAACTGCACGTAGTTATCATAGCAGTAGTTCTTCTTCTCATCAAGTTAATGCACATCTCATTAGTAAAGCATAACGATATGAAATGGATTAGTCATAGTGTCAAGACGTTCTTGAAAACTGTCTAGGATATTCATTGCGGTTGAAGAGGGATGTAATGTTGTAGTTGAAATATTCACAATCTTCCTCCTTGTCGGCCACTTCAATTTGTGTAAAGTAACTCTCACGATTCGCGACAAATGACCTGCTTTTAGGAAAGTTATAGCGTGATGCACTTCACTATGTTTGATATATGCAGGAGTAAACTGTCCAAACTTTAGTGAACATGTTGAGATACTTTGAAGTAACTCATGTTAACAATTTTTCTCTTTCCTCCGCTTCGGTGTATTGATATGTACATAAATTGAATACAATAGATAGATCATCATTGAAATAAAATCAGCCCGAATCATAACACTTGAGACATTAAAGTTGTATAAAAATTTTATTAGTCCTCAAACAACTATAACAATAACAAATATCAACGATTCTCCATCATGGTGTATGTACATCATTCATAGCATTGCTGCAAACAAATCAACACTAGTGTGCAATCGAAGGAATGACATTGACTGACCACAATACGCTCAGTTGATGACTGATGTATGCACCACCAATGTCGATTGCCAAGTGAGAGTAGGCTGGCTATCTGTACAACCATGAAGTTCCTATCCTCTTGTATTTGTCATTCTGCTATCGCGTGAATTGAAATTACTGGCGAGAAGATAAATATAACGAAAACGGGTTACTATACTATATATTGATCATCCACACATTTCATGATGTTTTCGATGATAACATGGTATTATTCAGTTTCATGATATCTGGAATTTATTGAACTCATCAATTATTGAGTCTACTTATAACTCTAATACCTCAATTATAAAACCCTGAATTAATTCAATAGATGCACGTCAATAGAACATAATCTTTTTTCAATACTTTACAATTTAAAAAAAAAATACATTTCTTAGTTTCTTATTTCAATGTTTTATGTAATTTTGATTTTATTTATTAATCCAACTAATTAAATACATGGCAAATAACACATCAAGTTATTCATTATATTAATCAGTGTAATCATTCAGTCGATCGTTGTTTTAATATTTCATGAAAATCGTATTGATTAGACCTGTTGGTTTGTCTATACACTGCAAATTCCAGTAAATTAAAATAATTCACATTTAGTGTATTTAATGTTAAAACTCTATATACAAATTATTGCATTTTGTAGTCACTTTTTACTCATTTTAGAGTGTGTTAAATTCTACAATTTAATAAATCAATCAATTAAAAATATTACTAAGTCGTTGTTTTAAAAAACTATTTATCATTTGTATTCATGAAATTAATTATAATTTGAATCAAAAAATTTCGTCAACTCTAAACTCTTTCATCATCTTTATTTCAAGTTTTACTATCATTTTTAATAATCAAGAAAAAATAAATACTTGAATTCGTGTTATTTGTATAAACATTTAGCATATGAATGGGAAAATTATCAGTTTGAAAAAAAATATTCATCCTTTCATTATATAACGACAAACTAATAACTTAAGCCATCTCATCAATTATGCTGGCCATAGTGTGATCAAAAAAACAGTCAATAGTATATTATTTAATAATAGAAATGAAAATAGTATTATAGTATTTAGTTATTATTATTTCTATGATATTTATATTTAATGATCACATGAGGCATTAAATAATTTATCATTTGATATTCCAGGAATTAATAATATTCACCTGAAAATCATCGCGATAAATTCAAAAGAATCAATTGTCTTCATTTTTTTTTAAAATTTAATGATTAGATGATAGGAATTATCAACAAAAAGTATGAAAATAAATCTACATATATGCAAGATTGTTTTGCTGATTAGAAATATATCATATTTTCTTGATATCATTGAGGATCATTCTCAACATTATGATATTTACTTAACTGATATATATCTAACATCATGGCGTTCATAAGTTGTTTAATCCCATCTTGAAGTTTTATGAGCGATTCCTTACGACATCAAAGCAATATTTATCGTTTTTATTACGATCATTTTATAATCTATTACCCAAAAAAATAATTAGATCCCATCAAGGTAAATACGGAGCACACTAAAAATGTCTTTAACGTAATAGATTATCAATGATATACTGAACAATAATAGTTTGAATGCATGACTTGTAAGTAGAAACAATTTATTATCAAATTAATTAGCAAATGAGCAAGCAGGAAGTTCAGCGACGCGCAACTTGATTACATACCAAGTGATTTATTTTGAGGGTAAAATATACAGGTCAATAGATGCACCACGTCCTTCGTTTTTAACTGTCACTCTTACATCTCGTAAAAAGCATTTCCTCAGAGTAATGGGAGAAA
Organism: Chelonus insularis; assembly: GCF_013357705.1. Taxonomy (NCBI): domain Eukaryota; kingdom Metazoa; phylum Arthropoda; class Insecta; order Hymenoptera; family Braconidae; genus Chelonus; species Chelonus insularis. The sequence goes on along the minus strand of NW_023276510.1, from coordinate 481,594 downwards.
AAAGCGCTTTCTTTGAGGCTTTATGATGATAATGCTTTGAGCTTGTATATACCCAAGAGTTTTTCAAAGAAAATCATATGGTTGACTGATACATTTAGAAAGAAACGGGAAGACATGAAAGTGAAAATACCTTTAGGGTTTTTCAAAATCGTTGCGTTTTAGTCAAGCTAATGTAAAAAGTTCCAAGCATGAAAAAAGGTAATGTTATTTTTTATTTAAGTAACGTATGGTTTTTTTTCTTTTGCAGTTTGTGGGGACATTCATGGACAGTTCTATGACCTCATGAAATTATTTGAGGTCGGAGGCCCACCCTCTACGACAAAATACCTTTTTCTTGGTGATTACGTAGACAGGGGTTACTTCAGTATCGAGGTATGTTTTTCAACATCATCATTATATTGCTCGATTATCTTATTATTTTTAGACATATTGCATCTATTTTTATTTTCAGTCAGATTATTTTTTATGTTATTGGACTGATTAGAATGTTATGTTAAGAATAATCAATCACTCAATGAATTAGTAATCAAAACTTTGTTGCTAAAATAAACCATCATCAGTTAATCAACTCTCCTATTGTATTGTATATTAATGTAGCTATCTATATTATTCATTTATCCAACATTATGTCCATATCATGATGAAGAATAATAAAAAAATTCAGGAATGTGCTGAATCATTGTTCAAAAAGTATGAAAGTAGATCAAGGAACTTGAGAATAAGTTTACAATAAATCTGGGAATAAATGTAGGTGGGACAATAAATGTTGCTGATGATCATGCCAAGTCACACGCTTTACACACTTCACCTGTTACCATGTTGGCAATGAAAACTCTCAAATTACAGTGATGAAATCTGTTTTATTATAATTTATTGTAATTATAGTGATTATTTATTCTTGACAAATTTGCTTTGTTTAAAATATTCTTCTTTTCTTCATTATCACTTGACGTTGTTCAATAAATTTTGATTGCTCTTTTTTAGCTATGTATATCCAAGAAGCATCTTCATTATTGATTAGTGATTAGTTGTATTTTACTGTTGTTGATAAACTTTGGTATTTATGAATAATTGATCCAATAAGATTAGGGTAAAGTTAACTATTTAGATCTAACTAATTAATTTTTATTATTGTTTTTATTGTATCATCGATCCAATAATTGTTACATGGAGTTTTTATCACTGTGCTTGATAATCCAGTAACAGCAATTCCAAATTTTATTGCCAGTGAATTCAAAAAAAATCTTTATCCAACATTGAATGAGATATGTAATCGTCTTTACATTACAGTATTTTTTTTATCAAAAAAAGTTAACTAAATTCTTCAGTAAAAAAATCAATACTGGTAAATTTGGGTTTCTCTTCAATCACTGATGTACATCATCCTCTATCACATTGAAATTGAATAAATCACTTGTTAAGAAATTTAAAAAATTAACAGTGATATTGAGTATTGGAAAGTTGTTAAAAATGTTGATAGTATTTCAAACACCAGCTTATATTTATGATCCTTTAAGCACTTACTGTGATGATCCTCATTTTAAGCTTTCATAGAAACACAATAAAAGCATAGGAAAGTTAACTGGTATTGAGATCAAGGCTGAATGCACATAGGAATTAATGTTCCACCAGAGATTTTTGATTTTTCTTTGTACTTTTATTACTCATTCTCTCCTTTTCTCATGTAATCCTATTGAGTTCAGTTAAATCTTCTGCTCGATTTAATATTTATTTAATGAAAATAAAGGATGTCATCAATTAACTTCTATACTAAAATTATTGAAGCCCATTTAATGTCACACAAACGATATTTGATGCTGGAGGAAATTGCATTAGCTGAATAAAGTTTGTATTTTTATACGGAATAATGATTATTTTTTTTGTTATGCTTGAAGCAACAACAATTCATTTACATACACAAGGCATTATTATTATTATTATTTTAGCCGGAAGGGTTACAGTTTTCTCTACCGACAGTATACATTTTTTTCAAGCACTGTATGCTAACTCGGTACATAATGTTTAATGCATAAAGCAAATAGGTAGAGTATTTAAAAAATCATAAATAAAAATTTACTTTTTTTATAAAATAATATTTGATAATATTTGAACTGGAAACTGTCTCGTGAGAATTTTTTTATTAAAATCCATCAAAAAAAAATTCTTAGCATCATCTTTTGGATTATTTTATCTTCAATAAGGATGCAAATTACATCTTGTCATCCTCGAAAAGCCTTTAAAGCTCAAATCACTTAAAGTAAAGACATTGCTTGACATTTGAATAGAAGTGTTGTGACTAGATTGGCTTTCGACATATTTTCTGTCATTTTACGAGTGAAATTGCACTTCACCGTCATATGAAAACCTGTCTATCTACCATAAACAAACTAGAATCTTGTACTATCGAATTTACTGTCGAGCTTTTGTGAACTTTCGAGACATTATCAACAAATATACCACAACACTAGCCCTTGCCAACAAAATTCACGACAGCATATCGTTGTTGTGTTGCAGAATGATTCAGTGAAAAATGTTTAGAATGAACAGACACTTTGTCAATTGTCACAAAACCTTGTGACTACAGTCTAATTGGCTTGTCTTCTATTTGTTACAGTGCGTATTGTACCTGTGGGCATTGAAATTGTGCCATCCAACTACACTGTTCCTACTCAGAGGCAACCATGAGTGCCGGCATCTTACAGAATATTTCACATTTAAACAAGAATGTAAGTATTATCATTTGTTATTAGCATTATCGTACTACTTTCGTAAATACATAGATATGCCATTTAAATGATAAAGTCGATGATAATAAATAGAGAAGGATTTTGTATTAGTTAACAAATATTGCAAAAAAAATATCAGATTCTTGCTATTGCTAATAAATAAAAAAATTAGTTTGAACAATTCTTTAATTATTAATTACTTCATATATCAACAAGAAATTAAAAAAAATTTTTTATGCTCACACTTGCATATTTATTGTTGCTTAATCAATTCTTTTCATTGTTAACAGAAAAATCCTTTTAAAAATTGTTAAATATTACCAAGCCCTTTTCTAAATGTTATCATAATTAGAGCATGTTAATGCAGTGATTTAATATAATAAGATTTTTTAAACAAAAATATATCTTTCAAATCTAATATTTATGTTTAATATTCTCTGATGCTCTTTGGAACATTGTAGATAATCATATTTTATTAAAATTATTCTAAATATTAAAGAACTTTCTACAATTTTTTAAAAATTTTGTCTAGATATTCTTCTTTATAATAACTTTAAATGATAGCTGCCCTTTAAAAATTAAGCTAGTTCACTACATAATTAATTAAAATAATTATAGTATCCATATATGTCTCTAGGAAGTATTGTGAGTAATATTTTGATTACTATCAATTACGTAGCTTGGATAAAAATAAACCATGAATGTGACAATCTAAAAATACTAAATATGATGATTATTTTAGTATTTTTAAAGCTGCTTATATATGAGTTTATTCAAATTTCAGAATTGATCCCTCACAAGATTTTTTTTTTGTGGAAGTTAGGGAAGAGAAATTATCCATAAATCTCATTCTGATTCACTGCGAAAACTTTTCCAACATCTGGTTATTTCAAAAACTTTCAATTCTTGTTGTTGAGTGCTTTTTTAAATACCTATCGAAGCACACATAAAGTTTATTGCTGTAGTCATTGTATATTGTATTTACTTATTTTATGTGAATTTTTATTGGAATTCACGTTGAAAAAACAAATTATTTATAAAAATAAAAAAATACAATCTTTTTAAAGGAAAAAGTTTTATGCTTTTTAACAGAAAAAAAGTACCTTAAAATCAATATTTATTTAATGCTTTATTTGGTTACCTTTGTTTAAAGTAAAATTGAAATTTTATTGAGATATAATTGAATACGGAAATTTTCATCCATTTTCGATAGTTTATTTACCATTCTTTTTCCTCTTCACTTATGGAAATATTTTTATTTTATCTTATATTCTATTGTTTATTATTATTTTTATTAAATGCTAAACACGTTGGCATCACTGTACAGAAAATATGCTCAACAGTTTTTATGTTTACAATACAAATACGTTGGATTTACGCCAAAGAAACGTGTGTTGGTGTAGGTTTGAAAAGACTATTTCACAATTCTCGAATTTTGAAGCCAAAAACTATTGTTCACACCCAAGCTACTGCACAACTAGAGACATAGGAAATTTAGTCACGGATGAAGAATGACTTTATAGTTCATTTTGAAATATTGTACTCAATTCAACGATCAAAATAACTATCTATATGAATATGTACAACTTCTTTTTATAATATACATATAAATAATTTGAAAAACTAATTGTTCTATTATATAAGATCAAATGAGTAGGAGTTTTCATATCGAAAGTCGAACAGCATCATCTGAACGAATAAAATATCTGAAAATAATACTAAACAATATAAAATCACACTAACATGACAATTTCATATCTCTTCTATTTCTTGTGTTTTGTCAAATCCCATTCATCAATCGGTACGGCCTATTTGGTGTCTGTTTTATTGACGACAAATTCTCCCGAACGTCACTTGCTGACTGAGAAATTTACGCGCGTTTCAGTTCTTTTTTATGTCTATTTTTTTTCTTCTCAGTTGTCACATGTCAATAGACATCGATAGTAAAAATAAGAAATAGAAAATGAAGAAAAAAAAAACGCTACTCATAAAGATAAAATGTAAAAATAAAAAAGTTAATCACTCAAGTTATTTTTTAAAATTTTTTTTCTCCATAAAAGCAATTAGTCTCTTTAATATTTAGCTGAAAATTTCAAAGTTTTCTCTTATTTATTACTTTGAAGTTAAAAAATTTTATTTTCGCTTTGTGATATAATTTCTTTGCACCGTAAGCTATTTCACAAGAACGTCGGGGTTTTCTTTTTAAACTTATTTTAAATCTCTTTCTCGACTTCAAACGTCTTTATTGCACTAATCTGCAATGCGAAAAATCAAGTCTATTTGGAGCATTTCCACCAGGACTAATTAATGAACTGAATAATTCAATGATTTCAGGCAAAATAAAATACTCGGAGAGAGTGTACGATGCGTGTATGGATGCTTTTGACTGCTTACCACTAGCCGCCCTAATGAACCAACAGTTCCTGTGTGTTCATGGTGGTTTATCTCCAGAAATTCATCGTTTAGAAGACATCCGGAAGGTAAGCTTGATCCACCTCGAAACCACAAGCCATTTGTCCATCACCTACAACTACTCTATATAATATTGCCAATTAATAGTCGTGAATTAAATAGGTATCCTACTTAATATCAGCCCGATAAATGATCTCTAGTATTTTCCTCATTTTAAATGAAACGATTGACGAGTAATTGGTTGATCTATTAAAATACTATGCAAGCTAAAGTACAGAAACGGAAGTGAACCAGGAAGCTAACCCAATGTGCTGCCACCTGCTCTATCGATCGTCTACCTACGCTACCTTTCATGCACACCACCAACACAAATACATTCCTCTTCATGCTTATCTGTTATGTATTCATTTTTATTCAACACAAATTCAGTTGTTCATGATATCAGGATTTTTGCCAATAGAATTAACGAACTCTGTGTCATTCTAACACTGTAAATCCTTTGACCCTTGTCAAAATTTTCCGCTTAAAGTAATCCCAGGTTTTTTTTATCTACGTTTCAAAGCTATTCATTAACTATCTGCATTTAATTCTTACGGATACTTTACATTGCTTAAGAGAATAAGAAAAAATTTCCCATTTTCTTTTTCTACCTCTGGAATTGACTCAGTATTTTATTGAATATTTTCCCTTACTTTCTTGGCTCTAACAATTTTTTATGTTCTATATAACAATACCCTTTTCATGCACGAAATTTAAATGTTACTTTTGCAACATAAAATTTTTTATTATCAGAGTAGATTGAAGTTACATGTCTTTGAGTACTCATATTATTATTTCATCTTGAGTGTGCATAGAAAAAAATAAAATTTTCGAATTTAAAAGCTTTTTAGATTTTAAGAAGCAAGAAAAATGTCATTACAAGAAAAAAAATCTGTGCATATTTTTTTATTACATCAGATCGATGTAATGAAGATTTTGCTTGTTTAATGAGGGTTTTTTTCAGACAAAATTATTTTTTTTTATCTCTGATTTTTTATTTAAATAAAATATGGTTAAGAATTGGTTTCCTCGAATTTTAAAGCGACTCTTTTGTACTAAAAAAAAAAAGAGAAAAAAGTTTTTGTCAATCTTTTCCGGTAAATATTCTTCTTTTGTATTGAATTTTCTGTTTATTCAAAAATTTTGGTATGCTTATAAACTTAATTGGAGCATGTGAACATAAAGAATTGAATTGGTGATCATAAAATAGAGGAGTTTCATAAAGTTAGAAAAACTGAATTATCTGAAAATAAATTTTTAACTAATTTTTCTCGTTGACCTGATTTTTTTTTATGTAATTCTAAAGTCTGCTTGGTGAAATTGCGTATATGTAAAGAAAGACATAAAATAGTTAAAAGTTCGGTCGTCAACTTAGCTATTTTCATGCTTATTGTCGCGGAAATACTTTTTCGCATTTTTCTCTATTTTATGTTCGGATAAAAAATCTCATAGTAGCATCGAATGGGATACTTATCGCATTCCGGAAATGTGCAGCTAAGTCCCTTGGCCTCATTCACATTGCATATATCGAAAGGATAGTGCAAGATAACATTTTCCATTGATATTTTTCCTCCTACTCGAGATACGTGCTCTGATCTGTGAATCTTTTCCATACTATACATAAAACGAATACTTGGACTTGATACCCGCTTCTGATGAAACACTGGCGAATCTTGAGGTTTATTTTTACATCAGTTCATAATTTTTTTTATTTTTTTTTGTTATGACTTCCTTGAATGCTTCTGTGGTAGATGCATGTCAAACTATCCGTCAATAATCAAAACTCTTTGGCTCATAACATTGATGCAATGCCAAACAAACATTTTATGTTCAAATCAAAATTTACTTGGCTCTTTAAAAGAAGTATATTATCATTTCCATCTGTTTCTGACATTTAATTGTTAAGTAGCTCAAGACCATTTAATCTGATAATAATGTTAATTTAACATCACAGTAGACAAGTGAACAAGAAAAATCTTGACTAAATAAAAATTTAAATCCAAGAGCAAAAGCTTCAGGCGTATTTATTATTAAAAATCTACTTCTTTCATTAAACTCAAATAAGATGAATAAATTTCCATACAAGCAACGAAAATTCTTCCATTTGTATGAATAATAAGCCCTTAATTCCTCTCAGTTCTTATTCACATTTCAAAAGCATACAGAATGTAAAAAAATGTTATCTGCTCAGAAGTGCATTACCCAGACAATATAAGCTTTTCATTAAAATATACAATTCATTGGGAATCGGAAATAAATCTTTTCCCACGTGACATAAAATCTTTAGACCTTTTCTATCTCCATGAATTCCTATCATAACACACAATAAAAAAATATTGACATATTAAAAACACATCGGGACAAGAATTAAGTATCTAAAGATATAGAAAAATCCACATCATCTAGTGGTTTATCTAAATGCTATCGTATATAATCCTTATACGTGACAAATTTATTTGAACTTTATTCAAAAAGGGAAGATAGATCTAACCCAAGAGACAGTGGAATGTATCATGGGGGAATAAAGATAACCGATGAATGCCGGAAAATACAATATACATGTAAAAGGAACAAAGAGAATGAGGAGGAAGAGACCTCTTCTTCCTTCAATGTTATATAAGCATATATTATTCCTTACGCTCGTGTCTAAGAGTCAGCTTCACTGGCCCGTTGAAGTGATATGAATACGAAATTGGGTACGAAATGACCTAATGGTCTACTGGGGCGTTATTTGCCTCCAAATTTCGTTCTAGTGACATGCTTACGTTATAATTTCATACCTTTACATTCGGCACACATAGAAATTGCTTAATAACAATTATCGATTTAATATACATAATTATAAGCTTTATTCTACCTGTTACCTGTGTAGCTATTGATTATCTTATTAAGTTAATACTATGTAAATTACTGTTATTGAATAATATTTTCAAAATATTATTTTTAGTTTTGCATTGTTAGAGAGAAGAGTCACACACGCGAAGAAGAAAACATGACTAAGTACTTTGCTAAGCAATAATATATTAATTTAAATATTCCTTTCATAGAAATGAGTTTAAACATGGACGATAATTGTTAACACTGTATCAGTTACTGTGCAGAACTTTTACAGTTGCTGCAATAGATGGTAATCAGTACTGTTTTAAATTCATTTTTATGAAAATAATTTTCAAATTTAGATATTATTATGTACCATAATACTGAATAATGTTTGTATTTTTCATATTGGGTTAACATACTAGTAGATGGACAATTAAGACTAAATAATGGGTAAAACAAAAAATTAGTATTAATATAAAATCAATCTATATTAAAAGAGTTGAATATTTTTTCATCTTAATGTCTTAATTTTGAGATAAAAAAATGTCGTAATGAGTTTAAATCTTTATTCTTTTATAATCTGAACGATTTGCCCACCTTTTGGATGGCGTTCATCTATTAGTCTATTTGCCCTGCACTGAAAAATCAGTATTCCTAAATTAAAAGTAATTTAATTCCTCATCATAATGATATTGACATTACACTGGTGTCAGTGTCATTATAATTATGAATGAAATAATTCGTGATCTGGAAATATTATTTTTTAGTGTAGTTATAATAAAGAAGAATTGTTATTAATTTTTCTATAAATCATTTGAAACCCTAGGGGGGCTTTTTGTTCTAGTTATCCTTGATAAGATAATAGGTTTAGAATATAATTAGAATAAATGTATTACATTTTTTGTTATTAACTACCATTGTTTTCTATCAACTGCTATAAATTCATTTCAATTATATGTAATATCGTTTATTAACAGCTTGCCTGAATATTAAGATCCGATTAGTGAACTGTTAATAAATATTCAAACTAAAATCTACTCAATGGTATTTTATACTGATGCAATATTGTAGGTTTATTTAACGTCAAGATATGATTCATTAGAGTCTTTTTCAATAGAGGAATTATCATGGATTTCAATGAAATATTTTTTCTTTCTCTTTATTATTAATAATATTTATATAATTGGCTATTTTTATTTTATTTTCTTTGATTTAATCAAGAAATTAATTAGTAAAACATTTTAAATGTTCGATAGAAGAGAAAAGAAAAAGAGTAAATGATTGATTTTAAAATGAAATGAAAAATTAAAAATCTATTAAACTTTTAATTAATTAAGGATATCACATGAAGTCTAAAAAATGGTGATGAAGAAAAGTTTGCGTTAAATAAATTGGTAGACTATGAGTGAGATAAAAAATTAATTCAGTAAAAATGAGGTCTAAAATAAATGGTCGGAAATATTTGATCACAAAGATAAACAAAGACCGTAGAAAAAATTTGATGGAATAAAGAACATTCCATTAGCTAAATAAGATAAATGTGAGTTGAATTACGTTTGCTTTAGGCAAAAGGAAAAAACATAAAATTATTTCCTGTTTTATTTTGCACGCCATTTTCTCTGAATCTTTATCAAATAAAGCAGTAAATTGTTATATATCCTACGCATCAATCTGAATTTGGGATTAATCAATACAATTTTAGATATATTATGATAATTATTAAGAAAACAAATTCTAAATTGATATTATTTCCTTTTCAGTTGGATAGGTTCAAAGAACCACCTGCTTATGGACCAATGTGCGATTTACTGTGGTCTGATCCTTTAGAAGACTTTGGAAATGAGAAGAATGCTGAACACTTTTCTCATAATAGTGTACGGGGTTGTTCGTACTTTTACAGGTGAGCTGTGTATAACAATAGAGTGTTTAAAATGCGTTAAGCATGTTTAATAAGCATAGGTACCATTTGCATGATTTTGCATACGTGAAAATCTTAGAGATTAGAATAATTAGCTCCAAGTTCCAGTGTATAAAGCCAGGGCTTGCGCAGCATGCGAGGTCATCCGACGGAAAAGTTACTGGCACGATAACATGAGTGGGTTAATTTTACCCCGAAGCGATAAGAGGACTCAGGTTGCTCAAGTGTTTGTAAATTATAATACACCTTGACGAATCATAATCGTTGGTAAATTACTACTTGAGAAGAATTTAATTTGTTCATTATAAATAACTATTTTTGTCTATTTATTTTTAAAGGCCAGCTAAAAACGAAATTCATTTTTATTTTTACTCACACTTGTTTACAATGGACAAGTTCAACACTGAGAGTTGCTAATGTATATGTATATATCTATATATTTCAAGCTTAAATTGAACAATTAACATTTCACGAATGAATGAATCGTTTGAATTTCAATGGAAATTAGTAAACAATATTTATATCAATTTTAGGAGAATTTAAATTCTTCTTTCATCCTCTATTTTAATGATGTGTGTATAGAAAAAATATTATTCATACAAGAAAATAGATTTTTTTATCAAAGTATACATTTTTGTAAATTTGGAATATTTTTAAAAATATTAATGATTTGGATTATTAAAGTTTCTGATTGATAGAATTTTTAATAATATGACTGATATGAATTTGAGATGAATAATAAAGTTATTTATTATAAAAGCTGTCGATAATTTAGAATTCAAGAAAGATTTATTTACATACATATTTTCTCATACACACATGGGAATTTTTCTAGAAAATTCTATAAATGCTTTAAGGATCTTAAATCCGTAAAGATCTGAGGAAAACCCTATTTTTGTAGAATAGTAAGTTATTTAACAATGTACGTGCTTGCAACTCATTCAACATACTTATTATAATAATTTATGCTCTCTATACTGGCGTCATAAAATCTAATTTTATAATTCTGGTAAAGAAGCTTTTTTTGCAAGCTCAAATTATCTGAAAACGATGATTCCAACTTTGAAAAATAAACATGGAAATTAGATAGGAAGTGACAAATGTGATTTTGAAAAAAGGAATCTGAAAGAAGATAAAAATGATGATGATTATAGAAATGCATCGATGGGGATATTTTTACAATTTATTAGAATCAGTATCGATTGATTCATTACTGTGAAAATAAGATCCGAAAAAAGATTCATAAGGGAATCAGTACACGTAAAGGAGATGAAAGAAAGAGTCTCAACCGAGGTACAACTCGAGTCTCTGGGGAAATTAAAAATAAAAAATGCATTCCCTTAGGTGTTTTTGTGCGTGTTTTGGCTTGTTAGAGATGAAATTAAACTTCACGCATGTAATTAATTTTAATAAATTAAAGCATTAATTTTCTCGTTTAATAGAATCAAAATGGCACGTATAGATTGTATAATATTGACTAATATCATTTTAATTTCTATTAGGGGTAATTTGTATCAATATTACATTGTTCTCTTATAGATCGCAATAATAGGAAATTGAAATTTAGTACAGTAACACATGAACAAAAGTTTATTCATTTTAATTATATTTTGTAAATTTTTGAGATTTTCCTCTGGAACCATCAAGTAGCAATTAAAAATTTTATGCAAAATTTAAGTTAAATAAATAACAAAGTTTATAATAGTTTTCTCCCAACGTTAAAACTGAATTAACTTATTCAAAAAATTTGACAGAATTAAAACCATAAACTTTAATTAAATTAGAAAAATATTTTTTTATATTTTTCTTATGATATGAAAAAGTTTATTCAATTTTTTTATACGTTTTTATTTGTTGAATTTGAAAGTTTATACCGTTTTTAATAATATTGGGGAAGTATTTTCTGTAAAAAAAATTCTTTCTCAAAAAGTTTTTGAACTAAAAATTACATTAATTTTTTTTTCAATTCAAACATAAAAGTTCTTCCGAAAAGAAAAATTTTTTTTTATTTGAAAATTGAAGTAATGAAAATTTTTAATTTAATAAATTTAAGGAGTATCAAAACAGGGAATTGAATTATTTCCATTTCACGTTATCTATTTAATTAACTAGAAAAATATAACACAGCCATGAGAAAGCTGCATATGAGACAATATAATATTCTCGACGCAAAAAATCATAAATCAACTCTTTCAAAAATAATAAATGACCTAGATGGTATTTTAATTACTGAAAAATAATCCATTTATTAAAAGCCAACTATTGATTTTCAAATGAATAAAAAAATTGCATTTTTATCATTAAGATCACTTTATTAGTAACACAAATACCTTCCGGTTGCCTATAGGTAGGCAGAGAAGCAAGAAAGAATATAAATCTAATGACAATTTACTAATTACCTTACAAATAATTGAGGTTTACTAAAGAAAAATATTTTGTAAGGAAGCTTGTAATAATTGAACAAATGTCAGCCTCAAGGTATTTTCAGCTTTCCAAGCAATATTAATGGTTCTATTTTATCACAATATCCTCCGTGTAATTGGCTACAAAAAGAAGACACGAATGGTTGAGTTACGAGTCCGATTGAATGTGGATCTACACTACTGACAGTCTTACCATCTTAAATCCCGCTCGGATCGGGAAAACTTGCGAGCTACGATGAGAGCAATATTTTTACGTCAATCTATTGCAAAAGATTCATCTAGTCCTCTTTGCTGTTTTTTTTTAATCTCGTGTTATCATTCGCAGACCTTGAACAACTAAATATCGACATTCACAAGCTTACATTTTTGTTTTTAAAATGATCTTTTAATTTAATTAATTTTTTGCATAGTTTTAATCCAATTCATTAATTAGTTGTTTACAAATAGTTAATTAATATTTTTAAAAATGGAATTATTACATTACACTCGAAGAATTTTAATCAAATATGAATATTTTATTTAATCAACTCAATTAAATTATTAAAAATATTCCCAACATCAAAGAAAAGTTTTGACATTCATTCAATTAATTTCATTTGTGTTTTCAAGAATTTATTGAAAGATTTCTTTTTTAGAAGTCTGTTGTTTAAATTGAATTATTAAATGAAAAATGTTTATTTTCAATGGTTAAAGTTGTACTGTTCGTTTATCATTAAATTAATTTGCTCTAAAAAATAAAGATAAAAACAAGAATGGAGTAATTCATGTAGAATATAATTTTAAGCATGAAATTTCCATAATCCTGAAGAACATTTGTATATAAAGTTGTTAAAATTAAAATGTTTTATCCAAATAGCTATGCAGCGTGTTGCGACTTTCTACAAAACAACAGTCTCTTGAGCATCATAAGGGCGCACGAGGCGCAGGACGCTGGTTACCGTATGTACCGTAAATCCCAAACGACAGGCTTCCCATCGCTCATCACTATCTTCAGTGCACCCAACTACCTCGATGTATACAACAATAAGGTATGCTATTAAACTTTTAATCATTCTACTTCTCTCTATGTCAAAAATACAACATAACCAACTATTCGTTCCATTCATGAATACTCATGCTAAATCAATAATGAATAATTATGTTACAGAAATTTGCATCAACTTAAATTCATATTCATGTAACTGATGACGAATTTAATTAGTATAACATTACCAGTTTTATCTTTTTCTTCTTTTTATTTGAATCCTATGAATGAATGATATTAAAAATTTTTAATAAATTAAATTCAAAGAATATAGTTTAATTAATATCCAATTTTCATTAACAATCCTTTGATAAAACATTTCATTATTAATAACTTTGTTTATGTATAATGAAAAATTATTTTTCTTTTTGTTGAATTTTTGATGATATTAATTGTGGTGATTAATAATCAAGAGTATTTAAGTAACAACTTGAAGAACAAACGATTTACTAATTCATTTGCCATTTATCTCGTTCTAAACATCTAAAAGTAGAATACGGTTTTTTCATACAAAAAAAAAGCAGAAAAAACAAAGCAAAGACTTGTCATTCTTTATTCTTGACTCTTTCCATCAGGCGGCCGTGCTCAAGTACGAGAACAACGTGATGAATATCAGACAATTCAACTGCTCGCCACATCCATACTGGCTGCCGAACTTTATGGATGTATTCACGTGGTCTCTACCATTTGTCGGAGAAAAAGGTAAGAGACGATTTTTCAATGACACTTTGTAAAAAACTCCAACTATTCAGTCGTATCATCATTGTGGATTCAAGAAAAACCGGATGAAAAGTTCACTGGTTTCATACATCATCTATATAACTCTTATACATAACATCCTAGTTTATTAATCGATTAACCGGATGTAAAGTCAAGATTACCCTTTTTACCTCTATCTAGCTTATCGTTAAACTTCCAAATGAATAACCAGTTATAAAACACCTTTTATTTGATCCACAGTCACAGAGATGCTCGTTAACGTACTGAATATTTGCTCGGACGATGAGCTCATGAGCGATGGAGACGACGCCCTCGAAGAAGGTAATATACGTTGTCATTTTATTTTAAGACATTTTTTGTTATTTATTTTATAGTATTCCTATCAATTTTTAAACGAGTTCAAATACTTGATGCTCTTTGTGCAAACTGGAAATTATCTGAAGCTGGAGTGAACAGATCAATAGATGAATACGATCCAGTAGATAAATAAACCATGTAAATTAGAGAAAAGTTTCATTTCAAATTGTAATCTCAGAGTGTTTGATCATAGTTATTAAACATATTTATTTTCTACTTTACATTAATTATTTCTATTTGTGGAATTCATTTGTAGATGGCTACGTAAAAGTATCATCTTACAATGTTCTAATTCAAATACAAAAAACAAGGTTTTCCATTAAGATTAATAAAAATTTAATGAAGTGCACATTTTTACTATTAGAGTCATCATAACTTCTTGACAAAAATTAAGTAAACTAAGAATAGTCAATGTTTTTTTTTTTTATTTTCTAATGAGCTTATTGAATATCTCAGAAATAAGATAAGTAGATTTTATTTTTTTTTATTCATTCATTAAATTTTGTGGAATTTTTTTCTAATTTATCAACTGGATTTATTCATCAATTCCGCATTGGGAGATGTATTTTTTATTTAGAAAATTTTAACTATCAATTGAAGACCTCTCTTAATGTATTGATCAGTTTACCCAAACCCACAAAATAGAAATAGCAAATGTTTCCAAAATAAAAATTGTTGACATTTTGTAAACAAGAAATAATGCTGATAACTAACGTCGAAATTGCAGCAAATCAGATATTACCATTTACTATGATTAAATTTTGAAGAGAATTCATGACCCATTTGCAATCTCTATACCAGCAAATCTGTTTGAATTCCTTCATCATCATACAGGATGACAAACATAAATGTTTCCATAAATATATTTAAATACTACTTCAAAAGCTGTCATTGAGTAATATCACTATTACTGATCAAATAAATTTTAAGTTTTAAAATAATAATTTAATCATAAATGAAGTAAAAATAGATAAACACCATCAATTCTAAAACGATAATAATTCTCTTTTTCCATATTATCTGCTGGCATGGACAGATGGTAAGAAAACGTTATTCTCGACTGTGTCTATTTATCACATCATTATCAACAGCTTACCATTAATCATTGATCATCTCATTACATATCATTACTATTTAGCATCCATAGATCGTATGAATGCATCGATTGACTTTTTTTCTTTCATTTTTTTGTATGTAAACACATCATAAATTTTGGATATGCGCTCATGCACATACATTTTTCCGATGTATCGCTCTTGCTATTTTATCTCTTCTTCTTCTTCTTCATCATATATATTATCTCTCAATCTATTTTTTATCTATATACATATTCCTTCTAAATGATATGCTTTGTGTATCAAAGTAAGCCTTTGGGCTCCTGGGTGCTCGACACTTGTATAGCATTTCAACCATATTTTTTTACTCATATTTATTTCATTATATTTAAACTATAAAACTTTAGAAATAATCGATGAAAATAAATAAATATCTCTGTATATATTATGATATAATATATGTATATTACTATAGAATTTTCTCCATCAATTTTCATTTCGATATTTATTTTGCAATCGCAAGTATATTATTTTTGTGACTATATGTATTGTAAAACTGTTTATTAAAAAAGAAATTGTCATCTTTCTTTATCGTTAGTGCAAACCATGGACATTGTTATAGAAAAAAGGGATAAATTATTAGAAATGATTCAGTTTAATGCTCGTTCCTACTTCTCCCTTTATACCTGCTATAATTGAAGTGACCCTTTTACTTCCACAGCGAGTTTTATGCTCTTCTCATATTTTTTGCACGTTTATGACACGCTTTCGTTTGCACATTTCGTCAACGACTGCGTGGATACAATTAACTATTTTTCTAATTGTTTGTATTCAATCTTCTCCAATACAAATTCTTTCGTCATTTCTTCTTTTATTTTTTCTAAATAAATTTTGCAAAACAAATCTATTCTTCAATTATTGTATTCAATTCTAGTGAATTAATTAAAAACTAACATTTCATTAATTAGATTATTTAACGCGTTCAATTTAGACTTGGGTGAAAGAATGTTTATCAAAGTATCAAAGATATTCATTTTTTTGAATAATTATGATAATAAAAAAAAAAGAAAATTGAGAAAAATGCAAAGTTAAAAATTATACACGCCCAGATTTGCACTGATTGTCTTTTATCGTACTCCTTCTTTATTATATTTGTGTCAATCACACTGGCCTTGGACTCCTCCTATATCGGCACGACACTATGCTACTACTACCTCTACTACTTCTACTACTACCACTCAATACTCCGTTGATACGGCAAACTCCAACCCCATTAAGTCGCAGCCAAAGTCGTTGTCCAAAAAAAGAATGGTAAGTCCGCTTGGAAGACTTACATTGATGCAAATTAACGCAAAAACGTGATTTAGAAGTATTCGTAATATTTCATGAAAAGACAAATTAAAACACCAGCTACTAAATACAATGATCAAAAATAATAATTCAATCGAGACGTGTTTGAATATCAGACTAAGAAACGCGTGTTCACGTTTCGTGTCGTTGTCGCTAATCAGATCATTGCTGTCGGACCCAACTGCTTTGTTGCTGTATTTTTTTATTGATCAAATACTTAATTATTTATTTCACATAAATTGACACTTTTTTATATATCAATTACTGTCTATTTTCACATCAGTTTTAACGCATATTTATTATTTGCGCCATTTTTAAAATTCATTATTGTTTGCTTATAAAATATATATATATGACATTTGTCTGTATTCTAGAATATTTATGCAAAATTTTTCATTTGCAATTCATCAACTCTCCTTTCTCTCTGTATTTGTATCAATTTTGTATTAAATTTTGTTTTATATTTATTTTCTCTATAGTTATATTACTTTTTTTATATTTCATTTGGATTCAAAGATATAAATAATCTGATTCCTGTTTTATAAATCGTGGGCACAATATTATTAATGTATATAAACGGAATAAACGCGGTACCAGTAGTGCGACTTCGTCACGAACGTTTCACGCGAATATAAAATTTGTTTGTTGTTTTTTTTCTTTTTTTTTATCGATAACGAACTTATATATCGTTTAGAGATATTTTTTAATCATTCCAGTAAATCGAGTTTGAATAATCTCTTTTCATTTATTTATTTATTTATTTTTTTATCGCATTAATTATCGTACAGGCACTGAATCGTGTCCACGTTGCACGCGTTTACATGTTCACTTACTCACAATGTGTCTCACAATATTTAAATTCGTCCGATGATGAAAAAAAACATATTTGTATTATGTTTTTATTTAATTCCGTTATCTTTGAACGTTAAAATTACCTAATTAGTGACAAATAATGGATTTGTTTAAAAACAAAACTGACAAAACTAAAAGATAAATAGTTTTTGAATTTTTTTTTTTCGTTTGAGTTTTTTTTTTAGTCCACTAACCTCGTTTGTCGTGTTGATAAATAGAGTTTGATTTTTTTCTTTGTTTTTAATGCTTTTGTGAAATTATTAAATATTCAAGATTCTCAGGGAAAGTAAATATATCATCAGAATATAGAGAAAATATTTTTTGTACGAAAAATTAATGTTATGGTTTTGTAATGAATTATTTGTTATTAATGTAAGGTAATACTTCATGAATATTCAAGAATATTATAAGTAGATTTCTATCAGATGTTGACTTGAGATAATCAAATATTAGGGTAGTAATATTTGAAAAATGTTTAAAGGGTTTCATATTATTGGAAATTTAAAAAAAAAACCGAAACATGAATAGTAATCTTTAGAATAATTATTTTTTTTAAGAATAAAATTTTTTTATAAATAACTTTATCTTGTTCCAAATTAAAAAAAAAAACTTATCACAATTAAATCAGAATACAATAAATTTAAATTAAAAAGAGAAGATACCTTAAATTCGAATAAGTTAAAAAAGTTGATCGTTCTAGATAACTCTACAAACCATTTCTCACGAATAAAACTTAAAGAAAGTAATTAAGAGTCTTTCAGGGTGGTTTTTAATCATGAATATATTTAAATTATTTTTACTAAATTTCTTTACCTAAATTCTCAACCTTATAATCTAAATATCAGTTTCTCTACAGAACCACAAAATTGATTTTTATGAATAACAAAAAACAAAAAATATTTTCTAACGAATTCTAGAGATATTTTATTTTCTATAGAGGTACGTATTGCAAAAGCTCGTGTGACATTGATTTTCTTACTTAGAATACCGTGTTATAACGACTTATTTGACTGAGAACAAACTATAGTGGACAGCCGCAAGTTATTCGCACTTGAGTAGCTTTCTGGAAAACCACCAGGTGTACACAGGTCTGGTCCGGGGACGCGTATCCTAATCGATGAAACCAATACAACTCAGTGTTTCTGAAGATAAGAGAAAGCCGCGGGCATCGATCAACCCCTTTGAATCCCGGGTTTGTGTCCCCTCCATCTACTACTAAACGACTCGGTGCGTCTAAACCATCCCCACCGAGGCTGTGCTGTCATCCCTCCTTAATCTCTTTGCTCTGGATATGCCCGGGCTAGAACCGTACATGAAGAAAAATGAGTTTGATTTTTTATCTACTTTTGAATTATTTGCATTCAAACTTTTTAGTTGATTAAACTCGCACAAACTTGATTTTATTTTGGATTATAAAATAGAAAGATTTGTTCTATATTCTTGGTAATTTCCACGGATAATTAAAAACTGTTTCTGCGTCGAAAAATATTTAAGTACAAAAAGCTAATAGATTATATAGCAATGGCTTTTGATTAGAAACTAAATGGAGATTCCAATTTTGATACAAAAGTTGACATTAAAAAGCAATTGGAATCAGATGGGATTCTGATAGAACTATCAATTCATATCGCTTGAAAATTACATTAGCAACTTTGTGCAAGTATGACTTCAAATATTAACAACAGATAATTGGATTTTTTTTTATATTTCAATTGATTAAAACTTCAAAAGTTACTTTTAAAAAATTCCCATTAGTTTATTTATAAAAATAATTTGTAAACATTTTTTTTTCTAATAATAAGAATAAGAGAAAATTGAAATTCATTTTTCTTCAACAAATTGTACGTCGTGAATCAAAAATTCTTGATCGTTTCTTATTTCCATTTCCTTATCTTATTAATTCACATTTCTATCTTGTTTTTAATCCAATTAAAATTACAGCTCATAAATAATACAAAATCTAGTGAGTTTTCAGAAGTAGTTTTAATCTTGTACATACTAGGTAAAATGAAGTTTTAATTATGACATACATTCATAACTAGCTTCACCATAATTATAATTTTACTACTTTTTCTTTTTTCATTTACAAAGTAATCGCGTTGATAGAAAATTTATTAATCAAGTTGCACGTAACTTAGTAACTCAAATAAAATGTAAATATCCCTTATTCATTAGCAAATTTATTCCTGATGCTCGTTACGACCTCGTAAGCTTGTGCAAGAAGTTTTCTCTTTGTACCATCTCCAACTTAATGTCACCCGATGTACCATTTTTGATTTACGAGTTTTTCTTTGCGCACGAATAATCCTTGTAGGATACACGAGTCACTTGATTCGAGAGCAGTAGTTTTCTCTTCTTTAGTC
Organism: Chelonus insularis; assembly: GCF_013357705.1. Taxonomy (NCBI): domain Eukaryota; kingdom Metazoa; phylum Arthropoda; class Insecta; order Hymenoptera; family Braconidae; genus Chelonus; species Chelonus insularis. The sequence goes on along the minus strand of NW_023276510.1, from coordinate 461,535 downwards.
AAGAACGTCGAGGGTCGGAAGAGCAACTCGTTTCCTCTTGGCGAGTAGTCTAAAGGAATATAAGTCTTGAAGAAAGAAAATGTGACAATTCACAATAAAATACTTTTCTAACATCACTAAAATGTTACCTGCACTTGAATATGACGACCCTCAACGTATTTGAACATTTTTTTATTAATCAAGTTTTCTCTTTTGAGAATTTTTTACAGGAAGCTTCTATATAGGTGTCCTGGAATATGCACAGCTCTGAGAATTTTAAATCTAAGACCAGTCGTCTGATGAATAAAAATACATCAAAACAATGAAATATTTATAGACTTTATTTCAATGTTTCTCTTAAATTCATTATTTATCAGACAACAGTCTCTGAGTAAACTCCATTTTTAATCGTGCAGAATTTTACCAAGTTTGTCTGTGGTAGTTTATCAACAATTAATGAAATTAATTGATAACTAAAACTTAAAAGGGTAAATTCAAGGTAGAATAAATGTAGCAATTGTAGTATTATCCACTGAATTTCTATTATTAAATACTACAATTAAATCCACATTTATTAATTCAAAGGAATATTCACTATTTACTGCAGACAACTTGTTCGATTTTAAAATTAATCCTCACACTAATGAAATACTTCTGTGCTTTCAGTTTGTAATCATTAACGTTTTCAGAATCTCTACTTGTTAAGTAAATTCTATTCGACATAGAAAGCCAAATAAATACAAATCTTGGCTGATAAATATTCATTTTAAACATCAAAATGGTTCTTGCATTTATTAACTTCAAAAAAGACTTTAATATCCTGAAAATTTCTTTGAGATAAGCTATTGTCAATCATTCTGATTTTGAGAGCATCAGATTTTAGACAACTCAATTTGAACTGTAAAATACAGAGATCAACAAGTAACTTGCCAATTAAAATTGCTGTAGGCTTAAATAACATGAAGAATTAAATCAAAATAGGGTGCACCTGTTGCCTAGATTCAGAACAATTTTGAATTTTAATCATACTAGTAAATATGATATGTAATAACATGAATGAATAGTTTAATTACATAATATGTATTAAAATATTTTGAGATCTTTAAACTTTAATGCTAATAGCTAGATTGATTATTTGTTTGTATGTAATATGTAAACTTACATTCAGTAACATAATATTTGGTAAACCAGATGGTAAAAGTTTTATCCAAATTGGATATTAATTAAAACCACTACTCTGACTTTAATTATTGAACTCCAAATGGTGGTTAAAACAGTTGTAGCTTATTTAGAGGGCAATGTTTGGTGTTACTTCAGCTCAAGTTTACTTCCATTTAAAGATGAGTGACTGTCTAGACTATAGAATCATCTTCTTTGGATTTCTGGTTGAAATATCACAGCTAAACAATTCTCTGAGAAATTCATAATTAGAACATCTTTAATAAATTACATTCTCTTGTACAAAGTTATTTTATTTTTGAGAAGCGAAATCAACAAGTTTGTTTTTCGTGAAATTATTTTCAAGGATATTTTAGAGAAAGTTATTAAATGCAAGCAACTTAATAATTGGCAAAAAAAGGAATATTAGCAACAAAAATGGAGCAACTCTTTGTAATGAAACTATAAAAATAAACATAATTATTTTTCATTTATTTTGACTTCTCTAACTTAGAATTTCTAAGGCAATGTAACAAAAATAGAAGAGAATAAATATTTTTGCTGCTCCCTGAAATAATATTTAATTGCACTAGCTTGAGAATGCTACTTATGCTGTGCACATATTTTTTTGTCTGTTCTATGTGTTGTTTTCTTTCCACTTCACTTCTACTACCTTCGCTCTATTACTACTGATATTCGCCGCTGAAACTACTACTCCACCATCACGTTCACCATTGATACCACCATCACCCTAAATCGAAAAATAAACCTCACCAACTATCAAATGAAAAACATGGGCGCAATTGGTGCTGCTCTCACATTCTTGGTACTTCTGTCCTTTAACTCACGACTTGCCGTTGCCGTCACCGTCGATAACCGACCGTATAAACACCTACGTGGTCCAATGGTAACCCAACGTGGTCCAACCCGAATACTACCCCAATAATAACCGCGTACGGTGAGTTTTTGTTATTTATTTTCTCAATAATTAATTTAATGAGCATTTAACTGTACGTGAGAGGCGATATTCAATTAAGAATTCGACGAATCGTTCGAAGATCATAACTTAATTGCTTTTATTTTTATCTATTTAATAAATACTCATGAATTTTAATAAAATAATTGGTACTATTATTTAAAATTTTTAAAAATAGAGAAAAAGGGGGTTTTGATCTCTGTAACGTTTCGTATTTCTCGAATATCCGCCCACCATCCTCTAGTATTAATTGTTAATCCGGAAATATTTTTAGACGTAAACATATAAAATATTTTCAGTTTTAAGAAGATTACCATATCGACTATATATATATTTATGTATATTTTTATATATAGATATGAAATAGTATACACATGTAGTGACGCATGACAATTAAGCACAGAGAATGCATAGTTGTTTAGAGAATAGTGAAAATAAAAAGTCATTAAATTTTACAACAATTTTTATAGACCGGTTTTTATGATGTAAAATTTATTTTTAGTTCATACTAAAGAGTTTAATTGATATAAAAATGCTTGCCATATCGAAAAAAATGCTTTATCAAATATTTATTTCAAATTCTAAGCTTTTTTTTATTAGTATAAATAAAAATTCAATATTCTATTTTTTATCTTTCTCTATTTAAATAATTCTAGTGTAATAGTTGTAGAGAATTAATTATAGATCATATAATAATTTTTTTTTTCCTTCATAAAGTGTAGCAGTTGAGTAAAATAGATAATGTAGTTGCACTTGACGGTTTACTACACATTTGAGTTGATATTAGTAGCAACATATTTCTTCAAATCCCATCAACTCAATGCGTGAATACAAGGTTATCGATTATTATCGAATTAAATAATAGATATCAAATTTCGATTGATAAAATGTACGATAATTTAGGATATGACTTTTACCGGAACTCTCGTCGGATATGGTCAACCTTCCCCACTTTTGTACACTCATTGCTATCTCCCTTTTTATAACAACGTTCGACCACGTTTCCGAAAGTGTCTTTTTGCTCAAAATCGATTAAAAGTAACACAATTTGTTTCAGATACTATCGTTTAAGTTGATACGCAAAAAGTATTAGTTTGTTAAATCATTAAAGTAGTTGTAATGAAATTAAATAACTTTCCAGAAAAAATTTTGAATTTTTTTTTTAGTTTAGTATTATAAATAACTACTAAAAATGTAGCAAAAGAAATTTAAACATAAAGATAAATGATAAAATAGAAAGAAAATAAAAAGTGCAGTATGACAAAAAAAAATATAGATGTATAAAAATAGAAAGTGACGGAAAATGATAATAATGAAAAGTGTCCCCCTAACTGCATGTGCATGTTTTGTATAATGCATCTGTAAAACACTCAGCGAGTGCAGCTTTTGATGCACGCAAAAATTTTTGCGGCGATTGACGCCAATCGTATTTTAACATGTAGTACGTCGATATCACGCTGATGTGTGATATGGATGGAATCGAGATTGAACAATGAAAATGTTATATATTAAATAGTATACACAAATATCCGGTAATTTATCGTCAGTGAATTTAGCAAAAAATTAACAAATAATAGTTGAAATTGAATAGAATATTTCTATTCACTCGATTGATGTAGATAAATTAATGTGAAAAATTTATCACTGTCGATAAATTGCCTCAAGTTCATGGCACAGAATTTATTTCTGTGTCTTTTAATGTAATCAAAATTTAATTGTTTATTCTCTTGGAGCAGGTGCAGCAGCAAATCTACGCAAGGAAGTTATCAGGAACAAGATAAGGGCAATTGGAAAAATGGCCCGAGTATTCTCCGTCCTCAGGTTAATTTATTATATTATTTATACAATTAATATCTCAGAATGTCAATTATAATCTTATTTTATTTTTAAAAAAAATATTCTTTCTAAAAAAATTATCAAGAAATGACTTTTTTAATGGATATAAAAAAAAATTCAAGCTTACTTGTGAATTTTGATTAAACTAAGATGTTGAAACCAATTAATAAATGACTGTTTGATTAGTAAAATTAATTTGATGAAATCGATTTTATAGAAAAAATTAATTTATTAAGAGTCAATTTAATTTAGTTGATGTAAAAAATCATCTAAAATAATTAAATTAATTTTTTTTAGTACATCTCTGTTGTGCTGTTAATTAAATAATCAATAGTAACTTTTATCTATTGTGAAGTAATTATTAAATAAATAATCGTTTGATAAAACGTCAAAGGTATATTTAATAAAATTATAATTAATTACATAAGTAAAGAATCAACTTTTTAATTTTTCTATGTCTCTTTACATATTAAATAATAATAATATATGTATATTAAAAGAAAGAATATTTTTTCATAGCAGTTGTATTTTATTGATTCTCGTTTCTGATGAATATCTGTATACTAGAACACATAGTCATCTACATTATTAATGACTTTTTCTAGATGAGTTTTAAATACTAAAGTTTTGAAAATGTTTCATTTCAAAGACAACAAAAAAATACTCATTACTTTTTGTTGATTTTTATGTTAGAATTTCATGCAAAAATAAAAAACATCTTGCACATTCGAATAACTAAATAAATGACGACAAAGTTAACTTTTAATGAAAATGAATTACTTTTGTTTTTATATAATATAAAAGGGATTACAAAAACAAAGTTGTAGAGTGGAGAAGTTTCTTTATAATTTATTACAAGTTAAGAAAAAAAGAAAAACAATGATCAGTAAAATGTGTTTGTAATACATTATTCATTATTTGTTCAATTTTTGTATCAAAAACTCTATCAGTTTCTTGGTAAAAAAAAAGATTATCAAAGTAATTTTTCAATTTTTGTGTAAATGAGGAAATTGATTAGCCTCAATCTATCAGCATTAAAAATTAAATAAAAATATCTTGATGAAGATAAGGGAAATTAATGATAATTTAAAGTGCATTTTTACTATCAACATTTGTAAATCTTTTAGTCATAAAATTTCCAAGAGATACACTATTTAAAAGAAGATAATAATCACACAAGCGTAGAGTTTGATCCCTAGGGTGACATAAAAAATAATGCCTGATTTTTAAATTGGTATTCAAATTTTATAGAGAGGAGAGCGAGAGTGTCCTGCAGCTTAAAGGTCTTACACCTACGGGTGCTTTGCCCTTGGGAGCTTTATCAGGTGGAAAGACATCTCTTAAAAATGGTAAGATAAAAAACCGTATAAAGATTGCGCAAACAATTTAACTCGGATGAGAACTTGAAAAGATAGATATTGACGTGAGAAAAAATTCAACTTTTATAGCGCTCCAAGGTTTCTCGCCGAACCACAAAATTACGTCGTTTGCCGAGGCAAAGGGACTAGACGCAATAAATGAAAGGATGCCACCACGAAAGGACGCACCACCAACACCAGCAAATGAGGAAAAACCAGTGATAAAACCATGTACTCCTACGGGCGAGAAGCGAGACCAGTGCACGCCTCAACCTCATTCGTGAGTCTCATAAGCGTTCAATTCAAGGTAAAATATTCCGTTTGTTTAAATAACTTTTTGAATAATAAAAAAAAAAAACAACTTTTATTACTGACGTGCTACTCAGTCAGATAAATTAATCAAGTCTTTTTTTCAGGTGACAAAAACGAGATACTACTCTTAATTTAGTCGCCAATCTACATAGCAACTGCTCGTCTCTCCCGGATTAAAAATATTTTATTGAGCTAAAAGAATGAGTAACAAACAAAAAAATACAACAAGGAGTCTCAAAGAATAATTAAGCAGTATGGAGAAAGTAAATGAAGTAGAAAATATGAAAAATGAAAATACCGAAAAATAGAAAAGATCATACGTTACGTATCATCTTGTTTATCATTTTAAAAAATAAAAACCGATTGTCGTAATTTTAAGTATAAAATATGCGCAAGAATTGTATTAAAAGTATATAATATCGTGGTGAATTATAAAACACACCATAGCCAAGAATATATGCATCAAATGTACATGAATGTACATGAATGCATAATTCTTGCACGCGTGCGTGAAGACAAGCGCTAGAACAATGAACAACGCCCACATAATACAGGTGTGAGCATAGCTAGACAAGAAATACCTTGATGTACATGCAAGAGAACACACCCAAGACCAAGTTTCGATTAATTTTTGTTTATCCTTTAACACAACGTTTACCTAATGTACATTTTGGAAGCATCAAAATAGCCGTTCCCAAGAGACGCATGATACACACCTTATGTACATCTGTGTGACACGAAAATGCCAATGACATAATAGTGTATGGTAAAAGGATCCATTTAAAAAGTACACCGCTAGCTGACAGCTGGTCTGTCATCGGTGATGGATTTTCTAATCTCAAGCTTAAATACTAAACAAAAATAATAAAAACTAATTATTTAATATTTAATAAACTAAATATTTCCATTCACACCGAAATAAGGGAATTATGTGTACACCTTAACATAGGTTACAATATATATGCCAATCGAATTTTCACATTAATTCATTATTATTATTATACGCCGTTTGGAGCTCAGTCATTTTGTCTTTCCTCGTTTTTTTGTCTTTAAACTTATGGAGAATAATAATTAATGAATGGGGAAAAAGCTCTCTTGGGCATTTTTTTTGCGATGTTTTAGTCCTTGCATTAATAATCTAATTATAGGAGCTAAAGATTTAAAAGATATGAATTGTTGTAATGAATTCATTGAAAATGTCTAAGAATTTTTCTTACATTTATTTATAATAAAGTAATTAATTGAATTATTTTTTTTCTTTAAAAATTCATTATCATATCTGAGTGTCTTCTAAAAATTATCAAATATTTATACTAAGATGTGAACGTTTTAATGAAAAATGATCAATGTTTTTTGCTTGTGTGTACCTATCGATATCAATTATAATGAGCTTTATTACATTTTTATACTACAAAATTATCCCTCAAGTTTTCTTAAAAGCTCCAATAATTTTCTTTAACTATGTAATCTACTACCTGATTCGTACTGTACTATTTTGTCATTGTGACGAGACTAATGCAGTACTTTTCAGCTAGTAGACCTTTGGGACTAGACACTTATTTTTGTGTGAGTCAGGGGTCTAACAAAAAAGTCAACAATCCAAGTACTTATTGCACTTGGCAGACCACCAAAACTAGGCCACTACCACACAGTCATTGCTGCCCTAAATACAATTTATTTAGTAAATGGAACATAAATTGTCTTGCCATGAAAAATTTTGTATACCATAACATTGAAGGAAAATAAGATCCCCATTGAGATCTAGTCATTCTAGTCTGCGCTAGTTCCCAATGTTTTTTCTCACAAAGTGCAATACAACCACAAGTTGAATCTCAGGTTACTCCTCCACTGGATTGCATTATTTTACTTACATTTTTTGTTCTTTTTTTTATTATTCTCTTAATTGTTTTATTGATAAATGTAATATTACCTCAACAATTCGAGTCTCTAAACGGCGAAAACGATAAAAAAAAAGAATCTCGTGATTATAAGTAAAATATTCAATATAAAATAAAAAATGGGAGGATAAAAAATAGGTTTATAATATTAAGCCATGACACATCGATCCCTTTTATTCAATAGTGCGATTTCTTGCTCGGGAGATGCATTAAATTTATGTTTGCACTCCAGCGATCGAGAAGGGAGAGTATTTAAAACTTACAAAAATTATGAAAAAAAAATAAAAAACCTACGCCGTGCTATATATGTTCATTTAACCAAAATAATCATTGATTTAAGTAATATACTTTTATGTTACAAACTGAATTTCAAAAAATGGGATCGAGTTAATTATCGCATGGTGAAAGTGACAAAAAATAATGAAATAATAATAGTGTTGATCTTTTATGATTTTTAATGTGTGTTCTTGTTATCGAAAATTAATATGGGCACTGCACTATCGAGTGTCATTTGAATTTACTTGCACTGAAAGTGGACTCTTTGCCAAAAATATATTAATCTAAATAAATATCCGCAAATAAAGAAAAAAATGAAACTAAAATAAAATTAAGATTAAAATTATTAGATAAGTCTGAAACTATTTTATTCCCTCTATGCAATATTGTAAAGATTAACAAATATCGACCATATAATTATTCCATTTATTCCACACGTGCTGAGTGAATGATTACATTCCCTCATTTTTAATCCATGTTACTCTTGCCTGAGTTATATAAATATGAATGCAAATAAATAATGAGGGAATATTACAGCAATTTAATAAAAAAAAAACAGAAGCAAAGAGCCCTTTCATGTCAAATGCGGCGTAACAAACGAAAATCATATATGAAACAAAAAACAAAATAGAAATTTTAAATGAATTAAATATTAATTATTATAAAAATAAATATCTCTCACTCTCTCTCTCTCTCTCTCTTTCTCTATCTCTCTCAATTCACTATGATAATTATAATGGATATAATAATTCTATCTCTCTTTGCTACCAAGTTGTACTTATTCTTAATTAATTTACTTGTACAAAAATGTGTTAAATAATAATATTAATAATATTAAATGATAAATACATAATATAATTATACAAATAAAAATATAAATAATACTTGCAGCCATGCAATTTATCGGCATACGTGTGTGTATATTGTATATACACATATTGTATGTATACGCGCGTATATCATAAAATATAAATTACCTATTAATAATTAATTATCATTACTATTCATTGATATCACTATCGAAAACAAAAATAACGAATAGAGAGCATGAATGAATTTCGTGATAAATCGTATATGCATCATTTTTAATTAACACATTATTGTCCTAATTTGGACACAAATGTGGTTAACACTGGTCATACGACGTTGTGCGAGGTGGAGAGTGAAATTGATAGGAATGTTATTGATTTAAAAAAAAAAAAAAAATATATTAATGAAGAAAATAAAAAAACTGATGAATTAATTAAATACCAGAAGGTATGCGAATAAAATTTTGAATAATTCTTCTCCGTGTGTAAAGCTACAAAAATCATAAATTGTTAAATAAATCAATGTAATGATGTAACTTATAAATAGTTGTGTACATGAATGAGGAAATGTAATTGTCATGTGATGGCGAAAAGACGTATGTTCCTTTTTATTTTATGTTTATTTTTTATTTTTTTTCTTATTAATATTATCATTATTATATAGATATATATTTATTCATTTTTTTAATCTGTGCATCGTATTTTTTTGATTGTTAATTATTCTTGCCCTTAATCATTTTCAATTTTTTTTTTTTTTGGAACTCTGGAATTTTTAATTCAAATATAATCGTTTTCTTGTAAATTATATAATGATTTAATTGTTGTTATTATTATTATTTAAATGTAATATCCTATATTGTATTCTGTTAAACCTTTTTTCCTCTGTAGAAAAAATACTCACATCAATTAACTGTACATAATTCGACTTCAAATTTTTTACTTGAATCTACATGCTGAGAAGAAAGTTTCTTTGAAAAATTAGAAATATGTCAATACTCTAATTCATTATCAATTTTATCAAATAGCCATTTCAATCTTTTTCTTCATAAAAATATATATTTAATTACTTAAAATACAAGTCTTATTTCGTTCTTCAATGTAATTTTCTTCTCCAACTAACGTTTGAAGTAAACTAATATATCATATTAATTTTTTAATTGGAAAAAACGTGTGTATTGATGACCTAGCTATCATCAATAATGAATGATTGCGTGTAGAAACAGGGGAAAAAGTCCCGGCGCCTTTCTCTCAGACTGATGTGCTTAAAATTCGACAATTCTTGCGCTAGTATCTCTCGCAATTAATCAATCATGGATTGTTATTCATAAAGTACGGGTATTAATAATACTTGTGCAATAATTTTCGGAATATGAGCGAGTCAGATCTTTTAAAAAAATTTGTAGTGTACTTTTCTGTGACTCTTACATAAAAACATACGTTTAGAAAAATTAAATAGTAATGTAGCTGTACAATATACAGATTGGTTAACTATATCATTATTAATTATTATATTTGTTATTCAATGACAAATGGTGAAAAATACGCACAATGTTTACAAATATATTGATAATTACTAAAATTTTTTTTCACCTATGCTTGTCTATCAGTTATTTGTTCTGTGTGTTATTTTTATTTATACAGATACTGTCATCAATATTATTGTCAGCTTTAATTGTTCATGAATGAATTTTATGATAAATTTAACCAGTCTGTATATCATATCTCCGATATTGCATATAATCATGAGTCTTCAAATTTTAAAATATTTTCTCCTGCAAATAAGAGTCGTACGTGCAACTTTTAATAATTCTACTCACTCTATATACCTATAATAAAATCATATTTACTTAAAAAAATCACTTTTAAAAAATTCACTTGCAAAATTCATTAACGCGCGTATAACTCACACGTCCAAAATCTAAATTCTCATAATTCAGTAAAACTATTATGTATGGAAAAAGTAAGATAATATCCTGTTTAAGCTACTTTCGTCTCATCTCATGAATAAATACCTAACTAATTTAGTGATATGTATTCTTACATAATCACGTATAAACTTATTAATTAAATAATTACTTGATTGATGAATTACTACTAAATATAATTATATTGTATTTTTGGTGATTACTCACAGAGAGTTCAGCGTACCATTATTCCTTCTCCGACGTTTAGTACTATTCCTCTTTGAAAGTAAGGACGAAGGTTGGACCGTTGATCTCCCTGTTAACATTAAACGACGGATGATGTGAAGAAAATATTTAGGGTTTATTCATTTATTGAATTTAATGGCGAGGCAACTCATCATGATATAATAGATATCGTTAATCATTAATTCAGTACAGGACATGAAAGAACATCAGTTCATTTTAGGGAGAGAGTGAGTGATCAATTGTGGAGAAAATTTAAAGAAAAACTACAAGAAAGAATGGCAAGATTAAAATTTTTAAGAGTTTAAATGTTAGAGGTGGAATAAATAACAATATTTTTACAAATACTTCATTAAAAAAAATGATCTTGGTGATATATAAATGCATAAAAATCGTTTATCTTTTCTATCATTGCACAAAAAATTATGGAAAAAGTTAGTTAATTTTCTATTGTACTCAAGTGTTTAATATTTATATAATATATATTTTTCAAGAAGAATTTTTAACATTTAAACTTTTAAGAATTTTTATCTTTCAATTCTATTTGCTTATTGGAATTCTTTCATTGAAAGTAATATTTTTTGAAATCAATGTTCTTTTGTAATGAATTAATTGATATGATATTTGATATGAAATGATACAATCACTTTCTCTCTTCCATTGCCTCAGCTCTTTTTATCAATTTCGTTACAGCAAAAGAATACATTTAATAATGGAAATATCCTGAGTTGCTAATTATCTTCTCAGAGACGCGATAAGAATTAAACTGTAAATAAACGTGCGTTTACTATTACTTATTTACTATAGTACTGTTATCGACTTACTTCATAAGACCTTGAATTATTCGACTTAATCGAAGCTAAGATTTTAAAATAAAATAAAAAAAGAAAAGAGCGAGGAAATACATTAAAAGTAATGATTTAGGTAAGAGAAACGCCAAAGTGCTAAATGCATTGCGTAAATTGTTTTAGCAAATATAATAAAATAAAAAGAATAAATCCTATCTCACGCACATGTACAGTTACATGTATCACATATATCTATGTGAATAATAATGATTATCGTATGATTAAATAAATTTATCATCATCATTATTACTATTGACCATTATCGTCGTAATACGGCGAATAATTATTAAAATGAGAATAAATAAAATAAATTTCACTTATACATCAATTACCAAATACATCGTGATGATATATACATAATAATTAATTACAATTATATAATATCTTATTATTCTCATTATTAAAATTACGAAGTAACACCCCTAAGCCCATTTGTTGTGAATGTTTACGTTGTTTAATGATACTCAGATTATTCTAAAAATAAAGTCTATGATTTCCACGCGAAAGTGCAATTTTTTCATGTTGATGGTATTTCAACCTTCGCCCTATATTTACAGTTATTTATTTCTACAATAACAGACAAATTATATTTACAAATTTTACTGATTTCAAGATAATTGAATCATTACCAAAAGACGGATTGATTTTCTTCAAGATAAACGAAATGCTCGGTTCAATATTCGATTCAATACTGACGCTAGCACTGTGACGACAGCGCTATTGTTGAATTCTTTGTTAAAAAGTTTTGTTTAATGACAAAAGATGGTGGACTATGTTTCAAAATTGAAAAAATTTAAATTTGGCTCAGTCCATCTGCTGTAATTTGGGTGAGTTAACATAAAAGAGTTTGAAAACACTCGATAATATTCAATAAGCAATTATCAACTGTAAAAATAATTTATTTCTTATATTTCTCATTGGTAATTGGTAAAAACAATTATAGTTGATGGAAAGATAATCTTTACTCAATTAGGAAGATTTTTGTAATATTAACTAATAAAAAAATCATGTAGAGAAATGCATTTTTGATGAAGAATATAAAATTTGAATATAAATAAATAGAGTGCAAAAAATCAAAAATATGTAATTTGAACGTTACACATTAGTGGTTTTGAATTTCGCGGTTAGGAAAATTGCTCGGGAGGGGTGAATTAGGGACGGATGTCATGCCCTCTGTATTTGATATCCCTAAACTCTACTTTTTCAGCTTTTAATAAATGAGGTCAGTAAAACAAATGCAGATTAAATGGTGATAAAGATGAAAATAATTGTACTGATTGAGCTAAACAGTGACATCTGCTACCAAACTCTAAAAACAGTTAAGAAAACAATCAGTGCTTAAAGATGTCAGTACAGTTCATTTTAATCATCTGATTCTAGTTGTTCTAATTTATTTCGAGTGTGTATTGTTCCGGTGTTATTTTGCGTGTCATGTTTTGATTAAATTCTAAAATGAATAAAAGTAATTTATAAAAGTGTGAATAACATTTTTTAATAACAAAATTCTATCATATTAAAGTGTAAGTTGTGTGGGAATGACAATCAAAAGTTTAAAAACAAATAATATGATAGTGGTAATGTGATGAATGTTTCTGAAGGCGTTAAAAGAATTTTTGTCCCGATTTTAATAATCAGCAGCATCCGGTGAGTGAATCTAATCATTGCATACAGTTAAAAATATCAGTTATCACTAGAATTCGTCTATATCAATTGTTTTCTCGTTCATTCTGTCATTGTTTATTATTTAATTACTAGCGTTTGAGGTTATAATCTTCATTCATCGGCTTTTATCAAACGTTTGTTTACCTTTAATCAAAATCTTTATTTGATTTCCGGATATAAATGTTTGTTTCGAATTTATATCTTTTTATCGCTCTTTTATTTGTACAGTTTCCGAAAAGCAATCGACACACTCATATTTCAGTCATTTTACAGATTCGAATTATCATTCATCTATAAAACAATTTTAATGAATGTGTTTATTCTTATTTGATAATTTTAATCGAAAAGTTAAAAATGAGGTTACAACTAACTAGTGTTTGAAAAGAAGAGATACTTTTTCATATCCTTCGATAGCTCAGTTGGTAGAGCGGTGGACTGTAGTTGGCTTGAATATACTAGAAGATATCCATAGGTCGCTGGTTCAAATCCGGCTCGAAGGAAATTTTTTTTTTTTTCATTATAATAATTTTTTTTTTTTTTTTATTAAATTATTAACATTATTTAGCTCTATGAGTTAATTTCAGACGATAATTTATTGAGATAGTTTGAATTTGATAATGAAATATAGGCATTCTCATGACTTAGTGATTGATTTGAATACATTATTATAATACTGTGTGATTAGCACAATAAATTAAGTGGTATTCAAATATCCTAATAGACTCTAATTAAACTGAAGAGAAAATGCAATGTATGGTATTGTTGGTATCTGTTGAAAATGCTGAGTACCATACAAGGCCATAGATAGGAATCATGTATCCCGAAGGGAAATTGCCAATCGTGCGACAAGTGCTTCCATTATCTTCGCTATCGCTATTATTAGCATTTAATGATAAACAAATGAGCATGCGATACGAAACTTGCCCCATCTCCCATATTCCCTTACAGCCCCTTTAGCACACGGAATGAAATATAATCGTACATTCATACTCTCTCGCTCCCTCCCTATACATTGAATTTTCGCGTCACAATATTCGTCTATTTATTCTAGTGCTGTGAAAAAATATTTCACTTGTGTTGGAGAATAAAAAGAAAATTTTAGCAGTACATATGCATGTTATCTCAACTCAAATTCATATGGTGGAAATTTGTTTCACATTTTATCGACTCGTTCAACTAAAATGCGTTGTAAAAAAAGGAAGAAGAATGAAATAAAATACGCATATGTCTCACGATAGAATATTATTATTCGGTTGGGATGGAAAAATTCTATTCTCATTAAAGTGTATTTTGTTATACTATTAACATAATTTGGAAATATTTATAATATTTTTTTGTTAAAAAAAATGGCATGAATTTTCATTCTCTTCGATAATGGATATTAGAGATAAAAAAATGTGTAATGCATTAATTAATTAAATATGTAAAAGTTTAAATAAAATATGTAAGAGGGTTAAAAATATTTTGTAAAAAGTTTTTTTCAAATTTCACCATTCCATTTTTGGGTTAGAGTTATTCATTTATCATCCGTATTCTTTTTTAATGCAATAAAAAAAACTGATTCAACAACAAATAATAAATTTAAAAGAAAATGATGGATGATGCTAGAATCAATCACAACTTACTATTTGAATAGTTCCATTTGTAAATCACAAATACGAAAAAAAATCAACAAATAAAGTTATATATACACACACAAATAGTGGGAGTTTTACCAACTGATGAGGGCAATAAATTTCGCACACTTTATCATATTTGATAAGCAGAAAAAAATTTTTTTTTTCTAAATGTGATAAAAATGGAGCAACGCATGATGAATGAAATTTAGTCAAATTGGTGGGTTATTTTTCAAAATGTAACCCTCTGTGAATTCTCACCTGGTTTCTGTCATGTGCATGCTTGCATGGCCCTGTAATAATTTCCATAGGTTGCATGTAACGTGACATATCGTTTCACAAACTTATTTGCGTGAATTACTCAAGTTCTTGAAATTACCGCTGACAAATACATGCAAGCGATAATTAATAAATAACGCATGGGGTTTGAAAAATTAACATAAATGTATTAAGCAAGAATTTAGCATGATTAATCACACTTATAGCTTGTATGGTGCTTAGTGGGTGCTTGGAGGGTGAAACAATAGCATGTTGGAGGCGAAAACTAGGCTTTTCTGGTGGGGGTTCATTTTATGAAGGGTCGGCTGGAATCCAACCAGTTCGAAATTGGACTTTACGATAAGCTTTGCGTCACCCTAGTAATATCGTCGAGAGCTTACGGGAGTGGGTGCAGGGGCCAAGTGTAAAGGAGGTTGCAGTAAAGAGAGCCATAGAAGCTTCAGAGGCACTTGGCCATTCTCGAGTAAATTCCACCATCCGTGGTAAACGGCATAACGTTAAATCCATGAGTGGAATCCGTGCACGTACGTTCTATGCTTTCCGGAGGGTGTGTGCAACTGGATTTGGCGGAAGAAGGAAGTACTAACGGCGAAGAACGATAGAGAAGCCGCATTAATTCACTTGTTCCCAACAAGTTTCTCTCAATAATATAGTCCAATTTAAATTGATTTTCCAGACAAAATGCTCTGTTATATAGCATTCAAACTAGTGTATGTTGGATCCAATAAATGATTTCTGCAAGAAACTCCAGGCGTGAAGGAGGTAAGGAAGGCTAAGGAAAAAGTTGTGACGAAGAAGTTGGAAGAAAAAAGTAATCTGGGCTTTCATGGTTGAGCTAGAAAGAGCTTTCGCACACTTTCCTCTTCTCGCATTCTTTTTTTTTCTTTGTTTTGCTTCTACATTTCTACCATTTTTTTTTATTTCTAGTGGCTACAAGATTTACGATCACGCCGCTTACAGTGTTGAAAGATATTATTTACGTTGAAATCTGAAGTCGAATTCTGGTCATTTTTAAAAATTATTATCTTTTATCTTTCAGTCAATATTATTAACATCTAAAACATTCTTTTCTATCACTTCAAATAACTTAACCAGAACTCAATGAATTTTTTGATAGAAATCAAATCTTTGTTTTATCGACTTTCAGTTCAGTTTCAGTTTCTCATTGATTTGATAGATAGTAAAGGAAAGTACTGAGATTTTTTATAGCTCTTTTTTACATTTAAAATAAAATAGAATTTGTTTCAAATGAACTGTTATAGTTAACATGGAAATTTTTATGACAAATTTATGTTTAACACTTTAAAATTGACCAGAATTATTTTTATCAAAAACATTGTTTCGGCTGTTACCTTGTGTTATCAGTATTCATCATGTGTATTTAGTACTCTTTGAAATTCAAAGTAAAATAAAAAGTATGTAGAATTTTTCACAAATTACCTTCCAGTTATGTTTGATGTAAATTTTTCTCTGTACTTAAGTAAATTTTTAACATTTTGATTACCAAGTTAATACTTGATGATGATATAAATTTTTAAAATAAATTTAGTGTACAAGAATAATTGTTTTATTAAGAGTATTTGATCAATTCGTAGCTAGAAGAATGTAATCTCTTCACATATTCCCTTTCTCATTTACATAAGCTTCAGGAATAACATTAGTGATTGAAGGGTAAACTAAGAATTTAAAAAAAATATATCTCACTAATTCTCATGAATAAAACTCTGAATGATTTAATTAACATTTTCTATTGTTATATAATGAACAGACATTTTTTCACATGCTACAATGGTGAATACCTAAACAATAGCTTAGTTATTTGAAGAAAAAAAGTTTAATCAAATCCATTAATATTTGAAATTAATGAGAGTGATCTTAGGATAAAAAATGAATTATTCTTACTTTTATGTTATTCTTTAAACATTGAAAAAGTGTAGGATAATAACAAGTGATCATGTTTCAAAAGTGTCCTGATTTCTCCACTTTCATGGTTACTTGAAGATAATGAGACTTAAAATATTTAAATTCAATTTTCTTCAATCGGCCATCTTATCTTAAATTCTATCATTAGTTTCTGTCTAATATCTGTTATTATATAAATTCACAGCTATTAACATAGATGTGAAGCTATTAATCAGATAGTAACATATGAAGTGATGATTATGTCGGTATGTAGCTTACCAGAATTTCTAATTGAGTGATTAGTAGCGATGTTGAAATATCTTCATACACGTATAAGTTTCAAGCTTTCAATTTAAACAGATTTGGTATCTCTGCATTCAATTGTTCATTCTATTTGATGTTTAGGTAGAAACTCAGAGTGTTATGTGGAAACATATTTGCTATTGAGAGAAATGATAAAGTGCAATGTGTATATTAAAAAGCTATTCAGATTATATTATCAATGTTTATTTTTTTTTCTATGCTTTTATCTGATTTATCGTAATGTAAAATTTTTTCTGTAATAAAAAAATAATGATTAAAAATAAAAAGCAAATATTTCTCTTGTCCAGAGCTGAAGAATGCTATTACAGATCGTTATTACCTCATTGCGGAAGCTATTATTTTCTTTTATTTTTCATGCTAATATTTTTTCTTACAAGAAAACTACCCCTTGCATGATTTGAAATGAGTATATTCACGTAAGGTTTCAGTTTCGTATAATTTCCTCCATTTTTTTTTCTCTTTAGTATTATCATTTATCAGATTGAATTTCATATGTTTGGAAAAAAATGAATTTTCTCCATTTAAACACTTCTTTTAATTTTTTTTAAAATTATTTTCTAATTTTTAATTGAAATAATTAACTTATAAGCTAGAAAAATTATTTGCCAAATTAATATTCAAATATTTGATCCATAATTTTTTTATTCTTAATCTTGCTAAATAATTTGCATTGATGAGTTTATTTTTTTGAGAATCAAGTTTAATAATATTAAGAAACTTGAGCTTCTGTACCAAACTTCAGTAATACACGAAAAACATAATTTCTAAATAATAACCAATTTTGATTATCGTATCAAAATCTTGTGTAGGATAAAAAACTTGTAGCACGTCTTTAGCAGCACCATATTACCGTGATATTAAACACTATACCAAACTCTAGAGTAATGAAATTTATATCAAATCACGTAATCATTATTATCCACAGCCAACTTATGCTAAAAAAAAAATTTCTCCAACTTAATTTTTTTTTGTTTCAATTTAAAAGTATTTCTCATTACTTCTATTCATACAAAATATTAATTTCACAAACTTTATTTTACAAATATTTAATAGAAGTCCAAGTTAAACTTCTTCCATTGGCATTGTAAGAGAATTCATTAAAAATTTGGAACAAATTTTCTTTTAAAAGCTAGTTAATTATTTAGATGTTCTGACGGAAACTTGAATAAAAAATGATCGAAGTCTCGAGCAAAGAGGAGTATTTTCTAAACAAAGTTATAACGTCTACGCCAAGTGTCACCAAACCACAGCCAGAAAATCTACTCTTCTTTGTACAGTCTTGAACAATGTCTGTAGCAGCTACCACTATAGTGTTGCCTATATAGACACTCTTGTGGGCTTTTTCATCGTGTCCTTCACCTCTCAGAATCAAACTGCAAACAAATATTCCTTGGGGTATTCAATATTGATCTCAGCCAACACCTTGCAACATCCACAGCTGTACTTTTATATTTCTTTACATTTTTATATTTTTTTCTTTCCACTTTCTTATTTACATGGTTACTTTATTTTTTCTCTCTTTCTCATTCATTCTACATATTTTTCATCCCTTCTTTCTGTTTTCTCTATTGTTTCTACGACCCTTCTCATCATGGTTTCTACGATTACCCGCAAAAAACAATGGTATCAGACGAAGTATCTGTTGTCGTTTTGTAAAGAAAGACTTGACGACAAAAGCCGTTTTCCTGAGCAGTCTCTCTTTACGCTGGCCCTCATCTTTCTTTTCTTTCCTCTTCTGAAACGTTTTCTATTCTTGAAACGCGCTGCTGTATCAAGCTTTGGATAGTCTGAGAAACTTGCAACTCGATTAAGTGTCTTCAATTTTTGTTCTATTTATTTTTTCCTTTGACTCTCGATATATCTGCACCATACCAACTTCGTAAAAGTTGTTTTCACTTCTTTTTATTTACATTGAAAATTCCGTTTCTATCAAAGTATAAAAAATACAGCTGCTGAATTAGTTTCGATTATGTGATAACAGAATTTACATCAACATTAAATGTAGAGTTCTTTTTTATTCTTAAATCTTTGATCAATTTAGCTGTCAAATTATTAAAAGGAGTTTCTTTATACTAGCATTTGAATATTATTCCATGGAAATAAAAAATTCGATAAAAAGAAAATGAGTCGAATAACACAAGTGTTGATTGAGCTGATATAAAAATGCACTTGGTTGAGTTCTGTAGATGATTTTCATTTTCCCCTCTAGGCTGTAGTCGTTGACATTCCAATTTTGCTTGCTAGAAGAAGTACAAGCTGCTGAACTGGTCTCATTATCCCAGAATATGGGTTTACAATTAAATATTAATGATCCTTATTAGTATGACTTTTAGGGAAAATAAGAGTTTAGTTTCAGTGATCTTTATTTTCATCTTTTCCATAATTCATGAGAGATGGGGTTTTTAAGAGAGAATTGTGACTATTAAATTAGTCGTCATTTAGAAAATGCTACTTACTTTTAATTTTATTGTTATAGAGAAAGAGAAAAAAAAAATATCTAGAATGTTATTTTTATTAAAGTGGTTTCAAGAGAATTTTTAAATTTATTTTTTAAAATTCGTAATTCTTTATAAGATTAAATTAAAGACTTTTTAAGAGTTACTAATATTTATATTTAATTTTGAAGTAAATATAAATATGAATTTTATTTTTGATTTTATCATGAATTAGAAGCATTAGTATTTTATTTATTAGATAATGAATAGTTAGAAATTTTTAAAAAAGTTTTTAATTTTTCTAGTTAATGTTATTATTAATTAACAAAGTTGATAACAATATTGAAACTAATTATGTTCATAAAAGCCAATTATCAACCAGTGAAAAGTTTTGTATACAAATTTTTATGCTTCAAGTTTAACTTAAGTTTATCACTTTTTTTTTTATTTTCTTCGCGTTTTTAATATTTTTATTACGCCGTTTTCATTAAATAATAAATTTGATAGAAATTCATGAGACACTAAAAGTTTTAGAGAAGTGCAAAAAAAAAAGAAAAGAACTGTTTAATGCACGATATTTTTTCTTTTGATTCTTTTTATTTCATTTATGTTCAGCTGAATGAGAAAAAAAATTATTCACTATTTTGTTAAAAAAAATTTTTAAAAATCATTAAACGACAACTGAAAAGAAAATGAAATTTTTTTAGTTGAAGAATAAAATAATGATTCTATTAAAGAGTTTTCTTCAATAAAATATAATATGTTTATAGATTAAATGAAGAGTTAATTATGTCTGTAATGAGACATCGAATTGGTGCAATCGAATTGATATGATTATATGAACATGAAAAGAGATGAAATTAGAACTTAAACCCGATTTTCTACCATTGGAAAATTAAATTGCATTTTACGTTCAGATACTTTAATGCTTCCGATGCTTTCAATCTCTACTTCCCGTTCGTTTCCTCCGTTCTCCCTTGAAATCCTACGGCATCTTAGTTGATGTAGAATAAGAAAAAGAGATACGAAGGAGCCCTGGTACTGGCGACATTTAATTCGTAAATCCTGGTTTCCGACTTCTTTGAGGGGGATGAAAAAGGGAAAGGATTCTGCGACTGCAAAGACACGCTGAAGCATCGTAAAACTCGATGATTGCAGTTGCTTTACCCTACTACCTGCTATTGCCTCCCTTCTATGCTCATAGCCCTCTTTTCGTGTTTTTCTCATTCCTCTCTACTTGCACTTATTTGCATTTTATTGCCATTTTATGCGCCCAACGTATTTTTCCATTCTTTCTTTTACGATTCGTAACGAGCCGGAAGGCTAGTAGAATTCGACAAATCTTCTACGAGAAGCGATAAAAAGTAAAAATGTTAAATACGAATTTAAATTGTATTTATTAAGGCAGCTTTCTATACCCCACATAAATTACATTCTCTATTGCTATCTCTACATGTTGACAATCAAATTTATCTTAAACATTGTTTGTTAACTATCCATAAGAAAATTTATCACAATGAAGAAATAAATTTTTTTCCATAAAAATATTATTTAATTTAATTTTTTACGGTTTATAAAAAAAAATTGGACTGAATTGGACCCTATTTTTATTTATTTCTTTTCTTCAATTTATAATGCTTGATTAAGTTGAATAGTCAGTGGTATAGTAAAAAAAAAATCAACTTCACAAAATTTATTTTTAGAACGAAATTTAAAAATAAGCTCAAAATCGGTTTTTATACCAACGAAATCCGATCATTTTTCGCAATGATAGAGCAAACCGGAACTACTTGACTATAGGGGTATTCAGACTCATTGCATTCAATTTAACCGCAATGACTCTACTTACCCCTATAGTCAACCAATTTTAA
Organism: Chelonus insularis; assembly: GCF_013357705.1. Taxonomy (NCBI): domain Eukaryota; kingdom Metazoa; phylum Arthropoda; class Insecta; order Hymenoptera; family Braconidae; genus Chelonus; species Chelonus insularis. The sequence goes on along the minus strand of NW_023276510.1, from coordinate 439,849 downwards.
TCTACCCCTATACAGTAATTTGAAAAATACCAATAATCGGAAATTCTTGTAATGATCCTTAAATCGTATAAAATTAACAGACATATTGAATAAATAAATAACATTGGAATACTTTTATAAATAAATAGTTTTTATTTATTTATTTATGAATATTAATTATTTTAAAAAAGTACATTACATCAAATAAAATATTGAAAGAGTTAATTAACTATCATAATGAACTGGAATAAAAAATAATAAATCAGGTGGAGAGATTAATGGTTTTTTATAGTTGTAAATAAACTCGGTATTTGTTTCTAAAATCCTTTATCTTGTATACATTAACGGAGCAAAGACATAAAAGTGTTGTGATGTAGTTTCTTTTAAGCTAAAACCGACAAGTTTATTTACATGGCGGAAAATAAATCGATGAAACGATCGGAAATTCTTGCATTAAAATATTTGAATCGCTCGAATGGTTTTCCTTTTCCGGAAGTAACTGAGAAGAGAAACCACAAGACCGGAATCGATAGACCATAAGACGTACAAATTGCGGGTATTTCGTATGTCTTGCTCTGTACTATTTTCTACATCGCGTACAATTTTTCTTACTCCCTTACAAATTTTTACTGCGATCACATTCGTTTGCTTTAAACTCCAATGCGTCTCTACCACACGATAGCACGGAAAAAAATCATCTATAATTTTTACTCGCCTACCTATTATTAATAATTCAATATCACATTAAATGGATATTTAACGTTGTGTTACAACTTTATTTATTGTATTTTATACTTGGATAATAATTAAGACAGAGTAAAGAGCATGTATTGGAGAGGAATAGCTGCATAGAGAAGAATAGAGAGAAGAAGAAAGCAAAAAATGCTAAAAAAGCATTGGCATGTGCATTTTCCAACCAACCACACGGTATTGATGTTGTGTAAACAAAAACAGAAGTGGGCTTTTGGGCATTTCAAAGGGACGGACAAAGACTAAAGAGGAAGGAAAAAGAAAAGTCAAGGTGGCAAACGGACACGAGACAAAAAGCCACCCTTCTTGCCAGGATGCTTTCTCACCTCTGCACTTTCTGCTCCTCTTTTACTAGCGATAAATATGCCAAACACGTCCACGCTAGTACAAGAGCATACGCTTCTTCTTTACTGCTTCTTCAATTTTTCCTACCTATTTTGCATTATTCTTTTGCTTCTATTTTTTTTTTGTTTTTACTATAAAATACGAAAGTAGGTGGTTTGTTGCAATACAAACTGCTGACGAATTTTCCATGAATCATGAAAGTGAAACAGCCTCTTCATTGGTGATTTTTCAGGTTGAGTTGATTTATTGTTTTCGTTTTCTTTTTTTACTCAATCAGAAATTTTTTTTTAATTTTAATGATATTTTTTTTACGTGAGCATTGATTGAGGGTTACTGAGGTGAAAAATACTCGAGTGTTTTCGTTGCGGGAGTAGTGCAAGTTTAAAAATTAACGAGCAAGCTTTTCTGATCGACGGTTGTATTATGAACGGCTGACTCTACAGAAATCTTTGTTGGAGGATTGAGAGAGAAAATAGACAACAAAAATGAAGAAGAAAGGGGTAGAGAGAAGAACATGAGAGTAGATTGAGAAAGTTTATTGCCTCGTTCAATGCGTCTCAAAACCATTCTTCGTGAAACTTATCGATTTCACTAAATTTATTTTTGTCATCGTACTAAATTTTTCACTTTTGACTAGAAGTAAATTTCAAAATCATAAAATATCTTTCATTTCAGCTTTAGAATTTGTTAAATTTAAATTCAAATAAATTTTGCAACATGTTGAATACACTTTTGTGTATCTATTGGTTCCATGTAACAAATAAAATTGTGTAGCGGAAGTGCCTTTGAAAGGTTTATTTTGAAGTAATTTAATTTTTATGGCTACTCGGACACTTTTCTTTTCAACCAAAAATTTAATTATTCAAAAAATTAGTTCAAGCCTTTATTAATTCAATTAAAATATCAAACTTAAATTGAATAGTTTTTCAAGATAAATTCACAAAAAATATTTTTTAGATATTAAAAACAAAAATTTATCTTAAAATTTAATAAAAAATCATAATAAACTAGTTTGATTTTTTCAAAGCTTTTTGTTATGTGACTTTCTTTGTTCTTTGTCGATTATTTAATCATTTTCATGTAGAAAACATCACATGATATAGTGAAACCCAATAAAATATACCTGTTAATTAAAAGTTTGTTGAGCTCGGTATGTTTTAATTGAATATCACAACGCTATTATTTAAATTTTAGCTGTGAAAACAGTCAAAAGAACTTTGAACATATTGATGCTTAGCATGGAAACAAATGAATTTTTATCCCACATCGTATAATTTTAACACAGAGGATCGTTTGCTAGATAACATGAAAAGAGATTTTCATTTTTTTGTTTAATCTATAAATAAATTTTAAATATTTATTTTATTGATACATTTGAAATGAACTTAAATAATTATTTATTTATTATTATTAATTTGTATTTCGAACAGTGTAGTTTTAGTATAATAATACTTTATGGGTTTAGCTAATTAAAGTAACTTTGAATTGGAAATGTAACTCTGGACTAGACTTTAAATTTATGCAAATTACCGTAAATAGTGAAAGAAGAAGGATTTTTAAAAATCTAATGTGATTAAAATAAAATAATTAAATGTCAATGAATTAATTTTTTGTGTTACAACAATAATATTCTGTACTTGGTATAGACCTCTATGGAGAAGTAAAAGCTTGATAAATTGACTGGAATTTTTTAAAAATAACTTTTTTTTATCAGAATATTTAATTTTATTTTTTAAAATAAGAGAAAAATGTTATTTTGTAATAATAAATATATATATATTTCTCAGAAGAGTAATTATTTTTTGTAAATACTAATAATTCTTGTGCAATTATCACTCAATTTATATTTTTAAATTATGTATATTTAAACTTCATATAATTATTCATCAGTAAATTCCATGAACCACTATTATTCCAGCTTTGTTAGTTTTTTTTTGTATTTTATCGTATCCCAACACTTCCGGCTGTTCAAAATTATCATTGTTAAATGTAAATATCCGATATTTGATCTGTACGCAGGCAATTCATTTATTATTTAATGGTCCAAATCACGTGAATATCTGAACATATATTTAGTCATCAACACAAATAATTGGCGAAATAATTTTTATGTTTAGTACTTACTCATTTTTTCATCCTTATTGATCAATAACTATCATATTGATAGTATTGTTAATGTAATTACTAATCCAAGTGTTAACCAGAAAGAGAGCAAAAGATTTCCTTCAAAGCATCCTCAATAAATACATCAATTTTACCCCTCAATTGTCATCGGCCTGAGGCAAACAACGCAGGGAATAACTCCGGTGTGAATGCGTGTATACGTACTCCATCATTTCTATAAATCATATCTTCTTTCTCTGCTAGTCTCTCTTGCTCTTTAACCCTCTGTATATATATCCAACACCTCTGGTGAATATTAAATTAATTGCTATTTCGATTTGCCATTGCTTCACGCAATTTATATCCAACGCTTGGCAAATGAACCTACCCTTTCCGTTCTTATAGAAGTGTGATATCAGTTATTGATTAGAACATAATAAAATTGAAACACGTCCAATTTTTGGCAGTATTAAAATCAAATGTCATCAGTTATTTTAGCTTGATATTGAAATGTTAACAAGATTTTAATTAATTTATGGATGTCAAAAGTTTTAGCTAAAATTATATATTGATTTTTATGTCATTCAAAATCTATTTTCATGATAATCTTGACGAACATACTGATGAATATTCAATTTTCTTTGTTCATTTTATCTAGCAAATTAATTAGAATATTTTAAATAGATTATTATATAATTATTCTATCTCTGCTTGTTATTTAAATTTTAAAGGATCATTTAATCATTATTTTCTAGTTAGAGTTAGTCATTATCACTACAAGATGCATTAGGTGGTTAATGTTTTCAAGGTATTTCTGGATTTAATTAAAGCATTGATTGGACATTAGTCCAGTGCTTAACTGCCATGAAATCTCATTACTCAGTAATAGTAGAGACAAAATTTTCATTGTAGATTAATGAAAAATATTTGTGGGATAATAATGTCACTATTTATTGACACTTTCTTGAATGATGATACTTGAAGTAACTCACTATAAGGTTTTTTAATGATCAGGTAACTTTAAAAGTATCCTGAATCATAATAATTGAATGAACTTGATAATTAGTAATTTATAGAACGAGAATTATAGGAGATTAAATTGAAATAAATTTCCCTTTGATTTCATAATTGCATGGATAACCGAAATAAAGATTATAAATGTAAACTGAACTTGATGGAATGGTGAACGTGGTTTTACAGCTGACAGCCATTTGTAAATTACTTGTAGCTGAACGTCAAGATCAATTAAAAAGTTCAGGCATATTTTATCATCCCTCAAGGGCTTTTTTTACTCGCTACATTATCTCTGTAGGTACAATTCTTCAATTTCCACGTTTGATGAATAACAATCATTTCATCAAAATACTCACAAGCCATTTAAAAATGAAATTTGATATTGGTGTAGAATTTGTAACCTTTGCTGTTATTGCAACTAGATCGAATTGTTTCCTTTAAATAATTAAAATTTAATAACTTGGAAATATTTTTATATTCAATATTGGTATAAACACAAAGAAATAAACCACAATGTGTATTACTAGTAGTAAAGTTAAATGAGTATTTCAGTTTTAATTTTATGGAATTATTGTCAGTAGCATTGTGGTGCCAATGTGCTAATCAACCAGAGAATTTATATTATGAATCATAAAGAAGGAAAATATACACATTTTTCTCTGGCATTATCACCTGTCCACCCAATCTCAAATTCAAACAAAAAAAATTTACAAATATACTGTTATATTTTATGCTGAAAATATTGCGTTGGAAAATTCCAATATTTCGTGGAGCTTGTACATAGAATAATTTCAAGTCTCACCCTCCAATTTATTTTCATTTTCTCTCTCTTCCCTAGTACCATTCCTTTTTTTCCTATTGTATTGGAAAAACTTACGGTCGGTGGCAAATTAGCACGTTTGTGTCACCAGGAACATGGGACGCAGACTGAGGAGGGTGAGAGTTGAGAGGGTTTTACTACCCTTCGCAATACTCACAGACGTTGTCGATGCTTCGTTATGTGAGCCAGCTTTGTTATTAGCCTGTTCGCCCATTCCTCGTATCTTGACTACCCAGAGGAATAAACGAGTAACTGCTATCGACAGCTTGTCCTTTTTTACTTTATTTCATTTTTTTGCACTCTTTTAAAATCATGCAACATAGTGTACTGTTACAAACACGAGCAATCAAAGAGATATAATAATTAATTGAGGTACAGCCTAAGCACAATAATTGTTCATAAAATTCAATTTTATTTCTATTCGTCTTTTGATATATTAAAAAAAAAATATTTAATGCTATAGATTGTATAGGAAATATTCTCTGTCCAAAACCACCAGGGAGTGGAGAACATCAGTGTGGTGGACTGGTACTGAGGGGTATGTGTAGATCCCTGGGGCAAAACAAGCTCCGCGATTTTTTGTAGTTTAGGCAGATAGAATAGATTACTAAAAATTTAAACTATAACGAAAAAAATAGTAATATAGTAGTTACTTTAGTGAATGAAATATTTCTTTTGGGTAAATAATAAATTGAAACACTTCTTTATTATTCAAATTAAAAATTATTTTATAAAGTTCTTTTATTTTCAATTTTCGTATTTGTCAATATTTTTCCATTTTATTCTTTGAAAAACCTTGGAAATTTTTTTTTTAGTTAATCTTTGTTGCTTCGTAAATATTTTGACTTCAATTTTATTTTCTCTTGATCATTATAATATTGATACATCAGTTGTTTACAATTTCTGTTTGTGAACATTATTTTCTCCAATTATTTATCTCAATTAATCAAAAATGGTTTAACAATTAATCAATTTCTGTATTTAATGTTTTTTCGTATTAGTGATGAATGTATCATTAAATAACAAAATTATAAATTGAAATGGATGTAGTTGGCTTTTGACAATTTTCATAAAATTTTAGCTCACTAGACTCTTCTTATATTCTCTACTTATAATACTTAATGTTAAAGAAATTTAATTGAAATATCTTTGAAGCAATTAGATTTCAATTATCGGCTAATCTTGAATAATCTATTTAAAGCAAGAGATGCTGTAAGTTGCAATAGAGATCAGAGGAGATAGGCTGAGCTCTTTAATCGAAGCTTTCAATATTTAGTTACTCTATCATAGAGCTCTAGGAGCTTGAAAGATATTAATTAATCGAAACTTGGAAAGGGGAAATTTTAATTGATATAGATAGAGGATATTGTGAAATAATATTGATAAGAAAAATGTATATAAAATATAAACTGAATCAGTGGATCAATTTGGATTAATTGAGTTACAAAATGTGGATTCAGTGGTTTACCACAGAGATGTGTTCCATTTCCCTAACATGTAGACCAATGTGCACTTGCTGTACTCGACAACCACTGTCACCATTGCCATCATTATGGTACCTATGTAAACATCTATATATAGTCTAAATGTGTACAAGTGAAGCACTATTATTTAGTATAATAAAGTTGCAATATGCCTGAAGCTGCTATCAAAGCTTTGTAATGTAATGCATCTATATATCTACAATTTAATTATCTTCATTTAGATTTCAGGTGTTCTGACTAATTAATTTTATAATCGGATAAATGGAGATGATCAAATTCTATGTAAAATAGAGATATTATTAACAAAAATTATTATGCTAATTTTATAAATTTCAATTTTGTTTATTAATTTAATGTAAATCATTTTTTAGCTATTATCTGTTTGTTCGATTAATTTATAATTGACCTGATGGCATTAATTCTATCACGATTGGATTGAAGACTTTCTTGTTAATGAGAATTTTCTCGGATAGTATTTAATGTTTTCTGAATATTATTCACTTTTATTCTGTAAATATAATATAACATAAGAATTTTAGTAACATGATAAAAGAAAACTGATCATCATATTACATGGAATCCTCTTTTATCAGCAATATGTTTAAATTTCACAGACATATATTATACCCAAACACTTTTTTATTTTTATAGATAATAGTTACTACCTAGAACATTTTGATATTTATTATTATTATATCGAGCTTGAGAGGAATAAATTTATTTCACTACTCCAAAGAAACATTTTCGAAGATGTATCAAATATTTATACAAAAATGGTTTATTAACAATCAATAAACTCTATCGAAAGCTGATAGAATGTATTAATAATAAAATTACTTACTATAAAGTATGTTATTATTATTGAACTATTATTATTATTTTCAGTATTAAAAATTATTAAAATAATTGTATTTATTTCCAACAAAAAATTAGGAAAACTCTGAGAAATTAGAGCTTGAAAAAATGATGGTGATCTGATAATCCAAAAGCTTTTGTTCAAACTCCAAAAAACTTTTCTTTTGTCCAACTGAAAAACTTTTTCAAAGTTACTTCAGAACAATTTATTTCTACAAAAAATGATACTGGTTAGTATGCTTGTATACATATCAAGTTCTTATTGACGAGAGACTCTATAACATACTGGAAAATAACTATTTCATTTAATAAAGTATAAATTGTAAGATATATTTATCTAGCAAAATGTGATAGTAATTATTCGTTGACTCTTTTGATGAATGTGATACTCTAGACCATTTAATTACGGTGAAAGAGTATTTGAAACATTATAGTTTAGGTTGTTGATGAAAGCCACCAGCCACTAGAGTCTTGTCTTGCAGTAAAAGACGAGAATGTTATTAGTGGCGATGTTTGTACACTGAGAACTCCAAGATTGCATATTTACCACTAACAACTACCCTACCGCATTTTCACAATATTTTCATGAAAATAATCAGAATATTCTAGGTCTATATTAAATGTGTACTCTACAAACATCCAGCTTTTTTATCATTCTTTTATGAGCGCCAAAATTTGATGTGGAATGTTATAAATATTCCACCAAGTTGATGAGACAAAACTACCCAAATCTTTAATCATATCAAGAAGAATGAATACATTGTCAACATAACTAATTATATATTTTGTATTCTAGATGTTCTCAGATACCTCAACTGTATTAAATATTTTTGTTTGATGTGCGACTATAGATGAAGAAGCGAAGAAAAGATAGCTTGGGGGGTCAAAAAACGGATTGAGAACATGACAGCAGAAGGAGAAAGGAGAAATTTTAGCCAAGTCAGGCAAGTCAGAAACAACTGGTGTGTGTTCTTCGAAGTAGACGTTCTATGGCTTTGTCGTGGATTAACTTGAGTTCTCGTCTTCTCCATGGACCTTTACTTTCCCCACTTGTATTCCTATACTCGCAATGTCCAACGCCCAGCCTCAGGCTCTTTGACTACTGTATGTCTCCTTTGTCCTGTTTTCTGTCTACTTGTGTTTGGTCTTCCCTCCCCTACTCTTACGAATGTCTGAGAGGGTCGTTTCGCTAGCCAAGCGATTTCAGCTTGACGAACAGACATATGTATACACCCTTCTCTGAAATACCCAGAATATGTCTGCAGCTATTCGCATGAATGGAATCATAGCTCTGATATTCCCAATGCTTGTTTTTGTATCATTAATATTTACTTTTAAGTATTATTTGTTATTTGAATTCCTCCTGAATCTGCTAATTAGAAATGATTCAATCAATTTGAACAATTTAATTATAAAATAATTCAGTTTTATTTATGAAATATCAAAATTAAATTATTTTAGATGATAAAACTTTTGAAGTTATAGTGAGAATGTGGGCAATTGAGAGATAAGAGTTAAGAAAAGGTTGTCTTAAATATTAGTAATAATTAGAGTACAAACTCAATAAGTAAAATAAGTACATAAAAAATTTTTAATTAAATTTATTGGACAAACTGGTGATGAATTCTTTACTGCTTATTATTAATAAGTAATTAATTAAATTACTCATTTATAAGTCTAAGATGCTTTTCATGATTTAATGTCTCTATTATTAAACTAATAAGACTTGAATACTGCTTAAGCCAATTAACTATTTCTTTAATTAATTATCTTAAGTAATAGTAATGATAATTACTTAAACCTCGTATGTTTTAGTGAGACAACTAGTATATTTTACTTATAGTGCAGTAACCTACAGACCACAGATGTAGGAGATAGCTTTTATGATAAAGTTGAACTGTCTTAAAATTTTTCCTCATATGAGGAAACGCTCCTTCACATTTAAGGATATTATTCTCCCTAATTTATCATAAAATTCATGTATCTCTTTCATATGCAAATATAAAGAATGTTAGTATCATCAACTTTCATGTGATCGAATGCTAATTACACTTTAAGTTGACTTGATTAAATTATCTTATACATAATAAAAAAATTTTTTTTTGCAAATCGAGATTTAAACAAATACTTGCATTTTATTCAATTTATTTATTAAATTTTCTGTATTTAATCATTTGGAAAAATATTTTTTGAGGGATTAATTTTCAATTTGACTAATGGTTCAGCTGTATAAAAGTCAATAAAATTGATTTTAATAACAATTTTTTTATACTATACAACTTTGATCTAAACTGTCATAATAAATATAAATCACTTCGATAAAATAAGTATCTGAATTGATTAGATTTATTTCAAACTGACTTTTAATTATCACATAATGAGTATTTGATGACTAATAATTTCTAATTTATAAGTTCACCCATAAAGCATATTTATTTATGCATGCATTAATTTTTCTGACTAATTCAATAAATGACATAATAATTAATACATTCATTAATATTTATTTTGTGGAAATTATTATTATGATATGACAAAATAGAATCCCCGTTTTATCAGCAATTATCATTCTCTTGATTACACCTGCATAGTCTATTATGTAGTCCATTATAGTGTACGCTGAACGAGGTTGAATTGTCTAGACAATCATCCAGTATGTCAATTTGAAATGAAAAGTTATGATTGAATATCGTTAATAGGTTAATAACTTGTAGATACAAATATAGGTCAAGTTCAATAATCTGAAAAAAGTCAGAAAAATACGCAAAGGCTACTCGAGCGGATAATGTATCTACGCCCTAGAAAAAAGACTCGGTGGATAGGGATTGGCATCTCTTTTATAAAGTTTTTTGGTATTCACCATGTTGATCTGTACTTGAATCTCAGTTCACTAAAGAGCTCTTTTTGTAGAAAAAGAAGGATGAATACATCATTGAAACAGACTAGAACATTTAAAATAAAAAATATCGTTACTTCAATCCATAAAGTTTTTACAAAAAAATATTTTTGGAGAAAAATTCAGTAAATAACGCATCATTGTTCATTTTTTTAAAATTTTGATAGGTTTTATTTATTAATTATTTAAATATTTTCAATAAAGTATTTCAAAAATTTATAAAAATTAGCCAGAATGGTTCAATAAAATATTTAATAATTATCTATTATATATTATTAAAGAGCTGAAAAGTGAAGTCATCACATACAGATAAAAACATTCTGGCTGATTTATTTTTATTGTAGCTCACTATGCATTTAGGACGGATTATCTTTATTTTCCAGCAATGTTTAAACGATTTATTAAATTTAACGATTTGGACTAAAAGGACAATTCCATAAAATTCATAATACTCCACATGGATTTCAATTTTTCTGTATGTAATAAATTGAAATACAATAACAATCATATCGAGATCACTTGACTTTACATGTACCAATCAGGAAGAAAATTTGAAACCTTTGAAATTTATTCATTTTATACATATTAAAATGAACAACAAGAGCCTTTAATAGCACAAAATGAAATTCTTTCCTCAAATCCATGACATTAAAATCACTGGAATTCACAGAAATTGATAAATAATTTTTTTTTCATCAAAATTGATCATTTATTGTGATTCACGAATTGCTGTCAACCATCAATCTGCATCATACGCAATCACTCTTAATGAAGAATTGATTGAAAATTTTTTATCTATAAAACAAATAGAATTAATAAACTCTCTACTAAATTAATTTTAAAGACAAAAAAAATACGGATGAAATCACAATATATTAATTATTGATGCTAGATGTTATTGATTTGGTTGTAATAAAATGCTTTATATTAATATAGTGGGTTATTAAGTACATAAATGCGTTATTTAATTTATAAATCATGGTAGTAATTGAATAGATAGTTTCTAATAAACTAATATAACGGCTTAGGTACGTCCGAAGGGTATCACGTTAGAAAAGTTTGTCCTGCTGGGTTCATGCTTGCTTCAACAACTGTAATCCCCTTTCAAGTTGAAGAGAGGTAGAGGAAACGTTTGCTGGTAGAAGCGGAAGTTAAGTTCACAGACCAATTAGAGAACCTAAAGCGTGAGGCGGAGTGCAAGTTAGAACTAACGATGAGTGAACAGAAACTTTTTCTCAAGTCCATCAAGAAGGATATTTAGTTGATACGTGTTGATTGAAGAGCTGTCTAGTCTTTATACTTGATAGCCTTGTATTTAGTATCGCATTCAAGCTTCTCAACTTAAGTAAAACCAAAGTTTTAACTCTTTAGCCAAAATTGAGAAGACAAACTTCGTATGAAAACTTTCAAGTTGCCAAATAGATTAATTGCTATTTTTATTAAGTTACATTGGGTAACAGTTATCTCTAGCTCTAAACAGTTTCAAGTGCCAACTTTGGTGATCTATTATTTTTTTTTGAAGGTGTTTAGGGAGAGAAGAGGGTTGAACATGTTGTAGGTTTTGTGGAATTTTTAGTAAATTGGAAGTAACTGCTGAAAAAGAGTTTTTGTGGGAAGTAAACAAGTGAATGAAGTGATTTATTCGTGAGATTTTTAATTATTTTACCTTGAAAATCAATAGGTTTTTTTTTAAAAAATAACGCAACTTCATCATACAATACTCATAAAAAATATCATTAGTTGAGTTTCATTTGTTTTCCTAGAATACATGTTTCAATTGTTTTCAAATTATTTTTTTAATTAATAAAAAATATTTCAATAAGCAAAATTCCTCTTTTAATCTGATATGTCAGTTCAGTGATTTTTTAAAATATTTTCTAGAATTTAGATTTATAAATAGACAGATATTATTGATAATTCTAGAAAATTCATTTTTTTAAATTCAATCTTTGTGAATAATTTTGTTCAGCAATTATTTTTTATTTTCTCTTTTATTTCTATTTAATTTATTGAAAAGAGCTTTCTTGAAAATACTGTGTGTCTGACTTTTTTATTACGAAAGATATTACGAGGAAAATGACATGGTCGATGTATTGAAGTAATTTCGAACACTGTTTTTGAAAGACGGAAGTAGAAGACCACCTGAAGCGAAGCCGGATGAGAGTTGCAAAAGATGAATTTGACAGACGACCAAGTACTGAAAGGTACACCTTAACAGGCATGGACATAAACGGATCTTCTCCGTCAGAAATAGAGGTAATCTTTCTTGAGGCCACCCACAGAGTGTTTAAATCACTTGGATCGGATCATGCGTCACGACCATGGAGAAGAGGCTGGTATTAAAGATCAATCATCATTGATACCGTCTCGACTTCGTAAAACAACTTACCTCTTTCAATACGATAGTTTTGATTAAATAAAAGGTTACATCTTTGTTTTGTACAGTTGTATTCTCCAACGTGCTTGTAATTCTTCCAAGTCCAGATCTTATAATAAAGCGATTTATATCTTGTTGTCGACATAAATGAATAATGACAAATAAATTGGAATATCATTTTTATATATCGAATTTTCTTCAAAATAATATTTTCATGTATTTTATTTAATATAATATTTATTATTGAATTAAATTAAATTTCGTATTACAAAAGCTCATAAACTCATATACTGTTGGTTGGTGGCACATAAACGGTTTTTTTGCTTTTCAAGTTTCATTAATAATTTTTGCATCAGGAGATAATGAACTGATCCTATAGGATCACTCAACTCGCTATTATAATAATGAGTTGAGTGCAATTTAAATAATTATTATTAATGTTTTTTTCTTTCGAAATGAAGATTATAAAATTACAATAATAATTTGTTGATATCAAGGGATTAAAGATTTATTCAATGTATATTGATAAAAAAATATTTACGTTTAAATATTCAAGTTGCTAAATAAATTTTTTTTCTAGTAAATATCAAATTTCAGGATGGTATTTTTGAATCCATTCGTCAAGACAGCACCAATCTGCATTGAAGCATAACAATGACAAATGTCATGTCAATATGACACGATGTATTACATCAATTATTCACTCGAGTATTTGCTCAATCATTATAATGAAAATGATTAAAAAAACAAATCAAACAACAGATTCATTTTCCTCAAGTACTGATAGTACTAGAGTAAAGTATGTGAATCACCAATCGATCAAAATGAATCATGAGGTTCCTTTGAATATTCATGTCGGAACGGTTTATCATGACAAGAGTTCTCTAGTTTTAGATCGTAACTCAGTCAGCCTGGCACCAATAGTACGAAACTTGGCTTTTATCCTTAACGAGTGTGTTGCTTTTCTTGTTCCTTATAGCCCAATGACGAACGTCACAAGTACCTCAAGCCGATTTGGAGTAGTTAAGCTATCATTAACTTGGTTCAAAGAGCTTACATGGTTCCATTTGATAAAGCTATTGCGCTGACAACTTGACTACATCAACCGCAACATCACTGAGAAGATCGAAGATACCTCAGGCGTTCTAATCAAGAGCTTAATCACTCTTTACTCGAGTTCTCTTGGTACCTATTGCATTTCTTATCGTGATCATTATGTATCCACATCTAGGTCCTTTTGCAAGCACTCTTTAAGGTACAGGAATGCTTTGAGTTGCAAATATCCACCGTCTCTTAACTAACTATTAACTACCTCTTGCAAACGATGGACAAAACAAACCTAATAGTATGCATGAGTATGCAAATCTTGAAAAAAGACTTTGTCTCCAAAGCTCAACAACCATGCTTTTGTTAGAATCTATTATTCAATTAGTTCTAATTTGTGGGTTTAATTAATTGATTGTCTAGGATTCTTGATAGAAAAAGACATTTTCCAATCCCAGATGAGTTACTTCTAATGTTAATCTACCTTTTTTTAAAAAAGTCAAAAAAATATATAAGCTTGAACTTAATTCATGCTACTCACCTCTGAAATTATTCATAACATGAAATGACTCCATCTACAATCTGTATCTAAAATATAGTCTAATGAATTTGTAACCTTATGCAATATGAAAATTAACACTAGAGAGGTGTTAATGTTTTATTTAGATGCTCAAAAAAAATTCAAAGATATACTTTACCAGGCTTTCCTTCTTTCTGAATGTTTTAAAAAAAGTTTGAAATAATTTCAGAACACATTTTCCTATTTTTTCTCTCTCAAACAATTATTTTTTATAATTTCAATTCAATTCAAAGTACTCCGTTTTTTTATCATTTTATTAAATCATTCGAAATATTAACCAACGAATAAAATAAAAATTGTAGTTTAACTTCAAGAACATCTCCAACCTTTCCTTTACAAAATAAATCTCAATTTCTAGGTTATTTTATCCAAAGTTTAAAAACCCATAACTTTTAAGATTTCTTCGAAAATATAGCCTGAATTATTCAGTAGTCTGACAACCGGAAGTGGACCATATTCTTTCAGTTTATCCACTATACATACATAAGTAGTACGTTACGATGCAATCACCTTTTTGCTCTAGGCATGCTTGGACACCCTCATTTCCTCTTTCATGGTATCTGTAATAGTATTTGTATGTATGTGTTTCTCGAGAGAAAAGCTATTACTTCCAGCCAGTTGCAGAATTTTCCAAGTATTTCCAATCTCGAAGTCATTTTCATTTTTTTTTCTTCGTATTTCAGCATCCAACACAAATTCACCTGATTCTGCTTTTCATTTTCAGCTGCTATTTCGTAGGTACTATGTGCTTTTAATATCAAGTTATTAAATCTCATCTTCCTCGCGCTCAATCCATTAGCTCTCTATTGTCAGCTAAGAAGATTAACAATAGAAGAGATTGAAGAATTATGATTAAAATTATTATTCTTTAGTTTATCTCTTTTCTTTCCTCAAACCCCTTTCTATCTCTTTTTCAAATATTTCCATGTTTTCAACTTCTTTCTCTAGTTGAATCCATTCTACCAAGTGAATGAAACGAGTTACGGATGTCCGCAAGTAGGTTTTTAGATTACACACTCTATTATTTTTACATTTTTTTCACTAGGTATAAACGAGACTCTTGAAATATAAATGTCGTTAATGGCTGTCTTGATGGTACTGCTTAAAGTGTAATTTTTTTCTCTTGGTTTTTTTTTTATTTTCACAGTCTCCACTTGCATTTATAAGTAAACTTCTTTAAGGGGAGCGAATAAATTCCTCGGGCAAGTACTGTATAACACTAGTAGGGTGGTTGAAGAGTAGTAGAGGACAGGAATGAGCAAATAAGAGTTGGGTACTCGTGACTGGAAGGATGTTAATTCATTCAGGTGTACCTGGTGTCATCATTACATTCTCTCTTTTATATAGTCTTGGATAAGTGTATACGTGCGCACGATTCAGAATCTCGTTGTCAAGAACATCCAAGGATTTATCTTAAATGTTAGCAAGAGCATGAACATCAGTTTTGTTAAGGTATGAATGTTGACACTCACTCTTGTAGAAGTGTTGGAGTAAATTTGCACCATGATATACACTCTTGCATATGGATAGATCTAAATGTGCTAGCATTAATGCATCCGTGGTGTTGTTGATGATAGTCTTGTCTGATCATAACAATGATTACTGTCTTCTTATACATTTAAATGAAAGATTTCGAAAATTGTATAAAAATTTCCAGAATACAAATTGGTTGATAACAAGGTTTGACTTCTAGTGGAAAAGATAGAATCGAAATAATGAGAGCGAATAAAGATGAGTGCATCACAGAGAAAAAAAAAAATAATAAAACTGGAAGTTATTATGAAAGAATATGGTTGCTGATGTGTGAAACATTGCATTTTTTTCTCTCCAATTTTACTTGATAGTTAATTGAAATATTTCAAGTTGATAAGGACATAGTTTTTTAATATTGAGATTATTATTTAGAAATTTATTAAAAAATTGTTTTAAAATTATTACATAAAATTTGAGATAATTCATGTATCATTTAAATTAAAATTTTAACATACTTTCGTATTAATTGTATTCATTTTTATTAATTCGCCACATTTTATTAGATCTTCTTTATTTAACTATTATCATACTTTTACCGAGAACTTATTTGTTCATTTTTCGTAAAAAAAATTAAAAACCAAATTCGTCCACGACTTCATTATGCTTTCAATTTTTTATGTAAATATCTTTTCTGTCGTACATTCATTAAACTATGAGAAAGCTCTAGAGGATGTAATTACGGAATAGAAATTGAGCGAAAGTGTCATCTAACATGAGTCTAATATACTCATTAAAATAAAACCCTGAGAAAAATGAAGTTGTTAATAATCCGGCCATCAAATGGCAATTTGGTCAATTAAATTAATTAGAAAGATTCATACGTGTATAATCTCTGAAATTATTTGTTCATTTTAGTCGGTGTACTTGTCTCTTAAATAATTCTGTAGAAAGTAGACAAGATGATGGTTACGTGTGCACTTGGTGGATAATTCGCTTTCTCGTCCTCCGTACACCCGGTGGAACGAAGGAGACGCTTCTTGGTAACCCCGTGATTATAGCACAAATTACAACACTATGCGGGAGAGCCAAGTCAGGCTTAAGTTAAGAGCGTCAGAAATGTCACATGACTCTTCGGCTAAAGTATATGAATTAAAGTCATTTCCGAAAATAACAGCTTACCTTTTTCTACAGGAAATTAATTGAAAAAGTTTTTTACTTCAAAAAATTAAGAGCAAAATTTTAACAAAATATTCTGCTGAACAGAGTTTTTTTGTGAAAATTATACTTCCTGCATTGTTATGAAGATGAAGTTAATTATTTTCGTTAAAATAAATTATTACTTTTGATAATACATTTAATAAGAGAAACAAAATCCCAAGGTAATAATAATACCCTTCAAATTAGAGTAGTTGGTTTCCAATAAAATCCTTATTACAGCCTCCTTATTACAGTAGTAGGGATTTTTGGAATAAATCTTCGTTAGGGGAGATTTATATTCGTCAAGATTAAACGAGTAATGAGGAATTATAAGTAACATAAAATTAATGAAATATTAAAGAAGTGGATAAGTACGAGTACAACTGGAGGAAATGCTAAGATCATTTCTGTCACTATTCTGCATCATGTTATGTTATCCTAGTATTATTGTTTTATTTAAAAATATAACGATCAAAAATGAGATTATTCTTGATGCAGGAGTATCGTTTTTTCAGTGTATACTATAATGTTACTCTCCTACTACTACCCTCCAGCTACCTTATTACTACCATAGAACTACCCATTAAATAAATAATTATTAAATGTCTCTGGTTTCATTTCCTCTTCAAGTGCCATATCAGACAAAGTTTCTCAAGAATAAAATGGGCCATATTCAAGACTTCAGAATATGGCCAGATTTAAATTACTATCCGTGTAATTTGTTCATTTTCAAGTACAGCACCTTGAAAAAAAAATTATCTACACATAATTTTTCATCACTTTCTAAATGAGATAATGATTAACTCAAAGAAAGCTGTACTAAAAAAAACACAATTATATAAAAATTGTCTTTTTTATCAATTAATTTCCTCTTTCTGCATACAAAAATATCAATCTTCACTGCCTATGTAGCAGCAGCCATTTTAAAAGAGTTAAAAATGCATATCATATTTTTTTGTTGCACACAAATTGAGTTATAAAGACAGCATTAATACTCTGAGGAACCTCATTATCTAAACTACAAGCAATTTCTATCATGATAAAAATGATTTAAAAGTCACTATTGCAAAAAGAAACATACCATTTATGTTCTTCAATTTATAATAATTAAGAATTAATGCATAATAGTGAGATGGATAGCTTTCAGGTAAATATATTCGAATAGCTTTTGTTTGTTGTGCCACCGCAATGATGAAATCCCTTATCCGCTTTGCTATTAGCTGTTTGCCATTTTGCCTCTCTAGCTTTCCCACTATCCCTTTCTATCTCATCCGTTCTCTCTTCATGGTTCGCGTAGCCCACCGGGCTTTTCTGCCAACCAACGGAGCTCTTCACAACCGTATATTCGAGTGTAATTTCAGTAATGAAAGCCCCTAGCGCGAGAAATACAACAAGCTAAACTTTTTCCTGGATAATACAGCAAAACCACAGTTGCACGATTATCGCGCCCCGTCACCACCAACACTCTACGTTGATACTAGATCCTTGTGCAATGCTAAAGGCTTTTAGAGTTCAATGTATGAGCGTTGATATACGCACGAAAGTTTCTGTAATCGTCGCGTTATCCTCACTTTAAAATACTTAACTTTATTCAGTCATATGCCATTTTTATTTAACGACTGGAATATAAAAATAAAAATAAAATTGAGTGTGACTCAAGTGGAGAAATAAAGGTACGATTATTGGACCGATGCTTTCATTAGACTGATGCAAAAAGTCCAATAAGAACTGCCTTAATGAGAAAAAACAAAAAACGTCTACCTTGGTAAATAAAATACTTGGCTTGATGTTGATTAGAATTGGTCGAAATTCCCTCATTAAAAGTGTATTTGCTATTTTTATCAAGTTTTTTTATAATGATCTTTTATTTTGCTTGGTGTGAACTTTTTTGAATTCATTCTCGGCGAAACTTTGAAGTGAACCTTTTTCCTGTCTATCTGTCAGCTTTTGCGTTAGAAGAATGAGGTTGTTTTTCTTTTTTTTTCTGTCGTGAAATATTACTGTTATGCCACATGATTACTGAAGGCGAGGATTATTTTCGCTGAATTATGCAAGGGGTTAAGAACTAGGAAAAAATTTTAAAATAACTTTTATTTTTTGAAATTGCATCTGTTCTTTATGCACTAAATTCATTTATTTATTCACGAAATTTATAATCCAATTATTTATTAAAATTTTTTAGTAAATAATTTATTACTAAATAATTAAAGAAAACGTTCTGTAGATAAAAAGTATTATTAGATGTGTTGTTGATGTATTGAAAAAAATATACAAATAATTCATTATTAAAATAATTATTGAGGATTACTTTTATTTAAAAAAAGGGTAATAAAACAATTTAGAATAACAAGAATTTTTATTTTTTTATATTGCTCTCTAGAAAATTATTCGACTATTATTTAATTTACTCCGGAAATTCATTAAAAATCCATTGAATAGAATATATTGTGTTTCAGAATGCTAATAAAAACAATGCATTCATGTCGGTTCAAACTTATTATGGAACAATGGTAATTTTGACGAGCTTCATCATTCGCAATAAAGTTAATTACATAAATAAAAATGAAATAATGTAAAGCATAGTTAGAGATACTGGAATACAATAATAATAATAAAAAAATAATATGAACGAATA
Source organism: Chelonus insularis (assembly GCF_013357705.1). Lineage (NCBI taxonomy): Eukaryota > Metazoa > Arthropoda > Insecta > Hymenoptera > Braconidae > Chelonus > Chelonus insularis. Next base: position 420,297 of record NW_023276510.1, on the reverse strand, counting down.
CTGTTGTAAACAAATGTTTGTTGGATATACTAAAAAAATGAAAAAATGATTTATGTAATAATACCATACTGCTTACTCATGAAGATACTGTCGCTTATACTCCAGTGGGATGTCTTTATGATATGGAAAAGCAGGAAATGAGAAACAGAAAATAGAAGGAATAAATAAATGTGGGAAAAGAGATTTATGCTTTACAAAAGTCCCTGTGGGCGTTCTCTCAAAATGGTAGGACAAAAAAAGCAGTAATGGAGTTTCACCGTTTTTCCAACTGTTCTTCTTTATATAAGCCGATGAAAGCTCAGGCTCTCAATATTGGTACCACTCTGAATGCCCGATATTTACTCTGTTGCACCCGGAAGGGTACGCATTTTGTGATGAAATAATACAAAACATTGTTAGAGATAAAACGATCAAGTTGTGCTTCGGTATGAATCGAATACTTTCTATATTCTTTATTCACTTTTTTTGTTTTGAAACCAAGTTGATATCGATAAGATTGATTTCGATTGAAAAATAAAAACTCGAGAAAAAATTCCATTCGATTCTACAAGTTAAATGATTGAAGTTTATTTTGTAATTAAAGTTTTCAAGTCGATTCATGATTTATTGATACTTTTTTTATTTCAAATGCATTCCCACTCTCATCAGGGATCACTTTTCCCTTTAAAGTTGGTTGAGGTAATTTCATTTATTTTATAGTATATTGTCATAATAAAATCTCACATGGGAAATTGAGCTTTTTGCAAAAAAAATTAATTAAAATAACTTAACAATAAAAATAAAACCATTTATAAATAATTATTTATTGATTTTATTTGAAACAAAAGTTTATTCGATAAATCATAAAGTGACAAAAGTATGTCATATATTTAGTGATATCGTTTATTTTTAATGCAATTTTTTATTCTATTGTAAAACAAAAACCAATTAATGCATTGACAACTCTAAAATAAACCAAAAAAAAATTTCATATATTTATCAGTTTTTTTTTAAATCCATTCCACTTTACCAATTAATTATTGTATTTTTTCTTTTTCAGATCAATCATTCTGTACAAAGTAATGCATCTTTTATGATTGGAATAAATAGCACTGATGTAGTGTTCCATTCTTCCTAATTGATGAGAAATTATTTAAATGGACTCATCTGAAGAATCACAACTGAAATCTATTCATAACCGTGTAAGATCGTATGTGCAATTTATAAATACAACAAGTTACAACGTCGAAGTTTATTGGGTTAACTACGAAGGTCAAACTGTATCATATGGTATTCTACCACGATCAGCTTCATTAAATATCAATACTTTTGTCACTCACCCATGGATTTTTGTCGAAGAAGAAACGAAAGACAGGTAAATACTTGAGGTACCATTTTTTAAACTCCTTTTAAAGTCAATTGAAAGCTTTATTGAATAAGTAATAACTTCTAAAAATGAAAGGTCGCAGAATTGGAGAGTAATCAATTATAAAAGTTGCAATGTGTAATTAAATTTTTCTACATTTTATTGATCTCCTTTTAATGATACCTTTGATAATAAATCTTCTTAAAGATTTGACCCCAAATTTGCTATTTGACGAGACCTCAAACGATTTTCAAGTTTTACTTTACGGTGGAAAATTTGTAAAAGTGCTGAATAATAAAATAAATAGAGTGAGAATAATTTTTATAATAAAAATCTAAATGGCGTAAAAAATTTCTGTGCTAAAAGCTGAAAACTTAGACACGGCATTTTTTTCAGCGACTTGTCAGCAATTTAGATTTTATTTCATGAATTTCACTGACTGTTAGATCGATTCAGAGCAACACGAAAGAGGTCAGAGCCTAGATATAAACATGAAAGATAAAATAAATGATCATAAAACTAGTAGCAATTGTACATAGTATGTCTACTGATATATCTGAAGTAATAAAATATTAATCTTGATGATATTTTGTAGAATTTATTCATCAATATAAAATGAACTTTATTGAAATGAGTTTGAAAAATGGTTCCAACAATCAATTTGTTTAAAAATGTAACATAAATAAAAGATACATGAACATGTATCTTATCATTTACTATTGTCGTAAAAATAGTGTAAGGTCTGATATGTTTTAGATTTATGGTCGAGGGCAAAAATGTTTTCTTGCCACAACCCTGGTTTGCTCGTTACGTAGGTATGCCAGAGAATCAACGGCCTCAAAGGATTGAGAGAGTCCAAGTTTTTATCACATTGCCCATCTATTCGTTACGCGATATTTCCCTAAGAGTGATAAAACGTCTTCTTCGTGACGACGTTCACGCTTTTAAACTCGATATACCACTAAGCCTTCAACTGGAGTTAGCCTCAATGCTGCCCAAGAAGAGCATTCAAGCGAATCCCTGACATCTAGTAAAACCATCACGTCCTCGTTGCTATGAAAGCGGATTATTGAAGGTCATAAACTTCCAATCCTTTTGATGTTGATTTAATAAAATAATTTGGAGATCCACGTTATCTACATACTGGATATTGGGTAAGTTGATGATTAATTATTATTTTGCGTGTTATTTATATATCTTTCAGCGTTTGAAGTGATGTTTTCATCTTTTTTAATCTGAATAAAAAAAATACTTGACTATTTCGTAGAATAAATACTCAGGAAAATTTAGATTGTTTCGAAAACAAATAAAAAAAAACAATCGTAAATACAACAAAAAATTTTTTAGTATCATGGAATTTTAAAAAAAATCATTTCTATAGAAAAATTTTTTAGCATAGTAGGGTACTTTTTGTTCTTCCGACAAATACAGAAAATTTTTTTTTTTTTGAATTTACGATGGGTTCATTAATTACCATTTTTTTTTATACATTAAAAGAATAAAAAGCTTTTCCGGGAAATCTGTTCTATAAAAATATTCTTTTACTCTTGCAAAATAAACGTGGTCGTAAGTTACTAGTTATTTTTTTTAGACATACATGACAAATGAAGTAGAGAAAACTCCTTGAAACGAGAATTATTTCAAATATTGATAGAAACAATTGATTCATTGTATTTAACTACAAACAAAAAATAATGTAATACTTGGTGTGTGAATGTTATAAACAAATGGCAATTATTCCATGTAAGTACAATGAAATTTCATTACTCGCAGGAATACCGATAAAATTCTTCAGAAGATATAAATTTACTATTTGCTTGGAATTACGTAAAAATAAAAAAAGCATAAAAAAAGCATGAAATAAATATAAAAAGGACGAGCAAGTTTGGCGTCGTTTAGAAAAGCTAGTCACGCTAGTTCGATCGTTCGTTCAGGGAGTTCGAGAGGCGAGAATCGAATAAAATTCACCAGCCCTACATCCTTGTCCTTGTCGCCCTTATCGCAACAGTTCTTGTGGCATCGGTCTCTATATGTCTACCTAAGTTTCTGTCCAGTCACGGACGAGCAGTCTTGCGACGCGAATGAAAAGTTTTCACATCTAAAACCCGTAAGACTTACCAAAGACTCAAAGACTTTCATTCGAGACACGCGTGTGTGTTCACGGGCTTGAAGCGCGCCCCTTTCAACATCACGTATATTGGCAAAAAATATTCCTAAATTAAATTTTTTTTCTCTTTTTGTATTTTTTTATATCTTCAAATGGCGAAACATCATATTTTTTTATCTTGCACAAAACATTTATCGAATTCAACATACCATATGGGCTCTTACCCAAATACAACAATGGACCAATTTCGGCCATTATTTATTGCAGACTATTTTTCATGATTTTATTATGAATAAAATAATAGAGAAATACAATTAAAAAAAAATACGATCCAAACAAAATAGTACTTGGAATATTTTTGAGAGATGTCTCAGTATTCTCAACTGTGAAGTGCGCGGCATACTCTAGAGAATTCGAGAAATTGAGAATAATGTAGTTTCAGACTTGTTCACGCGAATCTCGACCGTACGTTAGATACGTATATATATATATATATTTATTTCTCAACAAGACTCAGCACACATGAGAGAATGCCGAGTTCATCGTAGCATCTGCTCAGACACTCGTTAGGGTATTCCACGAGAGTAATTTCAACCGTAAATTTTCAATGGATTTTCCACAACATTCTAATTAGCTTTGGTTTTCTTACCATTTACCTTCATTATTATTTTAAAATACATAATTTCATTAAATCCCAACTGTTGGTGTTTTATATTCTTTCTTTAATCTTCGGAATCTTTTTGTTTGTTAAATGGATCCATTCATCTGTGCTACTGTAAATTGGATCAAAACATTTATACCCAGAAATAAAAAACCCAATTTATCTACGGTTTCAAATATTAAAACTATTTCATGAGTATTCAGGCTATTGCTCTAATCGGATCACATCCACATGAGTCTTATGATGAATAATTGGCTGGAACATTTATGCATGATACTAACAAAGTTGTTGGGTAAAAATTATTCTTGTAGTTAGGGTAAACCGAAAGCTAATTAAATAAAGGGGAAAAAATCTAATTTGTGGTAAACATTATTAAATTTAAGGCAAACATCTTAATTTGATTCAATTTTTATTTTAAATTTAAATTATTTGTATTATAAATGAAGGATTTTTTTACTACTTCAATTTTATTATCTTTAGTCAACTCTTAATATAAGAGTAATTTTTACTCTAAACATTTTTCAGTGTATCAAAAACACTTTTGATTTATTTTGATATTAAAATAAGGATAAAAATACAGTTTCTTAGCCATTAGGTATTTTACAGACAAAGTCGATAAATTAGTAGTATAGAAAGTATGTGAAGAGAATTTAAATGCATTATCATGGTCGTATGTCTAGCAGTGTCGTTGACTTTATCACCTCTACATAATACCTATACGTATTCATCTGACTATTACGCGATATCTATGTTGTCAGTGATTCTTTCAACCTTTGTGAGATTCTCTACAAAAGGTTAAACATCAGAAATTTAATCGAGATTTTATCACATCTACAATACAGTTGATGATATAACAAAATTTATTGTGATAATACAGTCGATTGGAGATTATTGGCTGACAATCATTTTTATTCAATTTTATTGTTTTTTAATTTCTATTTAGTTAGCAAACAATAGATCTTAGAAGATTGAAGTGAAAGGGTTTGAATGAAGAAATTTATTTTCACAGAAGAGAATATCATCTTGAATCATCTCCAAGAATATCAGTTTCTTGCAACTAAATAATGTTTCAAGGAATTTTTAGAACGTTTATATCATATTAGTATTCTGATGTATGAGTTTAAAGGGCTTGTCTAAGTGTCTTAGAACACTTGGCATGCACCTGCATCGTGTAAATGTAGTAGTTTGATCATGTAAGAGGAAATTGCTTTATGCTTGTCAGGAAGTTGAAGCAAAATTTTCGGATTAAAAAAGAAAAAAAATACAAACCTTTTAAAACATTGATTAAACTTTTAAAATAAAGGACATTTTTGTTTTTATTTTATGTAAAAAATTCATCATTATTTTTGATTCTACAACGATTGCAAAGTAATAGGTTGTTTCGATAATATATTGAACTGTTGATAAAAATAAATTGCAAATCCTTAGAACACGATAAATATTTTTTAGCCTTCAGACTAGAAAATAAAACTGATTGTAAAAAAATTATTTACCGGTACAGTTCACGACAATCGTATAGAATATTAAAAATACCTGCGATTAAAAAAAGAGGCAAAATGTTGTTCTGTAACAGAGTACAAATACACGAGTCTTTTAATCCAATAGAGTATTAGTAAAACATACAAAAACCGTGGCTGTGAAAAAAAGAGTCATGCAAAGGATATAATGTTTATTCCGACAACGTGGGTTATTTATAACTCGTCAGAAATAAAAAAATCCTTTCATTACTTTATACAATAATTCAAGCAGTAATGTAAGAATTAACGAATCTCCTCATGTTTTATGGAGCAATAAAACAGAAAAAGGATCCCGAGGAAGTGCGAAGAAGAATGGCAAAAAGTATAAGAGAGTGAAAATAAAAAGGAACCAACATTGACAAAATTAATTCCTGACTTTTATTTTACTCAGAGACAAGGACATACGCGAATTCAACGAGCGTGAAGATTAAATAGGCGACCAGTGTGTCAAGTCCGCCTCAATGAATGAGTACCAGTAGTTCGTTGGTGACTTTCAAGGGAGTTACACCAAGAGAAAGAGAAAATCTAATTAGAGAATACAAAGTTCACCAACTATATACCAGACTAGCCGAGGTGTTACAGGCCAGCACGAGGGCGAATATTTCTAGACTATCTCTGTCAATCGATAATTAGTAATTACTAGACTGGAGAAGCCGAATTAATCGGATACCTTTGGATAATAGAAGGAAAGTATTTCTTTCTTTCTCAGCTCTTAAATATCGATTAACTTTTTCACAATCTTTTATCATGAAATCACCGTATACAAAAGATATTTCTTTCCATCACCGATTTTTTTCTCTTTATTTTTATTTATTCCTCCAATAGGATTTACCGGTTTATGGAAAACTTGAAAAACAGAAGAAAAAGGAAATAAGAATAAAATATTACACAGAGAATTCAGAATAGTCTTCAATCTAAAATCAATATTTTTTAAAATATTATTTATTTTATTGTATCGTCATATTATTATTCAAAAATTTTATTAAATTTTATTCAATGTAGTGAATAAATAATATTTAAATTTTACAGTTGACCTGATTTACACAATAATTTAACTAAATGATTTATTTAATTAATATAATCATTTCATTCTCTTCATATGTAGAATTACGTGTAAATTTTAAATTGCTCGTAACTTCATTTCTATTTGGTAAAAAAACAAATCAGAATTAAATATTAAACAATTTGTACATATTTTACATCATTAATATTCATTTAATAGTATTATATGAACTTTACGTTATTTATAAAAGCGATAAGTTATTCAATATTTTAACATAAAAGTATTTTTTTTACCAGAGATTACTCGAAGCTTTCTTTTAATCTCTAAAAGTAAAACAAATAATTTATCAACTGAAAAATTTTTTTGCTGAAAAAAAATATTGAAAAATACTAAAAAGGTGAATAAAAAAATAATAATAAACAAGCGTATAGCACCGAAGAGAATGAATAGATTGCATCTCAGGACAAAGGTTTTGATGATTTATCCTCTGAGGGAGAAAATTTATGGAAAGTAAATGAAAAAGGAGTAAGATTAGCAAGATAGCAGGTATGGAAAATAAAGCGTTAACTGAAAGACACACATCAGAATAATGGAGGAGTAACAACGTAGTGGTTGGTTTGATCCCGCGGGTCACGAGTTGAGCCGTAAAATCGGTTGAAGGCTGCAGAGCAACAACGAGAGTGCGGAGAGACTATGGAAAGCTCCCGCTTGGCTCAATATCGTTTATTCGTGGCTGCCTAAACGCCAGGACACGCTATCGGCTCGTAGGATACATTATTCATGCACGATAAAGTATTCCCTCGACGCAACGTTGAGGGCTTGCCCGTTTGGTCAGGCATGAGCATACATGCACGTGTAGCTATAGACCTCATATGCTCGTTGAAAGACGAAGAAAGAGAGATACATATACGATGTATGTTTAACTGTGTATGCTTAATTAGAGCTGACCCTATCACTCGCGATATCACGGACGAGCGTGTTCAGCAAAACGTTAACGAACTGGCAAAGATCGAGAACTTTGTGTGTTTTATAATTGAACTGTTGCATGTCAAGACACTGGAGAACACCTCGCAGACTTATTGGAGTAAAGAGAAGGAATAAGAAATAATGAAAAGCTGCTTAAGTGGGTTGCAGTGAAAAAAAACCATCTGTTTATTTGTTGAGAATTTTTGACGGAAATATCGTCACTAGGAAAACGTATATTTCAAACCTTCTAAAGCCTCTTGGCATTTCCCTAAAGCTTGCAATATTTTCGCAAGTCTGGTGTGGCATATTTCGTTCCAATATCCAGGGAAATACGTGAGTACGAATTGCGAGCAACACAAAATTCTGAATATGCGAGTAAAAAAGACAATACATTCGATTTTTGTTGAGAAATTTTCTTCTTTTTTTTTTTGGTTGCATTCAGCACTATTTTAGTTTTCGCCAACTTTTGTATCATTCACCTCATTCCTATTCCGTTATTCTTCCTTGCTTTTGGAAAAACGAGTTCGTTACACATAGGACAACTTTAATACGATCTCCAGAGAATTTTATGTTTTCTTGTATTACCTTTTGAGTTTTTACATGACAAACATTTTTATGTCTTTTTTTTCTCTCGAGAATGTCTTTTTCAGATTTTTCTTTTTTTTTTTTTCAATCTTTGAAATGTCTTTGCCTTTGAGAAAAGCTCAACGTTACTTAAATTTTTTCCTTAATACTTTGTGCTTTTTTTGACATTTATTCTGACATTCTCACTCATGTTTATATTTTGCAAAATTATTTTAATATCCATTCAAATTTTTCTTCTTGCCCTTTTTTCTTCCGAGATCATTAAAATTTTTATACATCATTGTAAGATAATTCTCATGAAGTAGTTATTTTAATTGAATTTATCGTGCATTTACAAAACTACATAAATGAGCTTAGAGTTCTTTCAATAGCAATTGGTATTCTAGAGTATAAAAAAAAGCTCTTGTAACAATTTATTATTGTTGAATAGAGTTGAAAGGTTTCCATATAATATAGATGATCGTAAAATGGTATAAAATATCAAACTATCTAGCAAGAAAAATATTATATGAATATATTTAAAATTGATTAAAAGTGGAGCAAACTATAGAATCTTATGGTTTTTATAGTTACTATAAATTCTCAAATAAAAAACTCTTAAGAATCTCTTTAACCTTTAGTTTTTATATATATCTTGAAAAATAATTATTTATAATTTTCTTAAAAATTTTTATGCTGCTACATTGTGATAAAATGGAATTCATTCATGCAAGTACATAAAATGTGACAAAAATAATTCAAGGTATCATTTGATGTGTGCTAAAAAAATTCTAAATCTTTCATCAGTATTTTGTAAATAGAACTTGGCAAACCCGCTCGATATTGTGCTATTCTTTTTCCATACCATTGACGTGGTACATTTGTTTTTAGATAAAAGCTCTATTGATTTAAAATAAAAATGATCAAGAATTTATCGAAAATCACTTGTGAACTCTTGGCATTATTGTAAGAGGTAGATGGCTAAGATATCGTTAGTCTAAGAGAGTCTTGCTAAAAAGGTTCTGTCGTGACATAAATATTGCGATACCTTGGAGCTTAGTAGTAAATAACTAAAGTCAATATCGTTATTTTGTACCTTTAATAATTTTAAGTTCGTTTTTTTTTCTATCAACAAAAAGCACATATTTTTTATTAATGATATTGATTACACTAGTAATCAATAAACATCATTCACTATTATTTACAGTCTCCAAAGAATTTTTATCTTTGCTTTTTAGTGTTTTTTCTAAAAATACCTTTTTCTGCTATATCATAAAAAGTGCTGAATGCTTTACTCTTTATTATTACACTTTCTGCAATCTTGATTCTAGAAACTTTTTCTTTCCAACTCTGCTTATATTGCACTCTAGTCTAGACTATTTTTTTATCTATTCTTTATGATTTAGTTGTTCTATACTTTAATAGTATTTTCATTATTAATTATATTTTCGTGTGAAATGTTTTAGATGTATCTTCACAGCATCTTTCTCCTTTATAAACCACTTTGAGCTTCAAAGAATTTTTTATATTCATTTATTCGAACGTTTTCGTCATAATTATATCATTTTGCAATGTTAATATGAAGTTTAATCTTTTTCCTGTACAAGGATAGTTTATAGAAGAACTCTAAATTAAAGAGTTGGCAAGTGTCTTTATGCCATCGTCTTGCATACACAAATTATATTAATTTGACTACTCTCGTACCACATGAAAACGACATTACAGACATCAACATATAAATTTCTGTAGTCTACTAACAAGGTAAAAGATGCAAGATGAGACAGTTCTATAGACTGACACGTTATATGACTTTTCGTAGACATCTCGCGTGCAAGTTTAGCTGAAGTCGTGTGACATGACGCGATGTGTTGTGAACTTGGAAGTAAAACAGACAAATAAATACACGTGTGTATTATCTGAAGCCACTGAATAGAACCGCAATTCTTTATGTCAAGTAAGCATATGGATTTGATTCGTTAGTATACCAACACTTTCGCACTTTTATTTTTTTGTTTTCGTTGTAAAAATTCCACTCTTTGCTTCTGTATCTTATCTTATCAAGTCTTGGAGGAAACTTGAAATTAGATTTTCAATGAAAAAAGTTCAATCAACATTTTTTTTATTATTTTTCTTGTTAAATAACTAGTAACTAGTGAATAAACTAAAAAAAAAAGTCATAAAATTTAAATAGAAATAAGTGGAAGCAATAGATGAAGGTGAGAGGTTGTTACCGAATAAGATTTACAATATCCTATAACAACTTGAGAAAAAATAAACACATTTTTCAATTAAAAATTTATATTTTCGATAAAAAATGCAAGAAAAATTTTTTTTATAAAAAAAACTCTAAAACGACAGTCAATAAGTCAAGTTTTTTTACTATAAAAATAAATAAATCAATAGCAATTCTATAAATAGAATATTAAGTCTGTAAAAACTATTCCTTTTGAATAAAAATAAACTAACTGTCCTAAATAGTCTTCACAGTTGCTTCAGATCCTCTTTAATTATTTTTTATCTCGAAGATCCCTTTACTTTTCCTTATTTAAAAGTAAATTATACAACTGTTACTTTACGCAATATATTAGAACGGAATACCTGTAATTGACATGATGACAGAATTAATAAAAAAACTTGGTTTCATTTCTACTGATGCCACAATGTTTAATCATCTGAAGTTAAGTAATAATAGGCAGAAAAAAAAAGAATTCTTTAATTTATATATGAGTATCTTGCAACAAAATTTATATTAACAGGTTGAATAATATCGTGGCTTGAATCTTCTTTTCCGCGAGAAAGCAATTCTGGATTCATGATTGTTCCAATCGTCGACACTGTTTTTCATTCCATTTTATCTCTCACACCATCTATCCACTATGTCGACTAATTCCTTTGAAATCCAACGAATTCGCTGGAGAATATATTATATGGTAATGTCTCGACAGGATATGAACTCCTTGGGTGAATTCAAGCGCTTTCGACCGTATGTTTTACATTATTCCAGTGTATCGCTATTTCTGCACTTCCGCTTGTGAAAGAACATTTGCAAACTGACTTCTTGAGGTGTTTGAATCCGTGTTGGATCTTAGATCCACATCTCTACTGTTAGTTACACCAATAATTATTACTCTCGAAAAAAGAAACCATGATAATCACTGCATAACAATCTGTTTTCAAGTTATATCATCATCACTGAATCAGTATCTTTATTAGTACTGCAAATGATGAATATTCACTGACTTATTTTTGGAATAATGAATGAATGGATACCAATTCAAGTGTCATCAAAAAATAATCAATCAAGATTTATCTTCTTTCAATTCAAGCAAACATTTCTCATAATATTGAAGGTTTTTTTTATTAATCAGAATCGAAAAATGAACAGAAAATATTTTTTTAATCAAATCACAAAATATTTGAATGAAATATTGACTGCAGAAGTTTTTTTTTCCATCAAAAATTTTTTAATGCAGCTATTTAATTAATAAAAAATCATCCATTAAGCCGAAAAAAATGGTCAATTGTTCATTTAAAATTTTCAAACATCTGCAAATTAAATACAATTAATTATTATAACAAGCGATTACTAATGGAATGAATTAAAAATTTTTTCAAAGCTGCATTGTAATATCATTAATTTATGACATTCATTCCATTCCAACAATTCATCAATGATTTGGAATGCACCTCATCACCATAAAATAATATTAGTAATCTCTTACAATATTATTATGTTCCATAATTGAATCAACGTATGATGGATTTGTAATTATGTTTAATTTAATTATCAATAGCATTGTTACCCCCAATAATCTTCTTAATTAATTTTTGTTATTATTAATATTAATATTTACCTCAACTTAAAGTTTTAATCAAATTCCACTCGAACAAATTTCCTGTCGTCATGATTAAAATAACTTCTTTTTTTTCTATTTTTCCATTTTCTAATATACATATAATTCCAAACAATTTTTCCTCCTTTTTTATATTTTGTTCCTTCAATTTTTCCATACGACTGAAGCCAGACTGGGCAAAGATTTCAATCACATTCGTTGGTCATATCGGTCGACAAAAATAAAAAAAATAAAGAATTTTATTAAAAATTTCTTGTTACATCATTCTTTTTATATTCATTGATTCACACTAAACCAACAAACAAACTTGAAAGCATTAAAAGCTCATATTCAGGTAACTAAGTGCAAAACTTGGAAGAAATTTAGCTGATAAAAAAAAGAATTTTTTGCTTTTGTAATTTGTCAGAACTTTCTTCATTTTTATTCTCCGATGCACATTTTAGCCATCACCGTCATTTTTTTCTCTTTTTATTTTTCTTTTCTTCGATTCTCTCACGCTTTAGCAATCAGAGCTTGGACCACTGCCAGTCAATTCCACGACCAGTGGTAGTTGTAGAAACGTAGCTCCAGTCGCGTCGACTCGAAACGCATTTACTTTCCTTGTGGTTATTTTTCCTAGACCGGTAGATTCATTTCCACCAACTCTATGTTAAATCAACGCAGAAGGTCTGGGAAAATTGTTTCCGGGTATAAAGAGCCAAGCGATGAGAGTGTCAATTGAATGAACGAGTCGACTGACATAGATGTATTATCACCACCTGTGACATTGGACCATCAACAATCTTTATTTGTCTTTCACTATCAGCAGCATGATAAAATACTCATGAAAATAAAATAAGAAAAAAGAATAATGTTAGCAACTTTGGGGCTCATGCATCACGATAGAAGCTGGTCCAGGTTTCGTGGCTAGCCACGAGATTGAAGAAAAACCAACGAATCCTCCACTGATTACTTTCTCTTTTCGGTTGCAGTTTACTAACCAGAACTTAGGTGAAAGACTTTCAAAGGGCTAACAGCAATACCACTTAGTTTAGTAGATAAAAGGAAAAAAATACTTGATAAAGACCTTTTTCTTTTTGTCGTGTACGCGACGTTTTCTCGTTAGCACCAATTAACTTGCTTACATTCTTCTCCACATCGTACTAGCAACAAAAAGAAAATAAGAAAACCATTTAATGAAATCCTCATATTATACATTGTACAAAAGTTGTTTTTAATATTTATTTTGTAGACATTTGAATTTACTCTGTACTAATTTGCATTCTTATAAACGTTTTCCACATAATTACCTTTTTATTCTTATAATTAACTTACTACACCATTTTATTACTATTTTATTCGTTTAGCTGTACACATCCTTGGAAAAAAACTCAAGAGATATTTTTTTCATGGAAAGTATCCATCAATATCAATTGTATCAAACAATGCATATCATTATTATGCTGTAAAAATACATCAGAATAATTCAATAATCAATTTACTTTAATATTACCTCGGAAAAAATGACATTCTCTATAGAAATTTTTTTTTGTTGAATAAAAGTTAAATTTTATTTAATTACTGAACATCTAATCAATTAAAAATCATCTAGCATTTTTAAATTAATTATTTCTCTATTATTATTGTCAAACGACATTAAAGGGCTTTTAAGTGGTTCAGTTTAACCCAGTTTTGAAATTAGCAAACGCCAACATGTTCAAATTGATTTTATTGATCAGGAAGTTTTCCAATATCACTATATAAAATGTGCTAAAAATAAAACCCAAGATATTTACCATTCTCTTCCTATAAAAAATAAATTGAAAAATATATGCAATCATGTATGATGCTGGTGCCAGGCTTAACCATAAAATTTTACTGCTGCACCCATTCAATAACGAATTACTCACAATTGAAGTATCCGTATCTAAAAATTATTCTTTATTAAGCTCCCCTATCCAAACTTGTCTTAGTTGTTTATTCTTGGTTACTAAATCAATTCTTCATACTACTAATTTATTTATCATCCATCATGCTTGGCATCTAACATAACACATCAACTTCTCTTTTATAAATATATACAATTAAGTTTAACTCATAAATAAGCATAAAAATAAATTTTGATCAAATAGATAAACCAAAATAACTACCTATAGGTAGCTACCAACATCAATACATCCAGTGGTACATTTTTTATTGCAAAAATAAATTTAGTTTATATGATTTTATCTTATTTTCAAGTGCTACAAATCGAGGTTATAAAACATAAATAATTTGAAGCCCCAAGCTCCAAAGTTACATTTCACAAAGCACACGTGTACTAGACCTACAAGAACCTCGTGAATTTAACATTTCCCTTGACGTGATTTTCCTTTTCACCAATGGAACATTTCTCTCCAAGTGTTCACCTCTCCAAGTGACAAATCACACGAGTATTGACAGTTGCATTGTCGCTTCGTGAACGCACCTACACAAACCGCATAGCTAACAAGCAAGAGGTCACGACGCACCAATGTCGCATATAGAACGTGCTCCAAATGACAGTAGCAACAGCAGCAGTATAACAGTAACGAGCGCGGCTGTAAACCAATGTACAATATCTATGTCGCATAGAATCTCTCGTGCTTGCAACGTTTCAATGTGGTCAGTCTCATTAGTTTGCCAATTTCTATACAGCCTGAATTCCCTCTGTTGAGTTTCGTTTTCTATTTATTTTGTATCAATGGTTTAACACACTCGTTTTGATTTGACTCTATTTATTATCAGTTTGAACTCGCTAATTATTTAACAGCAAGTTTAGATTTGATAACATCCAGGATATGCTTTAATTGATCAACAACAGCCAAGAAAAAGATTGAAATTGAAACATGAATTGAAAAAAGCTGAAAGTCATGAAGAAAACTTGGGCTTAATGAAGTTACTGATGTATCTCTTAATCTCCATTACATTAAATTATTAAAAGATACTAAACTTTATTTCATTAATTAATTCGTATTCATTTTTATTTGTTTTCATTCAAATCTCAAGCATCCACTAAAAATTCCTTCATACTTAAAAGCTTGGTCTAATTTGTTATTGAGTTATTTCTAGTTATTGCTTATAATAATTCTCCAATGTCAAGTTTTTATCAAAATCTTTTTAACGTCATTATCAAGTTTTAATATATTTATTTTATCCAATTTCTTTTGGTCCAGGTGGGTGTAGTCAGTGTCATTCACTTCTATACAAAACAGAAATGAATAGACTTCAAGATTCTATAATGGTGGGTTTGTCATCTATCATGAACACACTTAATATGAAAAATACCACCCGTGGGTTAGTGTTACGCCCCGAAAAAATCATTTATAAAAGTTCTTCAGGCGTTTTATCGATTTTTTTGGGGGGTAAAAAAGTTTTTGTTCATTATATAGACACTGTAACGACTGTGGCTTCTGCTAATGATTCTTCAGACCTTATATTTAATGACGAATCGAATCATATTGCATTTTATTCACATTCGACTACTTTAATAAAGCTATTATTTTTTTTACTTCCCCTCTTTATAATTCTCGTTTTTCTTCCATTCTTTTTAAGATCACATTGCAAAAAATTAAACGAAAAGAATATTTCAGTATGCCCTTTAATTCTAAAGAGAAAATCAATAGAAAAGGATTACTTATGTTGAAAAATTTTAGCAATTAATTTCAAATTTATAATTAATTTTATTGAGTTTGGAGATCAATATATTCTTTATTGATTAAAAAATTGGAAATGAAATTATCGAATTATTCAGAGAGACAAGTAATTAAACTCTTGATGAAGTAACAGAGTTTTAAAATAGCGTTGAAATGTAGTCTCAATTCGATAATTTCCTCGAAGAATTTTTTCTAGGCTACAATATTTACCTATTTAGGAGATCACGCGATCTCTCGTCACGTCATGACATGTCATATGATCTCTAAATTACACTCGAGTAGTAAACGGTATGATTTCGAGTAGCTCCTTGAAATCCCTCGAGAGTGCCTAGATCGTGTTGAAGGGATTACCAGAAAAATAAAAAATTGGCTTTTGCAAAAAGTCTAAAGAGTTAAAGAGGAACGCTCATGAAAAGAAATCTCAATGTAATTACCGGTACTCAATTACCAACTTCTTTCTGTTTAAACCAAAAGTATTCTATACTTTTGTTTCGTTTCTCTTATTTATCAGTGATTAAAAATTAATTGAGTTTAATTAGTCTATTATCTTTCACATATTTCACATAAGTAATAGCAATAAAAAAAAACCAAAACAAATTTTTGTTAACAGTATTTATGTAAAATTTATTCATTTTTCAGCATAATTGGCTTAAGAAATATTATTATTTCAATTATTACACTAATTTAAATAATAAAAATTCATTTTGGCTCGATAAAATATACTGCAAGTATAATTTAATAATAAATATAACTGAATAATAGATAATTTTTTCCTATTTCCATATAAATGTCAAGAATCATAACATTTTATCGATACAAATTTGATATAACTGATTAGAAACTCTTTCAATCGGTAAATAAATAATAAAAAAATTTAATATATAGATACATTGATCGTATTGTTGCCTGGGGAGTTCTAGGGCAATCGAACACATCCAAGCTGCATCTGATTACAAGAGGGAATTCTAGACCACGTGGCATCACCACTACACTTACCAAGCTTGTTTATCTATTTGCTAACTCTACCTAAGGGCTTTGCTCAGGATAGAAAACCCAAATGTGATTGTACAAAACCAATAGATCTATAGTGTAGCCAAAGTTTAGAATTAATTGTTGACTAATTCACTGTTCATTCGCATTTATCACTTACTTCTAACTTTACATCTTCCTTCCGTTAATTGTATGTCACTTACATTCATTTAAAAACAATTATTTTCAAGCATAAAAAACTGAAAAGAAAAACACTTTATCGATAAATTATTTGCATCTCAACTTCATTTTTGTGTTATTTATTATTTCATTCGTTGAATAAATCATTTCGATATCTCTATCAAGTGTAATTACACCGACAGGAGTTAGTATTAAAAAATGTTGGAAATAGAAAAAATGATTTCTGTCACGACATCTAGAGACATAAATGGATGGTTTGTGATTACCTATAACATCGATCTAATGCTTTAAAAAAAGCAGAGATAGTAATCTCATGATAAAATAGCTCGAACAATTGTCTATAGCTGTAGAACATTCGTCCCTAGGTCATGTTAATTCGCCATGGGTTGTCGTTCGTTTAGGCAACGGTAAATCGCGACGATCCATCGTGGTCACGGCGGAGTTGGACGTCTCGTTCATCACGGAAGGAAAACGGATGCGTTCGTGAGTGCAACGCAGAGAATAGGGAGTGCGGAAGTGCAGGAACAACGAAGCACACAACCACACAGCAGCATCGTAAGCTTTATACAGCAATAGTAGTAGGTCCAATAGATTGTTGTTCACCAGTGAAAAGGGGAATGAAGGAAAGGTCTTTTTTCAAGTACACGCGAACTCGTTATTAACCTAAACTTTTATTTCCCTCCACTTTTTAATCATTTTTTCTAGTTATTTCATATTCTTTTTTGTCATTTTCTCTCTCTTCGTAATCTGTCTTATGCTTTTTTTGTTATACTCTATCAGACTGCTCCTACTGTCCGGTTGTTCGCTTTATACCACTGACTTTTCCCTTGCGGCGCTTTCGAGAATGAAAGTTTTATTGGACTATTTGCTATGCAGATGCTCCGTTGAGGATTAAAGCCACTAGCTTCATCCCCAAAGATAGCAATTACTCGTTTTTCTGATAATTATTCGTTTATGTATTTTCATTATTTAATATAATCATTCGGGTTTGGTCGATTGATATTTTTTTTTGTCGGTGAACTGAGTTGACCTTTAATCTAAATTGTGCAATGAAAACAACGCGCTTGGTATATTGTTTTTATATAGTGTAAATATGTGTCACCAGATATGGAGTTTTAATTATAAGTTTTAATATTCGGAGCACATGTTGACAGTGTAAAGTTGCAATGTTACGAAGATTGGTTTTATGTTGTCGTTTTTTTATATTATTTTATACATAAATTAAACTTTATTACTTTTCTTACCTTAGTATAAAAAAATTAATTAAAATTATTTCATGATAATGACATTTTGATGTTTGTAGTTTGTATGACATCTAAAATAATAGAGAAATTTTCCAATTAATTTTTTTGAGATGTTAATCAACGTCATGTTGATGTTTTAAATTTTATAAATTATTGTAAGTGTGATTTGTACAGGAGAAAATTATGTAATTAATGAAATCATTCGTAATTTTTTTTTGTTAAAAGAAATTCTTGAATAGTTGATTGTCATTAAAATCTATTTATTGCATCTTATTGTTCTGTTTTTCATTCTCACTCAATTCATCGACAATGAATTTAGCCATCTGAATAAAAACAGTATTCTCATAGCAATTTATCAGATTTCATAACCCTCTTCTACTCTTGAAATGTTGCCCATTTTCTTTACATTCACCCGAAACTTTTTTCGATAATAGCTGAAGAAGAAGTTTTATCGAACTTATCTTTTCTTACATTTTTATATCATTAATGATATTTATTGGTTTTTCAATAACAAATATTTCATCAATTTATAGTAAACCTTCATTAAGATAAAAATTGAAATGTCATTGTTGAATAATTATATTGATAAGAATTTTCGAAATAAAAAAAACCAATATCTGAATTCTAATTAGCAAAAAACAATAAACTGTACGATATTTCACTGTCATAATCAACTACTGACAATAGAGATTTAAATTTAACAAAATGAAATGGTAAAAAAAGCAGTGGGTTATTAGTCAAATTGACAACTAAGTCTTACAGTTGATAAATTATTAAAGAATTTGATTGTTAAAAATTCTTCTTTAAAGTATAATTTACATGTTATTCTTAAGATCACAACAAGATTGGAAACTCTTTTTAAAATACTCTAATAAAATGGTTTTCAATTATGAAAAAAAGAAGATATTGCAAAAAATTAAAATATGATGAATGTACTTTATTTGATACATCATCTGTTAGGAGTAGATGTAATGAGTAAAAAGGTTTTCCATGCAACGTAAAAGTAATAAAAAAGGCGTAAATTTGGAGGGTTTCATTTAGTAGAAATTGAAAAGTCATTCGCGAGGTGAAATAGGAATGGTAAAGAAATGTAAGCTTTATGATTGAAGTAGTGGCATTGTTATGCTTCTCGTGGCCTTCAGCAGTGCACATTCAACGTCATACAACATTTGAGAACCCCACACGATAGCTGAGAATAACACTGCTGCACCGGCGGCGTAGAATAAAAGCTGAAAAAAGCACACAGCACGCGGACGCTCTTCATTTCCGGAAAAGCACGACGATTCATCCATGAGGACAGCACGCGGTCGGGCGTTAATCACGGAAGGAAAAGAGAGACATATCACATTGGTATACCTTGGTGTAAAAGGCGCACCGACGTGGAAAGAAAAGTATTTTGTGGTGATAGTGGGAGAAAACATGAGGCTTTATCCGGCAATCCTGTAACAATACGATGTCTCTCTTATTATTAAACCATCGTTTTAATTTTGTTTTCATTTTTTTCTCCTTTTCTATCTCTTTACTCCGCTTTTACTCATCTTTATTTTCTTCCTACTGCATTTTAGTTCCTCATCTTTACTATGCTCATAATCATTTTTTTCCTTTTGTTTTTATTATGAAGCTTGACTGCTCGGGAGTTTCTTTAGTGATGTCTTCTTTGCAGCCAGTATAATACCGCAATTAATGAGCAGCAGTCTTGAGGGTTCTTTGAGAAAATTCTCTTTAAAAGGCGCCACCAAAATGTCGTAAATTGCTTTCGTAGATCCTCATATTTTTTCTAATTTTTATACTCTTATTGCATTTAAATGCATCATCAGCTACTAGTTCATCTTAAACTGTAAATAATATGCTCACTAATTCTTTATCCTTTTATCTCATATTCTAGCTTTTTTTTTTAACCTGTTATTTTATTTATGCTAAAGAATATCGATTACACTTTTGATAGGTTCAGAGCTCAAAGTGAACTTTTAAATGAATTTTTCCATACGTCAACCGTGCTATCATTGACGCTGGAAAAATGTTGTAAACATTTTTAAAAGAGAATTTGTAAAAAAAATTATCTTTCACGTGACTCAGTTTTTACAAAATATATGATTAAATATGATATAATGGAAAAATTGATTGGGGGACATGAGACTTAATAGAGCCTTCCGGCATTATGTTTGATAATGATTCTATCAAAAAGCGTTTGATGGAAAAAAAAGAGTTAAGAGGCTTTTTTGGTTGCTGTCAGAAAGATTTATTTTGAAGAACAAAAAAAATTTTCATCCCTATGTTTATTTAATCATTGGGTTTGAAATTAATTTTGTTCTAAAGAAAATTTAACGGAATTACAATTGATTGAAATATTTTTCTATCAAGATCATTCGATCTATCACTACTATTGCATACAATTTTTTTTACATTCAATAGACATTTTTTGCTTAGACAAAAAAAATTGTCATACAAAAAATTTTTACTAAAAAAAATTCCAATTTCTCCAATAAACTATCAAAAAGTTTACATCTAAAAACAATTCATTGCGATTTTTCATTTGAAAAAAATTTTTAAATAATAAACTGCAATGTTCACAATTCAATATATCATAACTTTCTATTCTACGATATAATTATCAATGGTACAGTTAGCAATTAATTTAAAAGAAAAATAAAACTCTTCTCGAGAAAAAATATTTTAAAAAATATACTCAACAATATTTTATCGAAAAAAAACATTAAAAAAATATAGATTCACTCCGCTATTTATCAATTTACAATATTATTTTTTCATTTATCAAAAAAAAAAAAAAAAAAAAAAAATAATAAAATTGATGAAATATTTTTCCAAGAATTTTTTACGGTGTCGATAAATATAACAACATTGTTGCAATATCCTGAAAAAGTAAATAGATCGACCGTCACGAAGAATATAATTTATTCAACATCATCTTCCATACGTCTTTCTGTAATATTTTCTTTATCACGTCCTCGATATGATATTTTATGAGAAAACGGGCTTTGTTGAATTGCAATTTTCCATCGACACTGGCCGAACGAAGTCAGACGAGGCACTAGGGGAACGTTAACCCGGCGGCGCCAGAATTCGCATCAGCAACAACGCATGACGTCGCGGCTAATCTCCCGTCAGTTTCATCATCCCTCAAGCCATCTCTACCTACTCTCGATTCATTGTTTATGAGCTCAGGCTGGCTTTCATCTCGATAGTAAGCGCTAAATATGCGTCACACATCTCATCTTCTGTTGTCAGTTTTACTTTGGATCAGAAGTGCCCCGAGAAATAACCTTGAAAAAGGGTGAAAAGTCAAAGAAGAATAGGAAGAAGAAGAAAAAGAGAAAACGGAAGGAAACTGAAGGAAGAAAAGAAGCGATCGCATACCGCGGACTTATCGAGCTACGAAAAAAACGATAAAACTTTCCGACTGGGCAAACTTCCTAGTGTAGAGTATGACGTTTTTTTATAGGCTTCCCCCAAAGGAAACTGAAAATGTCTTCCATAGACTAACACTTTTCTTTAGAAACTTGTAAATTTTTCGGTATTAAATTTTTCATTTTTCTTTTTTTCATATGAAAAATGAGAAAAAAAATTCGTCTGAACATTCATCTGTTATGATCAAAGTCCTGGAAGTAAATAAATTGGTTGTTTTATTGTTGTCGATGTATTCTTTCGATTCATCAAGTTCTGTTTTATTTGTTAAAAAAAAAAACATTTTCAAGCCAAAAATTATCATTTATTAGTTGCAAATCTTTATTATTACTTATTTAAAAACAAAAACAAATTAGAATGTTATTTTTAGTTGAAAGCTCTTCTCGTTGTGATGCATCAACTTTTTGTGATAGCATTTAGTTTTTTGTGTGTATTAAATAACGAATTAGGCTGAGTCTTGAAAATAGATTAAGACATATATAACAGAGTCAAGTTGATAGCTATTAAATTTAGGTGCTTCTATACTTCATTGTCCGATTAAAAACCTAATAATAAATTTTTCCAGAGCAAAAAAGAACTAATTGAGTGTGAAATTTTTAGTTTCATGAACTCGTTCAATGGAGTATGAATAAAAAAATGAAATAGTAGAAAAATTCACACGTAAAAACAATGAAATATTGATTTATTTTTAAACCCCAAAGAACATTTGCGATAAAAAAATTTATCAAAACATACTTATCATAAAAAATCATCTTCAAAGATATTTGTAAAAACTTCCTACATGAAATCTTTCCATTATCTCTTTCTCAACAAGTAGCATAAAAATTTAACGATAATAGAGCCATCAAATCTAAATCTCATAACTCCGCGAACGAAAAATAAAGTTTACTAAAATGAGAGAATAAATGATGACACACTTCTGAATAAGTCTCCACCAAGCAATGATGGGTGGCTGGATATAAAGAGTAAAAATATAGCAACCCAACTAAAAGTCTCTTGAAACATCCTCAAGAATTCATCTCACTCTTTGTCGTATCAATGACAGCTCGAATCAATTTCAACTGTCGTCATGTGTCCTAGTGTATAGTAACATCATTCCTCTTGGGATTCACCGGGTTTTGAATTTTATTATGTGGAGTCTGACATGATGTATAACCTCTCGTGAAATACTCTTCTTCTCCCTCATCTCAAAGAAACTTTATATCCTCTGATTTTTTATTATTATTTTATGCTTTTGTTTTTATTTTTTATCCATCATTCAAGTTCCTAGCTGTCTCTGAATTAAATTAAATATGAAATATACATACTATTATTAATAACCTAAGTCGAACTGTTGATCAAAATGCAGTTTTACACTTACTTACTTTTACCGGTTTATTTTTCTATACTTGATAATCGTATGAATTATTTAATTTCCAGAATTACTTGCTAAGAAGAGTGTAGAAGGGGAAACGTCTGCGCGGCGGAGCTACCCACGCATCCGGCTGCCACGCTGCTTGCAGCATTTAGCAGCGTGCCGGCGCGCATCACCACACTGTGTTGCCTCGCATTGCTAAGGGGGGTTTGTATGTCGCACTGACGCTTCAGTCTGCCGCGAAACTTCGTGGCGAATAGTTGGTCTCGTCTATGTTAGTTCTTCTCATTATACTCTCGTCTCGTGGACACTATCAGCTGTCAAACTGTTGTACTTTTAATGTTTTTCACTGTGAATTTATTTCAATAATGAAACTTTTAGTTTAATGAAAAGTTTTTAACTACTTTGAACAACTTTCAAGTGATCAAGAATTTTTTTTTCGTCAACTTTTTATTTGGATAAAATTTTTCTGGATCTTTCTGGTAAGTTTTTTCGACAAACATGTTCTGCATGCTATCATTTATTTTATATTATTTAGTATTTTTATTAAACAAAAACAATAAAACTAACTCGTGTAGAATTTCTTGAAATTATTAGAGTCGAGCGAATTCTAGGAAATGAATTCTTTGGAAAAACATTTATCGACATTGAAATAGCGAAGAATGTTTTGGAGTGATTGACAAATAAATGATGAAAATAAATATTAACATTTGATATACAATGTAATAGAGCTTAAGAAATAAAGTGTATTACTAACAATACAATATATCAACTCGATTGAGTGTGGATCAAAGGAGAAAAATACGGGTCAACGAATTGAGAGAAACCAAGTTCTGAGAAGTCTCTTGATACTGTTTGTATTCCCTCACACAATCCTAGTGTCCGTAGTGCGTTCAGCAGGCGCGATGCGGTCCCTCGAAGGCATTACGTCACGAGAAAGAAACGTGGCAGGCGACTAAGTAGAGCCCAAGTATCGTACTTTGCCGTTTCTCACTGTAAAGTAGTCTAGTAGTGCGATTCATCGTCCCGACCTGCCTCAACTCTTGTCTCTTCTTAATCGCGTGCTGTATTGCTTCGAGACTTTTTCTATTTCCTCATTGAAGGGACCCACTTACAAGTAAAGTCAATTGAACAAAGTGACATTTAAAATATTTATTAAAGGTCTTACATGCAGGAGTGTTCTTCGATACTTTTAAACATTACTTTTTTCTTTATACGACAGATGAAGAAGTAACTAATGCATTTCGTTCGTCCACGTGATATAAATAATGAGGTCATTGACCTTTTACATTTTATTGATGTTTCTCATTCTATCCTAATTTATTCTACCAATTGAATTTTATTTTTATTCTTTCTCCAAGTCTCACAGCTATTTAAAACATACACATGTCTTGTACGCCTCCTATCGATTGGAAATTATTTATTCTCAAATCTATTTATGCACATGTCTCAATATATTTTTTCTCCTGATGCTTTATCATGGATTCTGGATAAATCTGTTTACCTACTCTGCGTATTAAAATAGCAAAGAGGATTCCTAGCAACCAAAGAGTGGTATACTTTGGTTTTGATATCGCTCCCACACATGAACGACACCACGTGGCGACCGGCACGTCGACCTCGATACACAAACTCGAGTGTCCGGGTCGACCAACCATCTTTAACCCACACAAGCGTTGAGAGGAATATAATAAAAATATCAACTGTAATATAAATAATGGTTCAGCGAGTTCAATGACTTTAAAATATCCGGAGTAAAGATTACAATCGTCATCAATTTTTATACATTTATTATTGTTTTAAAAAGTCATGCCTAACAAACATGAATTATTGATTTTTTTTATTAGATTTAATTGTGTCCGCTCACCTGATTATTAACGCTTTATGAGAAAGTAACATGCATGA
The DNA here is from genome assembly GCF_013357705.1 of Chelonus insularis. NCBI lineage: Eukaryota > Metazoa > Arthropoda > Insecta > Hymenoptera > Braconidae > Chelonus > Chelonus insularis. Next base: position 395,531 of record NW_023276510.1, on the reverse strand, counting down.
AATTTACACATTAAATTGTCGTTTTAATACGTGACTCTATAAAAAGTTTTCTATTATGATGTTGTTTAATTGATAGTGGGATGACGATTTCAAGAGAAATTTTGTAAATTGTTTAATTGGGTAAAATGGAAATGATTTTTATTAGAATTTATCAGTTTATTTTTTCTTTGAAAGAATTAGGATTTATCACGTTAAGAAAGGAATTTTACTCTGAAAGTTTATAATTAAATTCATTGAAAGCTTTGTACTTTAAATTATTCGATTTTTTTCATCTAATTAGGAGTTGTATTTTTTATGAAATATTTGATAATTTATTTTTTATTTTCGTATTTATGAAAATTAAACTTTTTTCTGTTGAAACCAAACAAGTTTAACATTTTGACATTAAATTGACGGGACCATTGGAACTATTGAATAATAAAGGATGTATTATTGTTGCTAAAAATGGGAAAAATATTACAAAAAGGTTTTATTAACAAAATTAATTTTTTTTTAATTTGATTATTTTCATTTTCAATATTCATTTATTATATATTAAAATTAACTATTCTTGCTGACAATTTTGTTTTGTTGCAATCATTTTACATAAAAGAAAATTAAATTATAAATGATAGATAAAAAATTTATTCATTTTAAAATACATTTTTTTTATTGCGCAAATATAAATATTGACTTTATAGGGAATTTCATTTAAACATAGTGAATTTAAAAAAATTTTTTTTCATTCATTACTTGCGCTATTCATTGAATGAAGAGTAATTGTTCTTTCAACAGACTGAATTTGAAATGGATTTTAAAGCATTCAAATTAATGTTAAATAAATGGGAAATTTTTCTATAAAATTCATGTATATTAGTATAACTAACGTAAATATTATTAAAGATTAATTATAATGATAACAAAAAATTCAATATGTAATTATTTATAATTATTATTGAATATCATATCAATCACTCGTTTACCAGTAATATAAATTATCAATAGAATAATATAAAAATTAAACTCTCTTGGCAATAAGAAATTTAAATCACTAACTTTTTTTAAACCTTTTTTCCCATAGATTTTATGTAACACTCTTTGTGTGTATGTATCAAGTATTTGTTTAATTTAATAAAAATAAACATTTCCAAGTAATTAGCACAGATGAATTAATTAGCCAATGCGACTTCATCATGTATGGTTTATAGATATTTCATGTTTTGGAGTAAACGTTATTTGGAGTAATATTTACTCCAAAACACATTTATTTGTCTGGATATTTTTCGAACCCATCAGATATCTTAAAATAAAAATCAACATCTCTTTGTAATGTATTCCAAAGCCCCTTGAGCTCTATATATACCACAGATTTATCGGCATTAAAACAAAGCATTGTCTTACGGTAGCTGTCATGAAATGTATCGTCATTAGTATCTCAGCGTAACATTCTTCTTCCCCTATCTATTTTCTATACATGTGAGATGTGGAAAGACATTGCTTGATGCATACGTTTCTCTGACTCTTTTCTCATGCTTGCGCTTTAGCCTCTGGAAGTCGTGGAATTCGTAGCATTTACTAGTCTCTTCTACGCGTTCCTTCGAGTAGAAGTGATAGGGGTAGAGTGGAAAAGAGGAACGGAGAGCGAATTGTTGAAGGGAATAGGCAGATAACATTCAGTGGTGTATACATGAACGGGAATGGCAAAGCGGAAACGAGAACAGACGATGTGAGAGGGAGCACAGATAGAGTGAGAAAAGAGGAAAGACATGTGATCTAGCTTGGTACTTGGTGTGGGTATAGTAAAATGAGAGCTTTTCTAGAGGGTAGGAGTGGCCACTTCTCGTGGAATCCGACCGACAGAACCTAATGTCTGTCCCGTTCAAATGTACATATGTGAAATGTACATACGTACACCTTTATTATCATTCCTTTATTTTATAGGCCAAGTTGCAGACTTGGAAAAAGAGAGAAAAGAAAAACTAGAGTTCCAACAACAAACCCCTCGTTCCTGTCATATTTCCTGATAATTCTGTAATATATTTTCATTTCTATTTATCGTTTGCTGTACTTATAAAGTTTCTCAATATTTTCCATAAACTTCTTGAATTGTTTCCGAAGCTGTATTACATTCAATACTTTTTTTATTGCTTATCATACTTACAGTTGGGATAAAAAAAAGATTCTTTTGAAAAATATAATATTTTAATATATGATTAGTTTAATGGATTTACTGGAAACCATTTTAATAATTGAAGCTGCATAAATTTTGCTTATTGAATTAATTAATTTATTAAATAATCTCGTTAAATACCGAGATTCGGGTCTATTGTACTTGATAAGCTCGAGTTACTGACAATGGATTTTATTTCCTATCAATTTCAAATTTCATGTAAATTTAAAATATCTCATTTATTATTTAGTGAACAAGTGGTTGAAGAGATGTGTGTGAGAAATGTTGAGTTTTAATTTTTCTTTCTTTTTTAAAAGAACCGGAATTCCACTAAGTTAAATCGAATTAACAGTACTGGAAATATAAATGGCAATTTTATAATTGTATTACAAAATATTTAAATTTATATTAATATGACCTGGAACTTAATTTTATCTATACGGATATTTTTTCTGCAGATTTAAATGAAATTTTACTATGAAGTGATTTAATAATTTCAGAATTTAATAATGACCAAAGAATTTTTTAAATTGTATTTCATCAAATTTACGGAAACTTTAGAAATAGTTCACTAGTACTAAAAATCCATTGTAATTTTTCATGTAATAATTTTACCGTGTACCTATTATTATTCATTATTATAATTTAAAAATCTTTTTTTAGAAGTATTCATAAAATAACTACATTTCGACGAATTTTCTATTTCTCTTGACTAAAAATAAAATATCAAGTCTACAAGAGCAAATAAATTTATAGACATTAATTATTTCTCGTTTACATGAAGTCAAGTGATATATTTTCCCTAGAACATCTAAAAAAAAAATATATAAAAGTTTAATTGCACTTTTCTTGATTAAAGTTATAAAAATATATTTATTTCTTTTATTGTTGAAAAAACCTCTTCGAAGATTTACAATATTTCTCTTCAGAATAATTAAAAATAAATTCAATAGTTATATTCATTATCAGTGTCGTAACAATCACTTTATACATGTGCATTGATGCCAGCCACTCCAAGAAGTTACGACGTTTTTCATACTATTCTGAATGATGATATTGAATAAAAGTAATTGAAGACCCAGAGAACATTGCATGTCTAGAAAATTTCATAAAGTATCAATTTCCAGCAAACACCAACGTCGATTCTTCTCCCTGATAAAATCATAAAGCTAGACAACGAGTAAAAGAGCAAATAAAATAGAGCTTTTGTGAAATCACGTATAGATTAAACGTTTGACATTTGCGATCGGTTAAGCTCACTTATTATCCGAATAAACGTTACTCGTGTGAGATGACTAATGACCAATAAACGTATGTATTAATATATACCTATAGAGAATATAGATGTATAGGAATGATCTGCAATGAATATCAGACATCGAGGTTGACTAGGCGCCCTGATAGAACGCTACGACGCGGCTTAGCGTCGCCAGAGAGTTATACATATATATCTGTATATGTATATATATATAGATATATATATAGGTTTGCATCCCCCGTAACCATTTATCACACTTGCGGCCACAGCTGCGCCAGTGCCATGTCGCCCATTAGAGCGACGGACTTGGTTTTCGCGTATGTCCAATCCACCAACTCCTCCTTTTTCTCCTCGCCTTAATGCACTACTCTTTGTGATGGTTGTCAATTATAGAAATTTTTTAGTGGAATTGAACTTCACTAATTAATGTAAAAAAATTCATTGAATTATGTTCACGCTTTTCTGGCGAAAAAAGATATCTAGAAAAAATTTAATTATCTGTTCAAGGGATATTTAAATTATCATATGTCCAACATTCTGTCTCAAAATAAGTGTGTATAACTGTTAATGTGTGAAGAAAAAATCAATAACTTTAGCTGATAAAATTTATATAGGAACTTATTAAATTATTGAGTTCATTATCAATCATAATCAATTGCTGATTATTGTGAAATGTTTCTAGAGAAATTTCTATTAGTGGAAATTATTGATTGACTTATGATGTAATAATGCTTTGAATCAATCAAATGAAGACAGGTTTTGAGGATTAATTATTTAATATTTTGCACCTTTAAATATCTGTGTTTAATTGATTTTAATTTTATTCAGTGTAAAAAACATATATTTTACCTTTTTATTTTAAATTTGAAAAATATTGGGAATTTTTAAATAATTGAATTAGTTGTAGAGAAATTAAATTAATCCAAAATCCATTGGATTACCTAGAAATGTTTAAAAATTGATAGAATGTTGAAAATACTTTTTAATCTATCTAGAAAAAATTTTGAAATTTTGTAAATAGATTGATGAAAATGTTTGGAATCATTTTTTAAATAACTTAAAATATTGCCATGACAAGGATAAATAAAAAAAATAGTTGATAGTTGAATTGATTTTAAAATTCATTTAAAGCTGAATTTCACTCTGATACTCAGAACGAACTGTAAACATATGAGCTATTATAATTTCAAAAAATAAAGTTAAATCAATGAAAAATATTCGAATGACACATCACTTTTATATGCAAAAAAATGTAGTAAAATCTGTATAAATCCACGAATGATTGACGTGAATTGAGGGTTACATTTGTGTGAATTTATTGGCAGGTGTCACCCCTTAGGCAGCACAATGACCTGTTCCCCTTTGTGACTTAATCTTGCTTAATAGTAAAAAAAAAAAAGTTATCTCAAATAATGCAGATGCAGTGCAATAAAAAAAATTATTTTATCTCATTTTTCAAATCTACATAGTTAGCGAATGTTTCAATGACAATAATTCTTGTAAAGAATAAAAATGCTTTATAAAGGAAATATATAAAGTGTAATTATAGAATTTTTCTTTTAGAAAGAATATTCAGTTTTTTGAAACCGAGATAAAATGTATAAACTAAAAAGTTTAAAAAAAGATATTTTTTGTATTTTACTCATTCTCCTCAGTACTCTCTCATTGAATATTCAATACTTCAGAGCGTGTCCATATGTTGTTGAGAGAATATACACGGTATTGCGTATAAGTCTCTAGAGATGTACACCCAAAACAGGATGAGAGACACATAGAGTCGTCTAGTATGGTAACAACAAGCGGCATACCAAATAAAGATATGGGAATTTTTTAAAAATGCATCAAAGCTTACTAGATATTCTTTGTGAAGTCATCTGATATAATTAGGCGTGACTAACATTTGCAACTAAATAGAATTTAGATGAAATTTAAAATGTACTACATTTGGAATAATTTGTTATTGGGTGTGAGCACTTGAGGAAAATGAACAAAGTGATTCGAGGCATTCTGGACAGGATAGAAGAAGTTAGCAATGAAAAATGATATGTGGAACTCTGTTAGTCCATATATGTATGAAGGAGAGAAACATTCATTCACCAGACAATAAAAATAATCTCTTTGTTATGGGATATAGTTCGTTTCGGAATACGCTTCGGGAGTCTCGCCAGGGAGGTTGAAGATAAATTATTCTGATTGCGTGAGAATCCAAATATGATGAAAAATAAAAAAAATTCTCTATAGTAACAGGAAAATTTTTAAATTTATTGAAATAAAAATATTTATAAATATCCTCATAGATACTTAATTATTAAATATTTATTTCAATTAAAAACTTTATATTCATCATTTTGTTATTTTAAAAGGTTTTCAGATAATGTGTTGTATTATAATTTTTTTTATTGTTCAAGAATACATTCCATTAATATTTAATGAATTAATGTAAATATTTAAATTAAATTTCCAGAAGTATTTTAAAATGAGTATTAAATATTAAAAAAAAACAATTATCTTCCAACTGAAAATATATATGGTTATATTTATATGCATAGTGAAATATTATTTAAAAATGTTATTTCCCTAAAATATTCAGTAACTTGAAATTATTGTTGATGATTTCGGGCTTTAAATCATGTTAATGATCTAGAGCTTTAAAAATAAAATCGTTCCTTGGTGATTGAATATTCAGTGTTATCAGCATGAAATCAAGCATAATAAGTGCAAAAAAGTAGTAGGCTGAACAGACAAAAAATAGAAAAGATAGAAAATTATCTGATTCATGTTGGCTGCATTGCATGCAGCAAGAATATTTTTTTTCACGAATGCACTTTTGGCCACTTGAAATTTCAACAATTCGTTGAGGTAGTCGTTAGCTAGCACTGAAATCTCCATAATTTTCGCAATTTGTACCTCTCCAAAAGCAAGGTCTTCTCTTTCTCTTCATTCGCGTCCTCTACAGTGGTCTGCAATAGCCTTTGCAGGAAAATGCAAATGAGAGGTATTGTGTAGGCGAGAAATATCGAAATCGTGTACGGCTTTTGAGGGCGACGGAGAAAGAGCACGAAATTCACAACCCCTAGGTCCATTATGTCTTCCGTTCGCGTTCTGTCCGACATTTTCCTTCATTCCTTGTCTATCTCTCGGTGTCTACTGTCTCTCCGGGATCCTTTTTAGGCTTCTCACCCTGCTTGTGCACCCGTACGTTTTGCACACCACCCTCGACCTTACTATGGATTCAGTGATGAGGGTGCATAAGCACAGACGAGGGGTTAGAGACACGCGCAACGACGCGTTTCAACAGAAAGCCCAAAGACTGTGCCAAGAGATTCAAGGGTGAGTTGATTTTCCAACCGTCATCATGAAATGTGGAGATGACGGCAGCTTGACAGGGATGCCAGATACGATACTCGCTTCAGTAGAAATAATCAAACGTTCTTGTAATTTACCCAGTTCTATTATAGACCATGAACTAGTACTTTTTAATTTCTCTGAATCATTGTTCCAACCTCTTTTGTGCTTTTAGAAAAAAAAAATTAATTAGAATAGTGAATTATTTCATCCTTTCCTTTTTAACTAATGAAAATGAAGCAAATTAAATATTTGTCATTACTCTAATGTTTTTCTATTTCAAAATCAAAATTTTTTCAAGTAATTTCCATCGATTTATGTAATCAATTTCATGAAAAAATTATGTGATTATTTTTAAGTAGAAAAATATTTCATTAAACCCAATGAATGTGATGCATTTGTAATGTAGAGTGGAATAAAAATTTACGGTTGGAATAAATTGAATATTATTACTAAATCAAAGCAAATAAAATATCTATCATATGAAAGAAAAATTCTTCTGCCCAATGAACAAATACTCAAGTAAATTAAAAAAATATAAATAAAAAATTGTTACATTTTTTCGGACAAAAAATTTAATTATGATAACAAGTTTTTCCTTAACAAGAAAAGTGAAAAATAACGGAACATTTATGACTACATGATCCTCGAAAATATGATTGTCTTTCTAGAAGCTTAACGTAATTCACAGCGAATTATCTCGCTTAGCTCTTCCTGGGATTGCGATAAACCTACGACCGTCTGGCATTATAATCGTCCATGACAGATAGAGAAAAAAGTACGAAGAAAAAATTATAAGAATAGAATATAGTGCAAGAGTAAGACGTTCAAGTGCGGTTACAAAGCTTTTTCTTCATCTCGATAGAATTGTTCGCTCGTTCAATCTCGTTAATGCGATTATGGTACCTCTTTTCTATCCTTTATCACATACCTACGAATCATATGTTCTATTATGCGAGAGCCAACTACAGATTTTTTTTTTTTCTATTTTCCTTCTCCCCTTTCTTCGATTTTTTCCCCAAATAGTTTTCACGATTAAACTAGAATAGATATCATCCTCGGTTCTCCATATAAGCGCGTTAAAAGCTCATCTGATGGTCTCACCCATTCGACCAACGAGAATTCCATTTCTAGCTAGATTAATATTTACTACCAGATAAAATACGCTAGAAAGCGTTCAGCTAATCGAACTTAACATCTATGCTATCACTATTTTATTCATCGGAAATGAATAATAAATCTCATAATTTGATTGAATCATTTAAATATATTCCATTAATAAATTACATTGTACGTACAAATTTTTGTGGACATTGTGTGGTTTTCAGGAAATATCTGTACCAATTTTGTGCCAATCAATTTTGCATAATTTTCATATCACAGATTTACGACGGAAAGGTTATTTGAATAATTTTGAATGTTAAACCTGAAAAATTTACGTCATGTTATATTATTTTTCATATTATGCACTTAAGGTTTATTAAAAATAAAATTTTTTTCAATTTTTTAATTAAATTTATTAGGTTTATGAAAAGAATTATTTTTGCTATACAAGTTTTTTTTATCTGAAAATCTGTGCATGAGTGAAATCATTATTTCAAGTGTTGCTCCCTTTAGATTGAAGAAAATACGATGTAAAGAGAAGTATAACAGTGTATAAATGACAGGTTAGAATAGTTTTAAATCAAATAAACGGAAAAGTTGTTAACTGAAATTGAATGTTAGATAATAAAGAATACAAAATTATTTAAATAATTTGAAAATAACCACGCATGTTTTTTTTTCAACGTTTACAAGTTTTAAGGTAGTTTTAGGACAGTTTTGAGCAATTTTAACACCAATACATTCCATTACACCAAATAGCTATTTGTCTAAAGTATTTCAGTAAAATGTTTCTCTTTTTCATAATCAATACAATATTCTAATAATTTGTTTAAGTCTAGGAAATTCATCAAACTGTAAATAAATCTTTACATAGAATTAATTTTCTAAGATGTCGAAAAGATTTAAAATATTTTATTTATATTTATCTAAGTTATCTATCTACTTATAAGTTCTTTGACTGAGAGTCATTTTCATGATGGGAAAATGTTATTCAAATATTAATTCATCTTAAAATATGTGAATATTAATAGCAATCATTAATGACTCCTTACAATGCAAATTCAGTATGTATATGCATTCTCTGATGAAGATAATTTCCTAATAAATAATTAAAACCAAGAAATTTTCAAAAATAAATTAAAATCAAAATTTACAATTCAATCAACAGAGTCATTGGATTATGTAGCACGTGAACAATTAAAAAATAAAAAATTCATAAGACCTCATTTGAAGACCAATTCAGGACTGTTGTAGTAGCCTTCGTATGAGCGGAAAATTAACTTCTACGAGCTGGTTGGTGACCAAGTACAGGCAGCGAGAATGCAGAAGCGTACAGCCACGATAACCGCGACCGCAACGCTTTGTATAATAAATAGATGCATGCGCATTACACGCGTTGAGCATCTACATATGGTTATATGCACGTTAAATTTATTTCGCAAGAGGGAAAAGCAAGATAAAGGTTAAGACTAAGAACGAAACCTCAATTGATGCGTGAATAATGTAAGAAGGATGCATGTCGTTCATTTCAAAGCTAAATCGCGTCGTACCTCTGAGCTCTACCTAAAGCTTTGCATTTTCGATTAAGAGGTCTCTCATTCGTCGTCGGGAAATGTAAAATATTTCTCACGACTACTGAAGCATAAACAAAGACAAAAAAAGCTACGTCTGACAACGCGCAAAGTAAGAGGGGAAAAGGAAAATATATTAAAAGGAGGAAAAATGGAAATAGTGAATGGCAAAAAAAGAGGAAAATTACTAGGCATAGAGAAGAGTAACAACAACACAAAGCTCGCACGTGTGCAGTCTTTTCGAGTCTCTCTCAGTTGCACGTCCGCACCTCGTAAATCTTGCAGGGCGTCCAAGCCACCCTCGACTCTCAAGGGTGGACCTACGGGCCCGCTTTAGAGTGGTTGCTAACGAGAATATACCATGTGCATCACGCTGACTCTGTGACGACCCTTCTGGTAATCTCATATTTTTCAATTTATTCTAGATAATATTCATCCACGTGTAGTTTTAACTCAACCTTGCAGTATGAATATTGTGTTGCAAATTCTAGTGTTTGATTTCTGAATAGCTGATGATTAATTTCATTTTATCAAATACAATTTGATGATACGTAATTTATTACCAAGTTCAAATTTATCATTAGCAGTTAATACACATTGTAAATATAATTATATTTGTTGAGAGAGATTGCTTTTTTTTAGAAAAATAATAATTTTTTCCAAGTAAATAGTTTTGAATAAATAAATATTGCATTCTTAAAGTAAATATGTAACTGTTGTAAAATTACCATTAAACATCAGTAAATAAAAAATTATAAAGAATTTTAGCATTTACTGTTGAGCCTTTGTAAACAAATTTAACTGAGTTTTAGAAAGCATTTTTGAGAATATTGATCTAAAAGTTACTGAGAATTCTTGCTTTGCCAAAATATTTAGCAGTAAAACTATATCCACTTGTTCTTTTTTTTTCTTTTTTATTAGTACCAACTTCACTAAATAAAAATCAATATTCTCAATAATACATTTAAAGTGCTTGGTACTTGCATGTATTTCTTTTTCCCAACATGTTACCACCTTTAACAATATAATATAACTTTAGCTGAATCCTTTCCAAGCTGTTCAAATTTATTTCTCCTTAGGGTTACCTATTAAATCGATGTATTCATATTTTTCACTATAAAATTCAAAAAAATCACTTGATATCTTGATCTATCCACCATATTGACATTTCTAAAATTTCCACTGTACAACTCTTGAATACAATGATACCTTGCTGTTAACCACATCAACAGTGAAATAATCGAATCTTTTATTCTGATGCTTCGAATATTTTTTCTCTGTCAATTGTGGTTATTTTCATTGGACACACGAGTAAATATAATTTGACATAGCTTTTATTCAAATTTCCAGTGATGAAAATTTGGTGAAATGCATTGGTGTATTACAGAGGAATAAACTTTGTAACAAAACAAGAGTTGGTATTTAAACAGTGGAATGAGAGAGTCATCCGAAGAACCACAACGTGCTTATTGATCTATCGAGCATTGGATACGTTATATCTCCATGACGTATCATCAGTACAACGCATCAACGCACATAACAAGCATGTGTAGCGTAACTGACTAATGAGCATCCTTGCTAGATACCAAGGTTTGCTACTCTCATCGTTGATATTCTCTTTCCACAATTATTGAATGTACGGTTCTGAGTGAATGGTTGGATCACTTGTTTGGGCTATTACTATTGCAGTTCACATACTAGCACTTGGATGAATCCTGTTTCATTCTAACCAGTTTTGTTGGTTACTCGTTTGGGCCAAGCCACGATAACGACAGGTATGGAAACTATGAAACAATACATAGTAACTCAAATATAGAATTCATCATCACACATATGCATTCCTTCCACGTCACCCCCTCTAGACCTCTAGCACCATATTTTAATCGAGTTTGTTCAAACACCCGGTGCGATCGTCCACACACTTGATTGTGTGCTAAAACCACTCTTCTGCTCGTACACACCACTCGTTAATGTTTCCAAACTACCAGAGATACATACAAGCACACACTGTGGTCTCCTTCCATGTGCAGGGGCTACTGTGTGATTGAGAGTAGGTACTGCCAGAGATGAAACATATGTGCAGACAAACCACACGTTGGTCATATAACAAAAGTTTCCTGATAGCCTGCTAACCTTTTTTTATCCATTACTTTTGATATCTACTGCAAGTGTCAAGACCTACAAATTTATGATTTTCTAAACAACCCATCTGGGACGTGCAGTCATTTCGCTCGAAATGAAATCTTATGTTATGTATTTCAATATTCAATATTTTTACTGAATCGATTAATTTTTTTTTACATCCCCTAGGTATACAAAGCATAACATCGTCACAAGAAAAATAGCTTTTTTGGATTAAACTCGTTTTTATGGACAGTCTGGTAGAGCAGTTGGTTTTAAATTAATTTTAATTTTTTCTACTGAGAAAAAATAAAATTAAATAAAAATAATTCTCAAAAATATGAAATTGAGCCTAAAAATGTATTTGTCCAAATAATTAATTTTAATTAATCAAGTTTACTGGAACACTAATCACTTTAAAGAAGATTTATTTTTATTCCTAAATAAGTACATAATAGTCCAAAGGCTTAGATACATGACAAGAAAATTTTTAAAAACTCAAATAAATATTTTTATTGCACGGCATGATTTATATTGCTAATTTTTAAAATCTCGCTGGAAAAAAAAAACTAGAGAAATAGCTCTAAACATTACATCGTTTTTCTCATAAACCTCGAGTATTTCATATAAGTGGTTCGTTGAATTCATTCTTTTACATTCCATGAACTTTTTTTCATTCCAAATGGACATCTATAAAATTTTTTGAAATTTATTATATGTCGTCAGTTTTGTTTGGCAGAGTTTTAAAGTTTTTTTCTCAGTTACGGATCTACACTATGTAGGAAGAGATGATAAACTTCATGGATAATAAAACTCGTTTTTACTAACTGGAACGAGAGAGCAAATTAGTAAATGTAGAAAGCCTGCAGTGTATTTAAAAATAAAGTTAAAAATTGTTGTTTTTGTTTATTTCAACCTTTTATCATTTCATTATTTACTTTATCTCTTGAATCACCTGTATTTTTTTTGTACCCCCATTGAATATAGCCATGAATTAGAGATAAACACTCGTTTGAAATATAAACTATAAAATAAAAATCTCTTTGCAAGTTAAGAAGTGGTTAAGCCAAATTAGGGAATGTTTTAGTTAAAGTGTATTTGGGAGTTGTGCTGAATCAACTAAGCTCTTACTGTTATAACAATAACTATATGTTCAGTACTCGAGAAATTTTCAGTATTTTAGGTTTATCCTAGGGCTATGGCAAGTTTAATCAGGTCCTGGCTTTGTTTAGAATAATTCGAATGAAATATACATGGGAAAGAACAATATGCATTGATAGAAAATAATTATAAAAAAAAAAAAACTTTGAGGATTTATTCGAAGTAAAATAAAAAAAAAATTTCAATTCAAGATTAGTTTCTTTTCATCTCTTTGTCTTGGAATATTTTTTGTTCTTTTTCTAAAGTATCCACCTTTTGCGAATTTTCGTCTTATTTTCTTTCAATGAGAAGTACTGAGTTCAAACAGAAAAATAATCACAATTGCAGTGACAATGAAAATAATTCTGATTTACAATGATGTCGATACCTGAATGAAATTTCCTTACATTAGATTCGCCAAATTAAGCAGTTTCAGCATACCAGAAATTTTTTGTAAGAAAAGAAAAAAATTACTCTTAAATAAATGTACTAAGTTGTAAAATTTACGATGGTTTTTATTGGAGAGTTTATTAAAAAATTTATTCGAGAAAAGCCAACGGTAAGAAAAAAGAAAAAATGTTTGTTTTTGTTAGAGCAGGAAATTTTTGATTTGTCGCTCTTAGATCAAAGTAGACCACCCTATTCACAAGAATTCAAAACAAAAATTAAAAATTACAAAAAAATATTGGTTCTGGTCAAATATAACCAAAGCATTAAATTTTTTTAACATCTAATATCAATAATTTTTCTGTTTATTACATAAATTTTTTACTACACAATTATTTTAATGTAATTTTTTATGTTAAAGTACAAATAAAATAATTGTAATCAAATAAAGTTGTGTAATTAAAAAAATATAAAAATCAATGTAATCAGCAGTAAAAAATTTGAAAAGTATAAATGTAAGTGAAACACAGTATATATTATTAGGAGGATAATAAAAAAGAGGGAAAACAAAGTTAAAATGAGATAAATATAACAGCATTTAAGGGCTAGAGAAAATGTACATCTAGAGTCATAAAATTACGAGTCAACGAGAGCAAACAAGTCGAATGGAAAGATCGTAAAGGTCACGAAGCTTGCGAAGTGCTTGGTAGAAAGCACAAGTGTGTACAGGATATTGAGCCTTACAGCGCTGTGGAGCGTAAAGAATTTTCTACGACTAGACTTCGGCCATAAGCTCGAGAATTGAACATTCAGAAAACTCTTTACGGGTTGTTGTCCATCATAGACTTTTGATTTAAGTTTACATCTTCTTTTATGACTTCTTACACTCTTGATGAATCATCTACATAAAATTTACATTGTTATGAAGTAATAGCACATGCTCTCGAGATAAACTAACTCTTAAAATAAACTCCAAGCATTTGATGGCTTAAATACTATTTTCATCAAGTTTATTTATGTCCTCATGAATTTTCACTGTACTTTCATGATATATATATTCATGATATACGTATATATATATTATTAATTAAATATAATCAACCTTTTAATATTTATCATTTTATTAAAACTTCATAAAAAAACAATTGAATTTGTTAATCATTTTTAATACTTTTAAAACTTGGCCATAATGTGCAGTTGCAGTATTCATTAATTTTTTAAATTCAGTAATACATTTTTTATTCGATCCTTGAAATTCAGTTTCAAATGTAATTCGATTTTTTTGATAATATTCTATCTTTGAATTAACAATGGCCAATTAATTATTCACTCGTAAATTTATGCATGAATGCTCTTAACAGTGTTGCTGCAAAATTAAAATAAAATTACCTTTTTTTTTTTTTTTAACTAATAGTCTCATTGATAAATCATTTTCTTTTTGAATACCCAATTATTCGAGAGGTTTTTTTTTCACGGGTCAGTGAAATGAACATTTTTCAATTCATACTTTGTACATTCACTGGACATTTCAATAATATTTAATCATAAAGTAACAATCTATAAAATTTAGAAGTTTATTACCGAGGTTATTATCTTTTAAGAGTTTTTTTATTATACCATGAAACACCGTTTTTATCTAAAAAATTCAGCAATAATAAATTTTCATTATTTTCAGTTAAAAAATGAATGAAAATTCCAATCTACATTGTATTTTTTTTCAACGAATTACATTCACATTTTCGCAGTAAAAATTTCAATTTATTTTTAAATAATTGAAGCAATTAAATTATGTATGTATTATTTCGTTATTCTATTCTACAAATATTAGTCACTTTATGTTCAATATTATTTAATGAACAATAATTAATCTTATACAATTAATACGATAATAAGTATTTGCACTTACAAATTGCTTAAATAAATGAAAAAAGAATTCACAAATGAAGTGTTGAGAGTTTAGTGGTTATATTTAATAAATTCAAAGCTATTTTAATAAAGTTTTATCCGAGAAGTTACTCACTAATTTATATTAATTATATTTCTAAAAGTCTGGTGGACAATTTCGAAGCAGACGCATCTTTCCACAACGTGTCGGAAGTCACGTACTCGAAGCGCACGCGTACAACAGAGTCTGACCTCGTGTTTCGGTGGGAGGACATCGAATTATCGTAAAGTCATGTTTCCACCAAGAATACGAATGAATCTCGAAGGTAAAAATCCTGTAGGTAATGTAAATGTGTTAAGAGTTACGTACGAGGTAGCGAAGATACTGAAAAATGAGATAAAACGTGTTAGCAATTGAGAATGGCGAAATCCAAGTATGAACGTGTAAAAAAAATCGTTCAATTATTGATGATATTTATTTTGGTTTAAGTCTCGCACGGAAAATATATAAAAATGAAAATAAAATATAAATAAAACAACGTACAAGTGCGAATTCATATATTGTAGAGTGCTTCGATCGGCAGCCATTTTTTACCACTTGCAATTCAGAAGTCGGCGAGTATACGTTGTATTATAGGAGTCTAGAACGAAGAGAAACGAGTCAGGCATGAGAGAAGAGAAGATGGGAAAGCTTGAAAAATTGATGCGGTCTGGAGTTTCGGCGACGGATTTTCAAGAGGTCGATCGAGTTCAATGCTGTCTGTATGTATTCGTGTAAGGTATAATCTCCAATAGTTGAGGGCTGACGAAGGCTCAACAGGCCAACGAGAGTGCTGATGTTGAATCAAGAATCGAATAATCGACAGAAACTCTTTGGTTGAGATATTAAATTTTTTTACTGTTACCAAGAGAAAGAGAAGAAGATGCTTGAATACACCATGTTCAATTTGATTTACTATTATAGAGTCAGAACTATTTTATGTCCAAATCAAATTCATCAGTCGAATCGCATTAAATTTCATAGATAAACGATTAAATAAAATAAATCTCGTGAGAATTTGAATAATACAACCCTCGTCCGTCTGCCAGTTTAAACCTTTTTCTCATCATCCCGTGTCGTACTTTGTCGTTGAAATGATTGCGAAAAAACGAGAAAAGAGATATCTCCAATCTTCTTCGGTTTTACAACCCGCCAAGTGAGTGGAAAGATATCCAGACATTTAGCTTTCTCATTGCCACCTCGTAGTCAGAGGCTCCTTTTTGAATATATATGTGTATGTATTTATTCCTAGCTTTTCTCTTTACTCCAAGTGTATCAACATCCGTTTTGGCGCAGAGAATTATTTGTGAATCCTTGTGATAAATTTTTTATATCGTAAAACTCGTTTTAGAAAAAAAGGATTGACTTGAAAAAAAAAAGTAACATGAAAAGGTACTAAAGTGATCCTTTATCGTCACCATTATTTTTAAGAGTCCTGATGACACTTTTTAGTGAGCAATCTCGGCCATCGATTAACTGAACCATAAATCATCCGCATATAATAGCATGGTGCATTATTCGTAACGCGTTTGATTGATAGCTCGCAAAAATGGTCTTCGCCTCGAAAGTGTGTATATTTAAAATCTAAAAAAAAGTGCTGAGTTGTGACAAAATGAAATTATGAATTATGAAATTTGTGTAAGAAAATATTTAACCTTCTTTGTTGTCTTTATACTAAGTTTCACATTATTTTCGCATTATTGGATTGAAGAGAGATTTATCTATGTTGAGTGAAACATCGTATCATTGATTATGAATAAAGATATCTATTTCTAAAATGAATACATTTATTTTCTCTGACAACCAGGAAACAAGTGAATTATATGAGATTTTTATCCTCCTTCTTTGTTTACAGTTTCAATCAAATTTATTCAAATTAGAAAAATCAACTTTTAACAATAATTTTGAAATATTTTTTCTTTTATTAACTTTTGAATAAATAATACAATTTTTTCCAATTAAATAATAGTTAACAATACTTAAAGTTTTATCAACAAGAGTTTGATAAAGAAATTTAGATTTTTCTAGAGTGTAATAAAAAATGTAATCTCACTAAAAAATGAGTAATTATTTTTTGTACTATCCCAATGTTTTAAATACCTCACAATATTAGATGTCAAAGTGAGAAAAAGTCCGGTTCTTCATATGTTGGAATTTTAATTATAATTAAAGTGCTGTTAGAAAATTAAACTAGTCTGACTCTCAATAAAAATGCAAAAAAGTTGTAGACTACTATAGTGTCAACTGAAAATTAATTGATTTTATTTTAGCACAAAAATACTAGTATTTCAACTATTACAAAAAATTATTAAATTATTGGAAAAAAAAAATTTATTCTATAGTTGAAATAAGTTCTTACTTCAAACTAATTACTTACAGCTGTTTGGTATCACGATAATGAAAAAAACTTGCGAATATTTGAGACGAAAAAAAAAATTTCCAAACAAAAATAAGAAAAAAAAATTAATGATAGAATTAATTTCACTTACTCCAAGGTATTACTTTGCAATAAAAGTGGCAAAAAGTAGACAGTGAGAAGAAAATTGAAATTAGCAGATGGAGAAAGAGTTACAGAAACAAGAAAGCAGTGAAACAATTGCGTTGCCAGAACTCTAATCCACGCATAAAGATTTCCCAAGCGAACTGTTTTGTGCCCGGAGCAGCATTTTAGAACGTCCGTACTAGTTGGAGGTAGGTAATACGAGTCGTGTGCCAGTGAGATCTACTCGCATCCCAGCCAGTTAGAGTTGGATATTATCCACATTCCCAACTCTACATGGCTTGTGGAATGATTCCCTCAGCTTCTCTGTGCCAGGACACCTACACTTAACCATCATCTCATCTGCCTCCTCCTCACACTACACATTCTCTCTCTTCTCATTGCCCAGTTTGGCATCATACCTAGAATACTCACTTCACGTCTAGTACTTCATATAAACGCACTTCCTGTCTCCCGTCGCTACCGAAATCCGATTCAATTTTCACCAAGTCAGTGCCAAGATCCGGACGAATTCCACAGTTGGAAATAAATAATAAAAGTTGTATCATTTTTTTCAACTATTATTTTGACGATAAATTTTGAAATGTAGTTTTTACAAGATTTTCCTGGAGCTTTATCTGATTACATTAAAGTACAGTGCAGTAGCACAGATAAGTCTGAAGGAAAAAAATGATGATAAATAATCGGCTTAAATTCAAGGATGTCAGTTTGGTAAAACGATGTGGAAAAGCAAACGTGTGTATATATTTTTTCATTCTGACTTTGTTAATCCGTATGTAAGGATTTCTCAGGCGAACTATTTCAGTCTCTGCTATAATCTTGCCACACGAGTGAAGCACCATGATGATGGTGAATACGAAGGGAAGGAGTAAAAGCTTCTATAATGCGAGTTGGGTGCATCCTCGGTCGACTAGTTAGCAGAGTATTTCCCATTTTTCATGGTCTCCCATCATGAGAGTTCTCATTTTTTGTTCTCTCTCTTATACTTTCTTTTCTGTACACGTACACTTGTTTCCTCCTATTGATATGTCTCCGAGCAATTTTCTGCACCAGTGACTCTGCAAATCAACAGACAGTTGAAATTCGTATCAACCCGAAAATGTATTGAATTCTTCTTAAGAATTTTATTCCACATGTGTTGCTAACAGAAATTCATTATTCTTTTTTTTTTTTGTTTTTACGTGAAGAAAAAATAATGGAAAGAAAATTATCCCTCAAGTATGAATAAAAGAGTTACATTTCAACTGAAAGGAAATGGGAAAAACCAATGTAAAGTGATATGTTGGGATGCAATGAAAATTGTAAAAAATTGTGAGAGTCTCTACTAGAGTGATATATCTTTTATGCATATAAAAAAATTCCTGAATAATAGATAAAAAGTATTGATTGATTATATTTTTAGTTTTTTTTTATTCCCAATTAATTTAATGACAAGAAATTTAAAACAAAAATATTTAAAATAAAAATTGTAATGGAAATGTTGAGTAATGAGTCAACAACAAACAAATTGAAATCAATAATCAACATTTATTTTATATTATGTTGCATTGTTAAAATTAATTAATTAATCGTTAAATGTATTCTCTTTGTTATTGCCAGAGAAATAATCAATCTATGTAAATGATAATCAAAGAATGATTTAAATAATTTTTAATTTAATAAATAATAAATAAAAAAATAGTCATCTTTTGTAACAGATGTAATTTTAATTTTAGATAAAATTACATTTTTCTTTCTGGATAATTTTTTTGTTACAATGATTTAATTATAGTGGACCTCTTTACATAACCATCATAATAGGATTAACAGCGAGAGATTTTGAATAATTACATTCACTTGGTAATATTAATATGTAGACACACTTGTAATAATTAAACAACGAAGCATAATAAATGAAAAAAAAAAGCTGCCTACGTAAGCTACGATTTGCAGGAAAAGAAACAATAAAAATTTTCTTCTTTACAAACGCAATCATGCTAATGTTAATATTATTACAGTGGAGAACTTTTGTGTAAAAATGAAGAAAATATGTTCTAGATTAAATGTAGAGTATAGCTGAAAGCTTAAATAAGCTCGAGGGAATACATTTAGAAGCAAGTTTTTTCTTGTTCTCCATTCTCGTTACTTATCCACGAACTAGTAGAGACAAAGTTCGTGCGGGTTGAACAGAATCGTATCGGATCTAGAGTTAAAGAAGCAACACAGGTAAAAGAGAGAGAGAGAGAGTAGGGGGATGGAAAATGGTAGAAACATCCACACAGAAAAGAATGGAGAGGCGATCTTGTCCTTATAGTTTCCAGTTGCTTGAGACATCGAAAAAAAGTAAAATAAAAATAAAAAAAAAGGGTACAGAGAATACAACAAGAAGCCGTAAAACGTTCGTGACTCAGAAAGATAAGGGATGCTCTACTAACTAACTTGGAAAAAATTTCATTCGCGACTTGCGTTGCTCTTGGGTTCTAACTATATTGGAAAGGAAACGAATGAAATGATTCACTTGGGAAATCTTTAATGTTTGAACAAGATGTAAAGAAAATAAGGGAATAAAAAAACAGGTAACCACTCACTACAAACTAATAAGAGTCCAAAGTAGCACAAGCTCATTTTGGATACTAACTCCATTGCTCCACAACTTGTATTTATTTATTTAATTTTTCATTTTAATGAAAAAAAAGATGTTATGACTTTTTGTTTAGCAGATTTTTTTTTTCATTTAAAAGTTAAATAAAGTGTTTCTAACAAGTGCGAAGTAAATAAGTGCGAAAAATAAAACTTTTTTATGAATTTAGATGATGGTACTGGCGTAGAATTTATAGAAAAAGCAATCATGATTTATTTATAGATGAAAAAATAAATTATTTTTATGGAAATTTTTGCAATATATAATGAAATTATTATTTTGAAATTCACGATATTTTTAAAACTGATAAATATTTAATTTTATATCTTTTTATTAAATAAGAAGTTAATTAATTTTAACTATTTATTTTCAATTATATTAAATATTAAAATCATATCTGTATTGATAAAAAACTTTTTTCATTTTAAAACTCAAATTCATTTAATGCAAAAAACTTTTTTGCTTACTAAAGATAACCAGAAATTAGCATTTTTATTAATAAGCCCCTAAAATATGTGCTAATAAAAATTAAAAAACATGATTAAAATTATTGATATGAAAGATTTTAATCTTCTTGGCAATTTGGTTTGTAAATATCTAATTGAAGTCCCCTTTATGTGTGTTAAGTGGAAAGGGTTGGTGCCCCTGAATGCGGAAATGACAATATGTTATATCACAAAAGTGAAAGGATATAAAAAATATAATAAATGTAATAAGTATGAGAAATTTAATTAAAAAACTCGTGATTCACTATTGTCACTTGTGACTTTAATTTCTCAATGTCATTTCATATTTACCTATGTGTACATTTTTTTCGCCCGGCTGTTTTTTCCTCTACAGAAAACGAAATTACTTTTTCACGAGCGTAGTCTGGTTTTTCCTCAAGCAAGTGATCTCAACGTGGTCCCAGTGGAATATGCGAGTCGCAAAAGCCGCGGAGAATGCCGAGACAAGCTCCAAAGAGTGAGAGAAAGCTTCAACGTTCAGTTCAGACAAAATTCATTTGAAAAATCCGATGGTAAAGGTCTAGTCGCTCGCACGTGTCCAACGTGCATGCAAACGAGCAACATGACTGTCTCTTGGGGAACGATGACAGTACTGCAGTCACCGTTGCGTGTCGTTGCTCATGAAAGCCGACCCTGTAGGATTTGAAATAGCTCAAGGGTAATAACGAGGGTTCTAGAAAAAAAATACAGACGAATAGGAAAGAGTCGTATCTTTTGTCAAGAAAAGGAGTACTCCTTTTGCCTTTTTATTTCACGCTTTTTCTGATGTTTCTCGATTTTCATTCTTACTACGTGTTGGAATAAAATTGGAATTTTGGATTATCGCATTCTTGCTCGTTCAACTGCATGAATTTCTTTAAAAGTTGTAAAAGATCAAAACTATGGATACTTTTCTTATTTCTTACTATTCAAATAGAGAGTAAAGTGCATTATAAAACTAGTTTTACATCATTTTTTGATATTTATGTGATAACTTATTGGTCTTCAATCTCTCTAAAAATAAATTAGTGAAAATCACTGTACAAAACAGTATGTACTTCAATTCCATTTCAATTAATGCTATGGTTATCACTGCACACATTAATGTAATTGTATTTCAAATTTTTCCCCACAATTTAATCTTGGTTCAAAGCCACTGACTATTAATACAAGATTTTTTATAATTTTGTGAGCTTCAAGGGTCGATCACAACTTCAGCTACTTTATTCCAATCGTTTCTATTCAAAATTGAATTGAAACAATTTTTTACTCAACAATTTATAAGATCCTCTGCCACAAAGTATTGGTATTATCCTAGTTAGAATAAAAAAAAATGATTGAATTAAAATGTAAAAATAAATTTTATCCATCTCTTTAAGTCAGCATCTTCCAAAGCAGATTTAGATTTCAGTTTCAATTACATCAGCTGTCTACCTGGAAGAAATGTACACTTTTCAACATGAAAAATTACCATATTTCCTCAAATAACTTAGCACCAGTTCAAGTGATTGCTCTTAGAATTTATCTAATTCAAAAGTACGACAAAGTAAGCTGATTGAGTACTTGACTGAACAATATCAGTCGAACCATGTTCAAGATATCGTTGTTGAAAGTTTATAGACATGTGAGAAATTCCAGGTCTCACCTTCTAGGGTCAGTTAACTGACAGTTTGTTTCATACCAAGAGGATAATTTATTCAACTCTATATTTTCTCAAACTTATTTAAGCTTGAAATTAATGTAGTTGAAACTTTTACTACAAAAGTAATTTCATATGTCTGTTGAAACTCATCAAATGATGAGTGAAAATAAATTTCAAGATCGTTTGAGGTAAAATCTTCCTTTTCCTATCCGGTAAATCTGGTGCTGTACCAGCTGCAAATGATATAAATGTGGTCTTGGGTAATTGCTATAGTAAAAGCGTCAGGGCTTTTGAATAACTGTGCGAATATCATCTGTCATCGATGTTCAGAATACATAACACATGTACATATCTATGAATATAGAGTGTAAGGAGAAATAAGAATAGAATAAGTAAATCAATATGAAATCTTACTTTTCGATAGGTTTATACTCCAGATGTGTGTTCTATACGAAATTCCATTTATAGAAACATCTTGAAAGACATTGAATGACAAGATGCAACAGTCTATGTCATTCTGATTACTTGAATTTAAATCACGAGATTACTCTAAATAATAACAAATATTATTTTATTGACTGATTTTTGTTTTTACTTAATAATGAATTGTCATAAAATGATTCCAATCGATTTGTCAAGCGCAGGCAATTTTGAAAATGTTAAAGGAATACATTTTCTATATTACCATTGAGAGGAATTATTGATCATCTCATTGGTTCATGTTATTGGAAAAAAATTGCTTTTAAAATTGATAGCATTATTTATAATCAATTTATTATTCCAAAGAGTATTGATTAAAATAAATGTTTTAATATACATTTGCCAATACATTAAACATTTTTTTGCAACTCAAAACTCTATAAAATATTATATTTGAATATTTGTCTTTGCATTCCTTGATCGATCAAATAGTTTTGAATAAGCTTTAATTCTTTCCCAGCTTTAACTTCACAGTTGCTTTTAAATAAATAAAAAGAATAAATATTTGAAATATAAATTAAAGGCGTCATTAATAAAATAAAATGACACTAAAATATCCGATTAATTTCCGCGTAAGTTAAACTTTCCAATTCGTTGCCTAGCAAATTTGTCAAACGAGATTGTGAGAAATCGTTTCTTTGGTACTTCATAAAATTTTCTCTCAGCATTTGAGGTTCAAATTAAAAGGCACGACTCTGGAGCGATTCATTATTCGAGCTCGTCGAAACGGGAGAAATCAAATGCTAGGGAAAGGCGCTAATTGGATCCTTGAACGACGCGAGAGCCAGAGCAAGAGTAAAAGTGGAAAAAAATGTATAAAAAGAAGAGCTTTCAAAATTTATTCTTTTTATACTTTCCACTTTACTTTGCTATTTGGACACTACACGTCATTGCACCACTTTATGCACACGCCAAAGACTCTTTGTTAGCATTTATTCACACTGGAAATGGAAATGTATCTTCCACAGATATTTATTTACATTTTCATATATTCGGATATTTATTTAATATTATTGAATAGTTATTTTATTTTTATTTCAAAAAAATTTTATTGTAAAAATATTTCAGTATTATATAAGGTCACATCCGTGATTAAATTTTTTCAATATAATTCTAAAAGTCATAATAAAGGATTTATTATTAAGTAATTATGTCATTAAACTCTAATAACTATATTTTATTTCTTACTTGAATTTATAAAAATTTTTAGAACTGTAGCAATTTTATAATTAAATATACAGACTTTTTGCAAGTATGCCAGAGTATATTAAAACATACTTCTAAGTTTCAATTTTTCGTCTTGCATCATTATGCATCGCTTAAATATTTTTAAACAAGTATTTTCTCATTCAAAAATAATCGTTGTATTTTTTTTTAATCTTCTGGATAGGAATTTATACTATTTTACCTCATGAGTACATAAATATTTATAAAATACTGCCGCTACCCAACGCTGAAAATCACTGGCTATTTGTTGAAAAAAATGTTGATTAATGAATTCAAAGCAAAGAAGAAAAATTAGCCATAAATTCTCAATAAATTTATTAAAAAAATGTAAGAAATTTTTCATTAGCATAAATTGTTTTGGTAGAAGTGTAAAATGAGAATATTTAATGAAAACGAAATTCTTCAAGAGATTTTAGATAGTCACAAATTTGGTTTTTGTTTTATTTTGAAAAATGATAATGTATTCTCGTTAACCAAGTAAATGCACCCACAAGACTAGATTAACTTACCTAGTGGTCGAGCTCAATTTTCTGTCAGCCATACACACAGTTACTCTTAGCACCACTGACATGTGTACTACACATGCATCGTACAAAAGTCCTCCTACATACTCTCATTACTTTCTCCCCCTGTTTATTGCCCTAACAATTTTTCTGTCTTTTACATGTTTTCCATGATATATTACCATGTAAATGTCGCGTTTTTTTATCCCTATCTCGTTGACATCTATTTTTCCGCCTTTTTTCATCATACTTCATAATTAAAGTTGAACTTTAATTTCAGTATTTAGTAAGGTGTTTTTTTCTTTTAATAATAATGAGAA
The DNA here is from genome assembly GCF_013357705.1 of Chelonus insularis. Classification (NCBI taxonomy): domain Eukaryota; kingdom Metazoa; phylum Arthropoda; class Insecta; order Hymenoptera; family Braconidae; genus Chelonus; species Chelonus insularis. The sequence goes on along the minus strand of NW_023276510.1, from coordinate 370,755 downwards.
ATACACTTATTAAAACTTTGTTTACCCCGAAAATAATGATTAATATTCAAAGTTGGTGATGGAATTTTATTTATTAAAATATTTTTCACATAAACTTTTGTTGTAATTTTTTTCATCAATGAACCATGTAAAAAGATAATAATAAGGATTCCCTCAAAAAAACGATAAATATATTAAATTTCGTTAATAAAAATTTCAATGAAAATTAATTTATAAGCCTAATAATGAATATTGGAAGGGTAAGCATTATCCTCGATGTAAATTATTCTTCTGTTATTTTGCTTATTATATTATTAACATTTATTCTAAAACTAATATTTCTATAGTAGATATGTTTATTATGTAAACATTGCTTTAATTAAAATCTATAAAGTTACTAGAGCTTGCGTTATTTGAATAATGCATTGAAATGAGATCATATTTTTTCCAAAGAATATTTGATTAATTATCTCTGCTATAGGATATTTTTTGCTTCGTAAATCATAGCCAAACTCGCGGGAGTAAATTATAATCAAATATCAGCATTGGTATTTGTTTTTCACTGAGAAATAATTTTTGAACCTAGAAATTTTCATCGATGAGATATTTTTCCTTTTTTTAAATTATGGGAACAATAAATTCTCCATTTTATGTGAAACTCAATAACGTATCTAAATTAAGAAAAATTATCTCCAAAAAAAAAATCAGTATAAACTATCTTCATGCTTGTAAATTTTGTTCTAAAGGTGTTTTTTTTGAGGTGATAAAAATCGCATTATTTTATTCCTAGCACATCTGTTGAAAAATCAATAATTTTTTTCTTGTTCTACCGATCCTTCAATTCCAACCGCTGCCATATTAAAAGAATAGCTGAATTAATATTCATGTCTTTTCCTCACAAAAAAAACAAAAAAGAACAGAAAAAATCCTGTGATATGATATGATTTCATTAAAATAGTGAAATCAAGTCTCAAGTTTCATGCAAAACGGATGACATAGATCGACATCGATTCGTTGACGGTTCTGCTTTTAACGAACTTCCTCTATCGAATAATATTCCTCTCGTTGATTTCATTCGCTTGCGACACGAACAACCCTTTTCTCTGGTCGTTTCACGATTCCCCCAACTGCTCGGTTCCCTTCTCAACGTCGAGATAAGCCATTACCGATTCAGCATTTCGTTTGCTCCAAAAATAGGTGACTATATATACACTCATATAAATGCATGAATGGTTCTACTCGTACTTCGTACTTTGATCGATATATATATATATATTCTAGTTACACTCTATTTTTTCGATATTACGTACATTTTTCATAGACTACAGATGTACATGGTTTCACCCTGCTAAAGCATTTATCGTTGATTTTCTTAACTTTTTCACAAATTGCCAACGCCTGCACGATCGTCCCAACGATCGAGGTTCATTACCGACTTTCAACCGATGTGCAATCAAATCCCCCTATCTTCCACCTAGAATCGTTTAACTTGCGAATGAGAATATTGTTGCGAAAGAGCAAACTGGTGGGAGGCTAAAACTCCAGTCACGAGGAATAAGGGTGGAAAAAAAGACAAAAAAATTTTTATAGACCATTTCAAACTGTGTGCTTCGCTAACGATCAATTTTGACGATCCAACGAGCACCCTTTAAATGACAATCCAATCAGCTACCATTTGTAATACTTTATTTTTGTGGGAAAAATTTTTTTCGGTTATTTCACAACACTCTTTTCCAATTTTATTTACACACTAGAATTTGCATTCTATTTATTTTATTTTCTCTGAAATATATATATATATATATATATATATATATATATATATATACACTATTTTTACCTCATCGTTCGTACATTAATTTTGTTGAATTTACATCTGTTTATATGAAAAAAAATTTTTTTTCATTACATCTTTATAAAACAATTCGCTCGTTTCCACATTCCTTTTGTTATTTTTTTCTCACCCACTTCGTACCGAAGCCTTTTGCATAAAATTTCATTATATTCTCATATGAAAATCGCAAGTGCACACGGAATTGTAAAAACTGAGCTTCATATCTTCCCTACACAGTTCTTGTTCTCGCCCAATAATCCAACACTTTTTTTTCAATATCAGCTTGAGTCTCCTTGTGTACTTTTTAGAAGTAAAATTCGTCGCAAACTCATATTAGTAAATGGAGATAAAAGACGATAGCCAGTGCAGTAGTTAGCAAAAAACCATCAATGACATAGACGATGGAAGTGAAAGCTAAAATGAGACGAGGTTTGGTAGAAGTTTTTGCTGTTTCAACGATCCTCACAGCCCTCGAATTCCCAGCGTGATAAGAGAGTTTTTGCTCTGAATGTATGGAAAAAATTAAAAAAAGACCGAGCAAAAAATATTTGAAAAAAGTGGGTCACTTTATCTCAAAGCTTGACAGCAAGATGAATTGCAGGATTATATCCTTTGACTTCGAGTGGACAATTATCTACTTATATTTCATTCACTTCTAATACTCAATCTTTTGTTTTCAAAACAAAAATTGATGCCTTTTATAATTTTTTAATTTCATCAGGATTAAGTTATGTTTATTCATAACTTGTATTGTATTTTCCACATACTTTAAATTATCTTATAAACCAAAATTACTTTAAAAAGATTTGGATGGTAATTAAATACCTCAAATTTAAGTATTTTAGATTAGACTTAATTGTTGGAAATTACAATGATGTAATGAATTTATTTTCAGTCGTTGTTAATTCTCATTGAAAGTAGCTTACGCTATTAAAGGATCACGTAAAAGTACTCTTGGTCTTCATTTTAGTAGAAGTAAAGAATACATGAAATCAAACAGGTCATTGTCATAATGATGAAACAATTACATAAATAACTTGTCAAAACATACTTCAATAAATAATTAAACAAATAAACGGATAAATTTAGTTTTTAGTTGATCTTAACTTAATTAACTTCATTTGAAATGTATTTTGCTGATGAAATTTTTTTTGCAGATATTTTTGGAAAATCCTTGAGGGATTGGAAACTTCAAGAGGTTTTAAAAGCCATTTAATCTCTACCTAAACATCTCTAAGGCATAATCTCAAATTACAAAGTAAGATTTAAGTAACTAAAAAAATTATATTTTAACTCTCTATAGTATTAATTCTCAACGGATGTTGTTAATTTTTTATTGCATTGTATAAACATGACTTTTAAAAAATTTTAATTAATTATCTATAGTTGAAGTTTCATATTAGCAGCTAAAAAATGTATGAAACTGATGAATGGATAAAATTCATTTATACCTATATAATGTTATTTCTGATACGAAATTATTCATGTGGTAGAAGATTGATATTTTCAATTTATAATTATTTTTTTTTATCCCATCAATGAATTCCTTGCAGAATAAACTTGCTAGAAAAAAATTCATTAAAAGTAATTTAGTATTAATTAACAGATGATACTAATTATCAAAGTAATTTTGAATAGAAAATGAATTCTCGCAAACATTTGAATGCTTATCTGTTGTCTGCATAGAAAATGATATCTCTGAATGTTGAAGCAACCTAGTATTTGTTTGTTGACTGCTTCTTTCCTTTTAACATTCCTTGAGACTAAAATCCGATTGTACTCAATATAAGAATGATAAAAAAGGAAAGAAAAAAAGGCGGACAAGTAGTAAATTGAATCCTGCTAGACTTTGTACTGAACAAATCAAATAGTTTGGGATATTTTTTTTCTGTACTGACGTTCAATTAAAATTTCCGGAAGGTCGAAAAGCTTCCAGCAATTCTCGGAGGTTCACTTGCGTTCACCACGACTTGAAAACTACTCCACGCTTTAGAACATTTCTTTTTTTCATTCGGTTTCTTTCATTCTCGTTTTTCTGTTCATCCGCGTCTAGCTACCGTATTCCATGCGAATCGACAGAGTGCTTAGTGCAGAAAATGTTAGATAGCAATCGTTATGTTGAGCGTAAGAGGAAAAACGAAAGCTCTCAGTAAGTTTTGAACCAGATTAAAAAGTTGTGGCTGGATAAAAGAGAAGAGAAAGAGAAAAAAGTGATCAGTTTCTTGACGAGCCATTTCCTGTTCTCACTCGATGTTTCTCTAGGAGTTTAATAGATTTCCTGCAACACTTTTATACATTTCATCGTTAACTTACATGCTTTTAAAGTATTCAATAAACTTCATTATATGTGCATGCATCAGCAAGTACTTTCATTTTGAAAATTAATCCCACTACTCATTTTTGCCATGTTACTTATCAACTAAATTCGTTATTAATTTTAAAAATATTATATCCTCTTGATGTTTTGGTTGATAAAATTTTTCTACATGCTGATAAACTTTGAATTTCAACTACTCAAATTTTTTAGGAAATAAATCAACGAAAATATTTATGAATTTATTTTTTTATATAAATATGTAGATAGAAAACTGTGAGAAAAATAATCCGATTCTGACAGTGATTTCCTATTTTCAATCAAATTTCAATTAGAACCTGAATTAATATTACAAGCTTCCCTAATAATTTTCTACTCAAATGCGTTTATTACTTCCTCACTAATCCAATATTTTCAACTAGTTTTATTTTTGTGTTCTCTTCGTATTATAGCAATCTCCTGTAGTGAAATGAATATTCGATATTTTTCCCATTTTGCACTTGATATCTTGTATTTTCCTAGTTACCTTCATTTCTTATCACTTTCAAGTATTACATCATATTGATCATTGATATCAACTTTCAGGTATTATAAAAAAATTAATTAGTTTTTTATTTTTTAAGTTAAAAAAAAATTAAAAATGTAAAACAATAAATCATAGCTACTTATGGAGTGAAATTGTTTTTAGAGGGAATGCCTGAAAATCAAATCAACCTTGCATCATTCTTAACTTGAACCATAAAATCGTAACATTTCCACTTATTTCATTGAGTTAAAAGTAATGTATCTAAAACTCTAAACAACATTTATGGGGCATTACTCACATCATACTTTGAAATACGACAGTACCAGTAATAAAAATTTTACAGACGTATGTTGTTGGTAGTATTGCTGCTAGCATCATATTCAATCTGGTAGGAAAGTTAACATTGGAAATTGAGATTGAAAAACTTGGCGATCACTGTACTAGCAATGACTTGTCAACTCTTAAAGTTTAGTATAGCGCAAGTTTTATAAAACAAACATACTAAAAAAGTCCTTCACAAAGAATGTCCTTTTGAAGCGACGTGGGAGAGTCAATCTAGAAGTCGTAAACCCATATCAAAGTCATGCTCGGACGTATCTCGAGTAAACATTCCCTTCTGCAAATGTCGCATTCCCGATTTGTATCCAGACTTGTCAGTTTATCAGAGGTTGAATACCAACAAAGAATTTATTTGTCATAAAAGTTGCCTTTAGCATTTTTATCCAAATCTATTTCTTTTTTTTCTTTCAGAAATATTCAAAGCTATTTCTTTACCTAGTTAGTACCGAGAGAAAGAAATGTTGATACTTGTTCTCAATACAAGATCTAAGAGGAAAAAAAACCGTAAAGAAACATCTTATTGGCTCGTTCAGAATACGTTAATGCATTCTAAACTTTCCGATCCTCATCTATATATTCCTATTTTTTCTATCTTATTTTCCTTTTCTCGATTCGCCTGAAGCTTCTGTCGTGTTCTTTAGTTTTTCTTACGTTTTTTGCCCTAGCAATCTTCAAGTTAAATTAACATGTCATGCTTTTAGAGTATTTTTTAGCAGCAATGGAATATCGATGAGAGGAATATTGCAGAATTTTTTAACTTAAAACTTGTAGTAATAGTGGTTTCTATTCACTTGTAAATTTAATTTTTTTAACTTGATTCTTCACTTTGGAATTTTTTTCTCTTCCCAAGTACGATATTGGTATTCTATACTTGCGCAATTGAAAAAGAAATTTTTTCATGGAAGAGGTTTTTATTGCAAAGTTTCATGATTCAGAAAATTAACAAGCAATTTTTTGTTAAAAAAAAAAATTTATTTACACCACCAGCTACTTTTAAAGTTTCTTATTTCTTTTAATGGCAATCAAATCAATTTTTTTAAAATCAAAATCATAAAATAATCTGATGAATTATATTTTTAAAGAGATCAATATCTTGATTATTCATTTAGTATCAGATAAAAACTAGAATATACAAGAGAGGAAATAAATTTCAATTTTTCTAATATTTTTTCAATATTAAATAAATTCAATTATGATAAAAAAAATACTGCATACAATTTTTTCAATATTTTTTCCATGTTGACATCATTGATATTCAATCCTTTATCCAGCATTTTTTTCAACTCATCTGTTGAATATTGATAAATAACACAAATCCAAGAAATTTTATCAAAGCTATCACAAAAAAATGGAAAACCGCAAAAATGATCTGAACAAAATTATAAGTGGTGAAAATGAGTAAACAAAATTAGTCTAAAATGTTTTATATACATTCTAAATCAAACAAATCGTTGCTCTGTTTCTTATGTCCCCAAGAGCTCAAACAGAACTCTTGAAAGCCACACGACATCCGTCCCCATTCCTTATAAGATTCAACTGCCAAGAATCACGTGCAAAACGTCACGTATCGTAACGGCGACAAGTCTTGGCGCTTTCTTTTCTTCCTGTTCCACTGTCTAGTGGAGTCTGGAGTCTAGAGTCTTTGTATACCACCAGAGAATTCTCTCTTCGTATTGCGATCCTTGAGGCACTTCTGCGCTCTCTGTGCCTTCGAAGGATAGGACATGAAATTGGCAGGTGACATGACTCACAAGGCCTCTCTTAGACGAATGGGCAAATACTGTATATATATGTATAGCCCGATCGCTCTATGTCACTTTATTTCTCTATAAAGGATTCTTCATTTCATGGGTAATGGAATTTTCATTTGCACGATCACGTATTTTCATCTACCAATGTCAACACTCATTTATATTTATACTATCTCATTAACAATGGAATCAATACTTTAATTATCTATTAAACATGTTTTAATCATCTTTTAAGTACTCCCTTCTAAGTTAATATATTATTATAAAAGTTGATTTGCCTTCAAGTCTTTAGTAAAAAATAAATTGAAGATAATTTTTATTTTTTAATTATGCTTTGAGAGTCTTCACATTATTAACTTGGATTTAAAAAGATTAAATTGGTCTGAAATTTTTTTCTTTTTCCTGAAAGAAAGTGTGTTCTTATCTAATAATTTATTTAATTAAAACTCTTAATCAGTATCTACCTGGTAGTTTTGATGTCGAAAAAAAATAAGAGAACATGAATACGTAAATTTTCATTTAATAACGTTAATATTTAATAATTTTTCTCGTGTTATTAAAAATTTTTACCTGTAAAAGTAAATTATAAACTCTAATTACTTGGTCATACTTAAATTATAATTAAATTATTTCAGAATTAAATTTAACTAATTTCATGAATTATGATGTAAAGAAGTAAATTAGCATCACGTGATACTTTTTTTTCCAAAGCAAATTATTACTTTTTTTTTGTTGAAGAGGTTTTAAGATCGACATCGGTAAATAATGCTATGGTAGTTAATAATATTTATTAACAATTGATAGGTCTTTTATTTAGATACTGGGACATGGAATTTATCGCTGAAATAAATCAATTATTTGAGAGATTCTCTAGCCTAGGAGATTTGTTTTTTGAGTGTATGGATGAGGTTTGGAAAATTTATTAGTACATGTTGTTTAATAAAAGTGTTTTTTAGATAAAAATACAGTTGATTGACAACTGTAAATAGATCTTAATTATTAACTCAATATTTATCAATACTTGAAAAGCAACATTGACAGTAAAATGACATTTTTTATTTTCCCAGCAAAATTTGCTCTCATGTTAAATGATTTTTTTCATACTATCAAATTGTTCTTCATCAAGTTATATAAAAAAATATAAAATATTTTTCACCAAGATACCAAAATATTTATTTAATATTTTCTAGTGTTGATTAATTATTAACTTTAACATTCAGCTTTCAAAAGTTCCCTTGATGACACATCTTGGTCTTATTCAACATTTAGAAAATAATGATTGATGTCAAAGTCATCTAGGTATTCTTTTCCAACATTAGCTTTCTCATCATGCTTACCACTAATTTGAAATATGCATCTATCTATCTTTTACAAACAGATGACTAAAAGTACAAGTAATTTTCAGAATGAACCATTAGTCAGTTTCCAATTCCAGCAGATGAGCAGTTGAAATTTCCTGGACGCATTAGTATTTGATTTGATGAATACAATCTTAAGAAGCATGGGAATGTAGAGTTGAGGGTTAATTGGGTTAGTTGACTCTGGTTACCTCGATGACCTCGTTTCCGGACCATTATCGTGAGTGTCCGTCGTATCTCTTGATCGCCCTTTCACCTCATGTTCTCACAGCCATCTTAAACACATCTCCAAACTGAGTTTGGTGGATGTGGTTGAGCAAAGGTCACGTTTGACGAAACCAAGCGTGTTCTCTTCAAGTCTGGTTCCTGAGACGTGGATTTAGCAAGAGGATAAGCTCCCTAAGACTAGAATAAGACGCACTAGTGAATCCGCGATGCGCGGATGTGCATGTAATACATAGACTTACCATTCACTATCTTTCTTTCTCTTTCTTACGGTGTCTTTATCTTCCTTTTACCACTAGATATTCCAGCACGCGTAAGGAAAATTAATTACATTTACCCATTCCATGTCTCGCCTCTGATTTTCATTTCCTCTCAAATCCTTTTCCCTTTCGTTATCCTCCTGTCCCTCTTCTTCATGGCTTCTTGCATTCTGTATCGCATTAATTCCTTGGAGAATTCGTTCTCACCCATTCAAAGATATCAATTCCCAGATGGATTAACTTGTTTCTCTATCCGTAATTTAATACGCCAAACTTTTCTCGTTTACGAGAACACGAGATAACTCTCTCTCTCTCTCTCCTTCAATGTTCTTTCTTTCTTTTTTCTAATACTTCACATCTTAATTACTTAAATCGACAGTCTTCAAGAGATTCAGACTTTCATCTTTAACTACTTTTCGTGAGTTATACAAATAAGGTAATTACTTTAGATTTATTCATTTATCTTGTTCCAAGAATCACTGTCAGAGTTTGTGTTAGACATTTTTTTTAATTTTACTGTAAAGATAGCTTTTCACTGTTCGACTTTTATCAACTTTTTCTCTCATATTTGTTGCTAAATAAAACGCCTTGGAACTTAATCTTAGGATGAAAATTTTATTCCTTGACTTTTGTGTCTTGATATGTTAATGAATAAATAACATGTTAATGCACTACCTGAAGGGAAAAAGCTCCGATAAACTTGAATAGAAGTTGACAGTTGGAAAGAAGAAAGACCAAGAGTTTGTCACACAACCTGTCATGTGAACTTGTAATTGAATAATTCTTAATATAATTATTGAGTTAAACTTTTTATATATTGTTGTTTCTTACGCTCCCTTTAAGAATGTTTATTTTTCTGGAGAACTTACATGAGAATAACATTCAGGAATTAATGATATAAAGTTATTGGGTGCTTCAAAAGCTAATGGATTCACTGAAAATTTGCAATTTTAAAATGGTTGATTTACATAAGATTAATAATGGAATTTTTGGGAATATTTATTATGTGATTATGTAAAATATAAACTACTCTCTGAAAAAAATAAATAATAAAGGCATTACATGATAATGATATTCTTATAATTCTATTTATAAACAAAAGTCAAGTGATAGCATTCTATGTTTAAAATTTTTTAAAAAGTCTAATTACATCAAACTTTACATCATTAAATTAAAATAAAAAAAGTCCTGAATTTCATTTTGTATTAGAAGAAGAATATTTCTATGAACAATTACAAAACTCAATTAATGTTTACATTCAGAATCAATCAAAAGCAAAAAAGGACTTCAAGATAATTATGAAACTTTTGTTATTACCAACGAAATGGAAAGAGTTTTAATGTTATTAAAAATCGATTATTTTGTCTTTAGTTATCTAATAAAACAGTCTTTTGTTTGATTTATTAAATTATAAACAATATTTATTGTAAGTACCTTGGTTCTTTGAAGTGTAATTATTACATGACATCTAACTCATTAGTCGACATGAATGTAGAAGCGAAATTTCTATATAGGACGACAGTTAAGCTTTGCTTTGATGGACTTATAATCATGTAGGTGAATGCAAACGTAGTTCCGTAGTGCCAATGAGAGAGGATATGTGTACAGCAACTCTCAGAGGTTATATATGCATAAACACTACCGCTTTTGGTATTGAGTTCTGCGACTTGGAGTAGTATGAAGCTTTTCACCACACTTTATCTCTCTTTCTCTATTTCTCCATCTTGCTCCCTCAATTTCAATAATATCTCACTTCTAAATTCCTGTATTTCATAGGCTGCGATTCACCATTTGTGGGATCGATCAGGGCAAACCTCGAACCACAGACGAACGACCGAATTCACCAACTCCGTGGACTATTCATAAGTCCATTTGTGGTGTAGAATTTCCCTCCAACTTGTTAATCAATCCTTTTTTATTTTAATTATTATCTAAATTATTCAGCTCACTTTTTTAATTAATTATCATGTCTTTCAATAATTGATTTTTCTTCCTATAGAGTTTTATTTCTGTATCAGTTATAAAGTTCATTATTCTAGGTAATGACTTTGTCTAATTTCAAGAGTTCAATTATGCGAGATTCATTAGGAAGTTATTATACTAATAATACATAAGTTACTCATTCCAAAGTGTTACTTAGGAATGACTTTTTTTTGTTTTACTTGACTTATTGACTTAATCATCTCTTTCACTTACAATTCTCGTTCAAGTAGTCGTCGTTATTATTGCCAGTCCAAGCTTTTGTCTAGCTCCACGCGATTCGGCATAATGTATCGCTCTTGCAACCGTAAAATACATTATTCATCGGTACCGTCCGCTTCTTACCGCCTTAGTCGTTTTCAACCTACAGCTCTCCATCTACTCCTATACTTCCATTGCAAACTTCCACAACGACTTGTGACTCCTCCTCTGCATTTATGCATTTCCGTAGTCTTTATCCTTTTTTTTATCTTCCTCAACGTTGACTGTTGATGTTGCTTTAAGATCTCTTTTCAAAAAAATTCCAAATGAAGCTCGTTCTATAACAATAAACCTCATCCTATTTTAAACTCATTTACCTTTTTTACATAGCTTTCTTTATCCTCCTCATTTTCATCTATTTTATTTAACATAAACCAATAGCCAACTGATCATACAGTGGATCCAAATTTGCGATAAACAATTGTTGAATCAATTACCAGGCACCAGGGAATTTTATCAACGCAGACTCACATTGGATAATACAATAGATTCTCTAAATAAAATAATAGCAACATTACTTGTACACCCATAGGACCTTTGGTTTATTAACGGCTCTGAAGGATCAATCAAGTCTTAGCCAGCATGACCAGCCACACCAACACCATATACTCTCCTCAATAAAGCTGAGAGTTGATTCAAATCTTTAAGTAATTTAACAGATTACTTTCTCGTGGATCTGACATAGTAATTTATTGATAAATGTAGAGCTTTCGTGATAGAGTTAACTCCCTCTATAGGTTTCTCTTACATACCACGTTCTCTTCATGACCTCCAACGGTTCTTCGAGACCTTAGATGATACCGGAACCTTCAGCAGCATTATAAATCTTCACTGATGCCAGCTAACAGCACACGACCAAGACAATGCTTATGTACTTAATTCTTGTTAATAAGAACCGCACCTGTGACTTGAAGTCATGACAAAAAAACCTTTTAACCCCTTTGATATTCCATACTTAAGCCCTCAATCCGTGTGAATGCTAGAGATTCCATTTCAAGTATCATGACTCAAGCATTAACACTATCGATTGATTTGCGGATTAATTAATAGACGAGGATCCTGATAGCTCTCGATTCTCATTAGTCGTCTTAACGTGATACTGATAAGCTAGATATAGGATTAAAGTAAAAAACAGTTGTATGATGAATAATAACTCATGTTTATTTTCATGCAGTCTCTAGAGAATTTATTATCATTGAATTTTCACACATTCCTGTTGTGGCAAATACTGCTAATTTCATATTTATATTCAAGTATTGTTTTCATTATTTACTCTGGACTTGATTAAAAAATATGACAGAGGAAATGAGAAAATAATTTATTTATGAACGATATTATAATGAAATTATTTCGATTAATCGTGACCCAATTCAATTGAGTTTTTTGTTAAAAATTTAAAAATAAATTAACTAAAATATTTTTCACTTGGACTTCATTATTAAATCAGTAAAATGAATTAAAATGTATTTATTGAAAACTCTCTATAACGTTCACTTAAAGTAAGATGAAATTTTTAAACGAGGTAAGTTGAACGAAAAATCCCAGTTGAAATACTTTTTCTTCTCTAAGTAAATATTGTCTGTTTTTTGATCATGGCAATATCCACATTTCGTGTTGAAGGAATTCCAAATGACGCTCGTTTTTAAAATAAACTCTTCCTTTTCACATTTTCACTTTTTTCTTCTCCCCTCATTGGCATTCGTTCGCTCTTATCCAACCTCCGATTTCCTGCATTGATGTCAGCGTGAGAGTGATCGATATTTTTTTGCCCAAAATCTATCACCATAAATACGCTGGACGCTTTTATCGAAAATTTATGAAGGCAAAATGCCAAAAGATACCATAGTAATCTTAGTATCTTCAGAGCATACTGCGTACCTAATCCAAGAGTACGCGAATTTCCTTCATCCTCTTTTCCTCTCGCGTTTTCTCCAACAGATAAAGATGTTATCATAAGGAATGACTTCCGCCCGCCTGAACACCCGTCGATATCCAATCCCCTATAGCGTGATCTAATCGATAGCCTCTTTATACCTGCTCTACTCTGTTATCTTTATTCCTATCTTTGCCTCAACCATTTTACCTTTTCCACTTTAATACTTTCACATAAAGGAACATCCCAAAATCTAGATTGCAATTTTTCATATTATTCATAATTTTATTAAATAACTAGAAAGATGGTGATTTGAATCTATAATGTAATTTATGGTTTCAACATTTTTTTTCATAAACAAATTTATCTTGAGACTAATTAATTCTGTAAAAATTATTTGAGAAAAGAAATTCTAGTTGTTTTGTGAAAATGCTAAAGAATACAAAAATGTATCTAGAAGAGCAGCATTCAAGACAAATATTTTTATCTTAATTAATTAGTTAATTAATTAAAAATACTTTGCATTGTGATAATTATGCTTTTCATGATAACACAAGGTTGAGCAATTGTTATTATTTACACTCCACTCATTTTTACTTTAACTATTCATCTTTCAAATTCTTCATCTAATGGTTTATTTACTTTATTCAAAAATCAAATGATAAAAAAATTCAATTTAAAACTTTATTCTTTCAGTATTATCGAGTATTTTCCAAATATTATTCTTATTATATAATTATTTGATCAGACATTTTATAGGAATTTTTAAGTGGAAATAATAAACATAAATTAAAGGTGATATTATAAACGTAAAATTATAAATTTTTTTAATCAAGTTTCAACAGATTTAATGTGACAATTTGTCAATAAAAGACACAATGCAAAAATGGTTGGTTGTTTAGTTTGGAAAACGACAAAAGCGAATTTTAAGAGAAAAATAAATTTTCTACGCCTGTAAGTCCATTATATGTTCTCATAAATCATCAAAAGTGTAGTTAGATCTATAATCAAGTGCATTTAAGTGGTAATAAATGAACCTTCATTATTTTTTTAACCTTCAGTATATGTTTACAAGTGATTTCGATTTTTACGATATTTTCATGTTTCATTATTTTTCAAATAAAAATGGTCAAGTTGAAACAAAAAATTCAGAGTAGATTGAATATTTAAAATTATTAACAATAAAAATCATTTTTATAAATTAAATAATGTGTAATAGAAAAACTAAAACATTTTTTTGCAACCCATTAGCATTGTTTCAAATTAATAACAGATATTAATGAGTTCAGAATAGGTAAAAGATGTCATGTAAATATACACAATAAAATGATGAGTAATTCGAACAAAGGACCTATTGATATCCATTATCAAAATTCTTTCTCAATAGGACCATTCATAGAGTACAGCCACAATGCATGGTACACAGGTACTATCGCTGATTAAATATTAATTCGTTCGATTTTCGCCAAATGATACTTGGTTAGAGCTCCGGTGCAGCACAGTTGAGACCACAATATATCGACATAGCATGCGATATCGCAATTATGACGCGGACGAATAAATTATCCTGCGTCACGTATAGCAACGTGTGCTACCCACTAGCGTAGCTGTAACAATCAGAGTTTACTATATATCCTATAAGAGGAATAGCGCGAATGAAAGGGGTGACGTTAGTGTGTAGTAATGGAAAGCCACATGAACACGCACCCCTTGCAGATAATTCATATATGAGGATCGCCTGAACGCAAGGAGAGCACATGCACAGTTATTCTCATCCCTCAATGTGCGTACACTTACTGAATTATCTGTCATGTGGAACTGTGAAAACGACCCATTTTAATCCCAATTTTTGTTTGAGTTATTGCGAATAATTTTCGTTTTATCGAGTATTTAATGCGATTAATTACTACAATATTTTGTGTGGTATTTTGAGAGAATAATAATTACTACCTCTGGAGTTTTTATTAAAATAAAGAAGAAATATTTACGCTCGGTGAATTTTTTATTAAATAGTCGGACATCAAGGTTTTTTTCCTCAAATATTTGGTATTTAATATTTGATAGGAATGGAAATTGAAGGGAGAACCTTTGAATTGGTGGTTTTTGAATATAAAGGCATGATAAATTATTGATGATAAGACATGTAAGTTAACCTTAGTGTTTTACATTTTTTATTCATTTTTTTTTTCAATTTCTACCTCAATTTTAAATTATAAATAATTACAATTGTTCTTTTAATACATTTTTTTATTATAACTAATTGATATTAAATTATATTCACATAACTATTGATTGAAAAGTTGCAAAAGATGATAAATGTTTTCTAAAAATTGAAGATATATGTAGAAATAATGAGCTCTAATTAGCACACGTTCATTATTCATTATATTGTCATAAATATCCAAAGAATGATTATTTGCTATTGAAAATTTTATTATAAGTAGGAAATTAAATTATCGTTTTATCACTGAAATAATTATTATCATTATTTTGGGTTAAACTTTAAATTATTCAAATTTAGCTTACTAAAATATTTATGTTATTATTTGTTTTAGTTTTTAATTGTCTCTATTTATTGACGCAAATTGTTTATTTCTGAATACAATTAATTTATTTCCGTCTATTTTATCTTCTAAAAAAAAATGTAGAAATTTGAATTTCGATATGAAAAATTTTTTCAATATTAAATCATCAGAAGACCATTTCCCCTAGGGATGTTTTTGATGAAAAATATAATTAAATCGAAATCCAATGTTTCCTCTATTTCAATCGAATAAAAAAAATTCCACAATGTCATCACAGTATAAATATTCCCTCAATTATTTATTTTACAAACAAAAAAAAAAATTGAATACATTTAAAGAGAATGAGCTTTCTCTTGTAAAAAAAAAAATTATCTGCATTTAAATAGAAAAACAAACCGTGAACTTGTGTTGTATTCTGTAATCCGTAAGAGACAAATAAAAAAAAACTATCAATTGATACAACATTTTTTCAATAGGATAGTGCGTGAAGGCCCGATAATTTGTTCAATGGTTACTTCAGTCGTGTTTACATCTGCGATTCTATCGGACTGATAAAACATACAACAGTTGGATCTGTAGGACAAATGGATGCATTCAGGCTTGTAAACGATCACCGCGAAGACGAATTCACGAGCGAGTTCACTTTCACAATAAAATGTTTCGCTCCATCGATCAGTCACTTTGTTTTATTGCCTGTCGAGTATCATTTTTTTTCGACCGGTGTTCTGTTGTATAAAGGAGTTAAAAATATTGTTAGCGAGTGTAATACAAATGAACGCAACACGAGAAAGGGACAAACTGTGACAGATGATCGAAATCCTCTGAGGAATATCGTGGGTGCTATAGTCAAATTTGAATGGATACATGAGAGGACGTCCAAAACGGAACCGGACACCCGACATGCAGTGGTATAGAGGATTATCTCAAAGCCTCAGAGGACAAAAGGCAAACCGGTCGCGCTGTACTTACCCTTCTCCCTTTATCTAATCTTCTCACTTTACCCCCCTCTATTTATCAGAACCCCTCTATGCTGTACACTGACTTCCCAAGAGAACACGTTTCATCCTTCACTAGTTTACCGGATATAATTCATGCAGCCGAACGCATTGTTTTAATTATTCCACGTTTGCACTCGGACAATCAAATTTTGTGCTAGTCTTGGCTTATCTCGATCATTTAATAACATCTATCGCTATGACATCAAAAGTTAGTCTCATTCTAAGCCTAATCTTACTCAAATTGGCGTAATAATAACTTGGAATCATCTAGACAAGAACAGAGTTTAACTGTTGCATGACTTGAATGCAAATATTGCAAATTTTTTTCGACAGTGTTTATCATAGAAATTAAATTTTTTATTTCAAACATTTAAACTCTGTAACGAGAAATTTTTTAATAATTTCTATTCACTATTTTTTGTGATTAAATTATCAGTACTATTGAAAATTTAATATGCACAAAAAATTACAGATACCAAGTAATTTATAAATATTATATTGAAATTAAAAATATATATTTTTTTTTAAAATTCTATCATACCTAATAATTTTTTTCAAGTTTTGGAAGTATCAAATATAATTTAATTCAATAGACATAAAAATAATGATAATAATAATAAACAAATTTCAGTAGTAGCAAATAAAAATTTTTAATGAGAAAACCACTTATTTTTCAACCACTTGAATCAATGAAGTTCATTCATAAAATGCAGAAGTTAATTAGGATATTTTTCGAGCTAATGATTGATGAAAATGATAGACGAAATTATCAAGAGTTTAGAAAAACAGTAATCGATTGTCTGGTAAATTAATTACACCTTTCAGAGGATGTTTTCTTCTAATACTTCATATTGAAGAATTTTTTAGACTTTCAATTAAGCTTCCTCGATTAACATGAATAATATCAAGCCAAGCAATGATCTTTTAAATAAGGAAATTTTTTTACCATGTTACTGACAATTTATGGTATTTTTTATTCACATAGAACATGAAAAATAGCTTTGACTTTACTCCAACTACTCCATGGAGATAGTTCAATAGCTATAGATTTTCAGAAAGCTTTTTTATTGGATGTACAAAAGTTATAGGAATATTGGAAATTTTTATTTTCATTCAATAAATGTAAAAACCTGTGGAAGCACAAAAAAACAATTTTCGAGTCATTCTTATCTAATTATATCCATCCAAGATGAACCTCTTGAAAGTCACTAAGATTCTTTAATTTTACTTTAATAGTAATCTTACTCTTTAAAGCTTCAGTGAAGTTTTATTACAATTCTTCATCAAAAACGATCTGTCTTATATTAAGGAAGCATTTATTGACACTTTATTCTCTGGTGGTCTTATAAATGTTACGTTAGTAGGATTTTAACTTGGAAATTTGGATTCTTAAAGAGTTTTATACTTTGAAGGTTTCCATAACGAAGGAAGAGAAACCCCGTAATTGAAGTACCGATAATACTATAGACTAGAGATTAATAAAGAAACATTCATTTACTGTGAATCTTTACCAACTTCTACCAACCATATTAAATTTACAATAATGAAACTGTAGTTCAAATAAAATTCTGAATCCGTACTATAAGATTTCTTCAAGTTATCAAGATAAAAAAGTCTCAAAAAATATCAGTATAATTTTATTTCTCAAGTTAAATTAAAACTTTAATTAAAAAGAATATTTTAAAATTAATTACAACAAAAAAAAATAAAACACAACAACTTTCTTTTACATCAGGATGAATATTTCTCATTAATTTTTTCCTTCTTTAACTTCATTAATCTTTAAAAAAACGTTCTAAGTAACTTTATATAACTTTTTAAAATTATTTAACGACTATTTTAAATATCTAAATAATATTTTAAACTACAGAAACTTCATCATCAGTAAATCTTCTTTCATTTAACATAATTTCTTACCAAATGCAATTTTTTTTATTACTAAAACAGAATTTGATTTTCATAGCTCTATTGAATTTTTCAAAATGCAAATACAATTTTCCTTGTTTCCCCAGCTTTCACCTTGAAAAATAAATTTACTTAAATAAACATTTATTGCTGATCTCTCACCAGTAATTCTTGATTAATAAATCAAACAGTATTATCTTGATGGTATTTTTCGAACTTACTTAGCACATTTTAGCGATCAAGAGTCCGATCTGGGATTCTGTGACTATCCTCAGGTTTATGACCCGTATCCCCTGGATGAAAAACGAGCGTGTTCAGCAAGATTGTCAAAGAGCACCAGGAACATTTAACCCGGGTTCTCTGTGTGCTTCGTTTTAAAGGGGAGTACATAACTTGGTCGCAAGTACATGCGGGATGTATATGCAAAGCATAAATAGGCAGGGCTTGTTTTCTAAGTACTTTAAGTCTGCCCCATCTCTTTTAGTTCCTTTTTCAGCTGCTGCTACTGCGGTCCTGCAGTATCCTCTCCCCTTGATAATCGCGTTAGCAGTCTTGTTAAGACTGTTCTGAGGGCGAAACCCATTCTCTAAGGTGCCGCTTAATTAGCACCACTCTTAAGAGTTTCCAACAGTGACTTCGTCGTCTCTTACATTTCTCTTCCCCAGTTGCCTGACTCTTTCTTCCCACTCTTGAATCACCCAAGTCCTTTGACTTTTCCAGGAACATTCTCTAGGACTGCTAGCGCTTGTACTAGTGTTCTTTTTATCAAGAACTTTAACTACTTACGTCAATGGTGTTCTCAAGAATTCATTGCGTTACGGAATAAGTCGCCAATCTTCTCAAATACATCCTTTTACTCCTTCACTCAATTTTAAACTTTTTTGATTCCTATTGTTTCCAATTCTTTATCAGTTACGAATGTTCGAGTCAAAGTTCGGTCGGTCGTTTAACAATGATGAACAAGAAGAAATAGATTTTACTTGAATGAGCTGATTGAGCTTTGTTCAAGAGTGAGAATAAAATTATCAAGTTTTTCTCGGAAATTTAGAAACAATCAACAAACTTTTATCATTATTTCTATCATCTCCTTGGCAATTTTTACAATTTGTTTTAATTTATTCATTTTTACTGATCAACAATACCCACGTTCCAGTTTATATTTTAGCTCTTTATTCAGCAAATGTCTGATCAAAACTATCAGGAATTTTTTGAATGACCTTAGCAGAACTGAACATTGGTCCATTTCTAGACCAATATTGAACCAATTTATTTAACTTTGATTTAATCTAAGTGTGAATATAAGTATTGAGCATTAAAAACATTTACTATTTGAATTAATTAAACATTTAGATTCATGGTGATGTGGGGCTAAAAAGAAACCAAACTTTTGTTTCTACTTATGTAGAGTTAAATTAAATTTCCCTAGACTTGGTGGAGATATGTACCTCTTTACATTTGATAATCAATAAAAAATTTTTCTTTTTGTCGGTAATAAACGCCTGTTTAAAAATGATTCAACAATTTTATCAATTCAACATGAATAATTTAAAAAAAGTTTTAAATCCAAGCTATTGTGAATGTGAACAGAATCGTCCACAAACATGCAACCAATTCTTTATTTTCACTCAAATCTTCAACTCATGAAAATTCAACTGTTCAATTATACAGTATTTATATGAATTTTTTTCAAATTCATTTATACCAAGAAATATGAAGTGATGAAAATACTCATCGTTGTTGGCAAACAGCCAACTCCAATTAAAAAACATTAAATGATTCAAAATCTCATGAGTGTGATATTAAGCTGATGGTATTTGTTTGAATAAATTTGATATATATAAACGAGTGTTGATCCAGACACAATTGTTTCTGCATAATTGTATCTCGACATGAATAAGTATATAAATACACGTCTATGTATAAACGATCCTAGCGATTAAAGCAAATGGCATTACTGATTATTGGAAAATACATTTCACACAACATTTCATTGGTTACTAACCCGCAGGTTGACGTTATTACTTGCATTTCTATTATAAAATTTCACATACTTTTGTAAGCTGCATCTCATTAAAACAATCATAATTCCAATAATCATATAGTGGCATTATTATACCAATGGGAGATAACAAATTGTGTATAGAGCACTAGGTAATAAATTTATTGTTTTAATCAATGAAAGTTAAATACTATAATAGAAATTATTGTTCAACAATAAGTACATTTACAATTTAAATTACATTTTAAAAATCATTTACAAAGTCAGTCGAATTTAATTAGAGTTTTAATTCATTTTTGTACAAATCATTATTTTTTAAATATTTTTCTCCAATTATGAACAACAAAAAAACCTTTTGAAATTTTAAAATAATTTTTATTACCAATAATCTCACTGAATTGTTCATCATTAAATTATTCATTAATTGCTAAAGCACATTCAAAGTAAATGATTTTCAATTAAAAAAAAAATCTATCATAAAATAACTGACTGAAAAATTAAAATAATTTTTCTTTTCATTTCAAATAAATGCTTTAGTGAGACTGTTGAACAGAATTCTCTAATTGGATCAATATAATTTTTATTGATTCTAGTAATTATATACTCAGAGCTACAAACTAAATTAAACATTGAATTTTTTTCACACAATTAATATTTTTTGCCGACAATTATATTCCTCTTAGTTGATATTTCCATTGTCAGATATACTAACCAATTTTTATCATTTTAACTCCAATTATTGACTCTTTCCTGCTCACTCTTATTAATTCTAATTTAAGATGACACTGGGAAAGAGGATGTGTCAATAGGTAATCAACTCACTCTGATTTTTTAAATTTAAATTTACATATTTATATGTAATTCTTAAAGTGATTCAAAACTTGGAATATTCTTATAGAAAAATTTGTTTTAATATCACAATCTTCTTTATGTTGCAATCTGATCAATTTATATTTAGTTGAAAAATTACTTGTGGCTTAATTATCGCAAAAGTCGATTGAAGAAATCATTTAGCATGCGACGATAATTTAAACTGATACTTGAAACTACTTTCCTTTATTATTAAGTTATTTTACCAACACAATTTTAGTATCAGAAGAGTTTATTGAACGTTGGAGAATCTGGAAATAATCAGTTATCAGTTATTTGCTCATTTATTCTCGATATCCAGATAATTTCCTCTTTGCTCATTTAATTACTTCACATTAATTAATTTTAAAAATTTCCCCAAGATAAAACGACGTATTCCAAGCTCTTGTGTGCTG
The DNA here is from genome assembly GCF_013357705.1 of Chelonus insularis. Taxonomy (NCBI): domain Eukaryota; kingdom Metazoa; phylum Arthropoda; class Insecta; order Hymenoptera; family Braconidae; genus Chelonus; species Chelonus insularis. The sequence continues at coordinate 349,363 of NW_023276510.1, read as the reverse complement.
CTGTTAATGACAAATTAATAGTGTCTGATGGCAAACAAGCAGATCAGATGCGGAAATCAGACAACGGAATAAAACAAATCAGAGTGAAGTGAAAAAAGAGCAATAAAAAAAGAAGGAAATAAATCAAAGGATGAAAGTGAGGTGGGGCTTTTAATTAGTTGGGTCAGTCAGGTCATTGTCCGACCATTATAGTTGTGGACTTTAATCTCACGAAAAGTTTTTCTCTGGCACTGGGAAGCCCGAGGATACTCAGTTCGTCTGGCAGTGATCTTCTTCTTTCTTACTTGCACTTGTACGGTTGGCATCTTTTGGTGTGTTAGTAGCAGCACTTCCGGAAACTCGATTATAGGATTTTTTCTTAATTTGCAACGGTGCAGTTGCCTAGTTGGGCGCTAAAAGAAACGGCTTAGGAAGTTTAAGTCTCCCTTTAGAGTAGGATGAGTTTGGTGGCCACGAGGGGAACACACTCTGTCCCTTGTACAGGATGTTTCTTGGCTGGATTCCCCTCGTGCTGTTCACTTCTCCTCCTCCTTGTCAGAAACTTTAGCTAGGAAGGAAGGTTTTCCTCCTGCCTCAACGGACTTCAGACTTACCCCTTACCAACGGTACAACGCCTCGTCATGGAAAACTTTCAACTGGAGTTCACAGGAAGGAAGTATACGTAAATTACACAAGGACAGCGAAAAGGGGGAACTGGATAAAATGCATCGTAAACGTTTCAAACCCACCTAAAACATGATGATTTCTCGTTAGCTTCTTTTCAATACATCGTCAAAACTTACTTTAGATGCTGTTAAATTCTATTTCACTAATTCAATGAAATTTTAGTTTTATATTTATTTCTACAACAATATACTTTCTATTAAACTTGACAAAACATTCATAGTTTTAATTAAAATGAATTCGCCTCATCTAATGAAAAACGTTTTTGTTTGCTTTCAGAAATTTAATAAAGAAACGGTGGATGTACTAAGACGATGGCATCATTTCTGAAACTCGTTTCAGTCATTTTAGTTATTTATTCTTTCCTTTCAACTGGAAATGGAGAACTCTATACTGCTCTTGCGGATATGGAAGAACTACTCGAAACAGAATCAGTGCTTATTGATACTCTCCACGGATATATTAAAGCTCAAGAACAACGATTAGATACTTTAAGAAGGTAAGATCTATTTATTTTTATTTTCATAAGACAACGTTGCTGACAAAAAATACTGTATTATATTTTCATTTTTTCTCTTTTTGGTAAAAAAAATTAATTCTGATAAAAATTTACAATTTAGTGGGATAGTTCTGGAGAAAAGCTTTTTGTTTAAATAAGGTTTTTTGTTTCTTAAAATAACAAAATACTGTTGTTCCGATATGTTTGGTAAACAAAAGCATACCTGCAACCGATATCGGTTCACTAAAAATTCGTAGTTTCTTTTATGGTAAATTGATATTATATTCAATAGAAAATGATAAAGAAAAATTTTTAAAAATATCAAAGCTCATGTTATTGTTTTATAATTATTCGAAAATATTTTTTGGTAATTGTTTTGAATTGGGGCTCCACACCAGACACACAATTCAACGACTCCACAACTTGTATAGGACAATTTTTTCAAAAAAAAATACACAGCTGGGACCAGGGGTTGAACCCGGACCTTCCAGTTACGCGCTGGACGCTCTACCAACTAAGCTATCCCGAACTCGTGTAAATTCTCCTATTAATCGTGACTGTACTCGTCTTTTCGTGGCTTCCCCTCCCCCTTTCTACTGTCCCTTTTACAATCTAAATGAAAGAATAGAATGCTTATATTTGTTTTCCCAATACACTTAGTCTGGAGCCCCAAATCTAGACTTTCACTTATTTTTTTTTTTCTTTGTAAAACTGAAACCGTAATGAAGAAAATCATTTCCCTCATGATGACAAATTTTTTCTTTTACTTGACACTCAAACTCAGTCAGCCTAACTAAAAATAGTTTAATCTGACAAGATTTAATAAGGGTAAACTTAAGGGTTTTTTTTTTGACAACTAAAGCCTTTTATAACGCAGGTAGTTAAGATTTCTTGATAGATTTGATCTTTACAAGTTGGTAGGTGAAAAACTTTTTCTAATTATATCAGCATATATTCATCTATTATCTAAAGAATCTATTTTTCTTAACAATAAGTAAAACTTACTAAGGAGCATGAAACGTGATATTTAATGGAATATAATTTAGTAAGTTTACTCTTGGTGCATCGAGGTTCACTGTTGATCAACTTGGAAGTTTATTAGATAATGAGGAATATAAAATTAAGATCACGGATACTATTAGGCATCTTTACTTAATTACTCTTACTAATAATCAATCAATAAACTGAGAAAAATGTTTGCCACAGCTGTCTGAATGATTGAAAAGCGTGCAAACAAAGTTAGAAAAAGAAAGAGAAATAAGTGGAGCTCCTGCAGTCACAGTTAGGGTGAGTGGAAAGAGTGCTGAAAAGGTCTATTGAAAGGGAAAAGTTTGTTCGTTACATGTTAGCCATTGATTCAATCGTTAGACGATATTCTCTGCTTTGGTCTCTGGAGGACGGCGACTGGTAGACAGCCATTCAAAGTTGCCGAATAATAGATCGAACGGAGGGGCAGTCAACACCGGAATGGAATCTAACTTGGAGATTCGGGAACTGCGCGTGCGACATTCGGAACGACATTTAATGCATAATCGCGAATCTCCAATTGCCTGCATACCTAGAGGAATTGTCGTAGTGTCGATAGGGCACTCAGAAAAGAGAGCTAGAACGCGTCGTCAAGGAGAGAGAATGAAATTTCTGGAACGTAATAATTGAGGTCTTCCCTCTTCTCACTTTAGAAACTACGATAATTGCTATTGTACCTGATCCATTTTGCATCGACATCACTTCTATAGATATCTCGAGTTCTTGCATTAAGCACTTAGTCTCCAGAGACGCTAAAAAGGGTCTCTGGTAGAATTATGGAAAGCTAAATTAATAAAGTATTAATAACTTTATTCTGTGAGGTATGAATTACACTTTCAAATGAATACATTTGTGCAATAATGTTAAAATTCCATCAACTTTGAGAGATAGTAATAATTCATTTTTATATACTTACTAATATTTTAGATATAATCATTCATCAATTAGTAAAATTTTAATTTTTAATTAAGTTCATTTTAAATATCAAAAAGTTTAATGGGTTAATCAGAGTTAAATCTTTGACAGATGATAAAAATTTAGTAAGAATTTTACTCTGAATTTTTCATGACTCTTAAAAATAATGCAATATGTCCTTTCTATTTTTAAATTACTTTAAACTGTCCTTGTTAAAATCACTCGGACAATTTTTTTTTCATTAAATTTCCTTTTAATTACAGACAATTAGTTTTTCATTGTAATTAACAGGCACATTTTTTTCTTCCTGTAATTGTCATGATTTGTTGAAGAAATTTATTTCAAATATTTTTTTTTTTAAATATTAAACTTAAACAATTGGAACTTATAACTTTCTCTAAAAAAAATTTCATTTTTTAAAAACTGTCCCACGAAGTTTTAAGTTTCATGAAATAAAGAATAAATTCATTCCTTTGAGTCGGACTATTAATTATGAAAATTCTTCAAAAGTTTTCAAACATTTGAAATATAAAGGAATTATTTTATTTCAATTCTATTTTCTCTCCAAGTTCATGAAATATAATAAATTCATTTTTGTTGAGTTATGAGTTAGTATTAAAAAATATATATATTCACAAATCAATGTCAAGAAGATTGATGTTGATGCAGGGTTATTCTAATAGATCATACAGAATGAAAATCTTCTTTATTCATTGTTCAAAGTTATAATTTCAAGTATATTATTTCAAATCTATTCAATTGAAAGTTTTAAATAGCTCTACAATATTAAACGAGAAATAATCAATTTACTTTTTTCAATATTGACATTTAGGTAGCAAGAGAAATATATTTTATTGATTTTAAATATTCATGTTTGAAATTATATTGTTAAAAGTTATTCTACTTATTCTATCAAACTTGTTCTCTACAACCTATTATGTTTTACTTAATATTACTAAGCTAGAGAGAACTTTTTTCTTCTTTTTTTTTTCTATTTTGCAACAAAGAAAGTTTAATTAAAATTGATTCGAATTAACTATTGTCAATCTTTTTAAGACTCTACTTGCATTGGAAATGATAACATTCAAGTAAACTAGACTGCATCTGAAAGCTAGGAGTTTTTGTGTCTTTTTCACGTTAAAAAAAACCATTAGCTTGATTTTTTATCATTCATTTCCGTAATGCAGAAAACTACAAATGAATTAAAAAAAAAACTTTCTTCATTTCTCGTTAATTTACAAGACTCCGTTAAGTTGAAAATATTTGAATAAATTATAGTAGGGTTTGAAAGCTCGTTCTTTGCTATTTGATTTGTTCTTTTTTCATTTGTTTATCCGACAGAACATTGATCGATGTACAAATATCAGTCTTTAATTTAGATCTTTACAATACAAAAAAAAATATTTAAACTTAGGAATGTGTTGTTAAAATTGATGATATGAAAATGTCTTGAACAATTAAAAGTCCAGCATAAAAAGAGTGAAATAAAATAAAAACTTTGTTGCAAAGAGAAATTAACAAACAGTGGTGGTGAGGTGGTATATTCTCGGCTTCGGTGGTCTACCAAGTTAAATACTCTTGGATAAGTGCAAGGTCTTTACTTGGATGAGGGCGACCACCTGGAATGACTGTGGGATATTTCTATATTTCAATTCAGTTTCAAGCAATTAAAACAGCCAGAGTAAATGGAAAAATAGTATAGTAGCTAACATGAAATGAACCCCTATAAACAGATTTCAATGTTGTTCTGATGCTATTCATAGGATCAAACAATAGAGTCACACAAATCACTTGGTACTATGAAACATCAAAGCAATAGAGTTTATGTAACGATAATTATATCACACATTATCAATTATAATAAGAAAACTACTCAAATACCTGTTGAATAATAAAGACCAAAAAACTTGGTAGAATCAGAAAGTTGATTCGAAAAATTGCAGATATTTATCATTCAAATAGAATCATTCTAAAGTCTTGATTACAAGTGTTAGGTAATGGAGCATGTTATTTTAAACACGCTCAATTTATATGGAACAAAATTGCAACAATATTTCAATAAAATGCTTGAAAATATCCCAAGATATTTATAACTTTTTATGATTCCCCACAGATAAAAAAAACTTAGCAAACTTTTATGTTATCAGTAATGTTCTCCATTAAAACATGTTAGGTTGATGCTTATCACACAAAAATTTATGCTCACAAATACACTAGATATTATCAGTGAATGGTGATTATATACATAAAAGCTGTAAAAAGTTTTATTAGATAAAAGTTAAGTCAATTGGATACAATAGAATTTATTGGTGATCCAGTGTAGATGGAATTTATATAGTCGAAGAAATCGCTGAGCGTGACACTATAAACCACTAGCGAGAGATTGCTCGCGAGAGAATTTCTTTCGTCTCTTAGCTGTCCTTGTTTTCGTGCTCTTATTCTTCCGCATCGTTTTGAAACTCTGGAGCATTCAACAATTTATTGGCGACCTATGCGCTTCAACCCAAGACATAATTTTATAAGTTTCACGAAGACCTGTCTGAGTGTGCAAAGTTTGATCACACCAAGATCTCTCTTCTTCGCTTGCTTTGAATTCCATTACATATCACTTTGCCCTACACTTTCTCATCGTTTTACGACTATACTCCCCTCATCATACTTGGCAGTTGTGTTTAGAAGTACAAGAGATGTAAAGCACATTTGCATTCTAAACGTATGCGGTCTCGAGGACTCATTTTTCAAAACTTTCATTCCTATCCTGTACATACTGAATCTTTTTTTCCTCCTTATTTTTATTTTCTCGTTTGTATACGAATATTTTCTCCTTCCAGAGAAAAAGAAAAACTATAATAAAATAAATGAACACGAACAATATTTGTCCATAGAAAACTTTTTGTAAAATCAACTTTTTTTTCTAAACTTTTATATTGTAAGTTTTTCACTCAATTCTTAAGTTTTGAATGCTGTAAGTTTTTTCCTAGTCTGGAAAGGACATTAAGTCGAAACATTGGAGTAGAATAGATGATTGCATTCATTTTATGTAATCATATTCGCATAATGAATTATTAATAGACATCAAAAATTTAAATCATAAAACGCCCTCTATATTACACAAGTCCACATAAATGTTTCAACCATTTCTATTATTGAAACGTTAATGGACTACTTCGAAAACGTAAAATTTAATCCATCTTTGATGACTATTTTGAAGAGTTCTTCGATTAAATTTTCAGATTGTAGCACTTCAGCCAATGAAGAGAAAAAAAAATATACCGAAAGAATACTTATTTAAAATTGCGGGACTATGGGGAACGATAGGGAAACCAAATTTGTTTTTTTTTGAGAATTTTTCCTTGAAAAACTGTAAAACATGAAAATGTGCATAACTTCTATGCTAATGATGCTGAGGGGTTGATCGAGGGCTCATATGAAAGATCTGGAGGAAAGGGAAAAAGTCGATATAGTTAAAATCATAATTGGTGCATAATTAATGCTTAAATTAACGCAAGTTCTCGTTTTACCCCATTTTAGGAGTGAAAAAATTGATTTTTTGTATGTTTGACCTGATTCCGTAATTCTACGCATTGAGACGAAGAGAATGAGTGGTCAAACTTGAAAATCGGACTACTTTGATTTTTCGACCCCTAAAAGTGACAAGTGGTACCCCTTTCCATTTTTTTAGGCCAAAAAATAAAAGTACTCCGATTTTGATGATTGAGGGCTCATTCTCTTCGTCTTGATACGTAGAAATGGGAAATTGGGGCACAGTCCAAGAAAATTCACTTTAACACCCTTAAAAATGGGTTACACTAAATACAAATTACAAATCATCATCCCCTTGAATTTAAACCCTTATAACTGATGAACGGACGGTCTAATAACCGTTTTTAGGGACGTTTTGAAAACCTTAAAATCTAAGCTAAACATTCATATCTATAAAAAATGTCTAAAAAATTTCTTGCACCCTTAAAATTGCTAAAATATTTAAAAAAATCACATTTTTTTGGGAAGTTGCCAACTATTTTGGCAATTTTGAGGGTGAAATAAATTTTGGATATGGATATATGGATATTTATCTTTAGCTGAGATTCTGAAGTTTTCAACAACCTCTTTAAAATTTTCATTTAATAATTTTTTCACGAGTTATAAAGATCCAAAGTGAAACTAAGGTCAAAAAATCATCTTCTCTCCGACTTTGGATCTTTAATACGGGTTCGTATATACTTCTATTACTACTAATACTACTTCAAGAAGTAGCTATACTAATTGCTATCAATTTATGAAATATTTTATTAATCTGTAATTCTCTATAACAAATTTAGTCATGAAAAAATTTATTTTTATTGGAAATATATATGAATTATAATCATAAAAAAGTACTCCAAAAAACTTTATACATTGGAGTTTTTATTTAAGTTTAAATTATTAAATTAATTCAAAATATTAAAAAGGTTAAAATTTATTTTAAAAATAATTTATAAATCCATTTAAATATTGTAAAGCAAACCACATGAATCTTATTAAAAATACTTTTTTCATGTAAAACTTCTCCATAATACTAATTTGAATGAATTTCTACTACAATTATATTATATTATCCAACAATTGTTTTTTAATTCAATTAAAAGAAATTAATTACACTGTTATTTTAGAATTATATTCAATCAATGCATCAAACAATCACCTGACGCAATCACTTAAAAATAATTCAACGTTATAATCTAGAAGTACAAACGATGCATGTAAAGTAATGAAAGACATTGAAACAACAAATGAGAATTAGTAGCCAGTACGTCAATTACCATGCGTATGGCTTTGACAAGCTCAACGTAGACAAGCACATGACTAATTAGTAATGTGAATGTTATATTGGTGAGAGATTTGTAATTTATCAATAATATCTATGCATTAGTAGAGAGTAAAACACATAAAGACTCAAAGAGAGAAGAGAATGTACATATAAAATATGGATAAGCTAGATAAATGACGATAGTTGCATATTTGCTTTTGTTTACCACAACCAGCATATCTTTGTGGACCCAGCATCCTCCCGATGGACACGGTACATCGACTACAGAACCGTACATTGTCAGCGATGTCCACCAGCTTATCTGCTTGTGACGTAGTAGGGACGTATCTATCACTTGCCATATCCTTCGAATGTATTCATGTCGATACAATTAAACGTATTATATCCGCATCAGGGAATAAGCTTGCGTTGATCCCCCGATAGGCAATCAAAGTTAGCGTAGCATATTCAGTCAAAAAATAGTCAAAATAATTGAAGAATTTTCTGAACGGTGTAATTTTAGATACAAAGGAAGCTCATCGGCTTTCGTCCTCCGCGTTAGTTTTTGTACAAAACATGACCGTTATTGGAAGCCAGTTGAAAACGAAAAAAAATCAAAGGGGTAAAAAAAGGAAAAACAAAGAAGAATAGGATTAGAGAAAAAAGAGACAAACGGCAAGAATATATGCCAATAAAATCTAGTTTTGATGGTAAACCACTTTGGTTCGGTCACTCTGTTAAATATCGAACACTTCAGTCTTTTTATTACTCTAGTTTTTATTCAAAAATTTCATTTTGAATTTCCTATCATTCTTTGAATACCAAATAAAAACAAACAGGAAAATTTTTGTTTAAATAAAATACAAAAAATATTTTTTATAGTATTTATTGTACATTAGGATGACATTTACATAATATTTTTTTGTATATTTCTCATTTTCTCTCTATTATTTCACTTATAAAAATTATAATCATGCTTTTAGAGTCTGTTGTATTCATGTATTCAATTAAATCTTAATTATTTAATCTTAAATTTTACAGTACATAGAATTTGGTAATTTATTAACTCATTGTTGAAAAGAAATATATTCATATATATATGGCTAAATGTAAATTCCAAAAAAAAACGTAATTCAATTAAATTTAAACGTTTCGTGGGACGAATTCTCGTGCAAGAGGATTAAGTGGTACTCCTAGAGGAACTGGTGGTGCTAAACTGTACATCATGTGCTCTTTGAGTTGTATATACGGTATTCCCGATACTTTAGCCTTCTGGAAATATTTTCCCCAGAGAGACCGACAAGGTCCAGTAGTCAAGAGAGCTATAGGATCACCAACAACAGCAACCAATGCTTTGGCTCGTGTTATTGCTGTGTTCAGCAGTCTTGGGTTAGTGAGAAAACCGTAGTCACTCAAACTATTCTCAGCTGAGTATCGACAGCAATTTCTCGTTCGAACAGTGCTGATAAATACCGCAGTAAATTGTTTACCTTGAACGTTTAATACTCGTTCAACAGAGACAGAGAATAGTTTGCGTTTACGTAGTTCATTACGGATTTTTGCAACCTGTTCAGCATAGTGAGCTAGAACTCCAATTGAATCTTCGGAAAAAGGCCCCCATTCATCAACTGGCCATCGGGATTTCAGGTACGCTATTTGTTTAGCCAATTCCACCGCTTCTTCGTCATTATAAAAACCCGTAGAACACTCACCCTGCCAAAAAGAAACAAAAAAGTAGAAAAAAAAACATTAGTAGAGTATCGGAAACATTTCAACGAAAATAGTGGAAAAGGAGAACACAAAAAAATATAATACATTAAAATGCTATGCATCATTTCATAAACATGAGACTGTAATAATATCGTTCAACATTCAGTATGTTAAAGACGTATAAATTTTTCATTACTTTTTGATGCTAGAACTTTATATACCTTACGGAACAATAAAAAAAATAGAGATCAATGAAAATGAAGATAAAATACCTGAACTTCAGTTCCAGCAACGGCGTAAAATATAAGAGGTTTAAAGTGTGATACTTCTGGAAGTAGTGGTCCACTCGATTGTATTTCATTTCCGTAGAAGAGATTTGATGTTAGTTGTACTATTTCTGCATGAGAACGATAATTCTGACAGAGGTTTATACGACAAGGATGTCTGGGCGGATAGAGATTGTGCAGTCTTTCGAGCAGGCTCATTCCTAATCCTCGTTCCTTTGATAGATCACTGTAAACCTCCGGGGCTAGTTGCATTTGATCTCCGGAGAGTATCAGTCGCGTTCGAGAACCGGCCAAAGCTAGAGGAGTAATTGCTTCGCATTCTAATGCCTGTGCTGCTTCATCGATCACAATGTGCGTTGGCTCATATTCCAAAGCTGTCAGACAACTAGAAGTAGCAAGAGTTGTTACAATTAATCCACATTTTTCTATATCTTCCTTTGTGGGATCACAAAATGATCCATTGGGATCTGTTAGACAATATTTCCTTACTGTTGGATGAACCTTAAACCAGAATAAATATTATTTTGATGGATTTCTTTTATTTTTCATCAGTATAGTTACATTGCAAACATCTTTGTAATATTAAACTTTTTCGTTAATTAAGAAAAAGTTTAACAACAAATGTTTATTTATTCAATACATTATATGAATGGAAATATTACAAAGATTTTTGCAACCATCTGTGGAGAAGTTAAATAAATTGAAATTTATTCATAAATAGATAATATTTAAATGTTTCTAATAAGATTTCTTGTGCTGGTCTTGAGAATATAAGTAAAATTTAAATGAAAGGCGTACCGTATTTAGCAAACGTCTTTTGTAGTAAATCCTCATAGGCTTGAGTCTTTCTTTTTGGGTAGTTCTATACCATTGATCGAAAAACTCTTTCACATAAAGATCAGCTGCACTGTTACTTTGAGTACAGAGCAAAACTTTATTCGATGGATTCTGGTACAATATTATGAGAAGTGCTTGAGCTATCGTAAAAGTCTTTCCAGTTCCGTAAGGTCCCAAAAGAAGAATTGGAGGAAGATAAATGTGATTAGGTGCCACCATTAATGTAAGCGCTTCTCTCTGTCGATCATTTAGCCGATGATCCAAAAGATCAGACCAATCCTCATTAGCCTCGAGGACAGATGGTAAACGCATGTTTAATTGAAAATTGGGTTCAGGAAATACTAGTCGCTCATCTGGTAGACAATCAACAGCTCGATGCCATTCACAGAAAGGCATTCTGTTTAGAACAAATTGGACGTGCATCTTGACAACAGTATCAGCTTTTAGATGCAACCGCTCAACACATGATTTTGAGAGTCTTGCATAAATCATATAGTTACATTTATCCTCCACGTGTGCTTCGTAAATTTCTGACATTGCTGGTGATGATGGTGAATCGGTGTTTACTAATTTTATTAGGATGTTGGTACAGCCTCGAAGTAACAAACGGCCACTTTTCATGTCCTCGGAGATGCCTCGACCTAGAGAGAACTGCTCCAAACATATTCTTTTGTACTCTAAACGTTCAGGGTAATTTCTAGAATGTGTGCAATCAGAAAAAATTTTTTGTTTGCTTTCATTCGATTATATATAAATGTATTCTTTTCTTAACAGAAGAAATTAAAAGCATTTTAATTTAATTGTTAGTAAATTCAAATATTCATGAGAAAATTTTTTTTTATTGCCAGTTTAAATACTTTTTAATAATTCTTTAAAAAATTTCTAAAGGTCAAAAGGTCATCTAGAAAGTCTCTAAGAATATAATTTCAATATTTTCGCAACTCTTACAAATTTTTTACAATAAAAACTGACATATAAAAGGTCTCTTTTCACATGAATGCTTCACATGAATATGACAAAAAAAGCTATAAAAAAGAAAATAAATCACACCTGTGCAAAGAGCTCTCCTAGAGGAGCGTATTTAGCAGTGGTTGAACCATCAGTAGGAGAAGTCAAAACATAACAAGACAGCAGGTTAAACTGAACAATAGAATTGTATCTCGCAACTTGTTCATGCCTCGCCAGTTCTTCTACAGCAATTAATTCATGCATTCGCCCACGATAATTTTTACATGTTAAATGATCCTCTGTCAACGTTGCATGAGATAGAATAAACAATTCTCCAGGATAAGGATAAGCTTGTGTTAAATTTTTCTCCCAAGGATCTTTGCCTTGTATAAATGGTGACTCAAACGGATGGTATTTACTATTCTGTTTTGCAGACCAAACATGAGCTGTTTGGTTGAGAAAATATTTAGTTGCTTCATCGAGTCGTGATAAATCATTATGTGGAACCAAGTCAGCGCATATTTTTCTTCTGACAACTGGATAGCCATCAAAACCAAAAAGTACATTTTGGAGGTAGGTTCCATATTCTGTTGTTTCGAAAACGATTGTTACTCGGTAGGCAACAACTGTATCACTCATTATATCTCCTCTAAATTCTGTTGATACAGGATCATGCCATTCTTGGCCATCACAATAACCTATTACTTTACCATCTCGATGAACAGATTTAATTGAAAAGTTATCTCGATGAGAATCAAGAGATAGGGCTAAATTTCTTAATAAACGACCCATCGTTCGTATCTCGAAATTCCATGTCCAAGAACAATTTGACTTGTGTGTTCCAATGCGTATATTTAAATCAGTGTTGACGCCGATAGCGACATTCGGAAGATCACTGTCAGTCATAATAGACAATGGATTTTGTGATCGAATCCAATCATGATGAACACGACGAGCGAATTCTCCAGATTGAAATATTAAATCACTCAGCCCTAATGCTTCTACTGCTTGCTCCGTCTCTAAATCGTCGTCACCGAGCCGTACGTCGGCCATTACTCCACGAAACTTAGTTCACTCCAAAATACACTCAACAAAACACCAGTAGTTTATCCCACTTTCACTTGGTTTTTCCTAATATAAACATGCGGATCTTGTTCATTTTGTTTTCGAAACACCTTTAGATAACTAATTTATTATTTAATAAGATTTTAAAGATAATTTCTAGATAAGAAAGGGATCATGTGTTGTCGGCTGCTGCGCCGATGGGGTATTATTTTGCCGCGATCATGACGCGGGGCGTCGGCGCGGAGGAATATCGTTCAGATATTTCAGCGCAGACGCGTCAAGTTTATAACGATATCATTCCGCCATCTAACGTAAGAGTAAACTTATCAAATCTTCTTTACCGATGGACGTGAACAACTTTTCCCTCCAACATTCGAATTGAATTTTTCTATCAACAAACTGAAACTCTCAGAATGTAAGTCATCATTTTTAACAAACAACAATTTGATAATAAATAAAATCAAAATTAATAACAAATTATCAATAAAGCTAGGACTCTTTTAATTAATTTAAAAATTTATTTAAAATAATATTATTTCATTAGCTAAACATTCAACAAAAAATTTCACTCTAATAATAAGATCAATAAAAATTTTTCTACATTATTTATAATATTAAAATTTCTTATGTCATGGCTATATATTATTATATACTGATTCATTATTATCTACAAAATTGATAACTAAATTTAATTGCTAATTAATAGTTGAATCATAATTGATTCAGTTATTTAATTTAAAAAATAAATTTACGATGAGGATAAAAATCGGATTACATAAAAAAAATGTCTTTTAATTTAAATAAATTTCAAGTCAAAAACTCTGTCAGTACTTCTGGCTCCCAAGAAATCCCTTTCCAATTCATTTTGAATAATATATTCATGTAAAGATCAATTCTGTACGAAGTCTATTCTAACTGCCGAGTTGTGGAACTAAAATCATCAAGATAGAACTTCAATTTCCAATAGATTCGAATCTTGATTTGAAAATCAAATTAAAACTTGCTTATCAGGTGCATTCAAGTAAAATCGACATAGTACCCTCAATACAAGTTGGTTCGATTTACACTGAAGATAAGATTGAAACAAAAGGGAACAAACATATCTAACGAACACGATTGTACTACAACATACCTTGGTTTCTCATATCTTCTTACAACGAAACGTGCACGCTCGAAATCGGATATTGCAATGGCATCTAACAATGCTCTACCCAACATTACTAAGTGTCTTCTCAACACTAGTTATCACTGATAACAATTTTCTGTTCTCTCTTCACTTGTTAGTCTTCTATTAATTAATTCATTTATTCTACAACATTCAAAACTATATCTTATTCTCGAATTATTTCTTTTTTTTTCAAAATTTTTTATTTCATGTATTCATTTCATTCAACAACTTTATGCTATGTCGTTATTTATTTTTAGACTAGAGAAATTAAAAAGTTTTAACAGCATCGCGATACTAAAATTTTAATTAATATTGAAAAAGTAAACAAAGTTATTCTGCTGGTGGATCGTGTTTGTATGCTATCTGCAGTAAATTTCATACAAATATCTCCAAGTATCATCTTAATTATAACTGTGGATCCATAGTCAAATTAAACTTATCTCTTTCTCTTCCACTTGGTTGATTTTATCTCCCTCTTTTAAATCTTTCCTCCTCATTTTCTATGTCATGTATACATTTTTTTTATCCTTCATTTTATTGACTTTCAGTACAGAAATATTTTTAACACATTCTAGGCAATTTAAGGAAAAACATTTTTTATTGAAAATTCAATGTTGATGATCATGACGATCTATAATTATTTATTATAATAAATACAGCCTAGATATTGAATGGTATTGATTTAGTGAATGAATTATTTCATTTTTATTGGTAAGTAATAATTTTAAAAGCTGATTCTGAGGTTGAAATTTTTATTCAAGTTTTTATTCTCTCGTTACTTTTTTTTTAAATATAAATTTTCCGATAATAATTCCCAGAGGCTAAATGTCTTCAGTCTATCGTTTAGCTTAAATATAAAAAAGAGAATAAATAGGAATGAAAACATAAAAACATATTTATCAAGTCAATATTATGAAACTCGAGTGCAGATTTGCATTTGAAATTTTTAATAATTATTATTTGTAGCTTAAGGGGAGAAAAAAAAGCATGGAAGATCAATAAGTATTTACTTTATAGTCAACATAGAATTTTTTGTGCAATTATTGATGTTAAAAAAGTAATTAGTTTCCATACATCAAATCTAAATAAATATTTTTTGCAATATTAATTATTAGCAGAATCATCAAAGTTCAGCATTAGCTTTAGGTGTAATTGAAAATTTATTTTATTAAATATTTGAAAATGAATATTAATTTACACAAAGTTGTTTACTGCAGTTTTGTAAAAATTATTTCATACACTTGGTAAATTTATAACTTTCGCATGAATTGAATGCAACCTTTTAGAGTTTTATAATCATTCAAATAGGATTCAAATAAAAATTGATGTATATTTTTTTTTATCAACAAAAACTATTAATTTTTACAAATATATTAAATTATAAATTAACTTCTACTTAAAGCCATTATTATTTTATAAAAAAGATTATTCAAAAGCATTAAAAAAGTATTGGAAATGATTTTTCAACAGAATTGGTATTGAAAAAAAAATAGTTTTTTTCTCATCGAATATTTTATATTCCTCCCCAAAGATATTCTTATTGGAAATGTCTGGTGCAGATTAATCACACCGCAATTCATGTGAAATATTTACTCGACTCTGTTGTTTCCATTGATAACTTTCTTTAGCTTCCACACCTTTTGTCTGGTTTGCAAGTACTTCAGCCAACCTTGGGAATTGTCTTTACCTCGTTCACTCTACTGCATTCGTAGAAATTGAAACCGTTATCATTGGCAGACAGACATTGCCCTGGTCGATGGTAGCATCACTATTCAGAATAAATAGAAAAGCTCGAAAAAGAGTCAAATAAATAAAATAACCCTTCGTTATTCCGCTCGGACGGCCACTTATATTTGAATCGTTATTTTTATTTTTCTTTGCTTTTTTATCTTGTGTACCTACGTGGACAGCAATCTGAAAGGTCGTCACAGCTTCGAAGAAACGAAATCGAATTTTGTCATCCTCTTTTCCTGCTTCGTCTTCAATCGCATCATAATTTAATTTACATAAAAGTCTATACTGTCAACTGACGTTGCTATTTCTACACCTTATTTAGAGATCTAGATCTAATATAAAAACCGCAGTCACTGGAATTTTTCATGTAGTTTCGAACTGAGATATTCAACTATTTACATACTTTATTCACGAAAAAATTTGTAAGTAAAATAAAAAAATAATTGGTACTTGATAATGTTAATTTATTAGCTCTTTTCGAACAATCTTATCTCTTTGATACTTCGATAGAATTATTTTTACTGCTCCCTAATAATAATCCTGAAAAGGAACAAAGTTGATGTCTCTTTCAAGCAAATAAAAAGTTAGAAAGTGAAAAAGTATACATAATACAACCAAGAATCGTCCCTGGATGTCAATTTGAAGTTAACCCCTGTCATAAAAAGTTAAGCTGTATCTCAAACCTAAATTAAGCTGTACTTTAAGCCTCAAGGCTTACAATGTCTAAATAAAAATCTTTCGTGAATCTAAAACTAATTATTACATTTTTTTCTTCACTAAATAAAAACTTAAGACACTTATATTAAAACCCATTTCAAAAACTTTATCATTACAACTAGTTAAGACTTAAACTATTGATCAAAAAATAAAACAAGTTAATAAAATAGTTCTTATTCAAATTACAGGAATGTGGAAGATTACTCTAGAGAGCACGAAGAGGCATCTCGTAACATACAACAGTATCTTTCAAATCCAATAAACGCGTATTTGCTCGTAAAACGACTGACAACAGACTGGAAAAGGGTAGAAGAGTTGATAACAGAGGATGTAGGAAAAGCATTTGTAGCAAACATCACGAACTCTCGAAGTGACCTCAAGTTTCCAACGGATGAGGATCTAAATGGTGCAGCGGTAGCGCTTATAAGACTGCAGGACACGTACAAACTCGATACATCCCATGTCGCCAGAGGAGTCCTCAATGGAGTGCAGTACAGTACAGGCTTGAGTGGTCAGTATTCGCTTCTCATGACACGTTCTAAATACATTGGCTTACCTGTTTATCTTTCTCAGATCCCTCATGCCTATCAAACATTATTATACTGAAGATGAGAAATCTCATCAGTTGATAGAACAAAAGGTTTAGTAGCTCAAAAGTGTTCATAGCTCTTTAATAATCAATAACCCAAGAAATTGACACTATATTATGTTGAAGCAACTTTTAATCACTTCATTATTTGAAGAGCATATGACTTTAAAACTTACATTTCTGTTTTATAAATTGTCACTTAGAGCAAAAATAAACATTCAAGTGATAAATTTAATATTATCATTAACAGCGGAAATATAAGGCACCAAGCTTTCATTTAATTATACTGACCAACATTTCCAGATTCTATACTTATTTCAAGTTACTCATTATTATGCACATAAATGAATGAATTTTCAAATAATTTGAAACTACATTTAATTATTTAATTAACGATATTGAATTTGAAATGATGGACATCATTTTGTTTTACAATTAGAAATGAATATATGTGCTCTTAAAATAATCATGATATATAAATTCGGAATATAAATTAATTTTTAATCAGGTTGATATTCACTCTATTTTATTACGATATTTTTTTCAATAAGAAATTTTTTTGAAATTAAAATCATTATTTATGTAAATAAATGGACTCATAAAATATTATAAAAACTAGTCCAGCTTCCTTTTATGGTGTATCACAACAAGAATCAGCTTAAACTTGTGGTTATTATCATCTTTTTCAACGTCCATTTTCTTTATATTTTACTCAAGGAAGAAAGATGAAAAGAATTTATTTACCTTATTTTAAATGAATAAAAGAATTTTTAACACAATTGAATATCTAATCAACATCTTCGGTTTTGTTCAAAAGGAGAATAATATAAAATTCTCACTGAAGGATTAATGTCCTTCTAGAATAAATTCTTCATCTCCAGCCCCTTCCCAAAATACTTAAAAAAATTTTTATTTTATGGCAATTCCTTCTTTTGCATAATGAAGTGAAATGGAATAATATATGGCTTTGAGGAAATGGAAGGACATAAGGCAAAAGTTAATTAACGAATCAACTTACTTTTCTACTAGTTGGAGAAAGAAAAAACAACTCCCTTAGGAACCGTCCTTACGTGGATGATGAATCGCGATATTCTTGATAATAAAAGGCAGCAAGTTGTGAGTGCATGGTAACAAGAAAGATAATGTTATTTACTTCATTCTCTTACAGTGTCACTCTGCTCTATCCTCTGTTTCTTTAACAATGAATGTTGTATGAGTATAATAGGTTTATTTTTTGTTTTTGCAGCTGGAGACTGTTTCGAGCTTGGGCGACAGTCATATAATAATGGTGACTACTATCACACTGTACTGTGGATGCAAGAAGCCATGAATCGACTTCAAGAAGAACAGAATAGAACAACTACAAATAAACCGGATATTCTTGAGTACCTTGCATTTTCTACTTATATGCAAGGTTTGTATTAAATGTCGTACTTACTGAAATCCCAAAAGATTCTTTCCAATTTTTTTGTTCATCTTTTTTATCTTCCATCTTGTAGAATAATGCATATCTGTTAGTTGGAAATTTTTTTGATCAATGATTACTAAAAAAAAAAGATAAAAATAATTTCTCATATTTAACAAGTATTTTTAAAGCTTCCTAAAACTTTTTTGAACAGCATATAAACGCTTTTATATGTCAAAAAGTTAATTCAAACTTTTTATTTTGAGCTACCAATGCCGTGTATGTCTAACTTTTAGTATTTAAAATTTTTCTAAAAATAATTTATCAGTGAGTTTCTATCTGTAAAAAAGAATTTCAAGTATTGATTAAATGTTATCTAATTATAAAACATCTACAAAAAGTTTTGCTAATGTTTTTTTGTTGAAACATCAGAGTATGTTAATCCTTCATTAAGTATATCAAAGTTGGAGTCTTGTTGAATTACTTTGTTCACAAAACCTCAAAACCAAACTCAATATCAGATTAAATATTACTTACAGAAACGTTCTGATAAAAGTAAAAGTATACAGCATTTCAAGTCTATATGGTTCATTAAACAATAAGTTAATTTAAGCTACAATTGGACCCAGTTGTAGAGTACTTGTGTAAAGTAAATTCCAACATTTCTCAATTTATTTCTCAATGCATAATAAATCGTTAGATTAATCTTTAACTCAGGTTTCCTTATTTCCCGTTATCCCACGCGTACGACATATTGTTTGAAAAATATATTTTTCATATCCAATATAGATCCGAAGTATAAAACTCAAACGGAAAGGGTTCTGGTAAAAAAATAAAAAATGTATTTTCTGTGCTGGGCGAGACATTACTCTTGGAAATACTGCATCTCCGATTCACAAGACACGACGACTGAGAATAAATAGCCCACTATATCCTAACTCAATTTATTTGTTGATCGAACCCCGGGCTAAGCATAGCTCTCAAGTTTACTTTACTTTCTGCAAGTAAATATCGTTCTCTTGCTTTACAGGTAACGTAGCACGTGCCTTGAGTATGACGAATGAGCTTCTAGAACTTGTACCCAGCCATCAAAGAGCCCTCGGCAATCGAGCGTATTATCAGGAAGAAATACAAAAGAATCTGGATAAAAAAAGCAGGGGTGAGGATGGAAAAAGTGATGTTCCACTTACAAGCCAAGTAAGCGTTTTAATTAAATTAGCTATTATTTTAATTAGTTTATTGTCTACTTAATTCATGAAAAAGTCTTTAAAGTTTGGTAGAAATGTAACTATGATAATTTGTTCCAACAGTTCACTGTGGTTGAAAAGAAAGTCAAAACAATAGAGGAAATGACTGAGCGAGAGAGGTATGAAATGCTGTGCAGAGGAGAAGTTCCTTTATCACCTAGAATACAGAAGAATTTGAAATGTCGTTATGTTGATCGTGGAATACCTTTTCTCAAGATTGCTCCATTCAAAGAAGAAGAGGCTTATTTAGATCCACGAATTGTTATTTATCATGATGTTATATATGATGAAGAAATAGATACTATAAAGAAACTGGCACAACCAAGAGTGAGTAATTTCTTCATTATTTCCATCGAATTTATTACAGTATTTTTATATCAGAAAATGCAGTATTTCTTCTGATACTTTTTATTCTATTTAGAACACTCTCTAACGACATGACTTATCTTATATTTCAATTTATTGATCAATACTGACTTTCATCCGTGTACATTGATTCGGTTCTTTATGGTATACCATTTATCTATTCAAATATTTAATTGTTGAATCAACATAAACTAGAGGTAACAAGTAAAACACGCAGAGTTTCGGTACACTGATAATTTGAATAAACATAGCAACCGAGAGGATTAAAATAATAGTTTATTGTTAACGAAAATTGTATACACTGAGTTGTTTACTTTCTCATAGTAAATATCTTGGTCAACAATGAAGTTATAGACGTAATTTTGAATTATAGAATTATGTGTATACATTATTTTACCAGAAAATTAATCAATAGAGTAATAGGATAATATCATTATGTATTTTAACTGGTATATATATATTTAGTTAATAATTAGTTATTCATAATTAAATACTAAATAATAAATAGAATAATAAATAATTTGAATTATAAAATAAATTAATGTTTAGTGCTTTTTAATTTTTATTCATTCATTTAAATCAACGATATGACTTCTAAATAGTTTCATCAATTTGGATTGAATACTGATTTCTAACATTTTCAGTTCATTAACTATGCATAATTCTACATACTGATTATTTAACTTGTATTTTCAGTTGATCCGAGTCTATTCATCACTTGAATTGATTTAAATAAATGTTTAAATACTCTATACCCTGAGAAAACAATGAAATTCGAGCAATTAATGATATGTTAAATGAAAAAAAATTGTTCAATTAGAGCTGGAAATTTTTTTTTTCAATTGTTATTCAAGAGAATAAGTATTTTTTGTTCAAATAAAATTTTTTTTAATTTACATTCAAATAATCCTTAAAACCCTGATAAAATAACTTCTGTCCACACTTTTAAGTTTTCTAATTGCATTTCATTTGGGTGAATGTTCTTTCTGCCAATGTGATACTATTCAACACGACGTTCATTCAAATTGTTATTGATTTTAGTTCAAGCGTGCGACCGTACAAAATTACAAGACTGGTGAACTGGAAATTGCAAACTACCGAATCAGCAAAAGTGCCTGGCTCCAAGAATATGAGCACAAACACGTACAAGCAGTGAGCCGAAGAGTCGAGCATATGACTAGCCTGACTGTCGACACGGCTGAGGAGCTGCAGGTGGTCAATTACGGTATTGGAGGTCATTACGAGCCGCACTTTGACTTTGCTCGGGTGAGCAATTTCATGCAATTATCAACTCAGCAGATAGCTATTTCTCTAATTTATTGATCTAATTGATCGTTTTTTCGTTTCAGAGAGAAGAGACCAATGCATTTAAGAGTCTTGGAACTGGCAACCGCATTGCTACAGTTTTATACTACGTATGTTTCTCTTTACTATTGCTATTTATAGTAATAACCAACTGAAAATTATTGGAGTACTGCATATGGCAATCCGCAAAAAATAAACAATTTCATAAATAAAGTGATATTTTTTCCAAAGACTTTTTATACTTTTCGCCATGAATTATATATGCTTGGAGTATTATTTACAAAAGAATTTAAATTTTACCAAGAAAAGCTGCAAGTTGAATTAAAAACTCGAAAAAAAGTTGCTTTTAAAAACTCTAAAAAGCAGTATATTTTGTATGTGGCATTCAACCGAGTAGCTAATTAAGGCAGCAACTAAAAGAATGCTTTTATAGTTGTTTAATAATTTTTACATCGATTGTACCTTGCTAAACGTCATTATATACCTTCACACTGAGCTTTTATGTGCACAAGCTCTTACTTTTTTTCATTTCGAAAAGAGGTAAAAAAATACCAAAAAGTATTGAAAAACATCAAGCGATTGTTTGCTATTTTTTGCGGATCTACATATGCATGCGCTTCGTTAGTATTTAAGCTCTTAAGTAGGTAAAAGTTTGAAATAAAAAAGTGCTCTAGATATTAGCCCTTACATGTAGGTTCAAAAGCAAAAATAAAACATGACCTGTATGAAAGTTTCATGGCCTTTAATCTGCATTGAATTAAAACAAATTAAAAACAAAAAAACATAAAGATGCTTATGAATATTTATTTAATGAATAATTTAATTTTTATAGATGAGTGACGTAGAGCAAGGAGGTGGCACGGTATTCACAGCGATAAATATATCCTTGTGGCCTAAGAAAGGTAGTGCGGCTGTGTGGTATAATCTTAAACCAAATGGAGAGGGTGATTATAAGACTAGACATGCAGCTTGTCCAGTTCTTACTGGATCTAAATGGGGTAAAATTAATTTTCTCTACTACCCTTTATTCATTAAGTCTTAATTACCTTAATCAAAATATCTTGTCGAAGTTTATTTAATTAAGCATATTCACTTTTTTTATTTATATTTAATTTCACTTAAAGACATATTGAATGAATTCAATTAACTCAATTACATTCAAAATGATCCTCAAGAGATCTTTTTCTTTTGTCAATAACTTTATATTCATTTATACTTTTTATGAATAGTTTACTAAATGTTCCAATCAGTTGAAAATTTTTTACAAAAAGATTCAATGAGTAAAGATTTAATAATTTAATATAGTGATTAGTGAATAATAATTAAGTTTTCTTAACTTCAATAAGTTGAAATAATTACTACTACAGTTAATTAATTGAAGTCATAATAGTTATCATTAATATTATTTTGTTTGTAGTGGCGAATAAATGGCTACATGAGAGAGGTCAAGAGTTCTTGAGGCCATGTACGCTAGAGAATCAACCCCCAGATGACGACGTAGGCAGATATTAAAAGCTTTGCACAGTCTCTCGTGTTATCATCTCACTGGTTTTCTTCTACGTGACTCTTGCACTTGACAGGAATACTAACAGATCGCAAAGCTAAAGAAACTGTAAATTTTTGTAGAAAAAATTTGCTTAAAATGGATAAACATTTGTGAATTTACGAGATAAACATTTTTGAATATACTGGAGACTAGAACATATCTCTGTGAAAAAATTTTTAAAAATGTAATGACTCGTATGAGCTTCTTCAAGTGCAGTTGCTTAGGATTCTGCATTTATTTAACGTCATGGCTTTGTTTGTGGCATACTTGTAGTTTATTATTTGTAATTTGTAATGAAAGATATGAAGGTAGTGAGTTTTGCCACTAATAAAGTCATACCGTTTGTACCTAGTATATTCAATTAATAAGAGTTAACAAATATAGTAACAAACAAAAAAAAATAGAAAAAAAAGAAAAGAGAAAAAAATTCAAGTATACTGAATCACATTTTATGAACCAACGACTTACTTTAATGAAATTGTATGAAATATCATTTTGTATTATAATATTCTAGTATTCTTAGTATTCTTAATAGACAATATATAAGTTGAAATGTAAATTCTGGTACTAATAATCATGAATGACAGACTTATATTTATTTGTTATAATCGAGATTATTAGTCGATACAGTGATAAGAACCAAAAAAAAAATAAAGTAAAAACCCCAGTGAATAATTATTGATAAATGAGATTTTCCAGGGAAATGTTTAGGTCAGTGAAAAACAGCTAATAATTTTTAATTAGAATTAACAAAAAAAAATTAATTATTAAGTTTGCAAAGCGGTACAACTATCTTAATATAATAAAATAAATCATTTTTAAATTAACCTAATGTAGTTTTTTATTTAATTTTATTTTCTGTGTGAAACAAATATAACTTTTTCGTATCATGTAACTTTCCATGAAATAATGTTGGATATAGCAAAGCCGTATTGAATGAATGGAAAACTAGGGCATGGAGCTTTAGAAAATGATCTCATAGAATTTATAGTTGACATAAAATTAAAGCCTATATTAATTCTCATTCAAAAGCTAGTTTAATAAGATAAAACTAAACAAGAAAGCCAATCAACATATTTCAATTATTCGAAAATTATTCTTCATCCATTTAAATCGTTCAACAATTGAGTTTACATACTTTTCATTGTTGAAATGAACATAAAATCAAACTAGCAAGTTCTAAAATATGCATCCTCTGGAATCCTCTTGAAACTATGAAAATCTACTAACGTACTGAATTTTTGAACAATTTCAATGATTTTTGAATTAACTGAATTCTGAATGTATTATGTAAATGTTAAATGTAAATTTCTATTAAAGAGATAATAGATCTAGTAAAATAGAGTAAAAATATTGTAAAGTACAAATAGCAATATTAAAATGATTCAAGAAGTGAATATTGACTGAATGACATTGTTCAGTCCAGGAGTCAATGTGAATTGTACAATATCATGTGAATAGAAACTAGACTATTGAGCTTTAAATTATGCAGTTTGTCAGGATCACATAAAAGGGAAGAGGACAAAATTTGCTCCATTAATTCCAGGCGTGACTGAATGGACGACAAGTTGTAATTTCCGACCAAGAGCGAGCATTTTAATGCTCACCTGTGCTCTCTACTCGTTCATGCAACCACACCCACTCTAACGCCTACGTTGAAACTAAATGCGATTCCACGTGGAAGATCGATCCATGCTCTATTCAACGTAGGCTGACCCAGCCCAACACCTTCTTCCTTTGATCAAAATATTAACACATAGTAAAGTGATATAGTTGGAGTACAGAAAAGAGACCACGACAGGCTGATTGGAAACAGCAATGTACGCGAATGCAAGCATGAACAAAGCTGAAAGATTCATTCAAGCGTATTACGACTGCATCACTTAATTGGAGTTTCATTAGAAAATGTTGATAGACTGTAGAAGACGATTTGAATTTATATGTGAGGTGGCCTATCTTCATAATGTTAAAATACGGAAACTTGCTACTATCTTCAATACTCTTGCTAAAAACAACCCGAGCATACTTCGTTGAAAAGTGACGTTTCAAGTATCCACAAAGCTGATTTTCTCTTTGAACGTTATTTCATCTTGCTCACAAGTAAACTTAAAGTAATTCCCTCGAATCGAGTATATACTTAGAGAAATATATCATTTCAATGAAAACGTTTTTACCTGTTTGAGAGATTTCCTGCTACCACTGATGTGATGAACTTGCGCAGGCGTATGGATAATTTAATTATTGTATCTACTAATAGAAGTGAGAAATACAATTAAACTTTATTAATTTTATTTACGATAAATTGAGTCTAATATGGCCAGAAAAACCCGAAGTAGATAAGCGAAAAGAGATTGATTTTATTTGGTACTTCTTCTAAGAACTTGATTAAAATAAGAAAATAGTTTTTATTCGGCATTATATTTTATTTTTAATAAATGTGCGAGTATTTAAATAATTTTCAAGTTTAATAATTAAATATAAAGAGTTCACTTGAAAAATTTTTATATATTCAAAAGATACAAATAACTTTTGCAACATTATTTTCATCAAAAAACAAATGAGATATTTTTTATCTTGAAACTTCTCTAAAAATAATAAATCCAATTTAAAGCGTCGTCTTGCAATCTATTTTTTTATCTCAAATATAATTTCATTTTTACAATTCAGAATAAAATAACGGAATATAGACGGCTTTAGAGTGATAGCTTTGTAGGTCAGGTGGACATAGCTTTGGCCTTTCGTCCACTGGATTTTCTCAGTTGACAAATAGCAGAAGAGAGAGAAAAAAAAAGATTGAAGCTGGGCAGCTTTTCAATATCGAAACACTACATAGAACTTTGTGGCTGAATAATACCATGTTTCATTCCAAAGAGAATATTAAGTATGGAAATCTAGTAAATACCGAAAAAAAAATTTGACTGAATATCTATCTCCATGAATATGTCCTTGCTTCTATAATTTCCTTGGAAAGGAAGGATTTCTCGTTTAGTTAATGTTGACTCTGTCAAAGCCTTTGATGGATTTTACAATATTACATAAAGATACTTTATGACCTTGTGGTACTTTTGATGTGTTCTATTTTCATTTATATAATAAAGGAATAAAAATATAAAAAAGGTATTAAGAAACCATCAGAACACCTAAACATAAAATTTTATGTCAAAACTATCAAAATTTTATATCCATTTATAAAGAGAAAATCATTAAAATTTATGATTTAACCATCATATTTTCAAGGATTATCTGTCGAATGAGTAAAATAAAAAATAATTACTTATAAATACAAGTACAATGTTCAGTTTTTTTCAGATGAATATTCAATAAATTGAAGCATGAAGGATTGTCAGGAGTATGTATCATGCTAGAGTCAGACAATAGCAAAGTCTATTCACCATCACAAATTCCCTGTAGGGACGTAAACAATTGTTTGGCTCGATTCCCAATCAGTAAGCAACAGGCTGTATAAAGCAAACAACCGCGGGTTATCGAGAAAACTCGTAATAGATCTCTTTCTCTCTCGCGTGCTAAATTTACTTAACCCTTTTCGCACTTGATACCAATCGATACTAAACAATAGGAAAAATACTAAATGGCAGGAAAATATTTGAATTGTTTTTTATTTCAGTTAGTCAAATTTTTCCTGAAAGTATTTTTATGACCTGAATAATTATAATAAATTCCAAACAAGTTATTTAAACACATTTATTGATTTTCAATTTTGAGTACACATAGTGTGATGTCATCCGCATCACTGAGTAATACCTGGACCGCGGACAATATTTAACAAAAAAATATTTACGCTGTGGACCTGAAGAATTGGAAGAAAGAGAGTAAGAGAAAAAAGGGAAGAACGTGGTGGAAAGAAAATTTTGGAGATATTAAAAAAAAATATATAATTGGACATCTTGATGATATGAAGCTGAAGGTTGAGTCAAATTATTATTATCTCCAATTTGTTACAAGTTTTTAGTCAATTGGACAAAATTGTGTGGATTATAATAATTTTCTTGCAGTTTAATATGAATATTATGTGGTGGTGATCATCTCATAAAATCGAGGACACATTAGATAAGTTAGTACTCAAGTTCCTCCCTTTTTTCTATTTTTTTATTCTGTTATCTACTGCATTTCATACTCTCTTCCACCCATTTTATTTTAATGTGTTCATTTTTTTCTAGAAAAATACATTTATAGGTAGATAGTAAGATATGTTCTGGAGGGATTAAAGTGTTGTTGGAGTTTATAATGAACATTGCAAAAAAAAAAACTGCTCTACAACAATTAAATTTTGAAAACTTGCAAGAATTTTTGTTAATAAAATATTATACATTTTTTTTCAATTTTTTTTTTTTTTACATTAAACATTTAATATATTTACTATAAATAATTAATCGACAAAATTCCCATGAAAATAAAATTTTAACAGCAATTAATATTAAAAAGATAAAAATTTATAATCATATTTAAAATAAAACAGAATATTTCATAAAGAAAATACAATTTGCAATAACACTTTAAGATTGTAATCTTCAATAAAACAAGCGCTATTTGAAAGTAAAAATTCAAATATCAGTTTTGCTCTGATTACTTTGATTTCCAGGGAATATCTAATGTAAGCTTTGTAAATGGACAACATGTGATCTTGACGCACATATTGATTTGTAACTAAGAGAGCAAACTATTGTCAGTAATTTGTACTCCCTTCAACGTTTCTGTATACTTCGATAGCGCTTGGAAAATTAAACAATGAAGGTCTTGTCTGTCTAGACAATGTAGGTATGAATTTATAATCACAAATACGACAAAGGGACATACTTCAATACGATACATGAAGTTGAGTTCTGATGAATACGGCAAAAGTTCCACGGTACTCTTTTAATCAAAAGAAACATTTTTTCCATCTAACATCTATTTCAAGCTTGGTATTCACAATTAAATTATAACTTAGCAAGAATTTATCGACATCTTTCTAAGTGTTTTGCAATTAAAAATGTCTATTATATTAAATTTAATTAAAAGCTCTTAAGCATATAATCAAACAAGCTACTTAATTAAATAGACTTATTAAAATGTATATAAAATGATATTCACTATCGATATCATTGATTTTAAAAAAAATCATATGACAAGAACAAATTTTCTAATTTTAAAAACTCACATCTTGAAATGAAGCATACTAAATATCATAGCAAAGGACCAGCTATGAATGCTTTAAATCAGATTTTGTCTTGAGGCAACGTTTCTGTCGTCAATCTCCAAGAGACGAGGTCAAGAAGATGAAAAACTTGAGTAAACGACCAAAATGAGAGCATGACCAAATATAAAACTAATTCTTTTGCGACTATTTTGAAAAATATTACAGCAATAATTTTTACATTATAAATGATAAAAGCTTTTGGAATACCGTGTGATATTTTACATTAAATTCTTTCATCTTCGTGAAACTGTGGTCCACTAGACATGTCTTACCATGGCTTTAAATACATTTTGAGCCATGGTTTTACATACATACATTTATTTTATATATATATATATATATTCTTTTGTGTATATATATTTTGATAATTTTTTCATACGCAGTTTTTTTCTTATGTATCAAAAGTGATCCCTACTCGTATATGCTAGCATTCAAATAAATTTTAAACCACATTTTCGATTAAAATAGAAATGTTCAATTAAATAGAAATTGTTCAATAGACTTTCGTAATCAATGAATAAATTTATATGTGAGCTTGGTATTTAATTGAATTTAGTAATTGTGGCTTCATTACGACACATTGAACATTTAAATCTCGTTGAATTAAATCACTAAATAACATGGATAAATTTATTTATGTAATTTAATGCAAATGTGGGTAGTCCACTGTAATTATCTAAAATGTAACATGTAATTATTTTGCCTCAGTGAGCAAGGATCATTTTTAATATTGATGTAAGATATTTTGAACTGTATATATATCTCTCTGTTTAAACTCTTTATAGGATACAACGATAATAGACATCTTCTATCAACATAATATAATACTTGTTCAACATAACTTTGTCCATTTGAGATTCATCATTGGCAAAAACGAGATTTGAAAAACAAGAATTTACACGAGTGCACAGTTTTGATAAATATACATGTATATAACGATGTTTAACATTTGATTTATTTTTTTAATCAATCATTTTCCCGTTAGTTTTTCATTTTTTCGCTTCTAATAGTGTTTTTGTATATGTAATCTTCTCTATTGTTTCATTGTAACATTTTGACACTTGGCGGCTGGAGAACTGGAGGCTTTAGAGAGCAATCACGTTGCCATTATTTCAGCATTAGGTCTAGGATAGAAACAACAGCTCGCTTTTTTTAAGTTAAATTTTAGACCTCGTAATGACGGAATTTGTTGATTACATCGCTGCTTGCCTGGGAGTCCCAATTTAAGTCAGGACGACGTCCAAAATGAATATTCGCACCACCTTCAGATGCACGCCTATGAGCGTTAGCTGGTTGACCTCTAACGTGACCTGGAGATCCACCGGCATCCGGAAGCATTCGATTTTTCGTTTGTGGAGTACTCCAATGCATTGACTATAAATTAAATTAAACCTCTCATTAACATGAATAACATGTTATTTTAAAATGTGTCCGATAGTATTTTGCATTTTTTTTAAAAAAACGTATGTAAAAATTATTTTACTTTATATTTTGATACACAATAATTCAATGTCATAATAGACGCAAACAACAATTTAAAATTCATTAGAAAAGTTATTGAAGTAAATGAAATCAAATACTCTCGAAAATCAACACATCAGCTTGAAAATGTTCTATTTTCATGAATCGTTGATTTTAAATTTAATATTTGTTATCATTTTTCACTTGACACTTTTTCTATGTATACTTGATATATAGATATATAGAAATTAGACCCATTAGCACCAAAGGGAAATAAAAAAAATTCCGTTTATTGAAAAAAGATCAAACCTGCTGAACATGTTCTTTCATTCCAACCCATTGCTTGTAGCTAATAGCAATTCCACTATTTCGCCACTTGTCGTAGTTGCTCCTTTTTTCCGAGTCGCAAAGTATCTCCTTGGCATACTGAAACGAATCAAAATAGAACTAAATTACCGATCATTTGAGTAATAAGTCTCAAAGAGATAGATTGATATCATTGGTACGATTATGCATCAAGTGGAAATAAAAATGAAATAAAATTGTATACTCTATTATATCACAGATATTTTTCTATTCCGTCAATTTTTATGCTCACGTAACACTCACCTTGAGCTGTTGAAACTTCACTTCTGCTTCTTTATCTCCTTCATTCTTGTCTGGATGATATAGAAGGGCGCGAACCTTATATTCTGCCGTTATTTGCTCGACCTTTAATGTTAAATTTTTAAAAATCAACATTTCTCAATCTTATGAAACAAATAAAATAGTTTATTCACATTATCATTAAACACTACCATCCAATTAATTATCAATAAAAACCAGTTTAAATAGTTACACAAAGTAAGGAAAATAAAATTAACTAACCGTGGCTGATTCATCACATCCCAAAAGCTTATAAAAATCCTCTTCTTCGCTTGGTTTGTAATTAATCGCATCCTCGACGCTCATTTTGTTTATATTATTCTTTTAATTTCTTGATTTCTTGATCAAAGCTGAATGACGTAATTAATAATCACCAACACAAAGATAATAATAAAGTTTATCAATGATATTCGTTCAAAATATAGATTTTCAAGTTTATAAATAATGAAATATTTCTTTCACTCTTCTGGTACAAATATACTTGAATTTAGCTTTCACCTGTTGCCTTGACGTATACAAGTACGTAGCGATGTGGCAAATGATGAAGAAAAAGCCGCCTCGAGGCCCGGAAAGTCCCGATTCCCCGGGAAATCCAAGATGCGCGAGCGCACTCCTTGTCAGTCGTTAAATCCTGTAGCTGCGCAGTTCAGCATCTGTTTTCTATCCTACATCCTCTCAATGATCAAAAACGACGAGAAGCTGATGTGAATAATGTCAATGATTACAAAAGAAAATTACAGAGAACTTGGATGATTCTAAAATCGATACTTAAATATTAATACTCACTTTGATCTTCTTCTAATCTTTCAATATGTTCGGGTTTTGACTTGGGTGATAATGAAATATTGTTTCAAGACACGTAAATCATGTAAAACAACACTCTGGAGCAACTCGAATGCATCAATGAGCACCTGAAGAAAAACTGACGACGAGAACTGGCTGCCACGTGACTTTCACTTGCGTTCGTTTCGAGAGATAGACCTTGAGAGCAACTCTGTGGTTTGTTATCGCTTGGTCTTGTATCCAGGGGACTCTGAAAAATAAAATAGAAATCAAGCAGTAGATTGGACAGTGGGGGAATATAATAATTTATTGTGAAGCATGATATGATCATCAAGTCAATGGATAGATGATGATAACAAATGTGATGGTCAATCATCAGCGAATCGACGACCATTTGCGTAAGAGACTGATGACTTATAACGTTATAAGAGATTATTGATGCAATTGAACGTTAATTAGGACGATCAACTTCGTTGACTCCTTTTCATTTTCACGCTCCATTAGATAATTGCGTGGAAAAGTTGAGATGATGAGCAATCAAGATAATATCATTTATAAGATAAAAATTGTCTCCATTTCACTTTTAATCTAAAGTCAATCATCCGGAAGTATTATACAATATCCGGAATTTGTTTTAACTTTATTGAAATTTTTTGTTAGGGAGAAAATTTTTTTTCGAGTTAATCAAGTGTTGAAGTTTTCACCTTGACTTTACTTAATAACACATTTTCATTGGATTTCTTGAAAAAAACATTATTTTGCTTTAAATTAACTATTTACGCCGTATAAATTTATTAATAAGTATTTTTATTAAATTTATTATAATTAACGTATGATATTTTAAAGTAAAAAGTTTCATAGAAATATATCACATTAATGGAAAATTTTTTAATATTATTTACCTACCTCAATCAGAAAGAAAATAAAATCCCTCTAGAAAATATTTTCATTGTTATTAAATTTTTCTTTTACAAAATTTATTTTCCTTTTTCTGCAATAATCTATCCACTTTTACCTCAATTTTATTTTCTCTTTTTATTTATGTTTCTTACATTCATCTTAAATTTAATATTTAATTAAATTTCAAACAAATACTTATTTCCTCTTTCAATATTTTCTTTACTATCATATTTTATATTAGTAATGATTTATTGAATTCGTAAATACTCTCGTTTATTAAAGAATTTATAATTTAAAAATCGATTTTAATTAGCTTTCTAACTATAGTATATGTATATACTCCATTAAAAAAAATGCTCATGCATTCTCGATTACAGGATAATACACTTAACTTATGAGAAATGAAATTAAGCTGATTAAAAGTTAAATGGGATAAGAAAAAAGAATATCAGTTTTCATATTTGAAATTCAATATTTATTTAACGATTCTTCTAATTGCGATTTGACTAAAATTAATAAACAAAATAAATTGATATGATTCAATAATTTAAATAGCCATGACCTTGAATTAATTCCTTTTCTATTCATAGCACGTAAAAATTAGCGAGTAGAATGAACAGTTAGCATAATTTCTATGCAAATAATAGATACAAAAATGCTTTTGAAAGTGTGGCGTAGGCGTATCAGTGGGATTAAATAAAACATCGTAAATTAATAAGCACAAAAAGTAATTAATTTATAATCTCGTTAAATTGTCATATTCATTTTATTTTACTTTTAAGGATCTTATTACGAATTCGAAGTATTTCTGCATCCTGCCGTGCGATATAAATTAGTTTCTACATAAAGAAAAGAGTATGTGGTAAATTTTGATAAATTACTAGTACTGGAGATAAAAAAGCAATTTTTCGTATGATTTTGAAATCATACTACATGATCAACTGTTTGAGGTTTATTATTATAAAAAAAAAGTTCTATGAATACTCTAAGACTATTGATTTTTATAAACCAGAACCAATAAATGATAATAATTAATTAAAACAGTAAATGAAAAAACAATAGCTACTGTAAAGAAAATAAAAATAAACGTCGTAAATTTTATTAGTGTAATTTACACAACTCTATTTCTTGTATGAAGCAAGTAATTAAATAGCAATTATTTAAATTCTATCCAATATCGTTATATCTGTAATTCCATCTACTGTGCTGGAATAATTCTTCTTCATTCTTGTGTCTTCTCTGTGCGTCAAATTAATCTGAAAAAAAAGAATAAGCAATATAATCTTCTGTCAATTTAAATGAAAGTCTGTAGAAGAAATATTACCATTTCTCTGGGTTACAAAATGACGTCTGCAAAAGTGTTTGAGGTCTAGGCTGCACGAGGGTAGAGTTTGTTGCTGTAGTTTCGCGCCAACATGCGACAGACACGTGTTCAACAGACACAGTGGACATTCTTGGACACTTTAAGGTTCCACATAGACACTTTGTCTACGGGTTGAAAGATTGAAAGCTCTAACTGGCGTATTAGTAACCCTATTTAGCTTTACTTAAGTCGAATATTAAAGTTAAAAATGAATTTTTAGGTAAAGCTCTATTTATTATATAAATATTTTTTATTTACTCATATAAGAAAATAATTAAATCTGTATATTTTATAAATAGAAATGTATTTACTATAGATCAAAGGTAGAGATAAAGTGTTAAAAAATGAGTTTGAAATAATAGAAACGTTGGAAAAAATAATATAAATGATGTACGCTTAAAAGAACTTTAGTTTGTTATATGCGGATGCACATGTGTACGATAGACACGCACGCATGAGTATGCACCCTCGACCTTGCCAATATTTTCAAGAACATCCTTCCCTCGCTTTTTACACTTGCTCGCCCCATGAAATATATATAATTTTTTATCCTTCTTACACATTTCCTGACACACATATCTTCATCAAAGTTACATGAAAGAATGAAAACAAATATTATTCCAAATGCTAATACCAAATGATAGTATTTTATTCTTAGATCGGTCAATTAATTATTATTGGCCTTGTTTGTCAATCTGTTACGCTTATTTTCTTCTGCAACTAGATTCCAATTTAACTTTTGTAAGTGCGTGCATAGTATGTGTATAATTAAGAACACGTTACTGTGGATTAACTCTAGGAATTTATGTTCTTTCATTATTAAATAATTTTTAACCAAAATATTATAAAATATGTAAGTTGAAGTTGATAAGGAAATCATTTTCATATTTTTAAATATTATTTACTTGAAATGAAGATACTTTAAAAAATTATTATGCATTTATGTAGCTTCCTTATTTCGTATAATATAAATTTTATATATTATTTTTTCTTTTAGTTTAAAAATTCTAGATTAAATAAATTAATATTTATGAAAAATATCCATAAAATGTTATACATCTTATCATTAAAATACAAAAATTATTAAAATATATATTCCATTTAATTATCCATAACATTTTTATGAATATATAATGGAAAATACTCCCAAACTTTTGATGAATAAGGTCATTTCCTTAATCACTGATATCCAAATATTCTTATCAAAAAAAGACTACTTCTACGATCAAGTTCATTAGAAAATTCTCAACTCAAAGTTAAAATAAGTTAGCATACAGAGAGTTTTAAACAAGACTAAATCCAACTGCAAAAATTCTTAAAACAACTTTTTAAGTGACACTTTGCCCATAAAAATTGAACAATGAACTACAGTACCCTTTTTAAGTCCGTTCATGTAATTATATAACTCTATTATTAGTCTTCACAAAAGGCAATGAGAAAAAGTCTGTAAGATTGAGTCACATAATGAAGATCTAGTATTAAAATATAATAATAGTGATTACTGTTAATTATTAAATATTAATTACAGGTCGATGAAACGTCCCGCCTAAATGATCGTATGTATGATCGAGTATCTTATAGGACCGGTAGCTTGATGATGCCACGCATGGGCGGCGCGTCTTGGTCTTGGGATGCCAGATGCGTGGGTGAATGGGTGGGCACACGCGGTGATGCTTGCAAGACCCCTCGGTCTTAAGTCAGTAGTTTTAAAAAGAGAAGGAGTGCGAAAGAAGGTGGAGGAAAGGGAAGAAGGTAAAGAAGAGAAACAGAAAAGTGTGAGAAGGAGAGCAGAAACAAGAGGTCTAAAGCACAACGTTTTCTTCTCTGTCTTTTCTATCCTCTCTTCTCATATGTTCGCGCTCTTGGCTCCCTTTAGCTTCCCTTCCTCTTCCGTCTGTCAGTTCTTCATGTGCTGTGCCGAGTGAACGTGAGTGCCCCTGTATTCTCTTCTGGTGCAACCACGCGAGACACTCATCTAGACCTAGCAGATGAATAGAACAAAATATTATCCAAAAATTAGTCGATACTTGGATAAATGTTATAACAATTGAGGAAAAAAAGTAATACCTGTTTTCAAAAGTTGACTGTTTCAATGTTAGCTGAATGTGTTAGCAATCAATAACACGATGCCAACACTTGTTTTTAAAACTCCAAAACTTGGCCAAGTGGAAATAATGAAGGAGATTATTCCAAACTTCGATCTCTAGAGTACTGCTCAACTGGTGAGTTTCAACACCCTTTTATCTCTACTATATTTAAGAAAGTTTTCTTCACCTTCTTTGCTCTTCTCCATTCTGTAATAATACTCCACAACATCTTGAGTATGATTGAAGCTTCATTATCCCAAAAATCCACCAAAGAATCTAATAACATAAACAAAAAGTATTTTAGAAATTTGAGAAATCTCGAAAAAAACTTTGATGAAAATAAAAACAATTCTATCTTAGATATTCCAAACACACCATCTTTGATGTTTAGCTTGCCTTCGGTACTCCAACAATGCCTTGGATCAATTTCATATTGTAAAAAGACATAAACAATTTATTAACTATTTATAGAGATTGAAATAGTTTATTTAAATAATTGTGAGAAATTTGACTGATCTTTTAAAGAATTTAGAAGTTCCAACAAAGCTTTCAGCGTTGTTGTGTTATATTTAAAAGCCACTGTGAATGTATTGAATAGTTTAAT
The DNA here is from genome assembly GCF_013357705.1 of Chelonus insularis. Taxonomy (NCBI): domain Eukaryota; kingdom Metazoa; phylum Arthropoda; class Insecta; order Hymenoptera; family Braconidae; genus Chelonus; species Chelonus insularis. The sequence goes on along the minus strand of NW_023276510.1, from coordinate 313,507 downwards.
GAAAACAAAGAAGGAATTCACTGTTTTTAGGGAGTATTAAAAATACACTCCAAACCGTTTGTTCAAATGTTTATAAACATATTCTTGAAGCATCTGGTAATTTTAAAAGTTCTAGTTTTCTTTATTACTTTGTCATAATTGAAATTTTTCATCCTAAGAATAACAACAAAAATTATTTGTCTCGCAAATGAAGGAATTAAAAAGCTAAAAGAAAGCAAAGCTTCTAGAGTTATTTTGTTGAATTTAAAGGTCTAAAGCTGCGTACAAAATAAAGTCAGTAAAAAAGAAGGAATTTGAAGATTATGATAAAAATGGATACAAAAAGTGCTTGGTATGCTTCATAAAGTTGAAAGCTTTAACAAAGCTTTTATACTTTTTCTTCGTTTAAAGGTCATGAGTAATCAAGTAAGTGAATGAAAATGACATGAAAAAAATGCCGGGATTTTTGGGAGTCTGATAAAAATAGATAAGATCATTTGATTTTTTATAGAAAAGACTTCATTAATCTTAAGTCTGACAGATGATAGAGGTAAGTTAACTCTTCAAGTGTATTAATCCACGCGAGTATTTGAGTGAGAAGAAGGTTTGAGAATACACATGTGTATTAATAGATTCAAACTGACAGTCGAACGCAACCAGATGGTTTACCAATGCAATATAAGCACCTCTATAGTCCAAAAAATCTATTTCATGCTATTGAACGAGTTAAAAGTCAATCAAAATTAATTTCACTATTTATTAATTTAATATCGTTTGTATACGTTGTTAAACGTCTTCCTCTTGTCACTTTTATTTGCATTGTCAGTGTTTTCGTCTTCTTATTGTAGAGTTTACCATGATTGAAACGAGATTATCATCCTCCCTATAGGGGACAGTTAGGTTGTTATCATGTTTATTGTACCAGAGACGAATGAAATGAGGGGAACCAAACGTTTTTCTTCTTCTTCTTATTCTTCTCCTTTGCTTACATCTTCGTTTTCTGCTACACCTTATGTGTAAAAGTCATTTCATAATAGATTTTTTCTTCTTTTATTAATTAAGAATTAATTAATAAAATAAAATTTTTAGTTCTTGATGAAAAAAATTACATCCTTTTTTAATAAACATGGATTAAATTATTGAGAAATCTTTTTTGTATAATGATAAAAATAATTACTTGATGTTTAAAAAAAAAATGAATTAAATAAACGTTTTAAATACTCAGAAATTATTAATCAGAGATTGAATGAAATAATTTATAAATCCAATTGAAATATTTTTGCATATAAATTTATTAAATTTCGATAGAATCGGATAAATGAAACCAGAGGATTGTTGGATAATTCGCCTTTTAGCTTGAGGGAAATATATTCAATATATGAGATACATATTAAATTAAATTTTTCAAGTAATACTAGAAGTATAATATTTTCATAATAATAAAAATTATACTCTATTATAAAATAGAGTATAACATTATTTTTAAAACCATTTTTTATGAAATAATTTGTTTAAATCAAATTGTATCAATTATTGGAGTTTTAATTGAATTTAAATTATAAATTGAATAAGAACAATAAAAAAATAACTATTTTTGTACAATAAAACGGATTTTATTATTTTACAAACAATGATAAAAATCATTAAATAAATTGCCAAATGTCAATTTTTATTTTAATTTTTTAATCACATTTTTTTAAAACAGAAGGATAATGTTTAGTTGAAAAATGTTAAAAACCGTTACACAATCATTTCGAAAAATATTTAATAAGTTTATAAAACTCAAAGTAACTTGAATGAAGATTCGCGTGGGACTGCGTTCTCGTTACCTCAATTGAAGTATAGCGCTTTCAATCCAATCGCTCTGCCATTAAATATAATTTTCCCCGTGATTGCACCATTACATTCGTTCATCATTTCTCTAGGGAAAAGAAGAGAGGAAATTCCTCAAAAGCGAATTTGAAGAGAATTTTTTTATTTCACAAAAAGTCGTAATTGATAATAGTAACAATTTTTTATTTATCTTCAATTAAGATAAGCTAACAATTGGAATAATTATTCTAAAGAAAAAAGTTGATGGTCACATTAAACCATTGGCGATTTAATACAGAGGAAATGAGGAGGAAATTAATTGCATAAAAATTACACCAAGCTTTTGATTCAATTTAATCGGTAGAGACTTGCAGTTCACGCGATCATGATGCAGGAGAAGTTACGAAGGCATGACGCGTGCGCGAATTAAGTTAATAAGGGCACGCGTTCCACCGGAAGTTATATGTATAGTGGGAGGATAAAAAAATAAAATAAAAGAAGCCGAAGCGCAGGTGCAATGTTTTCTTTCCTTCTTTGTCCAATATTCTGGTCTCTGAGTCTCTTTCTCGAGGGTCCTGAGTCAACTTTCTCTCTGTCCTGTCAATCCGGATGTCAGAAAACTTTCATTCTTCCTTTTTTTTTGTTTATTCTTTTTTAGTCTTTCTTTTTTCACCAGTTCATTTTGTCTTTGTGCATCCGCCCGTCGATTAATAGCACATGCTGAGCACGCCGTTACATCCCTTCAAAATCTATCCACTTTTCATTAGTGAAGGACCGAAAAAATGTTAAGTAATGATTGCAATGAGGAAAAAAAGATCAAGTTTCAAATTTAGATTCTACATTCCTGAACTTTGCTATAATTACATTTTAATTTGAGAAGTTTTTCCGGGTTTTTATACGGAAATATTATTAGTGAAGTATTTATAGGATTTTTAAATAGGACATAATAGGATTACGATTGATTGAAAAATTACTTGTTCAATAAAATAATCACATCAATAAATTGCAGAGTCTTGTAATAAATAGCAAAAATATTTGAAGTGCCGGTAAAGATTATTTTAAAAATTCTGATGATAAATAGATTTGCAAATGTTCTGAAAAGACATTAGCAATTGAAAGCAAATAATGAAATAAAATTAAAAGACATTCATCAAAAAAAATTTTAACGAAATATCATTTCGAAGAATTTTTTGATTGGTTATTAACGATTATTTATAGAACCTGACTAACATATTGGCAAGCATGATGATGTATAAACAAATATAATTTAACGAGAACCAGAATCAAGAAATTCAATAAAATAAACACAAAACATTTATTTTTTTTACTGTCTAAATTAATGACTAAACCTTTTTAATTTATTTTTGATAACATTTAATAGTCAGTTTGTGTTTGCAAAATTTGCATTCATGCGAACGAAAGTCAATTTCTCATATGCAGCAGCCCCGTGTATCCGAAAATAGTTCCACGCGCTTAACTCCCTTTCCATTTGACATTTTTTTATTTTTATTTTTATTTTATTCTCGCTCTCTTTTCTTATCCTTGTATACTTTTGTGTACCTACATTCTTTACCGCACTCCTGAGCGAATTCCAAGAACGAAAAGTGCACCGTTGTCCATTGTTGAATGCTTCGTTAATTCAGGAATGCACGAATCAAGAAAAACTTTACTGTTAAAACAAAGCATAGCACTACATATTTAAACAAACTCCAAAGTTGATTCAAGAATTTCAGGTCAACCAAAATGACAACAACAACAATCGTGAAGAAAATATTCTCATCTTATTAACAGATAAAATTTTTTGCTGTAAAAGAATAAACTTCAGTGACGTTTAATCAATTATTCATTTGTTTGAGATTAACCTTTTCAAAGTTTCTTTGAAGCAAATAAATAGTATTTTTATCAATCTAAACAAAACATGGAATATTATAAATAAATGTATACTCATTTTATTATTTATATTTAATTTTAGTTATTAACTTGACTGTATTGAATAAAAAGTTCATTTTTCGATTAAACCTCAACCCAATAATTCAAAATTACATAGTAAACGAATAATAAATTAATTAAGTTAACTCGAGATTAAATTTTATGTAAATTCAATGAGGAAGATAGGTAATTGAAATAATGACAATAATTGCAAGAAATGAATTTTTTAGAATTCATCCAATTTTGCATGGTCTACTTATTCAGTAGTCTCATGATTTAAATAATTAAATAGCACGATTTTCTCAATTACTATTCTTAACCATATTTTTGAATATATTAATCTTTATTGTTAGATCGTATCACAATTTCATCAAAGTAATCAAGATTTTTTTATTATTTTTATATTTCTTAAATCAGTATTTTTATAGTGTGTATTTATATAATTAAATAAATAAGATAAATGCATGGGTGCAGTTAGCAATTCTGAATGAGCCGGAAGAACAGCAGGAAGAGAAGTTGGTGCCAAACGTGAATGGACTAGATCAAATCTAGCTAAGAGACATTCGCGACACTTGTGCATCCGTGCTAAATTTAATATTTACATCTATTTCTAGATATGAATGAAAGATTCATTCTACCTCGGTGTTCATTCAATCAAATATACTTGAATCTGCTTTGAATTCCATCTTAAATAGCTTTAAAATCAATGCAACTATGTAATCATCTCAATCATACCATTAATCTTGTAATTTCACTCTTAAATTGATTGTTTTGTTGTTCATTGATATGAATATATTTATAAGAAAATTCTTTTTTTCTTTCAGAATTACGAAGAAGTGTCCCATGAATAAGAAATCAAGGGGAACAACGATGGCACTTGGTAAGTTTAATTCCCATTCTTGGTAATTTAATTCTCACCCACGTCTCAGCTCAAGAAATTACTACTATGAATGCTAATCACGTTGCTAGCGCATAACCGCAGCTACTGAGAAGATCCCGCTTCATGTTTTTCCCATCGATTGGCTACTGACAACACACTTCCATCTTATACCTGTCGGTATTTACCTCTTGTTCAGTGTTACATGCATCTCACATATCAAACAGCAAACTCTTGACTTTCCATAAGATTATAAATAAATTGTAAATACGACGAATCAGACCTTCGATATAATAAAAAAAAATTATTCCTCCCTTTTTTCTTTCTAAGTAAACAGTAAACTGAACAGTCAAAAAAATCTCTGAATAATTAATCAATGCAAATGATTTGGTTTTGTCCTCTCTGCAACATATTGTCAACATTTGTTTTTGCCGTGATATATGAGACTCTGAAAAAATTAATGGATTATTTAAAGATGAAAAATCTTGAGTAATCTTTAACGAAACTTTATTTCCATAGAAAAATACTGAATTGTAAGAAATTAAAAATATTTTATAATTACTCGGAAGAAATGTAACTTTTTAAAAACTTTGAAAAGCTTTTTTTCGACAAGTATCCATTACAGTTTATTTATTTCTTTTATAGTTTAAAATTTAATATAAAAAATATTCAACTAAAATAATACTTTTTTCCCTTCAGAATATTTTGTATTCAAATATTATCTTTACATGCTAAACTTAAAAAAAATGACCAAAATGATGAAATCTTTTGACACGACCTTTATCAAAGATTTTCCATCATCATCCCTCTCTTTCTTAAATTACATCTCAAATTCTCTTCAAGGATCAAATTGATCAGTTAAACTTTTCCACTCTTCTATTTAAAACTTCTAACCAATTTTTCTTATTTCCCTTCCATTAAAAAAAACTACAAAATTCAACGCACGAATTGAAGAAAAAGATCTCGTCTTAACTTTCATGTATTTTTCATTTTGTCACCAAATATCTCCACCCTAATAGATCACCTTACTTCCTTGATATTTCGATCAACGCAAGCTACGAAGAAAAGCAATCTTGGGGTTGGTAAAATGCATTTCCGGTAACTCTATATATATTTTTTCTTCCTTCGTGACTTATTTCGTTATATTTCAATGTGGCAATGATTCAAGAGATGTCCTAGTGGGGACAGAAATGCAACGTCCGGTCTATCCCCACTTGGTTTCATCTTACATTCGGCCTTGCATACCCTCAGGGACTATCTTGAGGCCCTCTAAAATATTTACCCGCAGCAGTTTACTGTTGTCCTTTACGCACAATTCATTAAATTTAATATACAAAGGCCTTGAGGGCAAATAAAATTTTCGCAGTGTGAATAACTTTAAATAAATACAATACAAGTTGGTTTTGTCAATAACAGCATGAAGTTTTGAGTGATTACAACAGTTGTTGGCCCTGATAAAACTTCTATAGTAAACTTCTAGAATAAACAAAAAGATCTATTCTGAGAAAAAGATAAAAATAATTAAGTTAAATAAACAACCTTTCTTTGAAAAATATACATTTTTAAAAAATAGATCAAATAAGAATCAATGATAATATCACGGTTTCAGTGAAGTTTCTATTTATTATGTTTACAGACAATCCATCTTACTTTTCCTTACTGGGTGGTTCAATTACGCCCTCAGATGATACCGAGCTATCAGTGCTATCAGTATCACCATCAGTAACAAGTAGTGCGCGGAGTTTTACAACTTTTTTTAAGAAAAAACCGTGCAAAATGGGAACAAGCATATCAAATTCAGCGATGGGTGTAACAACAGTTACGGTTCATCAAGAAAATAACAGGAATATTTCTTCAATAGAAGAATGTGAGCCTATGTTGCCTCGACAGATGAGCAATACGAATGGTCCAAGAAGAAGCTTCCGGAGTCTCTTCAGGTCCTTGAGCTCTAATGCAGAGACTGAAAGAACACTTCAGATTCTCAAAGGCAACCCCAGACCAAGTGATATTGCTCCTCCTTCTCCTTATCTTCCTCATAGATCTCACTCACATTCAGATCATGATAGAAGAAACTGCCCAACTCGCCGTAGGGTGCTTAAATCCGCTAGCGAACTTTTATCTAATGATATGATATTCTGTGGTGAGGATGCAGTCAATTGCAGAGTCAATGGATATAAAGACCATGACGATGATGATGATGATACCGGTGAAGTTTTCCTGGGTGTTAATGATGCGAGGTATTATAACTTATCAGCTACTCTACCAACCCATGGGGCATCTGGAAACAGAAGGCACTCAATTGGAACCTTCTGCAGCAAGGAACAAAGTACTGTCATTTTTACCAAGGCTGTTATACAAAATGATGCTGTTCTCAAAGAACCAGACACCATTGCTCCGCCTATACCTGTTGATCAAGTTGATGGAGTTCATCCAACGAAAAATGCTTGGAAGGCAAAAAAGCCTAGAACATCATCCAGGAAGGGTAAGTGATCTTTTTTATCACCTACTGATTATTTTGAAATAAATATTTATCATAACTCATTATTAAGTTTTTATACTTTAATAAATTTTATGCATCATAAATTCCAATTTTATTTTCAATTGGAAGAAGAATTCATTTATAATTGCTAGTATTTGCTTGAATACTCATAAATAAGTATTGCATTGACTGAATATTCTTCAAAAGCAAATCTGTCAAAGGATTCGAAATCACTCGAGAATTCTAAAAAAACTAAAATTCATTGTATGTTTTAAGATTATAATCAAACATAAAATTAAACTAATTGAATTCTACAATATTACTGTTTCTGATGAAGTATTTTTTTATCATTAATACAAGCTGATGAACTCAAGCCAAAAAGATCAAGTCCTCACTTCCCGTAGGATGAATTTACATCTAAATTAAATATTAAAAAAAATTAGCTGAATTAAAATCGTATAATTACTTAAAATGGAATAATCTGAATTTTATTTGCTATATGTTGATAGCTGTAATTAGGAAATTGTAAAGAAACATGAACACTGCATAAATTTTTTTCTCATTTTCAAGATTGATCTAAAGAAATTTATAACATTGTATACGAATACGATAATTATACCAATGTTAAGCAAACTGAAATGATGAAAAATGTATACTATTTTGATCATATACTTAAAAACATTAATAACAACGTTAACTACCATGTTCATAAAAATAAGATAAGTTTGATAATCCATTTCAAACTATATTTAACATAAATTTTCACATGAAGATAACATATATCATACTTGAAACATACATTTATGCCCAGTCCAATCAGATACATGTACAGCTATTAAGAAGATACAAATTGCTTCACTCATTCATGTTTCTACTGTACCTTCTAATGAATATATTTTTTTATTTTCATTTCCAACAATCAAAAAATTGATGTAGCATCAAGAAAGAGTTGTTGAGAATTAAAAGCTTCAATTTAATTGATCAAATAAATTTTATTCATTCTTTTGCAAGCTCATCTTTTGATCTTATCTCTGTGTGATTTTACCTTGCTTTTATGAAAGACAATGTTTCAAGAACTAAACCTTCAATCGACAATTTAATAAATCAATGAATTAGTTTTGAAGCATGTAGTTGAGTTTATTATACTTAGTGCTAGCGTTAAATTCAATGATGACCCTTATGGTACAACTGAAAGCCCCTGACGATCACATGGGCATGTAGATAACCCACTTACTATATGACCCAGTATTACTACTCTATGCTTTGTGAGGGTTCCCATGATTTAGGAAGCAATTTCTGTCATAGTACCTTTAAGTCGAAGCCCGCATTTATGCAATTGTTATCAAGCATCATTAATTGCAGGTCAATTGAGTGTAGAATTTGTGATTTAAAATGTGAAAAAAAGGATTCAATGAATAATAAGATTTTCATTTAAATGAATTGAACGTTGATTGTTGACTTATTGAACCATAAATAAAACATAGCATTCACTTCTAATGATTGGAGAAGGTGGATGGTATAGAATATTTCTTTCTCATCTCTAACAACTCCGGAAGCTCAATCGTTAGTATTCACTGAATGTTCACTACTACCATCAGCATCGATCCAATCTATTATCCACTGCTCTTTCCTAGTCTTACCCTCTAGAAAATCTAAATAGATAAATTAAATATTAAATTGCAAACTAAGCCTATGTACTGAGAGAATTTCGCCTGAGAGTTTCAACTAAAGTGACTTTGTGATGAAAACCGTGAGACTAATTAAATTGGGGATAGCACAATAATTGTAAATGGAGAGATAGGTTGGTAGAAAATAATCTTGGGTTTGATACTAATAATCACACTATTTTTGAAAAAGCATTTTAGATCTAAGTTTTTTTAATTGTAGAAGATTTGTAAATTATTCAACTATAGGAATACGTAATAAAATAGACAAAAATCTTATATGACTACAAAGAAATGCTTTGATATGAGTTGAATGATAATTATGTAGAGATGATTATTTTCTGATCTTTGAATATTCATTCTAGTTTTCAAAAAGGGTATGTTCAACTCAAACAAGTTGATAAAAGTCAATTCCAACCAATTATTCAATCACAAATGATGTGGAATAATTTGAAAAATAAATTCAATAGTAATCAATTACCAAATCTCTTTCCTACCAAGTAAAGTTGTTAACTTCTATAAAACTAAGGTTGGAAAAAAGTAATAAACTGATTCCATGAGGAATAATACTATCATTTCAACTATTCAGCAAAGTCTTTTCACAAGTCAATGAGCAGTTTCATAAAAAAACTCTGTTCTATTGTTTTTAATCACTTGATTGCTAATCAGATAATTAGAAGTTCTGTCGTTCTGATTAATTAATTCATACTGAAGATAATTAAAAAAGCTAATTAAAATTTGAATGTTTTATAAACCTATAATTAAATTCTGTCAATCATTTGAGTCTTTGTCAACATCAAACAATTTTGTTATCACTCAGCAAAATAAACTTTGAGAATATAATATAATCCACCAACAATATCAACTAAAATTATTCTCAAAAACAATTCAGTTATGAATGGGGGTTAATTTTAGATAGAGAGGATAATTGTTTATTATGACTGATATTAGTCACGGAGAATTCGAGAAATTGGAGTAAGTTTGTTGAAATTCTTACTAAAAACCATAGAGGAAACTGTGCAGGTTCTGGTTATAAAGCAACACAGTAGTGTAACGTAAGTAACACGTGCGTCCTATGGACTTTATAAACCCTGGCACTTCCGCTCTTACTTCCAGGCACAAGAGTTTAGGGTAGAAAGTACAAGAACTCCAATCACCACGTGCATGTGGATATGTTTACATTCATGAATGAAACAGGCGAACGACATATCCGGCGAAATGGAAAATAGAACGAGAGTATTTTATTTCATCCAGAAAAAATATATAGATGTTTGATTAACTTGATTTAAATTCAATTGTGTTTGAACTGTTACGAAATGCATATCCATAGATGGTTGGAGGTAACGCTCGAAAGAAACTTCCGTTGGATAATCGGATCGCATGCTCCTCTCTTGTAGACGTGACTCGTGTGAAGAATTATAACTAAAAATTATGGATAGGCCACCAATCGATTATGCATTCAAAGTAACCTGAAACATTATTAGAAATTATCTTGATAAAAATTATGTTAATTTTTCGAATGATTTTCCGAACAAAAGAGAGGCAGAGGAAAATGGATTATTGATTGACAATAAGAGATATTTTTATCATCACTGGAGAAAGCTAACAATTGGTGAAATGATTATAATTAATGTCATATCAAAAGTGACACGTGTCGCAAACTTCCTCATGGAAAGGTAGTTTCCGGTCACATCGTCGTTGAAGAGCTAAAGGAAGTCTCGTCTATGGAATCTTTAATCTTCTTCAATACCTCTCTAAGTAATAATTCATCTCGCAATAGGGAATAATAAAATGTTTAACGACTTCCAACCTACTAAAAGGACAATTTTAACGGATAAACATGATTTCCGGAGATGAAACCAGAATAAATTCAAATGTGGATAACAACAAAGAAGAAAGCCTTGATAATATACCATGCTCTCTTCCTTGTTATCATTCAAATAAAACTAGTACATGTCTAGCTATCGTTGGACACTTCGCAAACATGTAACAAGCTTTGATGGCTCAATCCACGATGTCCGGCACCGGAGATTTGTCGGAGAACCGGAAGTTAACTCTCAATTACTCAAATCCATTTGCACTTACTTATCACATCATTTTCGCAGCAATCAGACGCTTATTTTTATTCATTTTAATTTCTTTTTATTTTTAGAATTAATTTTGTTTGAAAAAAATTATTAATATTAATGGATTATTTTCAAAGGAAATTTCACTTGAATGATATTTAGAAAAGTTGATAAATTTTCAAGAGTGAATAAATAATATTTATAAAAAAATATTTATTGTAATAATTTCTCTTCAAACATTTTGATGAATGTTTTCAATTTATAAAACGTTGAAAAAATAGTATACAACGTATACGAGTAGTATTTTATGAGTGGAATTGGGGTATTTTTACATAAGTGGTTCCCTCAAATCTCAACATTCCCAGAAGAAAAATTTTATAAAAATAAAAAATGATAAATTAAATTAATTTTTTCTCGCCATAAATATTAGTCTTAAACGACTGTGAATCACGAGATTTCAGTCCATTTTATTCTCTCAGAAGTCGACACACCCTAGACTATTTCTGTTTTTTATAAGCTCACTCATTATTTTTATCACGATGTCACAAGATCATTTTTTCATCATGTGTCCTATACTTTTCTGTCTTTTTTTTCGTTTCTCACCATTAAAGTACTATACAACGATCGTTGCACTTTAAGTATCACTTCTGCTGCAGTAATGGCTTTAACTCATCATTCTGTCTTTCTTTCTATATACAACATATTTTGTTTATTAGCTATGAACAAAATTTATTTTTCCCTCAATGAAAAAAAAATAAATAAAAATAATTTTTTATTGTATAAATCTAAATTTACATCTTTAATTGTCAGCATTGTTGATTCTACACAAAAGTAGGATAAAGGTAAAAGGTAATCATGACGTACCTTTACTTTCTATTGTTTTCGTCTTTATTATTTGCTTCTTCATTATCTTTCCATTTTTTTTTCTTCCTTTTTTCTTCATTCTGTTATTTTTTCCACTTGAAATTTTTATTCATCGGGCGTAGACAAACACCACCCACGCACTGTCTACTTAGTAATGCTGGGAAAATTGTGTTCAATCTGTGGGGATTGTAGAGAGATTTCTCGACCTACCTCGGTGAAAATAGATAATTCCATAAGCTGATAAGCTGAGTAGCATCAAAAATCGATAAGACGAAGATGAAATATATATTTCAACTTCAGGGGCATACCTTGACTTCTAAATAAATATATCAATATTTTTTCACAGTATCTAAACACGAGTTACATCACTCTTCTGATTATGACTTTTATTTTGTATTCTTATTCCAAACCAGAATATTATCCAACTTTTTATTATGAATATTTAATTAAAACTTTTTTAGCATTAATTTAAAATTTTTATTTAATTAGAGCTGAAGATTTGTTTTTATGCTTTTCATTAAATAATAAATTCTAGTGACCTGAAAAATAATTTGGAAAATTTTAAAAATAAAGTGTAAAGAAATTAATATTAAAATAACATTTACGATATTCGTAAGTGATAAATTGAATTCTCTGTAAAATTTACAGAAAAATATTGAATTTTATTATTAATTGAATAACTGATGAATATGTTATTTTAAAAATATCTAGGTAGTAATTTTTTTAACTGACCATGCATTGATTTTTTTTTTAAATTAAAAATCTAAAAAAAAAAATTAATTGCTAAATTTAGATCACAATGATATTCACTAGACACTTATGTAATTTGATGAATTAATTCATTACATTAAATTGATTAATAATTGGCAATTAACCGAGTTCTATACAAATATTGTCATCACATAGTCATTCTATTTCATTTTATTCACGATGATGATGACGTTGATTTTATTAACGGTCGTAATGAATATAAATGTTATGATGGGAATTTTTTGTTGGTGAAAATGATATGCAGTTACAGAGGAATTTTAATCCAACAAAATCCTCTGCCAATATCAAGATTTTCATCATTCTCAGCTGGATGAGCATGAGGAATGTTTTGCTCTCATGTAGGTACACATTGAGCATGTCATGGTGGTGTACATATGAGTTATAGCCTACTGTATCTAATAGTGTAAAAGTATCAAGTGGACTGTGGGTATTATAGAGCAAAAAGAGTAGATGAAATCACGACAGATTGAGCGTCGACTTGAGCACGAAGCTAATACGCCTTTTTATTGCCGCTCATATTTAGCTACGTCGAGTGAATTATATTTATAGAAATCCCCAGATATGAATCGTAAGAAACATATGCCTACTCATTTTACAGCAAAAAATCCTAAGACAATTTAGAAAAAATTTGTTTCATTTAATTATTTCATTTATGAGACTACTGGGTACAGTAGACTTTCCAAAAAATTAAGTACTCACTTCAATCATTATGACTGTTATTAGTTTGATAATTAATTAATTACACGAAGATTAGATTTTTAGGGTTTGATGAATAGAAACTCTTAAATGTTGACGCTTGAGGTTTATACACATTGAAAAAAAAATTTATAGTAGCTCAACTAGTAATTTGCTTTCAAAATAAAAGTGTTTTTGAAATACTTTCTCATAAACTTGAACATCAATTCTCTTATTTTAAGTAAAAAATTAAGTTATTACACCTCAAGATACGAACTACACAAAATTTATGACTTTTGGAGTCAAATATTTATTTTTATTTATTTCAATTGAATGAAATTTTTCTCCAAGTGATATAAAGCTATAAAACAAACTTGATGATAAAGTCTACTGGACATTTAAAAAAATTATTTTGGCCGTTTATATTACTAATTTTTGAAAATATTAAATAATTATTCATGATTTTTCATGATCAATTTTAATTGCTGACCCTATTTGTACAAAGATTTCTCTCAAAGCACATCTCTAAAAAAGAAACTATAATAAGGTAGTAAATAACTTATTACTAACATAAAACTACTGTTAATCACCATTGTAAACGTCAAAACTAACATTTTTCAAATCCACATAAAAAATAACTTTATTAAGCTTTAAAACGCAGACTACATTCAAAGACTGTGACTCATAACCCGTCTAATTCTCTAATTGAACGTGGCCAATTTTTGCGTTAAGCCAAAAGGGACAAGAGAAGTTAGTCTACAAACGTACAGTTCTAAAGTTCTTGACCCTTGGACCCTATCTCACTGAAACTAAGAATCAAGAAAAAAACAGATCGCGAGAAATAAAATGAAAAAGAATATAAAAGAAGTCTATGATTTCTTGTTTTTATGTAAATAACATATTCACTCATTACATTCTACTCGGCTTATCTTTGCTATGAACCGAAGCATCAAACGATGAGCCGAGTCGGCGGAAATATGAGACAGTTGTCCAGTATCATCAGACATTTTTACGTTCCTCAACGTTATTGCCTAAAGTAATAAGAACGACAGGAAGTAATATCTCCCAATATGGTCAGGAGTTTAGAGAATATTTAGGGGAATTTGAAGCAGACCTCAATAGTTTCACTGTATTCTTAACTCCATTAAATCCAGGGTCTTCATATTGAGTAAACATTGGAGCAATAAAAATATTTAGCAACATACAATATTATCGTCTCGAGACATTTTCACAAGTTTCCAACTTAAACAAAATACTCATCCTCAGTGAAAGATATTTGCACAGGCTTCTGTGATATGATGAGAGTTGACAGGAAAATTGGAAGAATCTATTATTTTATCTACTGCAAAGAGAGTAGATCTGGTATCTATTATTTATTTTCTTTAGTCTGTTGGTATGTTTTAAAGTCTATTCTTGGTATTTTTCATGCTTAACTTATCTTAATGATAGTCAAAATTTTTAAATATTTGAAAAAACACTTACTTACCGACTCAGTGATCTATTGCGCAGCTTCACAACTGCGCACGCATCCATTCAAAGAGCCTCATTGCTCCCGCCCTTCCTCGACCCTTCGGTCCTCGTGCTTCAAGCCATTCATTCCGCGTGTAACGTTCGCGTGGGCTGTTCATTCTGTGAAAAATATAATCTCATTAATATTCAATTATTGACGTTTTTGGTTTTATTTTTTTTTTCTTCAAGAACTGTGATCGAAATTGATTTAAAAAATTTTTTTTTTAATTATGTGATATCTTCAAACATAAACAATCAATCTTTGTTTTCCGATGGAGGTCAAAAGAAATTGAAAGTTTTCATGAGCAAAAATAATTTCGCAGTGTATTTTAACAGCGAATGTTTTAACAATTAGCAATTTGAAGAGTCTCAAAAGAGTGATGTGATTATAAAAGAGAAAGCAACTGTTGTACTGGAACTTTAATTGCCTCATTTCGTTTCAATTGAAGAGATGCAAGCCGTTTGCAGAAGCTCTTAGCTCATTGGAGTTCAGAGAAACTGAAGAAAGAGAGATAGTAGTAGAGACAGTAAAGAGATCGTTAGAGAAATCTTCACATAGTGTCTTCTAGTGTGACGCGAGAGAACATGCGGATGCGAGAAGAAAATCGCTATGCTGAAAGAAGCATTGCATATTTTGGTAAATAAATCTATCAACTCTTAATTAAATTAAATATATCTTCAGCTGAAGACACAAAAGCTAGATTAATACTAATAACATAATCTTATATACTGCTTTAGTTGGAATTATCTCTCATACTGTAAATTTAGCTGATATTATTATTTATTTAATTAACTATTTAAGCAGTTAATCATATCGAAAATACGAATTAATTAAATAAACAATTAACAGGACAAATAATCATTTTGGAGCATGGAATTTTTGGTACTGAATATCTAGTTTTTTTAATAGCAATCAAAATAAAAAAATTATTAAATTATATTGAACAGGAAAATTTAAATTTCAAATATTATTAATTAAACGTTTACTGATAATTATTAATGAATGATAAAAATCTTGAAAATTAATATAACAGGGAAAATAATAAATTGTTATTTTCTATTTAACAGATTTATTTATAAATTAATTCTAGGGAATCTAAGCATAGAGGAAACAAATAAATGATAGTGTTTTGAAGAGAGGGAAATTTGTGATCTTAGACTCTACCATAAAAGCAAACTCCACTCACAAAAACACTTAAAAAAATTTGATAAAATTTAAAAGATTAGAATATTTATTATAGGGATCTACAGTGTTTATTATTTAATCGTTACTATATATATATACATATATATAATGATATGAGACGTGTATTTTATTAAATAAAATTAATTAGTGTCGTCGACGCATTGCCAATGACATACACAAGTCCATAAAGAAGACACATGCACTACCGGTGTTTGATTAATTATTCCAGTCGCGTGTCACACGACTCAATTTATCATTATGGACATCACCCAATTCGCAGTAGCCAGTCTGGTCTCGGCAAACAATAGAGAACGGTCCGTGTCACGATTTTACGGCTTACTTGGATTGCGGGTGGAATCTCATCAGGGTCTTCATCAACCACAGTCGAGACTCCGCATCCGGAGTTGACTTTACGTCTCGTTCATTTTTTTGATTAAACGTTTAACGAAAAGAATCTTACGACAGTGTCTGATGGTGTGTTTTCGATTCACGTGATCAAATCAATTAAGACCAGTGATTTTACAATTTAAAAAAATTACTATAATTATTTTTTAATTAATTATTAATTAAATAAATAATACAAAATTGCCTACAATGAATTCATCAACTGAAAGCATTTTAACGATAACTAAGTGTGAAACTCCACGATCTAGAAGACGAAGAAGACCGGACTTCCTCGATCTTTCTGGTCTAGTAACGCGTGAGTGATTATCTTCTTCCTCATTCATTGAGCTAATAAATATTTCTTATATTTTTATTCACAATTAATATTGATAAATCAAGAAAGAATATATTCATTGATAAAGAATTTGAGTCGAAAAATTCGGCAGTGATTTATTATTAATCAAACTTCTAAGTTATATTTGAAAAAATTGTTATAAAGATAATTCCATTCATATAATTTCTATAACCGCATGATAAACCAGAGTGCAAAGTAATTTTTTGTACAATGAGTATAGTAGAGTAGACACTACAATGAATCTTTTGTTAGAATTATCGATAAATCGCAATCCCACTTAACTCCCAAGAATCCGACAAACGAATGAGATATGCAAAAGGAAAAAAGCACGTTTAGTCATGGTGAAATGTATACATGAGAAACCAGGGGGATCTTTTACCTCCCACACTAGAAATAACAATATTTTTTCCCTGCCAGTTGTTAAGAAATAAGTAAATAAACGCATCTGCCGCTGATATGAATGACAGTAAAAGCAAAGAGAGCAAGAAAGCAATTTAAACTCTAGTTAAAATAAAAAAATAGATGAAAGAAAAATGAAAAAACCAAAACAAACATTCATTATTCTTCTCTAGTTCATTAATACTCTTTAATTTATCATTTGTCTTAATAAAAAATAATAAGATTAATTATTAATGAATATAAACAATTTAAGTATTTATTTGAATTTTTTTAATGAAAATTATTTTTTTAACTTTGTTAAATAATCTATTTCATGACAACAACCGTGTAATATTTTTTAAAAGCAAACGCGTTTCAATTATCTTAAAGTTAAATGACCTAACGTGTGTATCTATGAGGGAGTGGCATATCCGTTGGGAATTTTATTTCACCCTCAAAATGAAAGATAAAGTGGCAGAAGAAATTAATCAACCCCAAGCATTCCTCAAACTGTTTTTTTACTTTATTATTCATTGTGATGATAAGAAATCTCATAGCTGTGCTAATTAATCTGTAATTTAATTGTGAATTATTACTATTTTTCAAGTTTGGAAAAAAGATTTATTAATTAACTTGTAATTTCTTAATTCATATTGTCTTGGTTTTTTATAATATTCTTCAATTATATTGACATAAAAATTTTTCATTACAATGATTTCAAATAAAATGAAAGTCTTATTATGAGTTGAAATATTTGTTCAAATATTCAATGAATTGATAATCGCTTCTGACGCATTGCTTGTACATTTGTCATATTATTATCTTTACTAAAGACCTTAGAAATTAGTGAAAAGATGTCTACATAAATATACTGAATTCTTGAATAATTATGTAAATAACAATGGTATGAATCACTTTAAATACATTAAAAGCATATTATAAAAGTCTTCAGTACATTTCTTTCCTGTATGATTCTTTATATCCCTTTTAAGTATATGAAAGAAAAAATAAAGTAAATTATAAAGAAGAAAAATTTTTCTTTGTCATGTAGGAAAAAAAATTTAATGCAAGTTGAATTTGATTACATATATGCATGTAAACAGTGAAATATGAAACATAAAAGCATTAAAGTCATCTACAAGATTGACTAATCTGCTTTTAATCTCTCACTTTGTTTATCCTTTCATCTTTCTTTTTTGTTGAATTTTTACTCAGTAGTGGATTATAATCTACAGGTTCCAGAAGCAGAAGCGGTGGTACAAAGCTAGAGGGTACAAATGCAAGTTTCATGGAAGAAAGAGAAGATGTGATATTCATTTCTAGTAAAGACAGTGAAGCATCAACGCTTTGGGTCAACTACCTCACCGCCTGCTTTGAGCAAATCAGCAGACAGCAGGGACGCCCGCCTTTCAAGTCAGTTTTATGTTACAAACATATAACAAGCTTTCATACTTTTTCAAACTTCCAATTTCTTGCTTTTATCAACAATGTGCCTCTTTAAAATCATGCATTGTCTGCATAGCATTAGCTCTTATATTTACATTCCATTAATAAGCTCTTTGCTCTTACAGAGTCAGACATGTAACAGTGGAAGATGCAGCTACCATTTCATCATCAACACAAGAGAAAATATCCAAAGCAAGACTGCAGATTATCATTGTCTGTCCGATCTTACTTGAAAAAGCCTCCAGTAAACCTGAACAAGCATCTACTCTTGCTAAACAACTGACACCAGACCGTGTGCTCGCTATGATGCTTGGAGTTCATGATGGACACTTGACTGAAAGCCAAAAGACTGCCCTCATCTCGTACTCCCAGTGGCAAAAGTTCTTTGTCAAGGACCAAGATGAAACTTTTGTTGGTCAATTTCTTGGTGCTGCTGTTGCTATTTTAGGAACTGCTCCAGCCCCAGCTTTGAAGAGTGACAAAACGACATTTTCAGTTCATCCGAAAAAAGTTAAAATGGTAAAGCAAAACCTTGAATTTTTTTCTATAGTTTCTTTTTTATTTTCACTGATGGTGTAACAGAAGTTTAATATTTAGTAGAAATAACATCAGTTAACAAGGCTTTTATTTGTGAATAAAATAAATAAAAGCTCAAGACTTTATATTTTTCATATTTGTTTGAAGATTTTTTTTATTGTGACATTTGAAAAAGAACTTTAAATGATTTAAAATATGAGCCCAATGTGTTTATAATCCTTTTTAAAAGTCATAAGTGCATTAAAACTTTTTTTTTTTAATTTGATTGCGCTTGATAGTTATGATTTTTAGCCACATTTTTTAAAAGTCTAAAAATAAAAAATATATCAAATTAGCTTAATGACTTAAATTAAAAATATCGTGACTAAAACCAGTTACAATATTCATATTGTGCTTATAACTGTGTATTTTTTTTCAATTATAAAAGATCGATAATTCTAACTAGGAATAAATAAATTGGTCTGGAGTATTACGGCTACCAAATAGAGAGTTGTTAGTTTGGGTAGACGAAATCACACTCAACTTCTTTGTAATTTTTTATTTCAGGGCCAAAACAGAATACTCGTTATCCTAAATGATCCTCTGAGACCAGAAGATACCATTAACGTAATTGTGGATCGTTGCGGTGATGGAATAGAAATAAATCAAGTGAAAAAACGGAATCCCTATACCCTTCAATTTTCGATTCCTGAACGATGCTTAGAAGTTTCAATGCTTGTTGGAGTGCGAGTTATCATTAATGGAAAACCTCAAGGAGTCCGTCAAGTCAAATGTGAAAGTAGACTTCGAGAACTTGACCAGATACTTCGAGCACACGATAATCCACTAGAGTTCATGTGCCAGGTAAGATTAAAACTAAAAATAAATTGAAAGATTAAAGAAAATCTCTTATTTTTTCCCCTTGCTCATTACTTTATCATTTCTTCTCTAGAGTTGTTGATAATGTCCGCTTTTTAGTTGAATAATTATCTAATAATTCATTACATTAATTTAATTCATCTTTTTTAATTACTGACCTCATTGTTTATTAGACCTTTGGGTTTAATCCTGGAGACCGAGAGCAATTAGATAACTGGATGGTCCATGCATTCCAAAAAAATTTACCTCCACGTTTTCATCTCTTGGCTACTCCCAGTGGATCAGTTCCTCTACAAAGAAATATTATCAGTAAGTTTTATTTTACTATAAAATTTATGATTATTTTTATTACAGTAAAATTTCTGTTTACTATTAATCTCGTAAAGGATTATTATTGGGTAAGCTTTACTATAAAACTATTGAGAAATTTAATTTTTCCAATATAAATTCATTTTCTAGGTCCGGAAGAATATCCAACTCTCCTCCACTTTGCAGCTCGCTTTGGACTAGAAAAACTTGCTTGGCAATTACTAGACTGTCCTGGTGGTGAAATAGCTTGTGACCTGAAAAATGTTTCAGAGTTTACACCAGCAGATCTAGCAGAGCAAGCTGGACACGCTAAATTGGCTCATCAACTTCGTGGCTACATGGTACACGTCTATCTATTTATTATCTATATACTCTTGATTTATTTTTAATCCTTAAATTCTATATTATTACACCTACGAGATCGATTATCCAATCTAACTAATGTTTTCTTTATCTTTTATGTTCTGGATAAATTTAATTTACGAGCTAGCAAATGAATGAGTTCACGAACATGTACAGCTACTTAAAAGTTATCAGCGAAAACACATCTGGTTCTGGAGCGAGTGAGTTTTTTATTATGTTTGTCTTACATTGAAAAATATTTTAATTAAAGTATTCCATTATATTCGATATTGTTTTTTATTTTAGATAATGAGAGTACACCACCAAATAATTCAGACACTAACGAACAAGACAAAGAAGACTATTGTCAACCACGACCGCTAAGTGAGGCTTACTTAGTACCACCTGCTGCTCGACCAGTCATTACAACTGCTGTGATAACAAATACACCACCGCAACTGCCACCACCAAATCCGACCTCGCCAACCACTGGCGAGATGAATTATTCAATTGTACCACCACCGACTCCTGTCCTTGGGTCTATTACTAATCAATTAGGAGGTTTTGATGCAAATAGCTTGAATCTACCACTTCAGGGCTACTTGAAAATGCATCCTGCTGGTAAGATAATGATTCCTGGCCTCAAGAAGCCCAATAAACAATTTATTTTATCTCTTTGTATCGGTATTAATTAAGTTCTATTTAATTTAGGTCCTAAAACTCCGAATCCAATTACAGCACCGGTGACAGCTCCACTAATGGCTTTGAAACCATCATCAGCTTTATCTATGCGAAAGGATAACACAATCAGTCGAGAAGACAGTAACTCTAACTCGTCAAATGTCGGAAGTTTACCGAGGTCTCTTTCTAATCAAGGGAATAAATCTCGAGATCCACCAGGACCTCAGGATGAACTCTTAGAAATAATAAATGATTTTAAGAATAATGTCTTTACAATTGGTGAAGTTGAAAGATTAGTTGAAAATTGGAGAAACCGTAATGATGTTCAACAGAGTTTTAAAGACAAACAAAGGCAATTAACAGCAATGAGAGATGAGTATGAAAGAATACAAAAAAAATTAAAAGAAGAGATGAAGACTCCAACACCTTTTGAGAGGGTAAAAAAATTCTTCAGCAAAATTAAAAAAGAACCTAAAGACTCTAATAGCCAAGATGATGATACAGCATCAACAAATAGCAAGACTGATAAATCTAATGAAAGTCTAAGTGATCGAAGACCTATCAGTAGCTTAAGTTTACAGAGTTTATCAAGTTCTTCATCATCTGGACGGATGAGTATTATCAGTGGGTGCAGTGGCACTAGCCTTGGTGACAGTGGAACTCATTCTGACACAGAAGACAGAAGAGTGAGTAGTTTTTTTTCTAAGTATTGATTTTTCTTATGTATATAAAGACAATTTAATAAAAAAACTAATTAATGATATTCATTTGTAGCTTCGTAATATACGAGAAGACAAAAGTGGAATGATGGCATACGAAATCCCACCAGCACCAAAACCATTTACTGGCAGATATTCTCCGATGCGCTATACGCCCTCACCACGATCATCTTCCCAATGTTCTGAAGAACATCGTCGGAATAATTCCGCTGGATCTACTGATCAGTATTATATATCTTTCCCAGTTTCCGGATTGCCAATTCATTGTAAGTTTAATTAAAAATTTCTATTTTATTATTTTTTCCTTTCAATTTTAATCTCTCGATTTGCTAATAATGAACACGAATTTTGCAGCTTACAATCCAGATGGATCAGCAATTGAACCAAAAACCCCCTGCTCGCCTTGCGACCATCCTTTTCCTGCTTCTACAAGCATTCCTAAAGAGCAAAATCACATCAACATCAACGAAAACATTGATAATCACAAGGAAATCAAAGAAATGAATCATCTATCGATCCCCTCAACCCCACCATCTCCTCCTACTCATGTTCCTCTCGATTACATTAACATAACACCTGCAAATATTCCTTTAAATGATCTCCAAAACAATAATCTTAATAATACTAATAAAAATAACGATAACAATAGTAATAGTAATATTAATAATAATAACAATGATGATAGTCCATGTAATAATGGAAAATACGATACGACCTTAGACATTTCTAAAATACAAAATAACGAGTCTGTGAAGGTTATAAACGAAAATCAAGCAATCATAGAACAGAATGATTCTGAAAGCTTTCAAGGGACTCATTTAAACTCAGATCACGTACAAAGTATATCCTTGGACGTGGACGTTGTAGATGCACCACGGCTTCACAAATACATGAATATTCAACCGTATGATCAAGACCCAAAAGTTGTCGGGATGATTCCTAAAAAACCACCAGCACCGCCTGTTCCACCACGAGGTAAATATCATAGGTTAACTTGGCCACACATGAAATGAAGATCTCTATTATTACCTTGAATGCTATTGAAACTTTCCATAGTCCTCATGAGACATTTGTTCTATACTAATATTGATTTTGAATGCAAAGAAGAGGTGTGTTTTATGAGATAGCACGGTAAATTTTTCATCCATTCATATTACATGAATGAATAACTAACGAATATTATTATTTTTAATATGTGCACACTTGATGCATTTACATACTGGTTTTCATTATTTATTCTTGAGCTTCTTACTTAAAGATCTTCAGAATTAATCAAACTGGCCATGTTATTTATTAAGTGTAAATTATTACAAATAACTTATTCAAATATTTATCTTATTATTATTTACAGTTGCTGCAGCTAAAAAGTGAACAAATTTACTCCGAATGATGCAGTCCATCTATTTGAATAACTCTATTTAAATGTAAAGTCAATAAACTATAATTCGGACATATATCATAATATATTAACCATATCAATCAAATAAAATATAATCAACTGATTATATACTTTTTATCAACAAAAAAAAATTGTAAATTTATTTAATTGTTAGATATTAATTATTTTATTTGTTATTTATAAGTTAATATCATCACACAAATAGAATGTAATATTTTATATGTTTACATTCTAGGATATAGAATGAAAAATATTCTTACTCATCAGCAAGTGACTCATACTTAGTCCAAGATTTTGAAATGTTCAATAGAGATATGAAAAATATTTCAAAAATTTTACATACTCTATTATGTATTAATTCTTTATAGGATTAAGTAAGTTACACTGATAGAATGTAAGAATATTTCTAACTGTCAAATAATTATTTAAATGAAAAAGTATAAATCATTTTATATCAATTAATTATGTGTAAAGGTTTAAAAATACAAAACCTTCGTCTTTGTATTTTTTATACAATGTACAATATTTATTCTATACAATAAAATTATGATTAAATTACAATTGAATTTTCCCTTCATCAATGTTATTTATTTATAGTACAAGTTCCATCGGAGGAGGGGAAGTGTATATAAGAGGTAAAGGAATACCGCGAGATTAGTGAATTCTTGAGTTTTTCTTAGCGAATAGACACGAGATTGCAAATTTGCAAAAATGCTTCAAATAATTGCTAAGATACTAATAATTTCATTAATCGCGACTCAATCTTATTCTCAGTTTGTTAAATTAACTTATTTTGAAGAAAAACCTGGATCTTGCCCTCCTCCTTTATCAACGAAAATTTGCTCTCAAGCATGTTTTGTTGATGAACATTGTCAGGGTATGGAGAAATGTTGTCCAACAATCTGTGGAGGGTCTACATGTTCTAAACCAGCAATTAGAGACGAGTCTCTGAGTGGTGAGTAATTACAATAGAATTCCGAACTATTTTAACAAAATTAAGTAATTTATCAGAATAAAGTTAGCTTCTCGTATAAAAAAATATTAAAAAATTTAAACCACCTAATTCTAAAATATAATATTTCTAAAATTAATGACATTTTTTTTTTGTAATGTTAAACTTCAAATAATAGGAAAAGTTTAATGAGCTTAAGAGTGAAATGAATAACATTAATTGCTTTCAGAAAATTACATATTAAACATGAAATGTAATAAGCAAGTTAAAAAGATAAATATGAAAGATAAGCTGTATCAGCTTTTCGTGAAATTCGAAAAATTTTCAATATCAATTCTTTTAAAGGCTCATAAGAGACATTAAAAATTATCGTCCTATTGTTATTTTAAAATATTATTAACGATAAAAGCTTTTAAGTTATTTTATACAATTTTAAAAATATTTCTATTGCTAAAAAAATTTCAATTGACCTATACAAAATTATCTAGAAACTTTATTGTTATCAAGAATGGAATAATATCCGATCGTTAACAGTTGTCTGTCATTTTCTTTTGTATGAAGATCGTGACCAATCTTTTATGCAAATACAGAAAATAAATAGGAAGATCTTAATCATATTTGATAGCAATGGAAATTATATAGTACTCAACATAGTGATTGATTGGAAAATTTCTTTAACCTCATAATTGCAATTTACAAGTTCCTTTTGGAATCAATATCCTAGTTGATAAACCGGACTACATGTTTACATGTTTTTTAATATCACACCTGAATATTTTTAGTCTCTAATGGTATACAAAAACTCTAGTTTAAATTAGCAAAGATGAAGATTATTTCAGGATAATGTTGTACTGCATTGAAAAAGTTTTTTCAGACTACTTAATCACTGTAATTTGATCATCAATGAAATGATATTTTTATAGGGAAATCGGGATCCTGTCCTAGAAATCCTGTTGGTCGACGACCATGTTCATCAACATGTACAACGGATAGTGACTGCCAAGGATCAAAAGTATGCTGCAAAAACCGGTGTGGTGCTTTAACCTGTCAATTACCTTATGTTGAGCCAAAAGAAACCAATGTATCTCCTAAAAATCACATCGAATCTCATATCAATCAAAGTGATACTACAACGAAGCCTAACAACATTTCTCCTGGAACTCATAAGTTCAATCCAAACAACCCATTTTTATTTCCAAGAAATTAATTTATTGTTATCAAGGCTCTAACATATATTTATACTTGTATGGTTTCAATCAATAAATAAAATAGTATTCTTACAAAGTGTTCACTTAATTTTATGCATTTTTGTATGATTCATAAGCAATGATTACCATTTATGAGAGGATTAAATGCAAGGTGTTTAAATCCAAGACCTTGGTACTCAGAATGTACATAATAAATAGATTTATGCTTCAGTGTATATGAAAGCTCACAAACGAAAACTAATGTTTGCATAAATTAATAATTTTTCTACTAAATTCGTCTCTAATAAAGAATTAAAGATGATTAAAAATAGAATTATTTATTCTTTCTTTGATCATTGCTTTTTAATCAAACAATTCAATCATAAAAATAATATTATTTTTCTTATATGTAAAAACTTTTTGATATTTCAAAGACCAGAAACTGATTGTTGATTTTGTTCTTTCTATATTCAAATTAATAATTATAAATTTCTTTTACTTCAAGTACATGACTAAGAGTTTCACCAAAAACAGACGTTTCATCTACTATCATAGCATTTCTATTTTTAATCGATAATTCCAAAGAGAATATTTTAGAAGTATTAATATTCGATTGCTTTCATCTAATTTATTACTTTTATTACTATCGATATCAATTACACCTATGTATACAAAATAAAAAGTGTGTTGGACACTCTGGTGCTATCTGTAACAGTTTGATTAATGGTTATAGTTATTAAGATTACGTCAATTAGCAATATAAATAAACTCTAAAAAAGGGGTACACATGTACACGTCAGCCAAAGGTTATGAATAAACAAAGAACAGATAATCAAATTTTATATAATATAGATTTCCAGTTTTAAATAAAGTTGTTGAAGTCATTAGAGTTATTGTCCAATTTCGTTTATTGGAAGCAAAGAAAGAAGAAGCAATAGTCAGACATCATTATCATCATGATCGGTACGTGCTGATCTTTTATTTCATAACTCAATTCTTGAATGAACAATAATAAAGAACATTGGTTCTTATTTTATTTTTCAGGAAAAATTATTGCTACTGGATTAACTATATTGATTTTTATTCAAATTATAAATGCCCGTAATCGTGAGTTAAAATTATATTATTCAAATTATTTCAAAATTCGTCTGTCATAACTTTCTAATAGATAGACCATCACTGATAACTGAAGTTACATAAATTAAATGATGATTTACCATATTATATAATAATTTAATCTTATGATTATATCTTAATAAATTATTAAATAATATTAATTTTTTACAGTTAATCCACCCCGGTGTCCACCGCCAGAAGAAGTTCGATTTGGACTTTATACATCATCTTGTTGGACCAATCGAGATTGTTACATGTATCAAATATGCTGTCTCAACCGAAACGGTGTGAAGGGATGCACAGAGTTTTATTATTATTAGTATTTAACCACTATAAAATCAAGAAATGTTTAATTTTTTATATTGTAATAATAATTAATGAAAAATGTATTAAATCACATAAATTAATTAATTAATTTTATAATTATTGTATTATAACATATGAGGTAAAATTAAAATAAAATCAATTATGAAAAAAGTATTTTCTGTTACTATAAATTCATGATCTACGTAGTAATAAAAATATTTTCAATTAATCTTAAATTCGCCTTGTCTACATGAAGTAGATGTTTAATCATCTAAATAGATCATACCCTTTTCAAGCTCAAGGATGAGGGATTTTTGATAGCTACTGACATTCCGTACATAGTGGTGTAAAAATGAATAACGTTCAAAGACTAAAAAACTAAAATGATATCTATACTGATAAAAACTAATAAGTAATATACCTCTCGCAGATGTAAGATTGAAATAGATAATTTAGAACCCTCTATTCATACAAATACTTCAAACAATTGGAATATGAAAAATCTAAAAAGTTTCGATTATTAATCATTATCAAAACAGGCATCTCAAATGTAACAACAATATATTGATTTAAATTCAATCTTTTTACAGATCGTGCAAATGTTGATAGTATACTATTCCTATAAATATACGTCATAAATTTTTTTTTATTATAATACTAATTAAACAGACAAACTAGGTCAGTTTATTGAACAACTAAATTTTATACAATAGAGATCCACATGTTTAGAATAAAAATAGTCCAATAGCAAAGATAATTTGTCCTATAAAAGCAGACGAAAATGGACTTGGATCATTAAGCAGAAATCAACGAAAGCTATTGCTTTAATTCCAGTTTGAAGGAGAAGAGATAGTGATTTATAAGTTCAGCATGAGCCGTAAGTACCTTCAACTACTTTTATTAAAATCTTGATATTTATATTTTCAAAATTTTTAATTATGTTAAAATTATATAGGCTACACATTAATCTTCATTTTGAGTGTCCTGATGACCATCCAATTTATTTCAGCTCAAGATGGTAAGAATAATATATTTGTTGATTACAGTTTTTTGTTGAAAAGCATTGCTTCTATATTATAGTTATTAAAAATGTCAAATAATATCTTCCTATTTTAGCTTCTTTCGGGCGAAAATGTCCACCATCTAGAAATCTTGTATTCAACTCCTATACTAGAGCATGCACTTACCATTCTGATTGTAGAAGTAATCAGTTATGTTGCATGAACAGGAATGGAGTGTATGGATGTTGGAAAATTGATTATTATCGTTATGATGTTGTCAATTAAGGATATAATAATGGCTTTTTCAAAACTTTATTATCGAGAATATTTGTTTGAATTCAGTTGGGTGAATTTTAAATAAAAAAGTTTTATTTGAATATCAATGAAGGTTTTTTATTCCTCTCAACGATAGTTCATTTATTTTCCTCAGATACGAAGTTCTAGAATATGTTCTTTATTTATCCAGTTATGAACCAATTAATTTTTTGCTGACGTATTATTTTACCTTTTTCTATAAATAAGCACGCAATAATTTTCAGAAAAATATACAGTGCGAATATTGATGTGAATAACACTTACTCATAAAATGAGTCAATTGACATTCGTATAAGCCGCTTATCGCGGTCAAGAGCAATATTAAGTCGTTACCATCATGAAATAATACTCTGGCATATACTTGAGAAAAAGATTACAAAATTATATAAATTATTTTAAATTTTTTGTGTCAACCTGTTTACTGGTTTAAATCCATCTATTTTCATACATTTATTTGCATAAATTGTAAAAATGCATTAAAAAAGAATTTTTTGGTTTAATTAAAAACCTGATTACTAAGAAAGATGATCCATAATATACTTATCAGAGTTTTGGTGGGAGTACATTGCAAATAAAAGACTTAGTCAGATAAAATTAATTGAAGGTAAAAGAACGTGTGATTTGAGATTGAAATAAAAGTAACGAACTTTCTAATTTGTGACCATCATCGTAGAAAATTTTCAAAACTTGTTATTTTACGTTGTTACAAAGGCGTCCTTGTTTGTTAGAAAAATAACTGGATGAATAAGAAAACTAAACTGTAGTATACTCATAAGAAATTTGGAGGGAGTACATCAGTAATAAGGAACCTAGTCAGAACGAATCAACTGAAGCTGAAAGGTGCAACTTGAGATTGGAATAGAAGAAGTAAACTTTCTACTTTTTGACTATTATCATGGAAGGTTAGTATGTCCTTCGAAACTAGTTATTTTGCGTAGTTGA
The DNA here is from genome assembly GCF_013357705.1 of Chelonus insularis. Classification (NCBI taxonomy): domain Eukaryota; kingdom Metazoa; phylum Arthropoda; class Insecta; order Hymenoptera; family Braconidae; genus Chelonus; species Chelonus insularis. Next base: position 284,469 of record NW_023276510.1, on the reverse strand, counting down.
GAAAACTATTACAATAATATAATAATATAATTTACTAAACATTAAAATCCTTAACTAAAAAACTTAACATTTAAATATTAAAAAATATTTATACTTTTGATTAACAATAAATTGTTTTCCACACTACGTAGGTAAAACCATCGTCTATTTACTCTTCGTGATACTTGTTATTGGAGTAATTGATGTTCAAGGATTGTGTAAGTAAATATGATACTAATTTTTGCATTACGCATGTAAATAGTACATTTTGAACCAAGGGAGTAAAGTAAAACATTTTATCCGCAGCAAAAATGATAAAAGATAAAATCTCGCGGATTAAAGTGTTTTATATTTACTCTCGTGATGAAAAATACATTTTTCTATCATATTGTCACAAAATATTAGATTTTGTCATTTTATGTAAAGACAAAAGTGGAACTTTATTGCCTCTGTAACGAAGCAGGGAATAAAATCTAATTTTATGAGGGGGTATGACAAAAACGGATTTTTCATGTAAATTTGTAAAATTTATAATAACAAAATATTAACATTTCAGCAAAAGGTGGACTTTGCCCACTAAAAAGCACTATATCAAAATGCATGCCTACCTGTATGTCAGACTTTCAATGCTCATTCAATCAAGTATGCTGTCCGAACAGATGTGGATCCAAATCTTGTGCTGCACCAAGTCCAGTTAATACAGGAAACGGATACAAGGATTCCAACGGTGAAACCTATTGTGGTAACAGAAAATGTAGTCGTTATGAGAAATGCATATTCAATTCTAAGACTAAGCGTGAAGAATGTGTGCGTACATAATTAAAAAGTAATATTTTTTATTCTGATATTAATTTATCAAAAAAATGTATTTTAATCAATAAAGATATTAACGACGAAAAAAATGTTTTCAGAAAATAAAATTTGAAACAATCTTTTATATTACATGTTTAAATATGTTAATTTGAATTGAAATATCTCTAAAAATAAAACATTTTAGTGTTCCGCCACATTTAAAAATATAACAACTTAATCGTTATTTATTCAATTGGCTAAAATAAATGAATTGTTTACTTCTAACTAAATGTAAGAATACATGTTAGATAAAAAAAAAAGCATAAGAGGATGTATTTATACATCTATCTGAGTAGTTTAATATAAAATTTGCAGCTAAAAAGGTTTATTAAATTTACCTCCAAGAAAACAGACATGAATCGTAAGTATAGGAATTTATTTATTAAAATATTTGATTCGATTATTGCATAAAATATTAGATTGGCTAATCAGTTCTTTCTAATTATTAAGAGAAAAAGTTTATTTGAAATAATATCTTCATTAAGAAATTTTAATGAGCATTATATAATTGTCACCGTTAGCCATAATAGGCTCATCTATCAAAAAGGTCTTCAATGTCTTTGGTCCATGTACAACATGTTACTTTGCTAGCATATTCTAAAGTTTTTAAAAAAGTTTAACAGAACTTTTCAGCCAACTTAATATTTACAATGTTTTTTAAAGTTGTAAATAATCATGTTGTATAATTTTATAGGAAACATATTAATTGTGTTGCTCACTTTATTTATTGTGATTCAAACAATAAATGGTCGTGCTCGTAAGTAGTATTATTTATTTTTATAATGATAGTTTTTGAATAATGAGTACAGAACGATTTTTCTTAATATTCAAAAATTTTGTCATTTCAGATAATGTCCCACAATGTCCATCACCAAACGTAATATCAGATGCAATTAATGCTGATAGATGTACTTATGATTTTGAATGTTATGTACCAAATGAGAAAATATGCTGTGAAAATCGTAATGGACGGAAAATATGTGTATATCCCATATATTAAATGTTAAAAAACTCTGTTTTAAATTTATTGGTACACTTTAAGAATCTAATATTTTGTAAAATATGAGACAAATAAAAAGATTTAAATAATTGGAAAATTTGGGTTTCTATTTCATAAATTATTTACATATCCTTGACTAATAATTTTTTTTTCCAACGATAACATAACTTATTTACCAGTAATTCCCAATTCGAATTTATACGATATCTCGATAATAATCGAAAGATAAAAATCGACTCTGACATCACAATATAATATAATTATGTATAGTACTCGCAATAATAATAAACGATCGATTTAAATTGATGGACAAATATAATAAATATTGATTGTGGAGAATGTGATAATTAATTGTAAAGAATAAATTTTGCATTTAACTTACAGAAATGAATTAGCCATTACGTTTTTTATCTATCCACGTCAAAAATTAGAAATAGAGGTTAGAACATAGTGAACACTTGAGCATTGTAAATTCATGGTAATGGCAATCGAGTTTTTATTAAACAGACTTAAAGCTTTATTTGTCTTTCTCCTGAGCATCTTTAGACGTGCTTTATGCTGTCTTCGAAGGAGAAGGAGATCTTCATGTGATTCCATTCCCTTGGCTACCATTGGAGTAATACCTAGTGTCAACAATAAAATAGTAAGAAACCAAAATAAAATGTTGATTATTTAAAATTAAGTGGGTTTAATCACTAACATGTTGCAAATGTAAATTTAATTTCAAATTTATAACGAATGTGTTATTCTAAATTATTCTAGGAGCAAGATAATTGGGAACAATGGGATGAAAACCCTGTAGTTGTAGTATCAGACAAGCCTTCCATTAATTCAATTCAAACTAAAATAGAACTTTACAGACAACAAGTTGCTAAACCTGCAGAATCTGCACAAGAATCTCAAGTGAACTTTTTTGAGGTATGCATATTATGACAGTTGATAGTTCCCTTCAAATTAATTTGTAAAAACTAGTAGAAATGATTGTCATTTTAATTTCTATTAATTCAAGAAACATATTGCCATGCTAAAAGTATTTTAATTTTATAGGATATGGTACCAAGGATTACCAGACAGAAAAAACTCCTTATCAAAGATTCAAAGACTGATGATTCATCCATTAATCTTTCCCACTTTGCAGTAACTACTGATAGAGTGCCCACGGTAAATAGACCAGATAACATAAACTCAATAAAACATGAAACAAGCAATTTTATTTCTATCAATTCAATACTTGTTTTAAAATTTAGAATGAACTTGAAACATGGGAGGATAATGCAGTTGGTTGGGAAGAAGAAACTATAGAAGATGATGTTGATCCCATTCAAGCATTAAGAGAGCAAAGAAGAAAAGAACGTGAAAGACGATTGTATGAACAACAACAAAAACGCATGGGATATCCATATAGACCACAGCCATTAGGTGAAAAAATAGTCTCTTGATCAAGTACTTTTCATAATTAATTATATTTTTTCCACTTTTTTGTATAATTCTGTCAATTCAGAGTGTCAAACATGATTGTTTTGTGGTGTAGTTGCTGTAATTTAAGATTTAAAAACAAATGAAAAAAGAGTACTATCAAAAATAGTGAATTTGGTAATTAAATTAATTAATAACGACTAATATTGTCATTATATATGCAGAGAAACGCTAGATGGATTTTTATTAAATAGTTGTGAATTTTCCTTAATATTATAATGATAATATGTGAATAAAGTTTGTAAATACAATAAAGATTCAATAACTAAATTCGGTTTTTTTTTGTTTAATTAACCGTAATTTCATAATTCCTTTTAACTTAAACAATAGCCTTCAATAACTAGTCTTGTTTATAAACTGAATAATAAAAATTATTAATTCCTACATTAAAGAAATCGTATTTACCTTTCCTTTAATTGTTATTAACAAAATAAAGTAAGTAACAACATTAAACTCGTTACTATGCTCTTGCAAAAATAATCGCTGCAATCTTTCACCGTTCCCTCGCAAAATAGTTTTATTTAGTTTAATCATATCTAAATAGAGGGCGTTAATCGTAAATATTTTAGTTTGAAATTCCAACAGTAGAGTGCGTGGTCCATCATTTTTGTGGCGCTGTCAATTTCGATTCCGGGGTTCAAGGAAGTTTGCATCAGTTCAAGATGGCGGAAATGGAGCAACGCAGTAAAGATAATAACTCTGTAAATGCTAAAGAAACTCCAGTTAAACAAGAAAAAAGAGAAAATACACTTACAAATGGTGGGAAAGGTTCTGGAGATGATGCTGACAGTCTTGAAGAAATGCCTTTGGATATTGGAGAACATTATCTTGTTCGGCGATCTGATGACTCTTGGCGTAAGTTCCACGTTTAGTCACTATTGCAAGACATCTAAGCTTGAGAATGTTCTTTGTTATATTTTTAATTATTTTTCCACACCATATAATAAAACAATCATTTCCTTATCAATATCTCCTTTATTTTGATATTTTTGTGCTTTTAAATCATATTTTGAGAGTATAAATGCATTTGTAACCACAGACAACAGAAAAATAACTTGAAAACATACAAGGTTCAGAAAAAATAGGCGGGAAAAAGATGAATGACAATATGATTATTATTGTTTATAGATCCAGCAGAAATTATTCAAACTCGATTTAATGAAGGAGAAGCACATTATGAGTACTATGTACATTATGAAGGATATAACAGGAGATTAGATGAATGGGTTCCTAGAGATAGAATTATGTCCAGTCGATTTGATATGAGTGACAGTCGATGGAAAAACAGTGAACATAATCCAGCAAATGACTTATTGAGTGATTCCTCGGATAGAAAAATTACAAGAAATCAAAAAAGAAGGCACGATGAAATTAATCATATACAAAAAGTGAGTAATTATCAAAAACTATTTAATTGTATATTATTATTATCGATTTAAAATAAACTACTAATATTATTTGTATTCTAGACATACGCAGAAATGGATCCTACTACTGCAGCACTTGAAAAAGAACACGAAGCTATCACTAAAGTTAAATATATTGATAGGATACAAATAGGTGAGCGCAAATTACCATATGAATATAACTTTTGTAAGACACAAAAAGGATTTGATTATTTTCAAAGTTTTTCCACAGGTAAATATGAAATTGACACATGGTATTTTAGCCCGTATCCTGAAGAATATGGCAAACAGCCAAAGTTATGGATATGTGAATATTGTCTTAAATACATGCGATTGGAGAAAACATATCGGTATCATATGAGTGAATGTACGCATAGACAACCAGTTGGCAAAGAAATATATCGTAAAGGAACTTTGTCGATATGGGAAGTTGATGGAAGAGAGCATAAAATTTATTGTCAAAATCTATGTCTTCTGGCTAAATTATTCTTAGATCACAAAACATTATATTTCGATGTAGAACCCTTTCTTTTTTACATTCTTTGTGAAGTTGATAAACATGGGGCTCATTTAGTTGGATATTTCTCAAAGGTTAATTATTTACTTTTATATACATTTCTATTCTTTAAAATTTTTAATAGTAAAATATGTTTTGATGAATCATTAAATTTTTATCTTTCAGGAAAAAGAATCTCCTGATGGTAATAATGTTGCTTGTATCTTAACGCTTCCACCTTTTCAAAGGCAAGGATATGGAAAACTACTTATCGCTTTTAGCTATGAATTAAGTAGAATCGAACAAACAGTTGGAAGCCCTGAAAAACCACTTAGTGACCTTGGAAAGTTATCTTATCGTAGCTACTGGAGTTGGATACTTTTAGAAATTTTGAGAGACTTTAGAGGTACTCTCAGTATTAAAGATCTCAGGTAAATATTAAAACAGTCTAATAAAAATATTTTTCACGAACGTTATTATATTTACTTAAATATTATTTAGCATCTCATTTACATACTCATTTTTATAATGATTATTAGTTTTCAATAATAATAATTATGGTTATTATTATAGTCAAATGACAAGTATTTCACAAACGGATATCATATCAACTCTACAAAGTATGAACATGGTAAAATACTGGAAAGGCCAACATGTAATCTGTGTGACGCCAAAATTAGTTGAAGAACATATAAAAAGCAACCAATTCAAGAGACCACGGCTAACTGTGGACTCAACAGCACTCCGATGGGGTGCTCCACCAAAAAGGAATACCAAACCAGGAAAAAAATAAAAATTTTTGAAAGCTCGATAAAACTCGAGCTAGGAGATAAAACCAAAAATATTCTTGTCACTCGCTTCATGCAGATGACTATTTGACGATGTTTTAACAGACTTATTAGTTTGTCTGGTCATAACAGAAAGATTTGCATCAGTTTGAATATGAAACATCAAACTTTCGATGCATATGAGTGGAGAAAAACTTTCAATAGTTGGAACAAATAATGTCACGCAGTATTATTGCTCGTTATCAAATATATTATAAATTATAATTTTATGTAAGAAAAAAACAAATTCAAATTTATTGTAAAAAATTTTATCCAACAGTCGGCAAAGTAGAAATCACTTCTGAAGTTGATAAATTTTTATTGTTATTTTAAATTCAATTTAATTTGTATTTATTAATAAAAAAAAAAACTGATGAGCAAATATTGGAAATGTAAAGCTTTTTTTCATTTTTAGAAAAAAAATCCAAAAATAATTGAAGGTTAAACATTGTTACCTCCTTTCCTTTAAACGACATCATAAATATATTTGAATTAAAAAAATAACACTCATGAAAAACATAAAAAAAAGAATAACAAATAAAATATGATTCATAAATGATGTAAATAAAGGTCAAATTATTAGAATATTTAGAGGTTGCAGATATACCATTAGCTTAGTTGATGGGGTGAGTTTCATGCTCACCGTAAATTACGAAAAAGAGTGTCAAGTCGGTGTAGGAATGTGGCACTTCAAAATGGCTGCCAGTTACTTTAGTAATTTACGGCCGTATCTTTCTTTGTTGTCGCGGGTATAATTACGGCCGAGGATCGTCGAGACGCGGAATTTTGCTACGAGAAAAATAGTGGAGGGTGCGTTCTATGGGAACCACTTGGACGTCTTTTACCCGCTGTGCAAACGTGAAAACGGAATATGCTCGAGTGCCATACACTGGCATCGCCTTGGCTTTAAAGGGACATATTATCACGATAATACACAATTCTGTGGATTCTACTTAATCTGAGTTAATTTTTAAATTTAACGATGACTTTGGACAACTCTAAGCATAATTATTCGATATTCAAGTTATCTGTGAATAGGTTAGATGTGTGAATGCATTCCTATTCTCTTGACTGTGAATTTTGTGGGACATCAATAGTGCTTAATAGTTTGTACGTATTTAGACTTTTACCTTTGTTTCTAATGACTCGTTCTAATTTTTATGATAAACTGACTCATTTTAAAAATATTTTATCCATGGAATTGTTCTTTTTTTGTTCACAGAAAGCACAACTCATTTTTTCATCATAAACTTATGGATTATACGAATACTTCAAAGTGTCGGAAAAATTCTCTTGGATATATAATAAATGATAAATTTAAAATAATCAATCAACTTGAGAATAACAACAAGAAATTGTAAATAAATTTAATTGTTGGTTAAAAACACAATTGAAATTATTGAAATAGAGAAAGACTTATTAATAAACAGACATGTCTTCAAAATACCTAAGCTTGCTTGACTAAAAAACAATTTCAATTGTTCTGTAAGTATTTGTTATTCCTTCATTGATAATGTCTATCTTTTCTATTCTGCTATGTTATTATTTTCATTTTATTCTTTGTATGAATTGCTTGAAACAATATGAAAATAATTGATTGATTGATGGATGGCTCAGATAGGTTAATGCTGCTGTTGGATTGGAGCTAGGTCCCAGAGGGCCTAGCATGGGCCACTATGAACCCATCTGCTGTCAGCAAGTCAAGCACTCGCGGCTCTGGATACCACCAAAAAGCTTTAGCTGAGATTCGTAATTCTCTACTTCCTTTCGCTAATATCGGAGGTACGGGGGAAGTAGGTTCCAGTGCCGCAAGTACAATTTCCACTCTCTCTACAACTAGTGGAGTGAGTTCAGCTTCAGGACTTAGCGGACTGTCAGGAGCATCAGGATCTCTTGTTGATAAACCTGAACAACGTCAAGCGTTAGCTCAGCTTTTAGCAATGGGATATTCAGAGGTCAGTTAAATCATCCATTGAAAATATTTATATTGTTACTATTTCAATATGCTTTATATTAATTTCATTCAATATTTTTTTAGGAAATCGGGATGCGAGCCCTGAAATTAGCAGGCTGGCGTTTAGATGCAGCTATAGAAGTTTTAAAACAAGCTCAAGGTGAACCTCTCAACGGTTTAGGAAAACTTAATACAAAGTTAATAAGGAAACCAAGTCTCGAAAGAGAGTTAAGTCTTCAACGAGGAAGTCCAGCATTAGATAGTGGCGCTGGTAGTTCTCGATCGGATAGTCCAAGATTGACTGAATTGAGTCCACATCCTCAACTAAGTCGTCAATATTCACCAAGTAGTTTTGTTGAACGTGAAACACCACCTCCACCGCCACCAAGATGTAGTTCGACACCACCACCACCTCCTCCACCGCATGCCCCTTACAGTCAACCAAATGTACCTACGAATATGCAACAGATGCTCAAACGAATGTCACCAGCACCTGTAGTACCATCTCGAGCTCCAGCAGCAACACCAGGAAATTCTACTACTGTCACAGGATCTGTGAATCCTCCACAACGTGGTACGAGTCCTGTTGCTAGTGCTAGCAGTACTTCGAATGGTAGACAACCTATGATTGTTCAAAATGGTCCACAAGTGCAACAACAATTAAGTCAACAAATACAAGCATTAAGCATTTATCAGTCAAATAATTCAACAACTAACACGCAAGTTGAACCTCCCCCGCCATATCCAATTGTTCCATCGTCGACAGCTGGAACAGTTCAACCACCTTCATACAGTGCATCGATGCAAAATCGACAAAGTCCAACTCAATCACAAGATTATCGGAAAAGTCCATCTTCAGGTATTTATTCAGGGCCAACATCCGCTGGATCACCAAGCCCTATTACAGTATCAACTGTACCACCTAGTACCCAAGGATCTATGGCTAGACCAACACCACTTCAAGCTTGGGGAGCGAGACAAGCGAAGACTCAACCTCCTATTATAATGCAGTCTGTTAAAAGTACCCAGGTTCAAAAGCCTGTTCTTCAAACTGCTATTGCTCCTACCTCTCCTCAACCAATCTCTACATCTAATACGTCTCCACCACCACCTCCATCGTATGCCTCATCGATTCAACAAAAACAACAACAACAACAACCTCAACAACCTTTACCACCTGCATATCCTCCTGTGAATAATCCAACGACTACGGCCAATCCTACAGCAATAGGTTTGGGTGTACCAGTTGGTGTTCCTACGACAGAACCTCCAAGTTATGCGACGACAATGCAAGCTCTTGCGGTTCAACGCAGTATGCATCATCCCCTTCCGCCACCACCATATGGAACACCAACAGATGATGCTATGTCGATATCAACAGTAGAAAGCAATAGTGCTCCTAGATCATCCCCTGTAGCTCATCATCCACCACTTCAAAGAAAGTACTCACCCGTGGAAAGTTGTCAACAACATCATTCAGATCATACACCACCACTTCCTCCAACTGCTTCCACATCAGTGTCTAATCGAAACAATAATAATATCAATAATAATAATAGTAACAATAACAATAATAATCATCCACCGTCTCCTGATAGTGCCAAAGGTGGACCATATAAAATAAAGCATCAATCTCCTATTCCTGAGAGAAAGCATATGAGTAAAGAGAAAGAGGAAGAGCGAAGAGATTGTAAAGTTCGAAATTACTCTCCTCAAGCGTTTAAATTTTTTATGGAGCAACACGTGGAGAATGTTCTCAAGTCTCATAAACAACGACTTTATAGGAGGTTGCAGTTAGAAACGGAAATGGCGAAAATAGGCCTTAGTGCTGAAGCACAGTGTCAAATGAGGAAAATGTTATCACAGAAGGAATCGAATTATATTAGATTAAAAAGAGCAAAAATGGACAAGACAATGTTTACTAAAATAAAACCGATTGGTGTTGGTGCATTTGGTGAAGTGACGCTAGTTAGAAAACTAGATACTAATCAGTTTTATGCTATGAAAACATTAAGAAAAGCTGATGTGCTTAATCGTAACCAAGTGGCTCATGTTAAAGCTGAACGAGATATTCTCGCTGAAGCTGACAATGAATGGGTCGTCAAGCTTTATTATTCATTTCAAGACAAGGATAATCTCTATTTTGTTATGGATTATATACCAGGTGGTGATCTCATGTCATTGCTCATCAAGTATGGTATTTTTAAAGAACCGTTAGCAAGGTTTTACATCGCCGAACTTACTTGTGCTGTCGAAAGTGTCCATAAAATGGGATTTATTCATCGAGACATTAAACCAGATAATATTCTTATTGATCGTGATGGACACATTAAACTTACGGATTTTGGGCTGTGCACGGGATTCCGCTGGACTCACAATTCCAAGTATTACCAGCAAAATGGTTAGTTTAATTCCTTTTATATTAATTAGTCAGTGGGATTCAAATATACAATATTATTTTTAATCATACCTCTGATAAATTTTATTTACAGGTCATGGTAAGCAGGATTCAATGGACCCAGCTGATGATTGGAATAATGAGTGTCGTTGTATTCAACTGAAACCTTTAGAACGAAGACGACACAGAGAACATCAACGATGTTTAGCACATTCTTTAGTTGGAACTCCAAATTATATTGCTCCAGAAGTGTTGCAGCGTACGGGATACACTCAGTTATGTGATTGGTGGAGTGTTGGGGTAATTTTATATGAAATGTTAGTCGGATCGCCACCTTTCCTTGCCAATTCTCCTGCTGAAACGCAGTATAAGGTATGTTAGCTATTAAAAAAAAATTATCTATCAGAAGATCAAGCATTGATATTTTTAAATGATATTTTGTAGGTTATAAATTGGGAAACAACTCTACATATTCCAAAGCAGGCTAATCTTTCGCCTGAAGGCAAGGATTTAATCCTTAAGCTGTGTGTAGGTGCGGACCGTCGACTTGGAAAGAATGCGGATGAGGTGAAGAGTCATCCCTTCTTCGAGAGCATTGACTTTGAGAAGGGCTTACGTCGTCAAGTCGCGCCACACATACCGCGCATTCAGTATCCAACAGACACAAGTAACTTTGACCCCGTGGATCCAGATAAACTTCGAAACTCCGAGACTTCAGATTCGAACAAATCTGATGAACTTTTGGACAACGGAAAACCTTTTCATGGGTTCTTTGAATTTACGTTTCGTCGATTTTTTGATGATGGTGGTGGAGCTCCTTATCCTAGTCGAATAAGTTTGGATGACAATGATAATCAGGGCCCGGTTTATGTATGACATTAGGCTTAAAACTGGCTCTAAGAGTTACCCTCTTAAAAAATATATGAACGATGTGTAAATTACTATGAAGAATAACATCGTTTGTAAGTAGGTACAAAGTGATTACTGTCTCTCTGACGTTAATTTTACTCACGTTGCTTTAACGCATATGAACTTCTTGTTCATCTGACAAAGTGAAACAAGAAGAAAAATTGAAGAAACAATGGGAAAACTTCTCTGTTAAAGAATGTGGTGAAATAAAAAAATTAATTAAGTTGAAGTAAAAAGGTAATTTTAATGAGGTAACGAAACATTACTGAGGGATAAAGAAAAAGCACGTGGAAAACACACAAATTGAATAGTGAGTTTATCAGCAATTATTGGACAGACGAATTATTACATCGAAGGAAGAAAGTGCGCGTTTTGTGTGTTTAAGTGAGTACTGTGATATTGCCGATAATTAGAATAATGTGGCTTATAAATTACACTCGGTTCTTATTTAAATTTTTTTTATATATCAAACGATGTGCGTATAATTATTGTTATTAATTATTTCAATCGATTAATTAATTAAATAGTTCATTCGTCAATCAATCCATTAATTATATGAACAATATTATCACTGTATAGAATCTTTCTATTTTCGGATGAATGTGATGTGTTCATCGCGTAATTATCATGCTTTTTAGATTTTACGCGACTTGTAATAACCGATTTATTTTTAAACAATATTATCGATTTTCAGCTGGTTTTTGTTTTCTCTCTCATCAATATGAATTTTATTTAAATACCCGCCTACACTGACAATCAAATGCGGAATATTAGTGCGCAATACAATCTTAATTAAATGATTAACTAATCATTAAATAAAAATATAAGATGAGATTAATGAAATGATGAATGATTAATGATAATAAAAATACTAGTGTTCTATAGAAAATTATTTAAGCCCTGTGCAAACAACGAAACTTATATATACATACATATATATATATATATATATTTTCAACATGTACAAAACGTGTGATTCAATTACTAGGATCAGAAAAATGATTCGTAATGTGTAATAAAGTGCCTTTACCTCGAAGTAGGCAAAATAAGCTTTTTAAAAGTTTACAAACCTCAATTACTCATCTTTGATGTGCGTTCATATATCATAATTTGTTCGTTAGCTCATCAAAATGAATTATATTGAGGGTAGTTTATAATAAAACGGATTGCAATGTATGTACCATGTACAGACGTATTTGTTTAACTATTGGTATTTCTATAATTATTAATAATAATGTCACTAAAATTATTATTATGAATATTATTATAATAATTTTATTATTAATATTGCTATTATTTTATTATTACTATCATTATCATTATCATTACTATTTTATTATCGTAATTATTATCACTACTACTATTCTTACTACTATTATAAATTTTCCGTTGTATGTGTGTAATATATTGTTAAACCGGTGCAAAATCATAAAACGAAAAGTGCCTTAACATCTGTTCTCACTTTTCTGATTTTTTTTTTCTAATGAAGCATTACTTAGATATTTAATAAATGCAATTCATCAAATATTTTGTCGATAAAAATTTACAACATAAATTGTAAACTTAACAACGTCAAAGTCATTTTAAATTGTTTTTTTTCTTCTTTTTTTTGTCATTTTTATTGATCATTCGTACCAAAGGAATTTAGCACGATTTTCCTGGAGAAAATTAATGAGATGATCTTGTATGAATTTTAGTTAATTCTTTTTTGTTTTTATTAACTGTATCAATTCATTCATCAGAATTAATCTTTTAACAGCTATATAATTGTTTTTTTTTTTTAAATTTCTAATTCTATGCAAAAAAGAAGGATTATTTAAAGATTTGAGAATGAATTAAGATCAGTTCATTTAAATGAATTCAATGCATTTTTTTTACTTTATCTAAACAAGATTTGAGAAATCAACTCAGCTCAGTTAGACAAAGTCATACTCAATTAATCAATAGATGAATAAGAAAATTAAATTAACAATCAGGTTATCGAATAAGAATAATGATAACGTTGATAAAAATATTATAATGCAAAAGCAGATCTGTTTAGTTTTATGTGCCCTTGATTGAATTATGTATAGACAAATTCAAATTTAACACTTGTACATTTTGTTATATCGTTTATTTTATTACCCTTCTTACTCCTTTTATTATTATGCTCCCCGTCCCTCTTTGTAATTATTTTATGAAATGAAAGAATCATAAAATATAAACTAGTTTAGGGTGGTTTAATATATTATTATATATAAAGAAATCTTATGTACATATTTTTGAATGTGTGTTCTAAATTAAACTATCTCTAATGCTTATTTATGTCTTTTTTTTGTAAATTATATTTTCCCTTTATCAACATTTAACAATGTATGATGGTCAACTTAGTATTTAAAAATATATATTATCAAAAGTACAATCAAATAAGTAAAACACTTACTCATTAACCAATTAATCTCTCAGCATCATTTCAACAACTAAACGATTCAGGATCTATTCAGACATAACTGGTTGATAAAATTACTAATTATAAAACAAGAACGGGATGAAACTTTTTATTGTAACTAAAAATTCAGTAATAATAAAATCAAAGTACTCTTAACTGGAAAAATTAACTTCGGTTTAAACTATTATCAAACAATACTTAACGATATATTTCTCATTAACATAAATTTTTAAAATGATGTAGCTGACAATAGTGAATTCTTTTATAAGGGCTTATTGTTCATTAAATTAACATAAATAATTTATACATTTTCTGCATACCAAAAAATTTTTTCACCGTTCGATCAATTTAAATATTTGAACGACTAGACGACGTTACAGATGTCATGACGATCGAACGGAGCGATAAATTTCATGAAAATAGACACCTTGCTCTTGATTTCTATTTATGAATTAATTAGTTGTAAATACCAAAAGACAGGATACGTTGTATATTATCCTGAATCTTTATGTTTATTTATATGATAGGATAAATGATAACAATTACAAATATTTTATTTCTATAACTTATTGATCCAACTAAATTCTCAACAAAATGAATAAAATAATCAAATCACTGTCGAGTAAAGAAACTCGAGAGTACTTTATGAGGTAAGTATAATTATTTTTCACTCATTTATATGCAAAAATAATATATTTAAACTATATTAAATGAATGACTTTTAATTTTTAGTACTCATTTTTGGGGACCTATTGCAAATTGGGGAATTCCAATTGCTGCTATCGCTGATATTCAACGAGACCCTAAATTTATTAGTGGGAAAATGACTTTTGGTTTGTTCTCATTATTGAAAAAAATTTCATTCTCTCATTAGTTTATTGTAATTTATTTGCATAGATGACTTGCGAAAAAATTTTTGATAATTTATTTATCAAGCTATGACTTATTAAGAAACAGTTCAATGATAATTTTTTTAAATTTTACAATTAATGTTGCAGCTCTCTGTCTCTACTCAGCAATGTTTATGCGATTTGCTCTAAAAGTACAGCCAAGAAATCTACTTCTATTTTCTTGCCATTTCACTAATGAAGGTGCTCAACTTGTTCAAGGTTTTAGATTTATCAACTATCATTATTTAAATGATAACAAGACAAAAACGGAGTAAAAAAATTAGCTATTACGATGCTCAAATTGTTACCAATCGACCAAATCACCATTCAGATACATATTTTTTGTATCTACTGTTCTAAAATTGTTAGAATTATGTGATATAACTCAATTGTGTTTTATTTAATCTCACTGTAAATATTGGAAACTGTTAGTGTTTTGAATAATAGTACATTATCATATCTATATTTATTTCATTAATCTTTATCTATGATGCGAAAAAAGAGTTGATTAAAAATTAGCCTGATATTACAAATGTGTCAACTATATTCTTTTATTAAATCAACAAAAATCAAACAATCGATTTCATAAATTTTCCGTCAAATTGTTCAATTAACATAAATTGTGTAATCATGATTGGATTTTTACTATTTTACTCGTGTATTTTTTCTATCATTTACATCATTTTTGTATCAATTCTTTTTTATTTAAAATACTCACTTCAAAATAATGAGTCTAATTGGTTTATATATTTTCGAGATAACTATTTATTATACTGTCCTATATCTATGATCGTCAGACATCCTGAAAACGACTAGCAACGATTATTTTTGTTTTTTCAACAAATTTATTTGACAATTAACTCAAACAGATTCAATGAAATCTTTATGCTATATAAGTTAAAGAGTTACTTCAATAAATAATTAAGTTCAGTTTTCTTTAATAGTTAGAAAATATTTTTCAAATTTAGTAGAATTTCAAGAATTAATTATCTCAGAAGAATGGCATTAGAATTAGAAAATCATCCACCAAATGGGGTTATTGGTAAGTTATATTAAAATATTCAACTATCTGTAGAAATTTTTTTATCCATTGTATTTTATTATAATTTAAAAAAAAACAATATAAAATCTATATATTATTTACGAATAATTTTAAGACACATTAGTTGAGATTCCTTAGTTATAATTGCGATCCATTTTGTACAACTCTATAAAATATATCTATACAAATTCGATCATGTATAGATCAATTATACTGGTCGGAATGTATACAATAATTATTATTTCTTAATGGACGGAATATTGATATAAAATATAAAATCGAAAATATTAATTATAAAATTGTAAGATATACAATTATCTTATTTTTTTAAGCTATAAGCTTACCAACTTTAAATCTCATAATAATTTTCTTTTAAGAGTTGGATTTTTGAGTAAAAATTTATAATTTAAGATCATTGTTATTCAGATTATTAATGTCGAACATAACGATAAAAAAATGCTAGAGCTGCAATGATGAGTATCAAACTTGATTGAATAGAAGCTGCACCAGCTAAACGGCATTTAAACATATCAATCCTAGTTTCTTTGTTGTTGACTACGTTAATGAATTCTGACTCCATTATTTGGCCATCAAAATAAGTAATCGGATCCTCGAATTGATATTCAAAACCCTGTTTACACTCACATTTGTATCCACCTGATTCAAATCCTCTTCCTAATATTGGAACACACTGAAAAAATGAGAAAATATTAGACTGTAAAATTTTATCAATTTAATAACAATAACTTTACGATGTAGAAAATGAATATAATCAAATTTTATTATTAGTTTGAATTGTAAGAACATATTTATGGTAAATTGACTGATAAAATTCTTACATAAGATGTTTTCTTATCGCATTTGTGGGTGTTTTTGAATGCATTTGGTACGTAAAAATCATCGTCACATTGGTTGATATCTAACTGAAGCAAGTCCATAGTTACAGCAACGACGCCCCTGTAAAGTGTCGAGGCATTAAATATGTTTTTGTATTATTTTTTCTTCAAATGCCCCCTGCAGACTGGTTTCCGACAAACTATCTCACACTCAATTTACTGGCACATCAACTTCATACATACGAGTACGCATCATACTCACAACTTATACCAATACGAATAGCAATACTCACTTGAATTCCAGTTTCTCCTTCAAGGTATCCCAGCCAAAAAATGGGGATGCATAGGTAATTACCCAGTTATTCACCTTACCGTTACAATCAAAGTACGGAGTGGTCCAGTGTCCATGATTCAGGTTTGCCGCCCTAAACAGAGACAACCCGCCCGTTCCAACGCATTAAAATAAATTACAGCACAGAAGTAAAAGCTATCCCCTTACTTCGAAACCATAATCTCTTTATACGTATTCAAGATTCGTAATATCCGAGATAATGGTTGAGAATTTTATTTTATTCTTTATTTCGTTTCCTTTTCTCACCTGTAGGAAGTCGGGTAGTGTTCATATTTCTTGCTGTGTTCCCCTGTCTCATTAAAACGAACGTGGAGCTTCAAGTAATATTTCTCAAGATCATCAAAGTTGGTTGCCCATCGTTGTTGCAAAAATTTGAACCATGGTTGATTTATATAAACTTCATCTGTTTCATTAAAACGAAAAATTAGAATTGCAGTACAAGTTATATATGTTTATATTTTTCATTGATAAAAAATTATCAGAAAAAATAAAACCTGATGTTATAGTCTCTTCAACACTACTATGACTAATTCAAAAATGTTTTCTTTTTTTATTAAAATTTTATCAGGTTTTACACAATGTAAATGAGTCAAAGCATAGAATTATCTGTTCAAAATATTAAGTTATGATAGTGATCAATCTTTGTCTCATTTGCATTTAATAAAATCTAATGAAATCTTAATAAAAAAGAAGTGTTCCTGAATTAATCATAGTGATGATGAATTAGCTGCATCATCTGGATCTACTTTTATTTCTTTTTTTTTATTATTAATAAAAAAAATCTACCTGTATTGTTGAGACGAGCAAGATCTTCTACTTTAAACTTCCTAGTATTTAATTGTTTCTTATAGGCATATGGAGCAAAGAATGTTCTATTTGTAAACTTATTTCTCTCCCAATAAGTACCAGCTGCCCAAATTTTTGTGTCTCCAAATAAAAGTGCTAATGTTTCGCCAATCATTTGATCTTCTGTAAGAGGTCGATCAGGTACTCGTTTACCTGAGTAAACTTCATTAGGATCAGATATTTGTAAAAAGGCACTAATAAAATTAGCTAATCTCACAGCCATCTTAGCTTCATTTTCGAAAAATTCCTGAGCTCCATAGCCAATATCTCCATGAAGTTGCAAATGTTGTTTCTCATAACTAGAATATATAATTAAAAAATCATTATACAATTGATAGTTCAATAAAAAATAATTACAATTAAGAGTTTTATAATTACCGGTCACAATTCTTTGCATTAACACTTCGAATGAACTTAATAACGTTGTGAATATTTATTTTTTGAGATTGAAGAGATTCAGGACCTTCTGTAGAATTTCGATATTCATAATATCTTTCTAAATATTTTTCTCGTATATATTCTGGTGCTTTCTCCCATTGAACAGGTAACTTTTGAACCCCTATGTAGAGTAAAAAAATTCAAATTATTCGTTGTTATGTTCAGAATTTTTTTCCTTAAAAAATAATTAACTTTTGTTAACACAAGAACCTACATCCTATTTTAGTACAATCAAATCCATTATAATATTGTTCTTCAGTAGCTCTTTCAATTATTTCACCCAAATAAGGTCGACGTACAACTCCAGGTAATCTGAATCCTGGTCTACACCTACATTGATAACCACCTTTTCGATAACCCCATCCATGAATTGGTTCACACTACAAATTAATTATTCCAATTAATAAAACAGTAAAAAAATTTATTGAATATTCAGAAGCATATAATAGGTTTACCTCAGTTGTTTCTTCTTTACATTTCGCAGTACCAGCAAAACGGTTAGGACCACTATTTCCTAAACCCTTCGGACATTGATTAATATCAATTCTTTCGAAATCCATCTCCATCACGGTAACAGCGGTGTATCTAGACACAAAAATGATGCTTAAAATCAAGAACTGGTTTAAAGTTGAAGTCAATTCATTTTGTGGGTTCAGTGAAGTGGATTTAACTCGACTGCTCTTCAGGCATAAGAAATTGAGTCGCGAAAAGAATAATCAATGCTTCTATCAGCATTGAAATCTTAATCCTTCCTAGCATTTAATCCACATAGTCATATTATTCGCACTGTCGACATTTTTTCTTCCTTCTTCCTTTTCTTTATAAATCTCTTATTCTCTTTACTGACTACCCTCTAAAGACTCGTCTGTCCTGTACCTGTTTGACTGGGATTGCGAAGACAGGGTCCATCACAAGACCCCCTGCAACCACCTCTTTCACAGTGAATTCATTAAGAATGATCAATACGACGGTGTCGTATATACATAAACGACATCCAGAGCAATAAAAATCTTTCATTTCGACTTGGGGAAGAACATTACCAGCACACCCGGACAAACGAACATCTGGTGCTTACAACTAGCCCTAAAGAAAATCCCAAAAAATTGATACTTACGTTGGATACTCAATGTGTCGAAAACCCGTATGACGAGGATAAATGTCGGCAATAGGTACTACTGCTGCTACTAACCAACGGTTCGAACGATGGCAATCAAAATAAGGCTTTGTCCATTTCACAGGACCAGGAATTTCATCAGCACCTAAAATAATTAATTATAAAGCTACCAATTCTAATTAAATATACTTTTATTTCAGTAAAAAAATTTATTTATAGTACCCGGAGGTCCATGAAATGAAAATGTTTCATTTGTATTGTTAGCATAGCGAATTTCTACTTGATATGTCGTTTTAGTGTCATGTCTTTTATTGGGATTATCTGGTAACCAAGCTCTATACCTAGAAATAAGTTAAATATTAAGAACAATCAATGTAGATAATTATCATTCAACATTATATTTATTTATATAAAAAAAAATAAATACCATTCGTTGATTCGATAATTTTCTTGAGTATAATCTTGATTAGAACTTTCTGAAGGATAAGCACCAAGATCTCTTATATAAAATGTATTTCTTGTTGAGATTCTTTCTAAATGCACTGGATCATTAAAATCATCAGCTCTGAAAACTCTTGGTGCAAACCTCGGCATGGTTTTATTGAAGAATCCTCGATAACTTGGAGTATAAGACATGTTTGGTGAAAAATAAGTTGCTGAAGCATTAATATGTTGATTAGCTGACACATCAGCTACTGATGACAAGAAATAGTACATCATTCCAGGATCATATGTATCATTAATTGCTGGCCTGATAAATCTAGATTGAAGTATATAACTCCAAAAAAATGATCTACTCAAAGCCATGTTGTGAAGATGAAGAAGAGCAGTTCTATTGGGAAACACTGGATTGATATTGATTTCTTTAATGTCAGGCAAATGAGATACTGAATCTTCTGGCAAAAAAAGATCTTCCAGATGTTGAATTTCACAATTATCCATGGTAACTTTATCCATTTTCATTTTTATTTCATCAAAAGCATCTCTTCTTTGCCACTCATATTGTCCGACAACGCCCAACCAGGAATAGGTGACGATAAAAGCTACCGTCACAATTAAACGCACCATTGTTTAAATGGAATTAAAAATTCTTGACACTTTTTCCTAGTTTAAATGAACATTTAACTTTAATATTTACTTATTAATCTAGCATTTTGAGTTATGCACCATATTTATTGATATAAATATTTATATTTATTAAATACACTTGTTGATATTTATATGAGCGTCACTAGAACGTGGACGCATCAAGTAAACACGCCCTGGTGGATCTATCATCAATCTAAAAAATGTAATCGGTCACAACAACGTACTATAATCAATTCAATATACTTAATACTTAATTTTTAGTAATTAATCATTATTTTATTTCTTTAATGCATAAAATAGTATGTGAATTATAAAAAAATACTTTTTCTTATTTAAATTAATTTACAAAATCATTAATATTCATGAAAAATACTAATAAGTTATTACGAATCGAGTATATAACGTTCGATTAGTCGAACGATAAGTCGATAGTGCCCCACCCGAATTCTGATGATTACTCATTATGTGTCATCAATAAAATCAAAATTACTTAAATGAATCTCATTAAATATGATTAACCAAATTATTTTTTTTGTTAATATAAATTTTGGAGTAGTATTTCAATATCAATGAATTACTTATATTTGTTGAACGATTTATTTACTGGTGGCGGCGGTCTAACCTAACCTAGTCTGAGTACACATGCTTAACATAAATATTTCCCGCCACAATTAAATAGATATTTTACATCTACAAATTATTAAAATAGAAAAGGTAATTTTCAGTATAATTAAAATCCATCAAAAAAAAATATAACAAGAAAAATATATACACTTTGTTACGCCTAGGAAACTGAAAAAAGTCGAAGTCCTATTATAAACATGCTACGAACTCGTTTTACAATCGAGTATTCATGTACGTGTTTATTTCGAACCACAAAAATATTTAAAGCTAGTAAGAAAACTAAAACACTTCACTCATAAAAGTAGATAAACGTTCCCAAAGATGTGTGAAGAAGAAAAAACAATAAGAAAAGGAAAATAATTGCAGTGACTTAATATGAAAGGACATAACCATTAAGCAGTGATTGTGATGCTGATGAGAATAGCACCCTAGTCTAGCGACCCCTTATCAGAACCCCCTATTTTTTTTTATTATTTTTATCTTTCTTTTGCTCTTATGTACATAATCATCGTCCACCCGTACCCTTTATGGAAAAGGAGGAGGTGCAGCAGACCTTTGTCCTCCTGATGTTCATCAGGTTCATGGCCTCTCCCTGTTTACCAGAGGTGACCAAGACAAAAAAAAAAGAGAAGTGAAGAATTTTCTCATAGCCACCACATAACAGACAAGTTCTGAATGTCCTGCAAGAAAGAGAGCAATAATATTGGTGACCAACAAAAAGCTTTAGAACCAAGAAACAAAGATGAGACGAGTTGCTGGGGGTCTGTCCAGTTTCACTAATGTTCCTGTTTATTATTCCGTTGCCTACAACACCAACTCCTGAGAAAAGTCCTCTCATTGTGTCTCTCCTGTATCTTCAGGGGTTATGATATTTACGTGGGAAACAAGTGCAGATGGCATACAGCTTTTGGGAGGTGGGCATGAAGATATTATTCTTGTGCATTTGCTTAAATATAATCGGATATTTCTTCAGCATTTGTAGACAAATGTATTCGATCCTCTCTCCCCATATTTTCTTCAAGATCATACGAATTAGAGACAGATTCTCACGTGAGTTCCCATCATGTTATCTATACGTTTCTATTAATTATATTAGAACACGAAATCAAATTCAATTTGAAAAGAAAGTAAAAGAGATAGCAATGTATAATTTGAAATAATCTACACATTCGCGTCATGAAGATCTATTTTTGAAAAGATATTTCTTTGTGTCGATGGCCTCGCAAAAAGATTAACGGCGCCTGTGTAATCTCTTGACAGTTATTACAAACGTAAGTAATCAATTGATTCTTTCATTACAATTATTTTTTCTGATTTATTTTGTTTTTTTAGCTTTGACTTTTTATTACAAGGCTGCATAGAGGACGTCTAAATTAGCTAAAGATATTTTGGAGTTTCTAAAAAAGATCATTAGATACTAAATTTGGCATTAAAAAGTATTATTTTTAATAATTTCACACGCACACATCGACTCGACAGACGGATAGAAGGGAATTTTGACGAGAGCCAAGAAAAAGGAAAAGGGAGAATGAGAGTACGCGTAACACGAAACGCAGTGCGTTGCATCGTGTATAAAATTCAGACGAGTTTTTTGAGGATACGGGGGACAGCTGTACTCCGCGTTTCTTTATCATGTAGAAGTTTGTGCGGCCCCCCGCTCTGGGGACTGACCCCTCCTACCGCCGGAAGCACGTCGGATCTTTTAAATTCTTTATGTATGTGCTCTTAACTGACACCTGTTGCTGATTCTTTTGCGATTCCGTGTGAGCATGATTTCCCAAAGGCTTTCTTTACTTTTGGAGATCTAAGAAAAGAAAGAAGATAAAAGAAATTTCCAGCGTGCACTATTTATCATCTGACTATTGTATCATTCTTTACTCTGAGAACATATTTCATTGTGTGACTAAGTAAGTTTTTTGAAAATTTCATAACCGAATTTTCAGTACATCTCTCTAACATTCCACTTTTTAATAGTTATTTTTTAGGCTTTGTTGGATCAAACAATTTTATAGAACAAGAGAGATTTTGCCGAATGATTAAGCAAGTACTTTGACTATAGTGTGAAGAGAAATAGACGAGAGAAAAGAGAGTGAATAAACGAGTCAATAGTAAAAGAGAATGCATCAAACAGCCTCGAGCTCTGGAGGCCGTTTGAATTTCAGCCTCCCACGACAATGCACTTACTTGGTGCAAAAAAAATGCATTGTACCGGGCGTCATGCATGTTTGCATATAGTGAGCGTGCGAATCATCTGAAATTCAGCAGTTACTAACACTTTTAGTGTTGATATGAACTTTTTGATAAAAGTAGAGTACCTATTCCAAACTCTTGACGATTCTCCAAATTGCTGCAGCGGAGGAGTTATTCGACGGGCGATAATAATCATGAGGAAAGCAGAAAAGACGGGAACAGGTTTCTGCAAGCGTGCTCGCACCACCGCCGTCGTCATCGCCCTTTTTCTACTTCTTTTCCTTTCGTCTTTTTCTACTTCTTTTCCTCACTGGTCTCCACTCCTTTTCTCTTCCCCTTCTGGTCTCCTTCTATCTTTCTCTTTCCTCGCCTCTCACGCTCGGTTCTGAGGGACGCGGGTGCACACTCGACCAGACGAAACTCACGGCCGGGGCCAGGGCCGTATCGTTTACTCGAGTCTTGGCTGAGCAGATGCGCCGGCTGTAACTACTTAAGGTTTCTCTTACTACTCACGCTTGTAGCCTGGTCTGGCTATCAATCGACTTTCTTTTACCTTCTTACGTATTGTAGATCATATTTACACCCTTCTACGTTCACCGGCTGGCTTAAAATTTACCAATAATTCATAAAACTAAGATTTTTGAACCCATTTTACATGGTATGCTGCCTAAAATGAGAGAAGCGATTCTGTAACCCCGTCGAGACGAGAAGCGGATGCGTGGCAAGAACAATGTAATGAAATAAAAATGAAAGAGGGAATGAACTAACCGACGACGACACAACGACACGCGGGTTTGAGTACGAGCACGCGGTCCTTTTATTCTCGAGGTCAGGCTTCTGCGAATCGTACACACGTCTGTGAGAGAGAAAGAGAAAGACAGAAAGAAAGAGACTGTCTCAGGAATTCTCCGCGTCACCCTCTCTTCCTCACTTCAACTCTTTTATTTTCTCTTTTTTTTAACCCAACATCATAATTCTTAAAATTCAATTTTTAACTCCAAATAATATATATCATCTCATACTAAATATTATTCTTCCAATTACTCTACTATTTAAAACCTTTAAACAAATTATTAATCGTCAGTAAAGTATACACAGTTTTAAAAGTTGAAAATTTTTCAAGAAACTCCTGGTGTGAAGTGAAATATATATTTTTTGAAGTGTTCAATAGAAATTTTTAAAAAGTGTTTTTAGTTGTAGATATAAGGGAAGAAAGTTGGAAGGGTAAGGAGGTTGGACTGACTGAATTTTTCGCGGTTAAAAGGTGCGAATAAGCGATTGGCACGGCCCTGACAAAGGCGGGGCTCGTCGCATATACCGCGAAAGAGAAGCAACGGTTGAATCGGATTGGATTGGGGCGCAACTCCTGGCCTCGTCGTGGCAGTCCAAGCGGGCAAACTGGTTTCGTTTCGCGGGGGCTTGCATCGCTGCACCGCTCTCTCGACGACAGTCCAATTTATGCATCACACGGCTATGTAGGCACCACACGAAAGAGCAGGATATTTACCCAAAAACACCACTGCTGTGCCCCGGACTTTGTGCCACATTCACTCACTGCAATATTATCAATCAAGACGTTTTGCAAGTGCCTGGATATTTTACTTCTAGACAAAAGTTTGTTTTAAATCATCAAACATCGTTCAACCATAGAGGAGGACTACATCTCATCTTCTAACTCAACGATAAGAAGATTTTTTTACTAATTTCTTCGACGTGCCAGTGAACTTGTCAACTGGATAAATCAACGTTAAAATCAGTGTTTTTTTTTGTTCATTTTATTTTGGTGATTCGTCAAAGGAAACGAAAAAAGGAAGTTGGGACGAAAAAAATCCAAAGGACTACAAGTTTGAAAGTATTTCAAGTTTATAGTTTTTTTGTTTATTTGAAGTTATAAATTATATAAAAATATAGTGCATCGTCGATCGTGTTTTTAATATGAACCGCATACCGCGGTTAATACTTGAAATTTCGTGACTATTATCGTGCATTGCAGTGTGTTGATTTGGGTGCTTTGTTCCGCCAAAAATAATAAAAAAAATTTTAAAAACTGGAAAAAAAATTCAACCACTTTGGCAATATAAATTATCACTGAATCAGGTATATTTATTTTAAATACTTTGACTTGTGACACAAAGTGCATAATTTTTTTTTTTTGCGCGCGCACAAATTCTTTACCATTAATTTTAGAAGTGGCGAGGTCCGTCTGGCGAATTCGTTTATCCTTATCGTTAGCTTACCCTCTCCTTTTCTCACTCGCACAGTCGGTTCCTACCAACGTCTGCAATTTTTGCAAGGTTATGTGCAAATACGTCCGGTCAGCGACACGACGGCGAGCGAGTGAATAATCGTTTTTCTCGCTCACCGTCTGGCTATGTCTTTTTCTACTTCAGACTCTCTTGTTTATCGACGCACGCTTTAAACTACACGCTTACTCGCCTTTCAAGACCCTTCAATCTATACTTAATACTTTCACTTTCTGTAAATTGCACTTTATCATTACATATAATTTCGAAAAATTCATAAAAATAAAATGAAAATAATAAAAGTTCTGTTGTTAAAATAATTTTTCGTTCGTTATGTATAAAAAGCACAACGTACTGCGATCGAAAAATCAACAACTACTTGTAAAGTTGAAAATTTTTTTACATCAGTATTATTAAAGCTTGTGTTTCAGAAAAAAAATTACCATTAAAATACGAAACACTTTCTTAAGAAATGTTTGAAAAATTTTTTTGCTTATTTTTATAAAGTAGAGTCGTTAAGGTCGAGATTGGTTCTCACGGGGTGATAATCGTGGATAATTTCATTGCACCCGAGAGACGCAACGAATTTCAAAGCTTGGTTAGTTGTAAGAAAGAAAGAGAAGTGCATTAAAACGTCTCGACGCGTGAGGGGGTGAGAGGGTGGTAAAAGGGAAGTAAGCGGATGAGGGGAAAAGAGAAAAAGAGGTTCAACCGCGGCATGCAATACGCTAAGAAATTTGGCCTCGAGTGCATCGGACGGGGTCCCCAGTTCGTTGTTCGCAAAGAGCCCAGACTGCATGTGTTGCGCGCCTGTTAATTTACTCTCATCTCTTTTTATCCTCGTTCCCTCCTGCTCAGTCATATTCGCTCGGTCGACGCGCTCAGTATTCTCTTTTTTTACTTTTGCACTCTTCTTGGGGTTTTCGCACGGGCCAATGAGAAGGCGTGCTTGACGAGGCAGCAGGCCGACATGAAAATGGCCAACCGGCGGCGACGACGGCTGCTGTGTCGACTGTAGGGGCCTCTGGGTTCGAGCGTATCTCTTTGCGCGTCGTTTTGTGGACCCCGTAGAAGTTCGCGATCACGTTTTGACGTCTCTCCCGTTACGTCGCCGCACCTCTGCTCCATCTACTTCGTTGCCATTCTCCTCTTCTCCGCTGTCGCCATTTCCCCGCGCAGGAGACGGAGAGAGGAGTGTAAAATTTGTGCAATTTATTGTTTATTAAGGTAATAGGGATTATTATTTTTTATGTTACATTTGCACGTTAATATAGTAATTTTTGTACAATAGATAAATTGACAGACAGATTCACAGACCAACAGGACCGGTGAAATTCGCGGAGACGCGCTCGCGCGGCGAGGCAGGTGAAACGCAACAACGAGGCAACAGACGAGAGTGCACACGGTGCAATTGCATTCCAACAAAGCACAGAACGTGCATGTACAAAGAAGTCCGGAGCTTTTACTTTTATTTTATCATTTATTTCATTAGTTTAAATTTAAGTGAGTTTCAAAAACGAACGTGAATACTTGAATTTAATGTGTGTTGGTAAAATAGTATAGTGGTTATATTTTTTGTTCATGTTTCGTCGTTGTTCGGGATAGTGTCTGAAGTCGTGCAATAATCGCGCTTTTTGTTAAACGTATCTACTCTATATATGTATTTTAATATAATCGTTTAGTTAAGGTGTTAGTCCGCGCCCGACCAACTCGTGTGTGTTTAAGTTTTCTCGTTGACGCGCGGTTTGACCGGATTTTTTTCCCACTTTCGTAGCGCGAGCGCGGGAAAAGTGACGCTCGTCCGAGCTAAGGAAGGAGGAGCAAGAGGGAAAGGGAGTCTACGATCCTCTAGACAAATACTCAGTTCGTCGACGGGGTACTTACATCTTTTTTTCGCTACTAATAATCATATAATTAGCCATTTTCATCCTGTAATAATATCGAATTATCTCACATCAATAATGTATTAGTTTTTCCGTTCATTTTCTATCGAGTGAAGATGTCAAATATATCGGATTATTATTTAGTTGGTTGTAGTCGGAAAAATGCAAGTGAATGCACTTGGTCTTGAAGTGCGTCGATTTACTATTGACGTTCAGATTATAAAAAAGTCATCCATAACCTACAAGTTGAAATATCTAACAGTAGAAAAGAGACATCGGAGAAAAAAAAGTAGTTACGGACATATCTAATAATTTGCGACAGACAAAGTAGTAACAGATTGCCGTCAGACGAAGTAAAAAGTTTATTTAAAATATTTTTCTGAAATTAAATCACTTTTTTATTTATCTCCTTGTTATTTGTTGTGAATTATTACTTTTGATAACAATGTACCAGTGATAAACGTTCAGTTTTTTACACAAATAGAATGAATAATAATAATTTTACGTTTAAAATGTATGTTATAGCTATGGCCGAAGGAAATGGGGAACTCAAAATGGAAGAAAAGCAGTCGAAGGAGGAAATGGAGTACGTGGAAAGAACGGAGGATTACGCAAAGCTTATTCAGTATGGACTCGGCGAAAAAGTGGCTGCTAAATTAGATGAAATTTATAAAACTGGTAAACTTGCTCATGTCGACCTCGACGAGAGAGCTCTGGACGCCCTCAGAGAATTTCCTGTTGATGGAGCGCTACATGTTCTCACGCAGTTTTTGGAATCCAATCTTGAACATGTGTCAAATAAATCCGCGTATCTTTGTGGCGTTATGAAGACCTATAGACAAAAAAGTAGGGCAGGCCAGAGTACGGGAACTAGTACAACTCCCAAAGCTCCAGATGAAGACAAAATTAAGGTAAATTATATGCGTTCTACTATTATATGTTTTCAGGATCATTATCAAATATCTCATTTACTACTTTGTTATAGATGATACTCGAAAGGACCGGCTACCCATTAGATGTGACCACTGGTCAACGAAAATATGGTGGTCCGCCTCCAAATTGGGAAGGACCTACTCCTGGAAATGGTTGTGAGGTAGAATAGCACACTAATTTTTTTAAATTGCATGAATTTTAAGTTAACGGAAAAATGGTAAATTAATTTTTTGTCTCTTCTACTTGCAAAAGGTATTCTGTGGAAAAATACCTAAAGACATGTATGAAGATGAATTAATTCCACTTTTTGAAAAGTGTGGAAAAATCTGGGATTTGAGGCTTATGATGGATCCTATGTCTGGTACCAACAGAGGATATGCTTTTATTACTTTTACTAATCGTGAAGCAGCACAACAAGCAGTTAGAGAGGTATGTTCTTTCTTTCCTCTATCATATCAGAGTTTCCATAGGTTTTAATTTTATAACGTTTCATCCATAACATTTTATCAAACTTTCGTTTAATCCTGTAGTTAACAAATTGCCATAACGGACCAATTGGATATCCTTGAGTTATTTTTCTGTTGTACAAAAAAATTTATCATAATTATTATAAAGTTATTATTATTATTCATTCATGCATTTCTTTGATATTTTATTCATTTAAATAATTATCAATATTCTTTCCAATTTAGTATACTTTTTATTAAATTAATTTTGAATGAAATCAATTCGAAGAAATGAATGTATGAACTTTTGTTAATGGTTCCATGTCAAAAAACAAATATTATTCAATTTATTTTTCAATTAATCAATACTGATAACACTAGAACTTGTAATTAACGTCAATATCCATGGATCCATCGACAAAAAATTACACAATCGACGCACATACACATATATTTTTTTATTCATGTGTTTTGTATTTATATGCATAGAATGTAAATATGTATATAGATAGATTGCACATGACTATTCATATTTCCCTTTTAAACATTCATTCATGTTTGAATTACACTTAGTGACAATCTCCAATTACTCCCAGATACGTGATAACAGTGACAGATGTTATTAATCATGTCCTGTGGATGAGTTTCTTTTTCCAGCTCTCCTCTTTGCTCAGTGGGCAAAATTGGGAGTGGAGAACCTTCCTGAACGAAAAAAGAATGAGTAAAAAAAAAAAAATTAAGAAAGGGCAGCAATAGTTAAATAAAAAAATAATAATTGGTTAAGGGTAAAATCTAATTGGTTCGCAATTTGGACAGTGACTTAATGTATACCAAAATTTCGCGGAGGCAAAAAAATTTATTTACAGGAATGCCAAACGCGAATGCCGGTTTATTGTGAAGAATCGAGCGACAAAATCGCATGCCACGTTTTGCCCGGCTCAATACAAAAGCCAGTAAACGAGCCTGGGTAACAACCAATTGATACTTAAAAATTTCGTATTTTGAAATTTAATTTAATTTTTTGTTATTTAATTTTTATTTTTCCTAAATTAATCGCGAATTAATTCGCAACGTTTTTGTTTATTTTAACGCATTCATTGGAACAAAATTAGGCATGTGTGTGTTTTTCTTCATCCCACAGCTCGATAATTACGAAATAAAACCCGGCAAGAGTCTGAAAGTAAACATTAGCGTTCCTAATCTACGACTTTTCGTCGGGAACATACCAAAGTCAAAAGGCAAAGAGGAGATCTTGGACGAATTTGGTAATTTAACAGGTAAAGTGAATTCGAGGCGTGTGTACCTACCTACACCTCTTACCTATACCTACCTGTCTACCTGTTTTATTTTATTTTTTTTTTTATTTTTATTTTTTTAAAAACTTTATTTCATTTGTTGTAATATAAGAGTGGTAGCTTTTAAGTAGTGGTTGTAGATGGTATGGAACAAAAAAAAAACAAACTATCGAGAGCCTTCACGCGATCACGCGATCGCATTGAATTTGTGACACCTTCGATTCTTGGTTAGCCTCCTTGCCTCTCGGTTTATTAGTGAACAGTAACACCTCTCTGGTCCAAGTCTTCTTTCCCTCTCATATTTAGGTTGAGTTATGAGTTATTTGCTTTACACGATGTACGCAAAAATTGCTCGTCTATATTTATTATTATAGAACTTTACACCTATTTTATTTTCTTGCGGTCAACCGGATATTATCTTAGCGATATGTCCATTACTACTGCTAATTCACTACTATTCTATTCCTTACATGGTCTGCTATTTACTTATATCGGTTACATCTGTCACTATTGCGCTATTCATTCAATGCCTAGTAAGCTATCATTACCAATTTATTATCAGATCTGACTTTTACCTTCTATTACTACTTCTCACTACTGCTACTACTACTTTATTTCGTCTCTTTCTGACAATCAACATTATTACTCACTTATTCTACTTAATCTTAACTTCTACCAATTTCCTTTTCGTGTTACCGTATCATTTCTTGCATATAAATGCAAGACTTACTATTTATTCATCTACTATATTGATTAATAACAACATCAAAAATAGGATAACGATATGTGAGAATGGGTCCGGTTTTAAAACATAATTATTTTCCATTTATTTTTATAACAACTTTTATTTTTTTATGCTAAAAATTAAATACGAGTTTTTTTGAAAAAAAAAAAAGAAATCACAAAACCTCTCGTCGAGAATACGTTTAAATTGTCCGTGAGCTACTGCCATAATAATAACCAAAATTTGTTTAAATTAAAAATAAAATAAAAAATCAATGTGAAAAAATGTGATTCATGACTTAAGCCTCGAGCATGGGGGTACGGGAGACCTGTGTGGACCGCTGGGGCGTGTGGCTCGCTAACAAACGGACAGGCACTCCCAAAACCACCCTTTTTCACATTCTTAATAGTCAGTAATTCAAATCCACTTCTTATATCCATAATCATTATTAAGGAATACCTTTTAAATAATTTTCTTATTCCCAAATCCATCGTTGTCTATTTATCTTGGATTTACCGATCCTCCAACAAGCCTCTTAACAATTCAATCCACCTTTCTGACATTTCAAATTCATTAGTTTAAAAATTCCTCGAAGATTCACTTCACGCGATCCCCCCTTTGCCAAAAGAAAATGAGAAAGACAAAAAAAATGTAAAAAAAAAACACGCTCGAGTCAGCCAATAAGCAGGCGAGAATCAGTATAAAAGAGTAAGCTTAATTGGCACTCTCCTTCCACATTATTCTTACAGCTGAATGATTATGAGATTCGGAAAGGCAAAAAGATTGGTGTTACCGTATCTTATAACAATCACCGCTTGTTTGTGGGAAATATTCCAAAGAATCGAGACCGAGATGACTTGTTCGAAGAGTTTACAAAGCACGCACGTAAGTTGAAAATTGCCCTTAAATCTGCAGGCAGAGAGTTTTACCGGAGCGCAAAAGTAATTGTTTTAGGAGAGAAAGAATATAAATCTGAGTGTGTTTGCTGATGAATCTTGGAGTGAATCAAAATGGGTGAAAGAGAATGCAACTGTGAGCAAGAAAAAAAAAATGGAATAAAAAAGCAAGGATGATCGAAGAATGAATGATAAATGAAAGAGAGACTCGCCTTGGACCTTGGTTTCGATTGGGCTTTTTTTTATTAACCAAATCCAGTTGGAAACGAGGGCGCCAGGCGAAAACACGCAGCCCTCATATGTTATTTTTTATCCATCAATTGATTTTTTTTCTTTATTTCTATATTAATCTATTTTACTAAAAAATTTTGATCTGACACGAAGCTTTTACTAAATTTTGTCATAATCATAACTTTGTCAAGAACAAAACTTACTACAAAGAAAAACCAAGTAGAAAATATTACTCAAGTCCGGCGTGAGTGGTAACATGCATTTTTGCCTTTTCTCACTTTCTTAAAATCATTTTTATAAATTATTTCTCTTAATCAATCTTTTAATATTCAGAACAAAAGGAATAAATATATAATTGTTGAATGTAAATAATTTTAATCCTTCAAAATTGCTTGATACAAATTCTATTCTCTCCAACACACTCTCTTTTAATCTTAAGAATAATGTATGACATTTTTTTTATATTTATCACATTATCTTTTAGTTACTTTCAAAAAATAGTTGCTTGGGAGTGTGAATTTTTTTTTATTATTATTTATTCTAGTAATGATATCAAGTATTTTAGAGTTAAAAGTTTGAAATGTTCGCGAACGAAGTAATTTAAAATGTATAGGATTTATTCTTGCATGGAAACTCTCAGAGTCTGGACACAGAGAGGACGTCATTAAAATGTTTTTTTTTATCTTATAATGATTTTATTTAATTTTATTTTTTTCAATTTTATTATATTTACTTTATGAATATCTTTTTCACTTGGTCTCTCACAATGGAGTGTGCACTGTGTGTATAAAGAAAGTATTTTAATTTGTACAAAATGAGGATTGCAAAAATGATTTGGGTGCATTTTGTAGAGAACAAGCTTTGGGAAATGCCAAGAATGTTATTTTGATTGCTACGACAGGCATAAAGCCGTTAATTATTCCGGGGATTGTTTTCTATTCCCTCTTTTTTTTTTGTTTTCTTGGTGGAAGCTTATTCGTATCATTTATATGATTACTCTTCACTCGAACGTTAGTAGTAAAGTAGGATAAAACCGTTGCACTTTAAATAATAAAAACAAATAGTAAAGAAATATATAAATTTATAAATAAATAAATAAAGAATAAAGAACTAGATACGACGAATCATCAAAATAGCTTTTAAACTGAGAGGAAGGAGAGGTGAATATCAAAAGTCGCAGTATAGAGACGAGATGAAAGAAAACAGAAACGACGAAGCAAAAATGCATACGATCTGCTTCTTTTATTGTAGCAGTTTTTTGTATTTTCTTTTTACAAACATGATTCTAGCTGAGTTGAGACTTTGATGAATAATTTATTTGTCTGACGAATAGCTCGTCGTTTCTGCTTGCAACTCCTGGCTATTCTGCAGCCTCGTGTGTACCTACGAATTGTCGATAGTGAACAAGAAATCAATTTTTTTTTAACGGGAAATCAAACTCAATTTAACTTTAGAATCAATTAAAAAGTCAAGAAAACTAATTTTGAAATTGCAAATTTATTTCAACTACTTTTATTGAATTCTTCAATATTTTTTTCGCTTTGGTTAAAATCGGGATTATTGTCATGAGAATCTATTCTCTAATTAATGATTTATTCATGATTCAATTTCGTTTATTTAATTATAAAATAATTTGTTTTTGAAAAAAAAAAATTCGTGAATGAGATAAGTCAATTATTTTTGTCCGCGTATAAAATTCTATTTCGTGTTGCATCGTGGTAATGAATAGATTAAAAATCAAAGGACAGGATTTTTTTTCGTTTTATAAAAAATTTAGAACCCTATGGCTTATATTTTTTCTATGATTTCCCAAAATATAGCCGGCCTGACCGAGGTGATAATCTACAGTTCGCCTGATGATAAAAAGAAAAACAGAGGATTTTGCTTTTTGGAATATGAATCTCATAAAGCAGCCTCTTTGGCGAAAAGAAGACTCAGCACAGGTCGTATCAAGGTCTGGGGCTGTGATATTATAGTAGATTGGGCTGATCCTCAGGAGGAACCCGACGAACAAACTATGGCTAAAGTAAGTTCTATCTTAAACTACTTTTAAATTTACTTGGTCTACAACAAAAATACCCCAAAAATAAAACAAGAAGTTTTACTAATGTTCATGAAATTATTTTCTTTAGGTAAGAGTGCTTTATGTTAGAAATTTGACACAAGATTGTTCAGAAGAAAAATTGAAGGAGTGCTTCGAGCAGTATGGAAAAATTGACAGGGTGAAGAAGATCAAAGATTATGCATTTGTACATTTTGAAGATAGAGATAACGCTGTTAAGGTAAATAAAAAACTTTTATGACTTTTTAATAAGATGTATAGAAAAGATTAGTTAATTGATTGAAATATAAAAATAATTTAATTCGATAGGCAATGCGGGAACTTCATGGAAAAGAAATTGGCGGCTCTCACATAGAAGTTGCTTTGGCAAAACCACCATTCGATAAAAAGAAAAAAGAAGACATGCTGAGAGCAAGGGAAAGAAGAATGATGCAGATGTTGCAAGGACGTGGCGGGTAAATTAATCGAATCATGATTAGTTGTAAATTTTTTTCATAATCCTCATTAACAACGACAATGACGATGTTAATCTTTTTATTACAGAAGTTCTCCATCACATCCGAGCATGATTGGCGGACCTATGCCAGTTCGAGGATCTGGTCAAGGTCCTCGAGGAGCTGCCGGAAGCATGAGACCACCCATGGGTCGCGGTGATTACAGTAAGTACAGCATTCCTTATGGTTTTTCGGTATTTATATTGAATAATTAATGGCAATTAGTTAAATACAGATTTATTACAGATATAATTTTTTTATTTTTAACGGTTATTGTTTTCAATTAGACTCTCGTATCGGTTTTTAAATAGTTCATCATTGTGATAATTTTTTATTTTTTAAGATGAACCATAAAAAAAAGTTGAATTTTTTTATAATATTATTATTTAGAGATTATTATCAGTTCATAATATATTATTAGTTATTTATTTTATAAATTTTTTGATTAGTGAATGCTTTTTAAACAACATATCATAAATAATCATTTATAAAATTTCATCATTATTTTAAATTAATTTTATTTGAGTGAGAAAATGATATATATATTTAACAATAATTCTTTTAAAAAGAATTTTTTCGATTAAATTTTAATGTAACATTAAAATCCCGCATGTTCTTGGGAAATCTTCACTACTTCACTACAAACCTTTGGCTTTCGCGCATGTCAAATAATTTTTTTTTTTTAATTTTTATATGAAAATATTGAAAGAATTTTTTTTCTCTTTTTTTTTTTAAGTGCGAATCTTTGGAAAATCAGTTCGAAGTTTAAATTATGCAGTTTAAAATTTTGTGGCTAGATTTTATCATCTATTTATTACTACACACCATACACAACTTATCATCAAAACTGTAAAAGCATTTTCATGTTTTTATTGGCGAGATTTTCTGTTAAATAAATACACTTTCTTTCTAAATATTTTTTTCTACTTTTTTTTTTTATCAAGATAAAACATTTAGAAATGTAATTCATTAATCTTTGCACTTTTGTCTTGATTAAGCACAATATCACTAAAACATCTTGACACTTTACACTCTACTTAAAATTTCTGGCCATAAACTTTGTCTTATAATTTATATGAATACCGGAGGTTCAGTGTTGCATGTGTAAATTTCATTTAATTTTTCCTGTATGTTTGGTTTTTTTTTGGTGAAAACATAATAGACCTTTTGTACATTTATTATTATTAATTTATTAAAAGAGAGGATTTCAATGTAGTGTGAATAATGAAAATAGTTCATTTTCTTACCTATTTGTTTTTATTGTTGAGTTTATTTTTGTTTATGTGAGCGTATGTAGATAATTTTGTTAGAATTCTATTAAAAACAAATCATATGACGTCAATTCAACAAATCTGTTTTACAGCTCTCAAGGAAATAGGTAAGCGGCAAATATTGATTGACGAATGCAAAGCTGTAGATCATTTATTAATTATTAATCATTATCTATTTATTTATTTATTTTATCATCAATATAACTATAAATCATTACTCCAGTATTTTATTTTATTTTTCTGCTAAAAATTATATATATATATTTTACTATTTCATCTGTATGCTAATTGAATCATCTTGCATTTTAAATACTGGTGATAGGTTTATTATTTGTTCCGTTTATTTTTATCTGTTAAAGGTTGAGAAAAAAAAATGTTACTTAAAAATTCTTTTGTTATGTAAAAAATTATGTATAAAGAAAAGTCTCTCGTTTTCTTTTTTAAATCTTATTATAACTTGCAACATCGAAAGAAATTTTTTTTTCATTTTTCCTTCATTTATTTCTTACAATTGTATTAAACGACATTTAAATTATCTTTTCCCGGCATGCATATGTTTTTAATTACATATATTATATATCTTTATTAGTTTGAAATTAAGTGATTTTTGATATAATTAAATAATAGTAATAATTAATTATTGAGCGTAATAACTATTATATTATCTCTATTTTTCTTTCTCCTGTTGAATTGGAATTAATCTGTCGTGGCTAAATTTGGGTCTATTTGTAATGTGTGTTTTTATAGATTATGATTACGACTATTACGGTTATGGGGATTATCGAGGTGGCTACAGTGATCCATATTACGATGACTATTATCGATACGAAGATTACTATTTCGATTTTGCGCCGCCTCCGCCGCCTGCCAGAGGGAGAGGCAGGCAGCCTCAACCGGTGGGTCGCCTTTTTTAACAAGTTTTATCAACAAAAACAACAAAAAATTAGTCAAAAATTTTTATTAATTGTTATTTGAGATATAATTACTGTTGTTTTTTTTTAATTTTAAAAATTACTTCAGCGGTAGTTTGATTGTGGCACAGTGTTCGCGGAATCCTTATTTACTTTTTACTCTTCATACGCCCATATTTTCTTCCTTTCATTATTACTATTTTCAATTCACTTACTTATTTCGTATTTAACAACTGACACGCCTGTTTAATCGCGATTAAAATATTTAACAAAATGCCTAATTAAACGATTTGTGCTCGCTTCGTGCAATCCACTAACACAAAACGCAAGGGATTGTGAAATGTTTCCAATAATTTTTTTTTTAATTTTTTATTTTTCAATTAATTAATTATATTTTTTATGTGTATTATATTTTATTCTACACATTAATGTTTAATAACTTTATATTATTTAATTTAAATCTTAATAAAATTCTATGCTATTCATTTTATTGTTCATTTTGCTGGATGACTCATCACTCGCCTTGTGTTAATTAATCATTTTTTTTTTTAAATTAATAATTATTACACGCATAATTTCTGTAAATAAATGCAATTGTATATATCAACAATAACTAGAGAGACTGTGTGAATCGTGAATTATTTAAATTAATCTGCAAATGCAGAAAAAAAATTTAATTAAGAACAAATGAGAAAAAATAAGTTAAGAATGAAAGAAGATATTTTAAAAAATTTCCTTTTTCGATTCCTTGCTAAACTAATGCTCCATTAACTAACTAAAATTCATTTTTAATTAAATTTCATACATTTTTAAAAAAAAAAAGTTTTTTTGTCGATAAAGCACTAAGTTGATACACAGTTCAAAGTCTCCTGTACTTACATAATTAAAAGAGCAAAAAAAAAAATAATAAACATCCCCCCGAACACACTGCCACTTTTGAATTGCTTGCGTGAATCATATCTGAGCCATTCTAGACCCATTTCAAAATTTTGTCCACTAAATTAAAGCCGGGAAAAGCTTTAGAGTCTTTTAGAGAAAAACAAGTAACAAAAAAAGAAAATGATAAGAAGGAAAAAAGAAGTGCAATAAGAAATGTGATATTAAAGAAAAATTAATAACAAAATAATTCAACGAGAGAAAAATAAGATAAAAAAAGCAGGGGAGACTGAGAAAATTTAGACTGCAACTCTCTTCTAAAAACATTCAAATCTTGCTGTTCCCTGTGCTTGGGAAATAAATCTAGACAGAAGAGGAACTTCATTTAATCCTAATGTGTGCATATTTGCGTATATGATCTTCAAATATAACAGAAGCTTACTTAATACACACAACCTGCTTAATAGCCGTTTACGATCCTTCCAATCAAGCTTTATAACCCATAAATGAAGTATTGGAATCCTACAATGAGTAGAATATCTCAGGTATATTAACTAACAGTTTTAAAAAGTATTTGCTTTTAATCTATTTATTTATTATTTAAAATAATCTCATTGATATTATTAGATCCTCTTAAATTTCTTTGTTTAATTTAAATACGCACGAAGTCAAGTGTAATTAAGAGCGTCTCGTGGCTCGGATATGATGCACTTAAACTGACTCTTCATCTACTATTCTTTCTTTTTCTTTCCGTCTTTCTCTTTTTGTTTCAAGTTTCAGATTATCCCTGATGACCAAGAGAAAGCTGCTTCATCGTGTATTTGTCTTTAATATTCAACCCTAAATGAAAAACTTTTCCTGAGCATTATTCCCTTATTAATATCTCACTATTTACAAAGTAACTTTATGAGTATGTATCTACAAACTAACTTTTTTCATCGTCTTTATTGTAAATTGACTCAGAAAAAGTCTTTCATAATTTTATTTAGCTCAACACTTGAAGATCTTGGGGATTATCATATCTTTTGGAGACTTCAACTAATTAATCCTTGATGTTTTTATTAACGAAAAGTCTTTTAACTCACATTATTAGGTACAACTTGGAGACAATTTCAAAAAAGGAATGAGAAAGGAGTTGAACAATCATGCGATGTAAAAAATAGGAAATATCATGGATATTAATTCAAAAAAAAATCGCAAATCACACCACGCTCTCTCGCTTGCTTCAGCAGTAAATAATCACGCTTATTGCGCATAGATTGGCAAATGAAATCTGCTTAAAGTGCCGCTTTGTTGTTGTTTTTTTTTGTTTAACTGTTTATTTATTTTTTTTTTGTTTTATTGTTATAACGCAACTTACATTTTGTTTTAGCAGCCAATGCAGTAGAAAGTAATGCTTAAATACCTGCCAAAATAAACTCGCTTTTGATCATTTTGTCATCCATGTTGGATAACACACTAATCCTCGCTGCTTTTGCCAAAGAAAAAATGAGTAACCAAATAATTTAATAATTGAACCAAAAAAAATTGCTTAACACCTGCTTAAAGTCTAATGCGATTAGTAATACTGATCACAGAAGTTTAGAAGTTACAAAGCTAAAGCTTTATTAATGACTTTTGTAATTTAATTATTTTTTGCTTTATCCTAGCGCCAAATTCTCCGCACCGCTGCTTACTTATTCTATTATATTCTCCACCAATGTAAATGTGCTTATGGGTCGCGCAAATAAACTTCTTAATCCATATTAATAATAATCGACAGGACATTAACATCATTAATAAAAATAAATAAATTCATTCATTCGTGCCATTAGAGTTTAAATTAAAATTCAAGTAAACATATACATATTATTAATATTAAATGATTAAAATAAATTAAATATAAATAGATAAATAAAAAATAAAATGAAGAACTCAATGTGCGTAGAAAGCTTAAGGTTCTTCATAGTTTTGCATATAAAAAATAAAATAAAACGATACTGAGAGAGCATTTACAAAATATTTAGATATAAAATACAATATTGTGTATGGTTTAATAATAAAGAAGGATGAGAGGAGTTTTATTATATATATGTAAGCTGCAGATGGGGTAACATTTGGGTGTGTTTGGATAGGCTGGCCGTTGCCGTGGACCGGTAGCCCGTGGCCGAGTGGTCGGTGGCCCCCAAACCCGTGGCCCAGTCAGGGGGGGACGCATCCCCGCAACATCAGGGGTCCGTGGGGCCCAGCGGCCAGCCGCTCGTGGGGGGGTCCGCGCCAAGGGAAGTTTACCAGGTGAGGATGGTCTGTATCTCAAACAATCTATTTTTTATTAACCTAACACATAATTTTAGTCTTGGACCAGCAGTCATCTTCCTTACATGCTAAATCACTTTCTACCTCTTCATCGGCCTTTCTTCTCCTACTTCCCTTTCAAAACTCCTCATCGACCCCAAATGAACTGCGTGGCAAGAAACGATGAAACACACACTTAGTTTGTAATTTTTTTGTTATCTTCCCCAACTTCTTGTTCACTTTTACTGTCATTGTTTCATTTAAAGTACAGTTGTTTAGAATAAAATACTAGTTTTTATTGTCATTTTGAGTTACTTTTTTATTCTTAAATAAGAATAATCACAAACGAAACTCAATAATCCTGTTTTCTTTTGTTAATATAGTTATTTTTATATTATTTAATTCAGTAGTCTAATTCAGTAACAGAATTACTGAGTTTTGTTTGCTCATTTCTTTTATTTAAATAAAGTTTTATTGGAAGAAATTTGAAAAAGAAAAAAATTAAAATAAGAGAAGAAATGAAAGTAGAAGCTAAAATTACAATCCAGGTATTTTAATTGTAAATAACATAATCTTTTAATCGATATTAAATTTTTTCTGCTATTAAATTACAAGAGATCAAAATGAAGTCAATTCAAGTAACTTTAGATCAAAAAGAGTAACATGGACCGTCAACTATTGAACTTAATAACCCTTTGAAAAGAAATACCTTTAACAAATTTATTGAGAATTTCATTTAAAGTATATTCAATTTTAAAAATATCTATAAATATTTTTATCATTGACAGTTGCTCTAATTCATTATTATTCATTTTAAAAAAAACTTGCAACTTTTAAAAAACTAGCTTTTCATTGGTCTCTTTAAATTGATCAAGTCTAGACGCTGTCATGTATAAAAACCAAATAAAAGCATTCTAGACAGACTGAACAGTTTGTTGAAGATTTGAATATTTGAGTAACAAAATAAATTAGTTATTATAATGACAAAGCAACCCGTTCTCAGAAGAATTCGGTATAAGCTATAAATAGCAAAAGAGAATAAGAAGTTTGTACGCATTTTAAAACCGTTAGTACTTTAGTAAGTAAAGCATAGTTATGTTGAAGTGATTTCTCACGAAACGTGTTTTCATATGTTTTTTATTCTCTTTCTTATAGCAGGTAAGCGAAAGTTTGACGGGGGTCACCAGAACCAGGGGGAATCTAAACGTCGCTTCCAGAGCAGCTGGGGAAACCAGCCCCTCGCCCAACAACCACTGGGCAATACGTACGGATTGGCGAGTGTAAACGGTGGCGGTGGCGGTGGTAGTGGCGTCAGTTTTACGGATAGATCAGGAGCAACAGGCGCTACAGCCGGTGATGATTACGAGTGGTATCAAGACTTTTCCAACTCGTGGAGCTAA
The DNA here is from genome assembly GCF_013357705.1 of Chelonus insularis. Taxonomy (NCBI): domain Eukaryota; kingdom Metazoa; phylum Arthropoda; class Insecta; order Hymenoptera; family Braconidae; genus Chelonus; species Chelonus insularis. The sequence continues at coordinate 243,384 of NW_023276510.1, read as the reverse complement.
CTTTCGCCGGTTATCTGCGATGCAACCAATTCATTTAATCGAATTGAAATACACTGATTATTAAATTTTAATATAAAACTAAATATTATAAATTTAAAAAAAAAAAAAAAGACGGACATTTAACGCATTCCGGCGTTGTAATGAGCCTCGAATTACGTGCAACAAAAAACTCATGAAAGACAAAAAGAAATTTTAAAAAGTATAAAAAAAATGTTTATAGAGAACAAAAATATGTTACAGCGCTGATCCATCGTTTCAAAAAAAAAAAAAGAAAAAAACTAATATCCGAACTCGCGAGTTTTCCTCTCGCTCAGAGGATCGCAAGATTTGCATAAGGAGAGAGAGAATTAAAAGAATGATAATTTTTTGTTTAGAAGGGCGAGAGCAAAAGATTCTTCAAATTTTTAACATCCATCCGTCAACGATGCTGCTTCTCATCTCGCGATTAATATAGTAATTGTAAATGTAACTTTTTGATTCTCAAACGTCAAGTAAAAATGTAATATTAGGTGATAAAAGAGTTGTAAATGCGCGCGAGAGGTCGAAAAAATTTAAACATAAAAAAATTATAGATGATTTAGAGTCAAAATAAATGCCACACCACCGTCGTCCACCGCGCGCAGTTGTTGTGATTTTTATGTACAGTGATGTGCCACTGGGACTTTATTATTACATCGGAGTGACCACCCACCCACCCCGTACTATTATTAATAATATAAATTGTAATATCGTAATCGTAAGGTAACCACTACTGCATTGTCACATTGTTTACTGCCAAGCGAGAGAGTGATTTAGGATGATTAAAAACGCGCAAATATGCTTAAATGTTAATTGAGATAAAAGAAAAACATAAGAAATTGGAAAAAAAATGTTTTGAAGTGATAATTAGATATGTTAACAATTTTGGATTGTGATGGTTCGTATTTAAGTTAAGCGGTTATAAAAAAAAAGCGTGATAGCTCGTGGTTGTAGTAGCAATGTTTTTCGAGTTATGTTTTGTTTGTTTGTTTTTTTTTTATTTCAAAAAAGAGAAAAGACTACTCATTGCATGGATAGGGGAGGGTTGATTGGAACGATAAGATTAGTAAAAATGCGTGAAAGAGAGCGAACGTTAAAATTTATAGGAATGAGTGAGTGTTAGTGAACAGACGTTTGGAAGACTAAGAAAAATTGTTGTACAAGCATATGTGGTTAGTCAAGAAAAAAGAGCGCGTCTAGAATAATAAGAAAAATTAAAGGGCATCCCCCTGATATGTGTGCATGTATGCGTCGTAAAAAAGATTAAGAGTGCGCGCCAAGCGCCGTTAGACCTTCTATTGTTGGTCTATAATAATGTGTACAGTCAGTGAAACTATTATTATTAAGGGTCAGGAAAGTTTTCGGCTGCAAAAACGTTGACAATCGATATAGTGTTTGTCAATGTTTTTGCACTGGCGAATTGTTCTTTAACTTTTGTTTTTTCTTATTTTTTATTATCGTGATTATGACATTAGTTCATACACGATTGATGTGATCAATTCGAGTTCGAGAGGGAGAGAGAGAGTGAGAAAGGAAGAAAGAGAGAGAGAGCGAAAGAGAGAAGAAAAAAATGGTATTGCTCACATATTGATGAGACTAAAAAAAATTGTGAGATATATAGAAAAGTGATTTGTACATTTTAAAATGAATTTCAATGGCAGTATCCATTTCAAAAATGGATAAAAAAATTTTTTAGATCATTCATCTCTAAATTATATTCTGTATACTGTATTTATTTGAACGCATTTTTTTACAAAATGCGTTTTCTTTTTATAAAAAAATTAAGATGAATTTTTAATATTGCCTGATGGAAATTGGATATAATCCAAGGCAAAATATTTTTTAAATGAGATAAAAAAAAAGGCGCGACTATTGCGTCTCGAATTTGTTATAATTCGAACTCGACTGGCAACCGAATTGATAATGATAGTTACAGATTGAGAAAAAATTAGTGATGCTTAAAAGCGTATACGGAATTATGCATGAGAAAAATTCTTAAGAAAAAAGGAAAAAAAAACACATACAAGCGCACGACTTTTTGAGTGTTGAGACTCGTTGTTATTGTTAGCCTGTTAGTTAATTAGTAAGAGTTGTAAGTGCGGGTTGTAAGTTGGTCCCTGTCCCTGGAGCCCAAACATCCCCCCTGTTCTGGAGATAACAAAAAAAATATTTCAAACTAAAAACGGATATGCAAATGCAAAAATAACGATTATGACAAAAAAAATATATCGAAAAGAATACAAAACTAATCTACATGATAATCTGATATAATAGCCGTGAGAAAAAGAAAGACAGCAATTAAATAAATAAAAATAATAAAAAATAAAAAATTAACGGATATTAGGAATATCAATGGAATAGAAAAAAAAAATGCAACGCTGACACACGCACCCGCTGAGAAGTGAAATTGATTTTTCAGATGTAAAGAAAAATTGACAACAAAAAAAAAACAATCAATTAACATAAACATAAAAAAAACAAAAAAATAATGCAGATGGAGTTGAAACAACTGACAATCGATTAGCCCTGTTTATTATTATATTATAATTAATTAATTATCAATTATTTTTACAACAAATTTAATTGCCGAGCACTAACAACTGTTTAAAGAAAAAAAAGAGTAGATGAAGAAACCCCCTTTTCACTGGTCTTGTGTCCCCATGCAATCAGACAATTTGTAAATGAATGCAGCACAATTATGGACGTATACAGTTTACAGAAAAAAATTAAAAAATAATAAAAAAAAAACAAAAAAAAAATAATGATCATAAATATTGGCTATCAAACTAACTTTGAGTACATATTAATAAATATTCATGGATAATCTAACAATGAACAATTAAATCTTAATGGGATTTGCATCGTAAGAGTAGATAGAAATTGATGCATTTGACATCCAAGCATAAGAAAAAATATGGCGATAAATGTTTAAAAAAAAAAAAACGAAAATAATCGCTCGCAAACCCTTTTTTATTTATGAGCATGTTTTGTTACTTTTTATTCATGTTTTACTTAATTATAATCTTGTTTGCCCCCGACCACAATTATTATAGATTAACTTTATATTGAAAGTTATAATGAAAAATACCATCAAATTAAATGGAAGGGGGTTAGATCGCAACTAGTTATTATAATATTAATGATTGATTGATTAATAATCCCCCGCAAAGATGGAAGAAATGAAATTCCCTGTATCCCTGCCTTATTAATTATTATTTGCCTCATATTTTACAACAATAATCATTGTACAAGATCTGTATTGTCGTGAAATTTATTCTTTTTTTCATTTAAATTAATTATAATTACCTATTTTACCTAAAAGACCGTGAAAATAATACTATACCCACGTCCTAAAATCCTTTTTTTATTTTACCTTCCTACCTATTTATGAAAGCATAATATTGAGGATATAATAATATTAATATTAACAATATAATAAGGATGCTATTGCTAATCATACTGAGTGGGTTTTTGTGACATGATAAATATTTCCGTATAAACAATATTAAAAAATAAAAAAAGCGAGGAAAAATACCTTATGCAGTAAATTAAGGAGATACCAAACATATAAGGGATTAATAAAAAAAATTGAAATTAAATTATACCTTCTTTACTAAGAAATTCAATTGTAATTGATCTAAAAAAAAACGTATAAAAATATTAATAGTTGGATTGTAAAAGGCAAAATGTAATAGAAAAAAAATCTAAAAATTATTATTGATGATGTAGATTGTTCGACTTGCGGGGGCAAGGAAACCACAAGTGGCGAGAGGCTGAGGCAGCTCACGGTGACGAGACTTTAGACTGATCTAGGTACTAGCGTTATAATATTGACCCTAGCCCGTTAACCCGGACGCTTCGAATGCTTACATTCTTTTTTTTTCACCTCAACCCTCAATCACCTCCTTTGTTCCTTTTAGTTTTTAATCTTTATCATTCCTACCTCCTTGGAATCCTTCCAAAGTCCTCTATTTTGTTGCAAACAAATTTGTATTTCATACAAGCATTTGGAGCGCCTGAGGGGGTCGAAGGTCGCATTTAGGATAATGCACCACTGTGACTGGCGATGCCCCGGACCGCGCGCCCTATTACTTTTCTATTTTTTCTACTTTATTGTTTTTCTCTAATTTTTGGCAAATGTCCTAATTTACTCGCGACCAAGCGCATCTGCTGGGATACTATAATATATTAGTAGACTAATAAGATGATGAATTTTTTTTTCCTATCTTTCTTTCTCTTTCATAAGTCGCGTGGGCATATTTCTGAAAGAATGAACATCTTTGTGGAAGAAATTTCTATCTATTGAATTGGAGCTAGTAAAGTAAAATAATTAAAACGGTTGTCATTGAGTCGGAACGATTGTGACACATCAAAGTCTTTGGCCCAAATTTAAGAGAGCGGACGAAAGGAAAGGAAAAAAAAAGGCGGAGGTGTTTTTTTAATTATGTATAAATATATTATATATTATATTCTTGCAAATATGCATTTTTTGTGAAACATGATGTTAATTCTTTCGCGATAAATAAAGATAGATAAAAAACTAGAAAAAAATTAATGCGCGTTACTCAAGTTTTACAATTAAATTTAATTAAATTTTCTCATTTATATCAATATATATATAATAATCATATTAATATTGTTATTAAGTTTATGTTTTCTTATTATCTAAAAAAAAAAAAGGAAAAAAACTTATATAAGTTTCGTAATTAAACTAAAATATTTTTTCTTATATGTTTTAAAATTCCTCCGCGCAGAAAATAATAGCATATATGAATTGTATTTAAACACAAATTTATATTTTGTTTTCCTTCTTTAATTCTTTTAATTATTATTCATCTATATCAATTGCTTTGCTTTTTTTAATTCGCCGCAATCTTATATAATTTTTTTATTTAATTGAAAAAGTTGTCTCTGATTTTTAGTGTGAAGTAGTTAAAAATAAACATATTAATTATAAAAATGTCAAATATTAAAAAATAATAAAACACATGAGATACAAAATAAAATTTAACAATTGTTAACAATCGTTCCCTGTCATCATTTCATTTTTGTCCCGGGCTAGAAGATGCTTGAATTAAATGAAAAAAAAGTGTCAAAGATTTTGTGTATGAACCAGATGTATTCTACATGTCTCAATAAACAGTTGTATGTGAATTATCTTTTTTAATTATATATTGATGTTCACTATCTTATTATAAGTCACCCTCATTAAATTTATATACCAATTCACTAAGAAAGTAACATTTATAGTAGAAAAAGTCTTTCTTTAGTCATACAAAAGTTTTATGAAGCCACATAACTTATAAGCATCTTTTTATGCAAAAAAAAATTGACTCCCATTATAAAAATAATGCAGTACTTGGAAAAAAATTAATACAAGTAATTCTTTCAAATAATTTAGTTGTCTGATTTTGGAAAAAACTAGTCTATGTAAGAAGTTATCGTAAAAGCACTTTAATAATAAGAATCCACAGTGACATCATACTTTTTATTCGAATAATTAAATAAATTTGACCTAATAACATTGCTTTTGTTTGAACTAAAACTCATTTAAAGCAACGACAAATCTGTCAACTTCGAGAAGAGATTAAAATGATAATATTTTTCGATCAAAGTATAAAAATATATTTTCGTCATGTTGTAACTAAGTGAACATTTTAAATTCTATTTATTATAAATGTGACTAAAGAATTTTTAAAAAATGAGATCACTAAACAAACTTTAAAAAGTGTAAAGTCGAATATTTTATAAAATTCCTTATCAAAAAGTCATTCATTTGAACAAAGTCTTAAATTATCTGTCCTACCATTAATGTCTTCTTCCACTAGTTCATTTTCTCCATCAAGTTAGAAGGATAAAAAGGAGGAAAAGAGTCTTGTGACACGATTAGTGCATATGTATTGAGGATGAAAAATGAGTGGTCAGACGCATCATCATCTGCGCATCCCTGTCCCACTTACTGTAAAGACTTGATCATTTATTCTTCTAAAAAAATATTTACTATAACTAAACTTTTAGTAGCATTAAAGAAAATGTAACTTAAGTCAAAAAATTTTCCAAAATATATCAAGAATAAAATTCAAAGAAAATCAGTAAAATTGTTGAAGTAGCTGGCAGAGAATTTAATAAAATATGTAGTCAAAGAATTCCTGCATCCTTGTGGACCATGACGAAAATTCCACCCCAGTTCATGAACCTCATTCCCGCTGGATTCTCCCACTCTCAAGATCGTTCTACTCCCTCATGTTTTTAGCGACCTCTAGCAAGGGGATGTAACATGTTGGTGGTAGTCGAGCGCCCGCGCGTTCGAGAGACAGAAAGGAAGAAGGCTGCGTTAAAGGGAGAGAGACTCCAGTACGTGCAAAGTGGATACGAGTTCGTGGGCTTTTTCTCTCTGTAGGTCATCTATTGCGTGGAAAGTCGTTGAAACGAGTATATTAAATACAAAAACAAAAGTGAACACATTTCAATAATAACAACACAATCCATAAGAAGCCAAGTGAATAATGATAAACAACTTGAATAGATGATGGTTTGGTCAAACGTTTGGTGAAATAAGTGTCAAGCAGCAGCAGCAGTCGATGATCAAAACAATCAGATTGATGCTGAAATAACTGAAAATAATACTAAATAATGAGTACCTTGAGGCGTCATTATTGTGTCAAGAATGTGGATACGGAAGTCGAAGAAGTGCATCATCACACGAGGTCAGCTCACTAGCGTTGTAGGAAGCAGCAGAAAAAGGGAAAACGAGAGATACGTAGAAGAGAGAAGAAAGGAGTGTGCGCAAGCCAACAAACGCTCGTCTGCATTCAAGATGGTTTAGCTTGGATTTTTGGGGGTTTAAGCTGTCCAATTTGCACGAGAATTAACAGATCAGAAATACACGGGTAGCAATGTGGTGGTCGTGAGACACACAACAGCCACGCGAGATATCTCAGTGGACTAAAAACCAACCACGAGGCTCTAGAAAAACAATCTCTTTCCAGCAGAGGAAAGATTTGGAAAAACATGCCTAGGACACTATCACGGTACGTTTTATTTTTATTTTAATATTTGTTTTTAAACAGATTCAATATTTATTTGTTTTGAAAAGATTCAACTATTACTATATTGAATTTAAATACATTTTTAAGAGATGGTTAGCTATTGACCAATATCCCAAAGCATCCTTGTTAAGCGCATGGGCGCGGTTCGTATCCTATTACCCCGCCCTTTGCAGATCCTTGTACACATACAGACGTCTATAACTTCGTTTCTTATCTCATGCTTTCGTCTCTTGATACCTCAAACGTCATCATCTCCCAGAGCTTTTTTAAACCTCAAAACTTGTTGAGAATTCTTGACAGATGGTCCAATCCATCGTGTGATCCCATAGGATCGGCCATGTTTCCATCTGATAGTTGGCTAGAAATTTTACCAAGGATTTTTCTTACCTTTCATATCTTTTGCTGAGTTTTTCCTGTCACTGGAAAAATGAAAGAACCCACGGGATAACCAGATGTCAAATTGATAAAAAAAAAAATTGTGAAAAATGGTTATAAAGAAAATGAAAGAAGTCAGAAGAATAGTCCATTTATCTTGGAAAGTTTCATTTTTATATTTTATTTTATCATAGAACTTTGAGAATTAGGGCGTGGCGAAATTATACTAGTCTATTGAACTCAAAATCGCAATTTATTTTTAAATTGGTTAAAGATGAAAAAAATTTCATCAACCATTCAATTCTTTTTTCATGTACATTCAAGATATGACATTTCAAAGTAAATTTAAAAGCTGACTGTTTTGTGATACAACGTTTTGATTTAAAGTAAGGACTTAGCTTCTATTATTTGCTATTATTGTAGCAAGCAGGTTATTTCCTCTATTATGTTTGTTGTGCAAAGTGAAAAAATTATTTCCATTTAATAGTTACTTCAATACAACAGAACTTGATTTTATCAAGAAAATAATAAAGAAAGTAAAAGAGGAAGATAATGCTAAATTTAAAAGTAAATATTAAGATGGTGAAAAAATATATTTGTTTAAGATTATTTTCTCTGTGACTTGTCGTGTTTGTACTTAACGATAAGATTACAAGTAGAGACAACGTGCATAAAACAGCAGAGGAGGGCGTGGTGGGTTAAGGTACTCTATAATCCTACACCCTAACTTACGATGCATGGCTTAAGTGTTTTTGAAAAGGGTTGTTTTTTTCTTCTTCACGTTCACGTACTTTTATAGATTATATATGCGCAATATATTTGGCATTATCTATCAGAATTTAATTGGATTTTATTTTAAGATACTTTTTTAACGAGATAAGAATTTAATTCAAAGATAGTCTCTATGATCAATTATTTGTTACTTTTTATACTTAATTAAATTAGCATACTAACAAGTATTATTCATGTATTCTAGATGATCTCTTGGATCAACTTTCCTCGTGCTTCCTGGGCCTGGAATAGACACTGACGATATGGTAAAGTAGCAAGATGATAAATCACATTTAATGTAAAGGTCGTCTTGTTTTAAAAGAATAATTAATATTATAATTAAGTCACCTTAATTGTACAAAAAATTATTCCAAAATAACAGGTGATGTATGATACCATAAATTGTCTGACTTGTTTACTTTCTAAAAAAGAAAGTGATAAATTTCATTTAGCAAATAACGTGATTAGAATTTTCATTTATGGTCATTAGAAATGTGGTTGAAGAAAATATTTAGAAACCTGCAAAGTGAAGTATGACAATATGTAGTTATTAAATTTATCTTTTCGTAACAGGAAAATAGTAAACCTTTAATTAGCTTAGCTAATGCAATTAACTAAGCAATCAAATATTCGAAGGACTTTTTGACAGTTCAGTCATCGTTGTGCAACTGACGGAAGTTTAGTTGTTGACAGTTGAAAGAAAAGTCTTTTATTACAGTTAAAAAAGTTTTATTAAGCTAAGTAAAAAATGTAATTAATATTTCTTCAGTTGACATAACCATATTTTTATTAGATATTAAAAACATTGTCTCTTAATTCTCCAATAAATTCGGTAAAGCTGAAGTAAATTAACAGTTATCTGTGATTTATGCAACTGAATAAATCATTTAAGGTGAATGCACCCATAGTCGAGCAACTGAAGCCAATGATAGCTCTATAAGTACAGCACAAATCATCAATATTTTTACTTACATTTTATTTTAAAACCTTCTTAAATAAAATACATCAGTCAGTAGGATTTAATCATTATAAGTGGTATAGAAAAAAGTGGAATCTAAAATTTTCTTCATCTATCTAAGCACCAGAAAATATATTGAAAATTCAATTTCAAAAATTAGCATAACTCATTTCATGCATTGATCACAAGTTAAATTTGTTGATCGGTGAAACTTGAAGCAAACATGATTACCAACTATGATCAACCCCTTTTCTCTAGTGTAATGTTTGATTACTAATGAACAATTATTGATGTCATTCTGTTCTCATTGCTTTGCAAAAAAGTTCAAGAGCAAAATTTTCATCAGACGATATAAATTATTCATTTTCTTCTATCATAATTTTCTTAAAACACTCATGAATTTTTATGGATCTCGAACATAAGTTATTCAATATTCTACGAATATTCATGATAAGAGAATTGATAGTCCTTACAATTTATCAGTTAATTTGAATTCTAAAAGTAAACTGAAATAATAATTTCAGGACACAGTATGGCTTCGGTACTGTGGCATGCCTCTGGGAGTAGTTTCGTCTTGCCTGCCATCGTCTTCTTTCTGCTACTTTGTCCACGTGCTATCACAGGTCAGTGTCAATAATCTGACAAAGGATAGAGAGAGTTGGAAATAATGCAAATATTGACGTCAAATCGAATCAATCGCTTGGACGTCATCATCTTTGATGAACTCTCTTCCTTTTTCCTTACTTTATTTTAAGTAAAAACAAACAAAAAAAAGAACGTAATTATATAATGTGGTGCGGTGTGTTCCCGGTGGCGGTGGACTATTCTTCCTGGTGTCTTCTCTCTGCTTTTTAACACACGACTCTGACCTCTTCGACTCTACTTGATCGTGAAACATCAGCCCGCGAGGTAATTGATGTGCCACTGCCACAGCAAGACTTCGTTCCATCCCTATCGCCACCACCACCGGGACCCTTCACCACTGCCAAAACACCAAGTACGTCTTTTGACATTTTTATCAATATATTTATGTATTTTTTATATTATTTTATTACACGTATTTTATGCCCAACTTCGACTTTGTGAGTACATCTAATTATCTTCACGTTCAATGTTAATACAAGAGCTATATTTTTTTTTTAACAGCCCAAGTTGTCACGCAATAAAAACGGCCCGATAAGTAATCTTGATAAAATTGTTTTATTTTTTAAGCAAGACGAATTTTAGTAAATATTCTCCTTTAATAAATAAAGAGCGTATTTTTCTTCGTGCTGGAGACTTTACTTAATCTTTATTCCGTAACGTGCTGAAAAATTGAGTTGGGCCTATCAGATCTGTCAGACCAGTAGATTGCTTTTGCCTTGTTATCAGCAGTTAGCGCTTGAAATTTTTTCTATTCAATATTGCAACAATTATTTATTGAAAAAAAATATTTCAATGCATTTATGGGATTATTTATTAATTGTCTAAAAAAGAAGAGAAAAAAAATAACACTATAAGTAATGGAGATAATTATCAAATTAAATTTAGATAGCTTTTATTTGTGAAATCTTGATATGATAAAAACTACACATAGCTTGTCATTGTTGAAAAATAGTTATGTGAAAGCTAGTGAATGATTACAATTTTCAAAATGAGAAAGCTATGAAGATTAGAAGCTTTGATAACAGTTCGGCCCACCAATGCTTTGGAGTAAAAATCAATGTAAATTGCTCTCTATACACGAGAAAAACTCTATCATTTTTATCAGTGCTCTAGAATAATTATATTCTATAAAAACTGTTGAAATAACATTGCGAGCACGGTAGTAATTAATTTCATTCAAGAGCGAGCTAAATTACAATGATTTCAGTCTATTTTATCAAAAGTAAGCTAAACTTAGTTAGGTGATAAATTGGTTGTTTCAAAAAAGTTGGCAATTTCTTTTTCAAGTTTTTATAGAATGTTACTTTATTGGTTATTGACTAACATAATAATAAATTTCCCCTAGTAATTTACGATTTTTCAATTTGTTCTCCAATTTTATTGGTATCTAGAGTCTGACTTGTAAAAAAGATAACAGAAATGGTTGAATATTGTTAAGAATAATTAATATATGTAAAATAGCCGTATTGTTTTATAAAATAATTATCAATCCTATAGAGAAAAATGTTAGTATATTCACTTTTATTTTTTTTATTTGCAAAGTTTTATAGTTTTAGTTAAATGAATGGGTGTTTGAGATAGTAAAAAACTTACTGAATATCAACTCATTATAACAGAAAATGTAATCTAATTGCATTTTGTAATCATTTTCAATTTCAATGAAGATCTAAGAAACTTATTACACATAACAAATTAAATTAAAAAAAGAATCCCCATGAAGAAAGAAAATAATTCGTTACGTGGTTTTCTTTCGAAAACACAACATTACTTACTTTTTATAAAACCGTTGGAGTAAATAAAATTTTTCTCTCGTGATAAAATACTACGGACCGTTTTTATGCGTACAAAACAAGAAAAATTATTATAATTTATTGTGTAAATTTTATGTTCTATTTATTACGCAAATTTTTGTTATTTTTTTGCTGATGCTGACTATTTGCCAACAAATATTAACTCTAGACTGATCAAAGTTCCTTTGATATTTTCATCCTATTAACCAAAATTGTTATCAATGGTCTTGTTTCTCTTTTGACAGGGTGTGACCAGACATTTGTCAGTGTCAAAGATGGTCCGGAAAATGGTACATTTCATGCGCCTACTTTGATTAATCCGAAACGTGAATCACAGCAGTGTGTCTATACCTTCCTTGCAGCACCTCATCAACGGGTGGAAGTTGTTTTTACAACTTTTGGCCTTCGCGGCACTCCGCCAGAGTCAGTTGACATATAATATTACCATACATTTCAATGTCGCATGCATTAATGCATTTTTTTATATCCTGAATTTAAATTTTCTTTGGAAATTCAGTTTAAATTATTATTTACTATTTTATTTTGTTAATAGGCTTCACCTATGTTATCATTATATTTGAATTGATTTTTGTTGAATTTAATTCATTACTTCAAATTGTTGTTGGTAAAAAAAACAATTTGTTATGTGCATAAAAAAAAGAGTGAAAAGAGTGTTGAATATCGTAAATACGTGATGTGTAATTTGTGTTTGCTGCTTGGAATTTCATAGTGGAGCTGCTGTTGGGGAATTACCTGCGTGAGTATCACGAAATCTCTCTTGTATGCAATCTTATCACACTTTTTCTACTTACACACCGAGAAACACAGCAAAGAAATAAGTGGGAAGAAAAGACCAAATGGAAAGTTTCAATATTCATGAAGCTGAATGAAATTGGAAACTGGAAAAGCCTTGAATGCACAATTGGAAAAACGTTTAAATTTGTTTGACATTGATGTAGTAGTGCATGAAACAAGAGTGAAAAAATATTCTTTTGTCGAATATCATAACTTAAAATTCTTTCAAAATTTATTACAAAAAACAACAATCAATTGTCTGATCTCCAAAAGTGAATTAGTATTGGAATTATTCCATATTTTCTACAAATTACACGTCAAAGTTCTCCAAAATAATCCATTTTAAAACTTGGAATCGATCCAATAGCTTTTAATAATTCACAAAGACTTTGACAGGCATGTGATGAATATAATATTCCTCTTGATTAATTTTCCATGATATTTCCAGCTGTGCTCATGAGTACATGGATGTCTACACGGAGATACGATCAGAAAATGCAACCAAGCTGATAGAAACACCCTTCGGTGGGCGATATTGCGGCCCTATTCCACCGAGAAGACGAGTATCTCTCTACCGCGGGATTGCACTTAGTTTCTATACAGACAAGAATATCACGTTACCAAGTCTCTTTAGCGGTCGATACGCTTTCATCAACGCCTGTAAGTACTGAAACTTTTTGCTACACTTCTTCAATATTAAAGTCACTAATCATTGATTAATAAATACTGCAGCTGAGTACGAAATCGGAACACCAGCGCCTTATACACCATGTTCTTTCTTGGTAAATTCAACAGTCAAAGGCACTGGATCTATTCTATCGCCTACTTATCCTGGGACTTATCCGAAGGATCTTGTTTGTACGTACCGGTTTATCGGCAAGATTGGCCAGAGGATTCGACTTGAGTTTCGGGACTTTGACCTTTTTTATGGAGGTCCTCAGTGAGTTATTGATGCTTCCACTTAAGTATCACGTTATCATCGATCATTTTTAAAACCACCATATTTTTTGCCAATTTACCTACAGCTGCCCTTTTGACTATGTAAAAGTTTATGATGGATTGGATAATACAGCCCCAACAATTGGGACTTATTGCGGTCAGCAACGTAATTTGGTGCTATATTCTTCACAATCTAATCTTACTGTACTCTTTGTAACACTGCAGCGAACTGCAAATACACAAAATCGTGGATTTAAAGGAATTTTTGAATTTTCTGAAAGCTTTGTAAAATTAGGTATATTTGATTTTGATTTCAATTAAGCTAATTATAGTGAGATAATAGGTTAACAATCTTCTGTCGTTGATTATTTTAGATTTTATAAATAATTCTGGAGGAATGCATATACGAGGATCAGAGTGTGATCAGAAAATCTTGAGCAAGAAAGGAGGTGTGCCAGGATTTGTTGTCAGTCCCAATTATCCTTATCCTTACATACCAAAGGTTGTGTGTCGTTACTTTATCTACGGTATGCAGGATTCTCAGCATCTTGAACGTGTGAAACTCGAGTTCTTAATGTTTGAAATATCTAAAGGAGAAGCCAAAGGAGAGTGAGTACTTTTTGATTATTTTTCAGATTAAGGAGAAGAATAAATTCGTTTTATTCGTGATTTGGTGAAATGAACGAATTTATTCTTTTCTTATTCAATATCGAAAAAACCCACATCACTCAAGAAAGATAAAGATTTGAGCTTTCACGCAGTATTCTTGAATATTATTGATTCTCGAAAAACTTTATTTTGGCATACAAAGTGAAGAACTTTTCGCATGTGAGGGATCAAGAAAAAAAAACGAGAGACTTTTATCTTGATAAATAAATGCCTTCTGTCAAATGAATTTTTTTTTATCATTTATTAAATTGAAAAATTGATTCTAACGGATAAGAAGGGAAAGATAAATGTTGAATATTGTCTATACTTTACTTCTACTTGGAGCGACGATTACAAGTAAACTAAAAAGACTAGAGAATCCATATTGACCTCGTTGAAAAGAAAGGATGTGCCTCAATATTGTTAGGTACTTAAACCCTAATTGTTGAAGAAATATTAGCGATTTTAAATGAAAAACAGCTGGAGTATGATACACTTCATGTACTCTTAAAGGGTTAAAAAGACTTGATGGCTGCAATTTAGTGATCAATTATATATTCGTTTTGTTACCAAGAATTTTTTAAAAACTAAATTGCCATAATTTAACGACCAATTAAAGACAAGCTGTTTTATTTAATTCATTATAACATGTTTTTTGTCTAGATCCGCATGTACTGATGGATACTTGAAAATCTACCTGAAAGGTCAAGAAGCAACTGACTCGTACGACAAGTTTGACTATGAATTTTGCGGTAATGAAACGAATCCGAGCCAAATAGTTAGTGACGGGCCTCGTCTCGTTATGGTGTTCAGCAGCGGGGAGCTCAAGCAAGGCCGGGGTTTCAAAGCTAGGTGAGTATAGTTTCTATAGTATCGATCAATGTAACCAATAAAACAGTATTATATATATACTATGAATTCAATGGTTCTTAATTGAATTGTCAATAGGTATAGCTTTGAAACCGAGTACAAAATACCCGGTACCGCTGCACCGGACGGCAGCTGCACATTCACTTATCGAAGTTCCTCACGGAAAAAAGGGGAATTTAACTCACCACGTTACCCAAGTAATTATCCGAGCGATACAAATTGCACTTATCTCTTCTTGGGAACGCGCAATGAACAAGTTACTCTTGTTTTTGATAATTTCAAAGTTCGAACGAGTGTGACTAACGATTCCGTTGGATCTTATGGGTAAATCATATGATTAATAGTAATAAATCAGTACCTAGATGAGTTACTATCATTTGAAAGCTCAAACCTATCAATTTTTATTAACAGACCAATCACCTGCCAAGATGATTGGTTAGAGATTTACAACATATACCAAGATAGTACAGAGAAGTTAATTGGAAGATACTGTGGAATGACTGCGCCAGGTCCTGTGGAATCCAATCTCGGTGCTCTTGGTCTAAAAGTCATTCTTCACTCTGACTCGGAACACGTGTATAGTGGCTTTAAAGCTCGTTACACTTTTGATGTTGCTAAATCCATTTTCGGAGGTCCGTGACATTCTTCTGTTATTTCTCCTTTATATTGTTTCGATGATAAATATATAGTCATCAAATTTATTCAAGATGATGATACGATGCTTACGAAAAATTTGTTGTTCTAGATTGTGGCTCAAATATTAGCAGTCTCGATTCTGGAGTAATAACGAGTCCAAACTATCCTGAAAAATATGACGGCCCATCTCGAAATGCTTCCAGCAAAACTTGCAATTGGTTTGTAAGTGTGCGTCCTTACCACAGGATATTATTGAATTTTTTTAATTTTTCTGTGGAAGGTGAACAATCTGGTAAGTTTTAAGAATTATTATCTACTAAGAGATTTTTTTTTATTCCATATTTCTAAAAAATTTTCAGTCAGAGGATGTCCAGCTGCCGTTTTGAGGATGTGGCTTTCACAAACCTCTACGCCGATTGAATTGTGCGGTGGGAAACCTAACGATATTTCGTGGAGTTATTTGTCAGATGATCACAATATACGGCTTAGGTAAAACAAAATAATTATATCTTTTAACAACGTAAAATCAATTCTCTATTACATTGTTTTTTTATTTTTCTAAATCATGCATTGAATAGTATTTTTAAACTATATTAAAAGTCAGAAAGTATAAAATTTGATTTTTATCATCAATTTTAAAAATAATAATTGGCTATGAATAAATTATAAATAGAATTTTATTATTTTTAACATTTCAATACTTCTTTATATCTTTTCAAAGTGTAATAAAGCTTTAATGCTATCATTTTTACAGTACATAAAATAACACAAAATATATCTTTGTTAAGACATAAACTTTATTGTACTTTCAATATAAAATATTGACTTTACTCTTTCATTCTGGCACTTAGGTATATTGCTTCGTTTAAAATTTAACACTTGTAGGTAGTTGGATTTCAAAATAAATTATAACATACAATAAATAAATCATCGTAAATAACTCAGAGTTTAAATGACCTAAAATCTACTCTAAAAAAAAATGAAACCAAGTAATCAACTATGTCAACCAATAGAAACTTTTCTGTTATTTATAAAAAATGCAATAAAGAATTGAAATAAAGAGTAAATAGAACAGATAAAATAGAAATTAATAAAAAAATTCTTGATCGCAGCTTCATATCCTCTGACAAAGCAGTAGGACAATCGGGCTTCCGAGCTGTGTGGACTGAAGTGTCTTTGGCAAGCGAATGTGAGCCAGATGAATTTCAATGCAGTAAAAAAGGATACTGTATTGCAGACACATTACGTTGCAACAAAGTCAGGAATTGTGGGTCTGAAGATGCAACTGACGAGGAGAACTGTGAGTCCTGATAATCGTGAGATCAGCTTTAACTAAATGATATATATATAATCAAATATATATATATATACATCCACAAATATTTTAATTAACTTCTATCGCCCTATGGAATTTTATTGTCTCACTGAATTGTCCAATCATTTCCAAACTATCACTGAAACTATCACATCTTCGCTCTATCTGGCATAAACTTAAAAATCTTTCCATTTTATATATTTTATATTATTCTACTCACACCTTTTTTTTCATTTATATTCATTGACGAATGGTTCAATCCTTGATTGACTATTCGTTTACCTTCGTGTGTGATCACTATAATAATCTCTTATTCTGAACCGCATGCTTGTCTGGAATATGAAATACATGATTCGTTCAGTACACTGTGGATATACTTTCAATAAAAAAATATCTTTGAGCTTTTGAATAGCAGCTTTAGCATGCCTTTGAATAAATCTCTTTTCCACTTCTCGAATTTTTTAAATATTTTTTCCTGTCAACTAACAGTCACTAACTCTTCCATACTCTTTGTTGAGGCTATAAATTTAATGAGACTGATTCATGCAACCATGGATTGAAAAATTTTACTATATTAAGAAAAAGTCTCACAAATGTTCACATCAATCACTCAGGATTTTAAATGAATTCTCTACAATACTTGGAAAAAATAGACAATAATTGGTTTTACAAAAGTCGTATCAAGTTATGAAAACATGAAGAAAATAATTAGATAGAGCTATTTGAAAAGCTGAAAGATATGAGTATTGATTGTATAATTGAATGTGAATAAACTAACATTTTATCTTTTCATAGATTAAGAACTTTAATTTGATTGTGAACAATCCTACAATAGTCATGATTATTTAAAATGTTCTTTTTAAAGATATGAAATGTTCTGGTATTAAAAAAAATCGTGAACACCTCGTCTAATAATAAATCATTTCTTAATTCAATATTATTCAGTAATAAAATTCTTTTTTTATACTCAATACTAATTATGATTAAGCTCTCCATAAAAATGGGTAATAAATTATTCTAAGTTGAAAGAGATATTAATAAAGAGGGAGGAAGATAATTAAAAGTAGTATTATGATAAAAGTTAAAGATCTTAATCTTTTAATCTTCTATCAACGACAATTTCATTATATTATCAATGTATAGTGATCAGATACTGCACGAAGCATGTATTGCCACGACAATCCGAGCTATCATGAAATAACATTAATTAGTCATCAGGTACCCAAAGAAAGAGTTATAACTTACTATTGCACAGGCTAACATTCGGCATACTTTATTATCTGAATTAACAATTAAATTTATACTTTTGCCTTAATTAGGAAAGTTTTATGCAACAAATCAACACTTAATTTCCAAACAATACTAAACTTTAAATGTCAACCTGTGTTTCAATAGTAATAGCTTATTGATAAACGAGAGATAATTATGAATCTGATAATAAAAAAGAAGACTCAAACGAATGATAGGGTGATGGGTTTTTTGAAATCGGGTTTTTTTTGGGGCGTGGGTGACCGGTTATATGGTGTCTCACAGGTACAGCATCAGCCCCGCTGGCACTAGCATTGTCTGGAGTCTCTGACATGCTTCTTCTCTCTCTGTGCTTTGTGTTCGTGACCATCTGAGGCCTTCCTGAGGCTTCAAACGATCCGGCATGCTATGAACTCCCTTATCACGTGAGTCTACTCACAAACTTCACCGATTTTATTCACCTCGAGGACGTTCTCAATCGATTTACTCTCGTAAATAATATTTTTTATGCATTTTAATATCTCTATGAAAGGAGTAAGGGAATAATCACTTTCTCTTGATGTAGGTATACAAAATGTGCTGAGCAAAAAACACCTGAATGCATGAAAATACTGATTGTAGACTGAAATTTTATCTGCTTTTTAGCATATAATGCATGTTCAAAATCTCAATGTTTTTCAATTATCTTTTCACTTTTTTTTCTTCCATTTACAATTTTTCATATTTGCACAATTAATATTAATATGTATTGTGGACATTAGATCATTTTTTTTTATAATAACGATGTATTAATCATTTTATAAAAGCAGCAATATTGAATTTTAAGATGGAATATTCAATTTCGCGAAATTAATTGAACGTCCACGAATTAATCAATTCAATACAAATAATTTTAAAAAAATCACCCAATGGAGAAATTATTTTATAAATTAATTAATCATTGCAAGATAATAATGTAGTTTATATGAATGACTAATCTTTCAAATAAGAGTAATCCAATACTTATTTAACTCTAATAATGATATTTTTTATAGCAAATAATATTTTTGTAAACTTGTGTATGAAAAAAATAATTTCTTTCAAGCTGGGTAAGTTGAGGAACCTTTAAAAAAATATTATAATAAAAATGTAATTTACAGGTACAATCACAGTGCCTCCAGTGAGTTACGCGGTGCCAGTGGGATCTGCAGCAGCAGCTGTACTTCTAGCTCTTATTATCTGTCTTTTGTGTCATCGTAAAATGAAAAGACGCGTCGAAGAGATGAATATCGATGATTATCATCCGGAGCCTGAAGATTTGGAGGATTATATTTTCCAACATAGCTACTACCTTCGTTCATCAAGCATTCACGATCAAGGAAATCCTCCAGAAGAGTACAATGATCATTATCATTTGGGCCCGTCGAGCCCACGTGATGGTGAAATTGAGCATGTTTGCGGTGAAGGGAGAAATAGCCCTGACAGCCCGTGACTATCATCAGCATCATCTTGGTGTCATTGTCTCTATCGACTTTTATGTCGATCAGCATCATGTGCGTTATTGCGTGTCTTTGGAACGCAGACTATAGAATCGCGCCTAATGTGTAATAAAATTGTTGTTGCTGTTATTGTTGTTGTTATTGTTGCTCATGATAATTCGAGCAGCTCATTCAACGCCATCAACAGCCATTCATACGGAGAGTTTATTGTCATGAAAAGGAATAAATCGTTTTTGTCAATATTTCTAATAAAAATTGTTCTCACTTACATCCTGTTCAAGGATCATCATTGGACGTGGGCGACGATGAACACCAGACAGGGACTTGGATTAAACATTTTTTAAAATTTTGTATGTGTCCTATATATGGTCTTATGATATCAATGTGCAAATATGCTGAGGAACAATTCGAAACTAAACACAGAGTTGGATCAATGAAATATATGTAGATTCAATGATGGAAAAAAATTCTAACATTACATAAAACTTAATTTTGTATTTTTTCTTATTTTTTTAAGAGTCAAACTCTAATTTAGATTGATAATCTTATCAAGTACTGTAAAATAATAAATTATTTATATTTTTTTAGTCGAATTATAAAAAAAAAGTATAAAAAGTTAACGGAATGTTAATCATCATCAAATATATTTTCTTGATCAAAGTGAAATTATTTCTCAGCATGAATGTGTTATATAGTGTAGATAAACTTGGTATAACATTAATTTTAATATAAAACGTCGTAATTTAGATAAAATATAATGCAGCAGACTTTAAATACTAAACAAACTGTTCGATTATTCACATCAGGAAAGACATTCTAAGTGCCCACGTTACAAAATAGTTGCACAATTTTTAAAAAGAATTTCATATGTAGGCTGGTACCTGCGAATCATTGTAGAAACAACGCGTTCTTTAATCCTTTTATACATTGTACTGAAAAAAATGAAAAAATAAAAATGCTGTATATTTTACATTGAACGATAAAAACCGTTGTTTCAAAACTTTATATGATAAGAAAATCGAAGACGAAGCGATATATATTCCTTAAATCATCAAAAATTAAAAATCCGGAATGAATGGTCCACTAATCGTAGTTAAATTTGAACGATGGCGTTGGAACAGAGCAAACGTAAGAAATAAACGCGATGGTGGATGAAAACGACACATTTATTGAAATAAATTGAGTAAAAAAAAATATATATAAATTGGTCTAACGTTAAGGGTCTAAAGAAATGAATTACTTTGTCATGGCGATAGTCAGCCAGAATTTGTATAGATAAATGAAGAGAAGAGGTCTATTTACAGACATCTGACCAGTCATTATTCATAATTATAATTAGTTTTCATAATTAATTGATATGGAATGATATATTGAATGAAAAAAATTGAGGACCGAATATATTAATAAGTTTAAAAAAAAAACTCCAGCGATACGAGTAGAGGAATTTAGTTGAAATTTTAGTATCGTATGAAATGCGCACATCTTCAATTTTGTACAGCTAAGGTACATGATATCGAAGTTTTCTTATCGAAATGGTGAAATAAAATTGAAGCACCGGCATTTGTCAATACTTCTTATTGTCCTCTTGAAAAAAATACTCATGAAAAAGAATTTAAATGAAGAAAATTTTTTAGAAATAATAATTTATTTATATAAAAAAGCATTTATTTATTACGCTTTGTCATGCAATTATTTTTATTGCAGTTCGTAAATAAGTAAATTCAATAATACTAGAGGACAAAGAAGTTAATTAACAAATAAATGTTTGTAAAAAGATAAAAAGTGTAAAATTGAAAATTGATTGCCAATCTTCTAAATTCTAAAGTCAGATAAATGCATTAAACACATTTAAATAATAATTATAAAACAATGATGATTAATATTTAATAAATAATAATATTAACATTATTAATAATTAATAATGATAAATATTGCTGTAATAACACCCTCGAGTATGTATATGTATATTTCACATTAATCGCTGCCATTGGAGCTATACCAAAGTATATTCTAAACTATAAAATAATTAAAATCGTACCATTTATGCGCACTGAATATAGAAACGAAAAAACAGATTAAAATGCATAATTCATAAATAAATAGTAATAATAAAATATAAATAAATTTAAAAATAACGATAAATATGTAACGTGTAAAAGGGGTAGGTTTGCACGTTAACATAATTCATAAGTTTATAGAAATTATAAGATAAATAAAAAAATATATATATTGGTGGGGCCCATGAAGATTGAATATTTGACGAATTTTGAATAAACATTAACGACTGATATAAGGTTTATTGCAGTTTAAAAGAACAGAAAATAAATGATACGATTATGAGTATGATATTTAAAAATGGGGAAGCTGGAATCTGTTGCTCATTGCGCATTGAACATTTTTCTTAAGTGCAAATTTTCACATTTTATAGTGTAACTCAGAGAAAAGAAATTAAATAAGAAAACTAAATAATTATTAATAAATAATAAAGAGCAAACATGAAATAGTGATTAAATAAAAATAAATGAAATAAAATAAAAAAAACTTCATATAATAAATAGCTGCAAGCAGTTTGTCAAGTAAGACTTATTGATATCGAACGACTGTGTTCAATTACTTTTTGCTGAATGAGAGAAAAATAATGTGATAATCATACTCAAGTAAAAATAAAAAAATAACAGATTCACAAACATTACAGTTTTTATGTAATTCTTCCGATTTTTTTATAGAAATGTTTCAGTCCAAGTAACCAATTTCTGTAATGAAAAATAGAATGATAGATAAAACTTACATCACTATTTCTTCATGAAAAAACATATTCAAGAGTTTAAAGTGTGATTGAATGACA
Source organism: Chelonus insularis (assembly GCF_013357705.1). Taxonomy (NCBI): domain Eukaryota; kingdom Metazoa; phylum Arthropoda; class Insecta; order Hymenoptera; family Braconidae; genus Chelonus; species Chelonus insularis. The sequence continues at coordinate 221,004 of NW_023276510.1, read as the reverse complement.
TTTTAAAAAACTTCAATTATTCGAACTGTATAACACAACTGTTCCTTATAAAACTGTCATTTAAATACATTCTAATTACATTATTATTTTTGTTCTCTCACTGTGCGAATTTGCCAAAGCTTTTTTGTCTCAAGCTTGATAATGAATCGAAGTGTGCTATGATGAACATTTCAATTATCACGCGGTGCATTTTTATTAATCTGTGATGTGAATGGACTATAAAAAATGAGAGATAAGAAGTTTAAAAAAAAAAGATGAAAATCTCTTTGTAAAAATGAATGGTGAGGCTGGAATGATTATGAAGAAGTGACGATTCTTATCAAATTGATTGTAAAAAACAACCAATTCAAAGTCAAAAAACTACAAAGAAAAAATCATAAAATGGATATAATGATGCCGATTTTTTCAACATCTAAGGTATATTAATATATTAATAACTTAATGTAATATTAGTATAAATAGCAAAACATGGAGGAGGTGTGAGTGTGGATGTTGTGTATTAGTTGATGCAATAAGAAATTATTAATAAAAGTGTATAGAGCTTGAGTAGCTGATTTTAATAATCGACTAGGCTGAATGAGAAAAAGTATGAATTGTTTAAAATATTTATTCATTTTTTTATTTTTCAATTGCTCAGATTAAAGCGAACAAAGTTTTTAAAAAATTGAGTCTAATGAAAGACAGGGTTTAATATGAAAAAAAAAAATCATTAACACCATGAGATGAACTTATCAGCGATGAAATAAATAAGATTACTATTAAAAAATATGAGGAAAGCAGATGTGTGAAAAAGTATCGAATTGTACATATTATTATATATTCTGCGAGTTTTTTCTTAAATAAGTCGTACGGAAAATAAAATAATCGTGGCATGATAATTAAGCATCGCGTAATACTGCCGCGAAGCTCATTGTTGATAACATTTTGTGCTTCCTAATACCATATGACTATGACCGTGAAGTTATGATAATATTATGTGAACAAGTGGAAACAAAAAATTTTAAAACTGACGTAAGTGAAAGAAAATCATTGAAACTCAAGTGTAATTAATATATAAAAAATAAACATATGCGAAACTACAATCTATCGCAATTTTGTACATTTAAATTCGAAGATTGGCGGTCGATGTTTGGCGAAAAATTATTTAAATTTTTTGTGGACTCAAAGAGATGAAATAAAAATAATTAAATAGATTTTTGAATTCGTCTTTATGTTAATTATAATCAGAAATCTGTAAAAATCAATTATACTGCGTGATAAAGCTTTATTAATATACATAATGTTACTTCATATTATTTATTTATGATAAAAAAGTTAATTAGAAAAATAATCCCGAATGAATCACGCTTAATGTACATATTACTGATAAATTCGATTTTAATGAATACTTATACATTAAAGTTTATTGATCTTTTGTCAGTTCCTTATTGCATTTGCTTGGTATCAGTACTCCCAGTTAATAAGAGTTTTATTTATTAATTTTAATTTTTTTTTTCAAGTTTGATTTATAAATGGTATGTATTCAAAATTATTTATTATTCTGCCTCACGTATTTAAAAAATTTATCACTGTGAATATTATTATAAAAAATAATTTAAAAAACAAATTTCTTTATCACGCAGTATTAAGCAATTCGAAAGATTTTTAAAACGCGGGACAATAAATAACATTCAGATTGAAAAAGAAAAATTCAACGAAATCCTCATAAAAGTTCATCGAATTTCAACTTATTTACAAAAAATATCACTTACAGAAATCAATTTATATATGTGGAGAATTAAAATAAAACAAATTTAAACAAAAATATATTAACAAATAATTAATCAATAACCAAAACAAAATGTTAAAAAGACCGTAGTAGAAAAAAATTAACAAAATTGCGATCGTAAAAGAAAAGAAAAAATAAAGATAAGATTATAATTTACAAGTATACAGTTACATCCTATCATCCCTGATATGCCAATCAATATTTCTCACACCGCGCCTTAAAATAAATAAAAAAGAAAATACAGTAAATAAAAAAAAAATTTAGAAAGAAAGATGAACATACCCCTAAAAAATGGACAGATTTATCTAATCTATGTGTGTATACATATTCAAGTATATCGTTGTAATTTAAGCAAAACGTCATGTAAAGTATCAACGATAAAGAGATAACAGTGTAAAATGTATGGAAAAAATCAATCTCTAAACCACAAATCAGCAAAATCATATTAAAATTAAACAATGTAATATTTTACAAAAAAAAATGATGAAAGGTAAATGGCGTTTATATGTCTACTAAAAGAGACTCTCGGTTTTTTTCTATTAGCCCTCAATAAGAATAGTACGATAACAACGACGTTCGTTAATGAATTAAATAATAATTCATAATTTAAATAATGGGTAACAATGAATATTAATAAGTCGTATTTTACTACGTGTAATATGTATATATTATCAATATATACATACGTATGTGTACATAAACTAAATGCGAGACGAGATCATATACGCACTTTTTATTATTTAACTAAAATAACGACGTTTATTGTAATTATCTTAATAATCAATTTCATTAAAAAAAACTGGATAAAGTTCTTATGATATGAACTTTTTATTGAAAGTTATGTAAGTATTGTTCTTCTATTTTTTCATCAATGTTTAAATGATTTTTAAGTTTTAATGAAAATTGCAAAATTTATTATTTAAAAATTTTATTCACATACTTTTTAATCGTGATTATTTTATTATAATAACACTCATGAAATGCTCAATAATTTGCATACGTACAAAATGAGTTTATAAAATAATGCGCTTCTGTACATACACGCGATTATTGTTAGATTTGATAAGTAAATAATATTAATTATTAAAAAAAATTTTTTTTTTTTTCGTTGAAAGGATTGCACTTGTAAAATTCTTATGGCCTTATACATATAATATATATGTTATATTAATTTTAATAAGCATTTATTTATTATAAAATTATTTTTATTAAAAATCGGATAATATAATTTTCATTAATTCGTATAAGCATTTTAAATAAAAAGTTTTTTTTACAAAAAAAAAAATGAAAAAATAATCATTATAATATCGAAGTATGTTATTTTTTGAAGTATTCAAATGGAATGCGTGCTCAAATAAATAAATAATTATAGTTATAATAATTTAGTTCTTTTTCTTATCGACCAAAATAGTATACATACGCTTTGATAAAAGAATATATTTACATAATTCGATGAACGGAAAAATAAATCATTTTTAAATTATATTGATTAATCAGTATTGTTACAAATGTCAGTTCTTTTTATTACAAAAAAGTCAATTGTTTTTAGTTATTGTTTTTTTATATTATTGATTCTTTTCTGTTCATTGTTTGCATTTGATCTTACACTTGATGCGCTGTTCTCTCACTTCTAGTCTTTATCAGTCTTATATTTATTAGCATACATTATTTTACCATTTTTATATTACGGTTAAATCAATGACAAACTTTGATAGTTTATAGCTTATATTAATATTTGTTATAAAAATTGTAGCATGCTCTGAAAACTATTGTTTGCTTTTTTTTTCTACCAGGTATTTTTATCTAATGGAAATTATATGTAAATGGCAAAGATAACAAGAAGACGTGAAAAATTTTATGTTCACTTTTATAAAATAATATCCATTAAATATTTTAAAAAATATTTTTGAATATTTTATATTATCGTTATATTTTTATAAATTATTTTATTCAATAATAATTTAATTATTATTGAAATTAATGAATTTAATTTAATAATTATACTCTATAAAAATTTCGTCAAGATTACATCTATTTATTTATTTCAATAACTTTTTCTGATCTTTGATCTTTTAAATTACGCAGTCAAAAACTTAAATGTTGTCTTGTACTATTCATGTTCCTTATATTTATCTTAATCTTCAAACTTGAACATACTGTTCGTCGTCAGTATCGGTATTATCGGTAAAAGCTCGTGACGTTTCTTGGATTTTTTCATAATTAGAGTCATCATTCTGCCGTTTGACTTTCTCATACCCGTCAATATTTTGATCATCATGCTTATAAGAATTAACTTGCTCATACGGTGGATCTGAATTGGTTTTGTGTGTCACGCTCATATATCGAACACTTTCATAATTGGGATCACTATTGTGGACTGATTCATAATTTGGATCAGTGTCACTATCCCCTGGACGACAAACTGAAGCATAATTTGGTTCTCCATGGTCATGAGGCATGCTCTCGTAATTCGGCTCGGAATCAGTGTCAGCATCAAGATCAACGCGTCTTCGTAATCTAACTTTCTCGTAACCTGGATCTTCACTGCTGGCATTACTTACTTGTCGATGTTTAAAGGGCACCGAGTAAAAAGGTAAGACATCGATACCATTTCTCATACTTGTAGTTGGTTGAGTAATTGGTTTAGAGTCTTCTCCTCTTGAAAATAACGGTCGTAGCATTTCATAATTTGGATCATTTGCTCCAATAGAACCAATTGATCTCTGATTATTTATCGGTTCAAAAATATCTTCAGGAGTTAAACGGTCAAGCTCATATTTTCTTCCAACAACGTTAAATTCAATAGTAGATTCCGTATTCAATACTTCCATAGGAACATTTGATGTTCTGTTCACTTCAGGCTCTCTTTTATGGATTTCTACTGAATCATGGCTAGACCACGATGCTCGACTGATTTCAACAAGATTCATTTTTTTCTCTTGGCTTGGATTTTCTCCTTGAACGTTATTAGAAGATCTAGGGCAGGATTCTTCTTCAGAATCTCTTTTTTTCTTCATTACTTTTGCATACATATCTTCAACAGACTTCCCAGAAGCAAGACCTTGGTGATTTGAATATTCCTCTACTTTAGCATGTTTATCAACATGAGCATAAACATCACCGCTATCTTCCGGTGGTGGCAGTGGAGGCGGTGGAGGTGGAAGAGGAGAATTGGCTTGACGTTTCTCAGGTTTAGGAGATCCTGGATTAATTATTGAACTTGTAGCGCTTGAAGATGAAGCTTGTCGAGAATGTGCATGAGCGACATGTCTTAAACTATCAACACTAGGTGGTTGTGGAGCTGGGAATATAAATGATTCTTCAGGATTAATTCGTGGAGTAACTTGATGAACTTGTGGTTGAACTTCTGCATGAACTTGTCTATTTTGTTCACTGATCATTGGCTGAATTTGTGCATAAGTTTCACTACCACTGGTATAAATTTTCTCTTGCTCATCAATTGCTGCATACATTTCATCTGAATCATCAGAAACTGTAGCATAATGTGAGTCTGTAGGAGGTCGAGGATTTTGTCGATTTTGATGTGCTGCTTTAGTTTGTGCAATTATATTAGCAAGTGGTTCACGAACACTGATACTAGTATATCCCTTAGAATCTTGAGAATCTCCACTAAAATGTTGAGGAGGACCACTATGTTGAGGTTGTGGTGGTCTTGGTAATGACATCAGTATTGGTGGTGTCATATAGGGTAAATCTTGATTCGCTTGAACACCTCCAGTGATAGCATTTGCTGCTTGAATATCACCAGTTGATGCATCAATATTTAACAAAGAATTATGCGAAGATGATCTACGAGCTCTTGGTGGAGCTACTGGATTATTTACTTGACTTGTTGAAGGATTCTGGTTAACATCCAGTGGACTAGCATTTCTAAAACTGTTTTGTCGATTTATTTCAGATTTAGAAACATTTTGAACTTGTGCATAAGGATGCTCATCTGTCGTAGAGTTTACGGAATTCAACCTAGCGTAAGGCGAAGCACTATCATCTTCTTGTAGTGATGAAGTTTCTTGGGAGCTTGTGCGAGTCGCACGTTGATTGTCGTGTTTAGAGTTTTTATCTCTAACAGTAGCATATAGTTCTGAAGAATCTCCCATAATTTCTGCTGCTTCGTAAATAATATCTTGCGATGCTGATCCAATGCCATTCTCATCAGCGCTAGCATTTCGATCCTTTGGAATGTCTGGAAGGCTCCTGTTTGCACTACTTGCTCTGAGAAAAAAAAATTTTTATTTAATTAATATTGATTGGTGGTAAACAAAAGATTTATAGTGATAGATGGCAAAATTATAGTCGATGTTAATAAGGACAAGAGCTGGGTTAAAAATATTAGTTGAGAGAAATATGAAAAAGCGTTAAAAAAGAAAAATAGTGATCAGTCTCCGAAGACCATTCGTAAATATTAATTAGCATTCATGATTTATTAATAAGGGATGTTGAATAAGTTATTGATTTTAGTTATGGTATCATCAGGCATAAGGGTCATGCGGCCATGCCAGATCATGGGCTTGGCACCTTTTTGCACCATCCACAGCATCCAGAGTAACAACTTGGGCGATATCCAACGTTGGTTGTCCATCAAAAACGTCATTTTCAGCACGGGTGATTGTTACCATACCCGCAAGTCCCAGAAACTCGCTCCTGTTGTTACAGAGTCATAGTAATCAACTTGATCCAGCTTTTCTCTTTACGTTAATCCATAATTTTGTATTTTTTTTTAAACATAAATGAAGAAAGATAAAGTCCAACTAAGAGCGTCATAATGGACGCAATTATAGGGTATTCAAGGAAAAGTGTAACAAATAAAAATTTAAATGACAAAAAATAAACTGATAATTATGCTTGGAATAGCAAAAAATAGTCGCTCAATGGATTCATAAAATTATGTAATACCGAATTTTAATTGTTGATATTTAGTCATAATTTTTACATACTTGTTTTCATTATGTCTGCAGCTACAAATACAAGCTACGATAAATCCAACAAAAGATAACAGAGCAGCTATGGAAACAACCCAGTAACACCAGGCATCTTGCTCTAGGAAGGTATCGTACATGATCTCCGAGTTGTTCTTTAGCGTAATTTAAGCCTAGATTAGTAAAACAATTGTCTTCATTATAAAGTTCATGACTCATTCGCTTAAAAATGACTCATCAACATACCTGAACAATAAATGTAAACTATCTCCAACGATTCCAGTCTTGGATCATTTTCATTATCAAGGCCTAGTTATTTATTTCAACTGACTACCCATAAAGAACTGATGTGAATAATGCGAATGTAACTCTTAAGTTACATTGAAAATTTCAATTTTACTATCTTACCCAGATAATCTGCGGTATAATGTATAACAATCAAACAGGAAAAGTGTCAATTATATCAATCACAGACAGTCGCATTTGACACTTATGTTATCCAACATAACAGTTCAATATAAAACAACTCCATTTTATTTATCGAATCACTTTCACTTGATAGACAAGTAAATATCATTCATTTATTTGCTAAGAATTTGTTTAAATTCTGCATTTTTTTTTTAAAAAAAGTTTACTCATAACCATGTAGTACGATATAATCACAAACTTTTCGAAAAAATGCTCCGCTACATAACCTCAGTTTCATGATTATGGCTTTAGTTAGATGGAGAGGGATTGAAGAGTGACATCACAACAATTCTCATGTCTGATAGGCTCGTATTATTTACATGTATTCACGTGCATATGCATTAATAGGTTTAAGATGTGTAAAAAAAATTTCTCTTACTTTCAAACTCAATATAAACGATTTAAATAGATACGCTTATAAGCTTTTGGTCATTCTAGCATTGTGACCCACTTGATACTCATACATTCCACAACCTTCACTCATCGAAATTCCTTGTTACCTGACGTATTATCAACTAACCTTGACGAATATTCAGCTAGAACTGCTTATCTTAAAGGTGAATTGCATATTTTTGCACAACTTTAGTGTATTTAAAAGAAATTTTTACTCAATAGATTGTTTTTTTGTTACGCTAATATCTGGTAATACTTTTTTCACAGCTAAAAGGATTTAATCTCTGAAAAATACTACTTGTTATTCATCATCTTTCAAGTGTGTTTTGAAAACATCTGAATTGTCATGGAGATAGAGGTGACTAGGATCATGTGCTGAGAGCTTCAAACAACAAACTACATAGTGAACTTTTTTGTACTCAGTAGACTTAAACTTAGATTGCCAAGAAGTTTATTTAAAGCTTCAACCGAAGATTCATTGAAGTTTACTATCTTGTTAATAATAGATTGAAATTTACATTAATCAAGACATGTTGAAATTTGCTGGAAGAGTGAAAAGTGCAGTAAGAACATTGACTTTATCTGCTGGTCGAAATGCTACTCCGAAAGTGGCTCCTGTTCAAGAAGCTGCTTTAGAAGAAAGATGTATTCTTGTAGATGAATTTGACAAACCCCTAGGCTATGCATCAAAAAGAAATTGTCATCAGGTGAATGTAGATAGAGATATTCCATTACACAGGGCTTTTAGTGTATTTTTATTTAATCAACATGGTGATTTATTACTCCAAAAACGATCTGAATCAAAGGTAAGTCAACAAGCTAAAAAAAATATTGACATTTGAAGAAATAACAGTAGCTGATATTTATTTATTTTGAAGATAACGTTCCCGGGTTATTATACAAACACTTGCTGTAGCCATCCTTTAATGGAAGTCCCTGGTGAAGCTGAAGAACGTGATGCGCTTGGAGTGAAACGTGCAGCACGTAGAAGGCTTGCACATGAGCTTGGCATTCCTACGAGTGAAATTCAACTTGATGAGTTTTGCTACATTACTAGAATTCATTATCATGCTTTGAACGATGATGATATATGGGGTGAACATGAAATAGATTATATTCTATTTTTACAAAAAAATAAAGTGACTTTAGATCCCAATCCAGACGAGGTCAGCGAAATAAGATGGGTATCTAGGGCAAACATTAATAAATTCGTCCATGAATGCAATTCTCCTCTTACTCCATGGTTCAAATTAATACTTACACATGAATTGCCTGTTTGGTGGGATAATTTAAAATCATTAAACAAAGTCAAGAATCATGAAACCATTCAAAAATTTGTATAAATATTCGATTATAAAATAAATTAATTGTGATATTGTATGTATTATTTTAAGTCTTATCAAATGGGTATTTCAGTCTCTACTAAAAAGATGTATCATAATTAATTTTTCAGTGAATCTCGACTAGATTATTTGATATTAATTTATTTAATGTCTTACAAAATATGCTAAAACATTTAAGGTGTAAGGAATTTGTATACAATGGACTTTGTATTTAATATAAATAATCGAAGCTATAACTTTGTGGAGATTTTGTATTTTAATTTATGAAATAAATCAAATTTATATGTAAATTCTTCTATTTTCAATACTTCACTGTTTCTTAATATGTTCGAAAATATATTTCTTATCAATAATTATATAGATAATCTTAATGAGTTAAATTCCAACTTTCAAATTTTAATTTGATCGATTGACCAATTTGTAATAGATGTCGTAACTAGTAATTTTGAAATGCGCGCCATTTTATAAAATTTAACTAAAAATATTTTCTTTTATCTTTAACAATTATAAGTGAATATTTTTAATTATTCTACGAATTAAAAGGCAATTATTAAAGCTCATTTCCTAAAACAACTCATTACAAATTAAAAAATAATTTATTTCTAATCTAAGAAAAAAATATAAAGTACTAGAACCTAGGGACTTTTACTTTAGGAAGTTCGCCTTTGCCGGCTTTTGACGTGTCCTAGCCTAGCTGGTGCAGCCGACGGAGGTTCGGTGGTGGTTGTGATAAAATTTGCTACGTGTCTCTCGTGGTGTTATGAGTGGTATTCATAAGTGCAGCAAATGATTTACAACAATAACTAATTGGGTAATATACTTACTTCGGCCCGTAAAAATTAAAAATGCAATCCAAGGCAAATCCTACGGGGTCGAAAAAAGTCATGTTTCCTGACAAAAAATCTTCCGCTAAACAAATGAAATCTTCTACGTTGACTAATGCTGCTGGTCTCAGCTCTCTTATCACATTTACTGTGCTTCTTCTCGCATGGATATCCGGATTTGCCTCAAGATTGTTTGCTATTATCCGATTCGAAAGTATAATTCATGAATTTGATCCATGGTAAGAATTCGATTTATTTCTCGTTCTAAGCATGCAAGTTATATTGAGGTTTTTTTCATTTATCATTTTTTACTTCTTCAACAGGTTTAACTACCGAGCAACTGTTTATATGGTTCAACATGGATTTTATAACTTTCTCAACTGGTTTGACGAACGAGCCTGGTATCCATTAGGACGAATTGTTGGTGGAACTGTGTATCCTGGACTTATGATAACATCTGGGTCCATCCACTACATTCTTCACTCACTGAATATTCCAGTTCACATACGAGACATATGTGTATTCCTTGCTCCAGTTTTCAGTGGCCTTACAGCAATTTCCACATACTTCTTAACAAAAGAATTATGGAGTGCTGGCGCGGGACTTTTTGCCGCATGTTTTATCGCTATCGTGCCTGGCTATATATCAAGATCAGTGGCGGGTAGTTATGACAACGAGGGTATAGCAATATTTGCTTTGCAATTTACTTATTATTTATGGGTGAAGTCCGTGAAAAAAGGATCAATTTTTTGGGCTGCAATGACTGCCCTCTCATACTTCTACATGGTTTCGGCTTGGGGAGGATATGTTTTTATCATTAACTTAATTCCTCTCCATGTCTTTGTTTTATTACTAATGAATCGATTTAGTAACAGATTATTTGTCAGTTACACTATTTTCTATATTCTTGGACTCTTACTAAGTATGCAAATTCCTTTTGTTGGTTTTCAACCAATCAGAACGTCGGAACACATGGCAGCTGGAGGAGTTTTTGCACTTCTCATCTTTGTAGGAACTTTAAAGTAAGAAAATGTTCATTTTTTTTATTCTAAAATTGTTTAAGTATTTGATACTAATAAAAGAATTTTTTGCTATTACAGATACTTAAGAACAATTTTTACCAAATCGGAAATGAAATATTTTGGAGGTGTTGTTGCAGTAATTGCAGCCGTGTTTTTAGTAGCATTAATTATTTTGACAAATCTAGGAGTTGTAGCACCTTGGAGTGGAAGATTTTACAGTCTTTGGGATGCAGGATATGCAAAAATCCACATTCCTATAATTGCCTCTGTCTCAGAACATCAACCAACAACCTGGTTCAGCTTTTTCTTCGATTTACACATTCTTGTGTCTACCTTCCCCGTTGGCTTATGGTACTGCATTAAACGTATCAATGATGAACGTGTTTTCATCATTTTGTACGCGCTAAGTGCAGTTTACTTTGCTGGCGTAATGGTTCGTCTAATGCTTACACTAACACCAGTTGTATGCATGTTATCTGGAGTGGCGTTCAGCAGTCTTTTAGAACTTTATCTTAAGTTGGAAGACGATCGAGGACCAGGTGATAGAGATGCTGATAGTAGTGAAGCTGATAGTGAAACAGAAGGAGAACGTAGTCCGGGCCGTGGATTGTATGATAAAGCAGGAAAACTGAGAAGAATGAAACATGAGAGACCAAAGGGTAATGGTGATGCTCTTGGATCTAATCTACGTAGTGGAGTTGTCATCGGTACACTCTTACTACTTATGATGTTCGCCATACACTGCACCTGGGTTACTAGTAATGCTTACTCCAGTCCGTCCATCGTCCTTGCATCGTATACTAATGACGGAGGAAGAAGTATTCTTGATGATTTCCGTGAAGCTTATTACTGGCTCGCACAAAATACTCCAACAGATGCTCGAGTGATGAGTTGGTGGGATTATGGATATCAGATTGCTGGAATGGCTAATAGGTTTGCTACACATAATTTTTTTTAATAACTTTAACTAAATGAAATAATGACAGTTAATATAATATTTAATCTAATATTGTATATTTTTATTTTTCTAGGACAACTCTAGTCGATAATAATACGTGGAATAATTCACATATTGCCCTGGTAGGAAAAGCAATGAGCTCAACTGAGCCTAAAGCGTATGAAATTATGACTTCGTTAGACGTAGATTATGTTCTTGTGATTTTTGGAGGAATGATTGGTTATACTGGTGATGATATTAATAAATTTTTGTGGATGGTACGCATTGCTGAAGGAGAACATCCTCAAGATATTCGTGAGAGTGATTACTATACTGAACGTGGAGAATTTAGAGTTGATGCTGAAGGATCTCCAACTCTTCTTAACTGTCTTATGTATAAGTTAAGTTATTACCGCTTCGGTGAAGTTGCTTTAGATTATCGTATGCCTGCTGGATTTGATCGCACAAGGCACGCTGAAATAGGAAATAAAAATTTTAAACTGACGTACCTGGAGGAGGCCTATACTACAGAACATTGGCTAGTGAGAATTTACAGGTAATATATTCATATATTAATATATAATTAATTATTTATTAGCAAAGTTATTTTAACCTAACTTCATTAATAGAAATTACATATACTGTCTCTGTTCTAAAAAAGTGATCGAGAATATGAATGATTTAATGATTAGTAGACGTATTGTTTATCTATTGTAGTATACTGTGTTCTGCATTATTTAACTATTAATCCAATAAGAGTGTGAAAGAAAACACATCCAATAATATCCGTAATAATATTTACAGAGTGAAGAAGCCAAACGAGTTTAATCGGCCCAGGATCCCATTATCTGAACGAACAATAACTCGACCAACATATACTTATCACAGTAAAAAGGTTCGTATTTAATTCATATAAAATGCAAAATATTAGAGAAAAATAGTGCAAAATTAATAATGCTATAACTTCTTGAATTGAAAATTATAATTCATTCATGTAAATTATTTATAAGTAGTTATAATAGTCAATGAAGGAAGAAATATTAATTGAAAATAAACTATTTATCATGATTTTAACAATGTTTCGAGTAGAAGAATTTTTTCAATAATTTAATTTCAAGTAATTCGTTAGTTTATGTTTTTCATTATTATTAAGCAATATATCACGATTGAAAATCACTATTTTTCTCTACAACAATTTTCTTTTTTATTTGATGGTTTTTATCGTATCGTTTCTCGTTATTAATAAGATCATACGATCTGACTTTCAAGCGTAGTTAAAATTATGGGGGGCCCGGGGTTGATGTTTCAGACGGCCAAACGTAAGAAGGGCTATATCAAGGGCCGACCGACAGTTGTAAAAGGACAAAAACCACAAAGAAGAACGACCGTTTAAAATGTAAATATTTGGCAAGACTTTGTCATTTCTCCCTTGGCACCTTTATTCACAATTTCCTGGCGTTTTTTAATAATTAAAACCACCGTCCCTTCAAGTGATGAAATAAAGTCAAAAGGAATAATAAATAAAAACGCTAGGTGTGCCTCGAAATGAATGTGTACAAGAGACTAATAATATGACGGACTAAAAGAGAATAATGTAAGACCGTCAGAATACTGATTTCTTTTTTTTTTACAAATAAAATAAAAAAAACCGGATATGTCCGTAGAATAAAAAAATTGAAAAGATAAATAATTTTCATAGACATTAGACTACATTAAATAGTTTGAGAAAAAAGTTTCTCGCAAGTATCTACGTAACATTAACGATACAATAACAGTAATCGTGAATTAATCTGAATAACGTTTAAACAAAATTTCATTTTCAAAAATGGAAAAATTTTTTTACATTGAATCTAATTATTGTGTACATCTAATAATAGTGTTTGTGACAAACGCGACATTGGAGTGATGATTAGTATGCTTTGAAAGGTGGTGCATAATAGTTAATGTTGATACTAAAATGTAAAAGCAATACTTATTTTACATACAGAAATATGAACTGAATATTAATTAATAATTGATAATCAATTATTGTGTTATATCCTATCATAATTAACAAATGCAAAATCCACCAATACTTGAAAAGCATGTTTATACAATTAATTCAATTCATAAATAATAAATACAATTAATGATTTTTTATTTAATTCAATTTTACACAAAAATTGTATCTGATGTAAAAAAAAAATTTATAAAAATTAACCATTTGAACGGTTCTGTACTCGTGAAATGCTCATATCGTGAGTTTGTAAGAGTGTTTGTTTACACAGTTTGTTGTTTAGAGTCTTGTTGAAAGATAAATATTCACAATAATTCAGACTCTGATTTAATCATACAACCTTTCCTTTGAGGTACATATTTAATTATTATTTTGTTTAAGTGCAGAATTATTATTTATACAATCTACTTAGCTAATTAAATAGAAAACAAGTATATGTATATAAATGTGAGTAACTCAAAGTTTTCAATATATTGATTTCTGAAATAGAAAGCACTTAATATTAAAATTTAAAAATTAGTTCATATAAAACAAATTTTCATAGGTTATGTTCTACATGTCAAAATCAGCTGATTGATTATTTCTATTCATTGAAATTATTTATCAAGGTACATTATTATGATATGTTATGATTTTAATGATAAATTTAAATCATTGACAATAATTAACTCACAAATGAAAGCTGATTCCATTAGAATAGAATATTTATAGAAAAACAAAAATTAAAAAAAACTTAAATAATTAATGAAAATATTCATGTCGATTTATATTTCATTTTATATTAATAAACACAAAAATTGTTAATTTTAAAAATTAATTATTGAGGCCATAAAAATTGATCCGATTCATTCTATAGTTGAGAACAATGGATTGCTGAATATAATTTTTTAATAAATGAAAAGCGCGAAAAGTATACTTTTTCTGAATTAAATGTTTCTTAAAAATCGTATCTTATTTTTTAATAATAGACAATTGTTATTATACAATCCTGAGAAGTCTGCATCTTTAACGAACCGTTAACTGAAATTTTTACGGAATCGTGCTCCAAACAATTACTTGCATGAATTTAAAAACAGTTCCTGTATTTTTTCTCGATAATTCTCATTCAATTTCAACATTTACAAAAGATAAACAGCACAGTAATTGTTTGAAATTCTTCTTTGCATTTTTTAAAATAATCTTTATATTTGTAAATGATTAATGTTTTTAAGTAACAAAAGAAAGTGATTCAATTTCCAGGTATTTCATGGGTTAATTGAAGCGTGGGAATAAGCAACAGAGGAAGTGTTTCTACTATGTATAAATGTATTTGAAACAGGTTAGCTTGAAAATGAGTCAATTTGAACTATAAATATAAATAATAAAACGGATATAGTTATTAATTGTAATTTGAAGTATTTGAAGGATAATATAAAAGAAATTTTTTACAAGAATTGCGTGATCATAAAATTTACTTGCTTGAAATCTTGTTTGATATAGTATCCAAGTGTTAATGTGTTAGTCACACGTTTAGTTTACATGCGTGAAGGATTGTTGTGTGTAGCGGCCGCCATCTTGCTGCTTTTAGCAACTGACATGTCTTTCTAATGTTATTATCAATAATTATTTACAATTAATGTGGCCCGAGAGGTTAGACAATAGTATTAAAAATAATAAAATACACTAAAAATTAAGTTTAATACGGCCTATGTGCCTTTGTGTATTATTGTGGACTGAAAACAATTGACCCAACCTCTGTACTTGACTTCGTTTGGTGAGCTAAAATTTAGAATTATTTTTAATTATTTCATAAATTTGCCATAATATCTACAATAATGATAACATTTACATTCATTGATTGATAAGGTTTCATTAAGCAATTATTTTATTGGTTCAACAAGGAGATTATAATGAGAATTTTACATTTTAAAGGTTGGATGCAAAGCAAACATAACCATAAAACGTAGTTTATCAACTCTTGGTGTTTGTCAACTAATAAATAGTTCCTAATGGAAATTTTTGGATACATACATCAGAGGATTATTGAATTTTTCGTTTATAACATGAGAAGATTAACATTAGAAACTAATTGAATTGAGAAGCTATGTATGGCTAGGCAAGGCAAGAATTATTTTCTTTTTTCTTGAATTTTTCTCATGTATTATAATTGCTTTGGAACATGAAAAATTTTTCTTAAGTTATTTATCTGGTAATATTTACATTATCAGACAAAGTTTAAGTATAAAAGCAATAAACTCTTATACAATGAAATATTTAAAAAAATTCTATGATACAGGTGAAGAAAAATATCAAGTTTGCACTCCATGAAGATCCCAGTCCAGGAATATTCAAATATGGACAATAAACTGAAAATATCTGATCGTCTGAAGGCACTGCTTAAAACAGAAGCACGTCAAGACATTGATCCATATATATTCAGTGAACCTGAACCATTCAGTGCAGCAAGTAAACATTTGGAGTCATCAAAGAGCTCTCTAATGAGTGGGAAAACTAGTGGATCGAAAGCGAGATGTTCCAAAAAACGAATAAAAGCAGAAAATTCTCATATAAAGTGTCCTGACAATATTTCTGTATTAGATTCAAGACGAATAGATGGAGACATGGGTAACATGAAGAACTTGGAGTTGCGAGTTCCCAATAATAGTGGAATACGCAGTAAAGAAAAGTCTAATAATAATCAAGAACTTGTTAGACGAGCTAGTAGAGATCATACTCTACTTTATTATCCTCGAGCAGGGGATGAAATTTCAGATAGTGATTCTAGTAGTGATGAACTTGGCGTTTATCAACGTCATTGGTTTACAGGAGATACTAGTAACGTTCCACGAGCAGTCAAACTGTCGATACAAAGATCACAATTGCGTAGGCGTCTTATTCAACTTCATAGAAGTGGGAAAGAAGCCGAAGAATTGCTTTATAAACGTACGAGACGTCTTTTGCAAGCTGCTTATAGAAGTCAACGATTAATAAATGGACGTTTGAATAATTCAAATACCAATGGAAAATCATCTAATGGACATCTTCTCGTTGGTGGTCGTTGTCTTGCAGAAGGATGTGGTCACACGTCTCTACCATGCACTCGACATTGCTCTCGACATATTATGATGAACACTGATCAATTACTTTTTGAGCATTGCACTGCCAAATTCAGCGACAATACTCAGTGTTGTGTACCCGTGTTTGATGTGGCTCATGAATTACCACTTTGTCCAGAGCATGCACGTAAACGAGACAATTATCATCGTAAAGCTCAGGAATCAAAACCAAAAAAGACTCGTAAAAAACCTGCATCTCCAACCATTCCAAGACCTAAGAGTAATAGCAGTAGTAGCAAATCAAGGCCGAAAAAACGAAAACGACCACCTTCAGTTAAACCAGTTGAAATTAAAAATAAAATTATTCAAGAAGACAATCATTATTCAAGTCCTATTATGGGATTGAATGATAATTCTGATACAAAGACACTGAATAATCTCAATGTTGTACCTCAGAGTACTTCCAATCCTAATAATTTAAGTCTTGGCTTAGGACTTGGATCTCTTGGACTTGGAAGTAGTCTTAAAGTTGAATTAGGAGATCATGAAGTCTTTGCAGCACTTGATCCAAATGAACATGACTTTGGAAATGTTCTAAATACTCTGCCTGCTGATGCTTTTAATGATCTATTCATAGGTAGATTTATTGTTTTTCATCTGTGTTCAAGCATTTATTTATTTATGACACTTATTATTGTAACATTGAATTTAATTGTAGAGAGTCGTAACGGCGAGTATGAACCATCAAGAGAAGAGGAAGAAGAATTAGAGCGCGCATTAGAAGCTGTTGACAAGGATGTACGAAATTTAGAACGAATGGGCCAAACACATGGACTATTAGAGCCAGCTCTTCTTGCCCAATTAATGTCAGATATTGCTTCGTAGCCTTTGTCTGAATAGGTTCAAACATTTTACCGTGTAAAATCAGGTTGAATAATATTTGAATAGACAAAGAAAATAACTTGGATGTATACCTCAGTCGTTACCGATCGTAATAACAGCATGCAACAGTGAACTGGTTGACGTAATGCATAAATGTAATGTTTAACAAAATAATTCATAAAATATTTTCAAATGAAAAAAAGAATCGAATACCAGACATAATAAATAATATATTAATGGGTTTATTAATATGATGATAACTGAAACAAAATGTCTAAAAATAATTGGCAATTCTTATATATACTTATATAAGAAATAGTTTGCTTTGAAATTTATATTCATCTTTTTTCTATAGAAATGTTAGAATTTCTTCGTATATTTATCGTAGAGATATTAACAGCACCAATTATTATTTTATTTGCGATGTTGTAATTAGTGAAAAATATCCAGTAATTATTTTAACAAAGTTTGCGTCATGTGAAAAAATATCACGAGAATGTGAGAGGATTCATACATTTTTTATTAGCGTGTAAAAAAAATGCAATAGAATAATAATTTATACATCATCAAACAAAATCTGCAAGAAAAGAATGACTGTTTATAACAATCAACTAGTTTAATTTCTGTAAAAAATATAACTGAAGCATCGTCAATTAATAATTATTTGATGAGATGAAGAAGTATGGAATAGATCAAATTAAACTAAGAATAAATTTCTTACTATTCTTTCATTAGGGGACGTTGAAAAATTCGTAGATAGATTTTTTTTATTTGTTTGAAAACTATTTGAATGTTGCTTTGTACATAATGCTGGTGATGATAGACATCACCAATAATTATATGTAAATTAAATTAATAATCTAATTAATGAATGGATAACGATTACTTTTTATCGTTCGTGTAGAATTTTGCGTTAGGCTGTTTATATATTTGGAACAAGATACTTAGAAATATTAGAAAAAAAAGAAGAAAAATATAAAGAAATACAAAAAAATATATAAATAGCATTAAAAAAAAACTCTGTGAATATTAACACGTAATCTAGTAGTCTTGAGGGTAAGTTTTACACAAAAAAAGGTTAATAAGTTTTTTCAATAGCCAAATGTTGACTGACTGTATTTGTTAGAGATACATTTTGCAACTTGTGAAATTGTTCATGTAAAATTGATTAAAATTAAAAATTGTAAACTATTGTTCAATTACTGGCACAAAACTGTATTGAGAAAATAATTTTGTTTGCTAGTTTTATTTGTTACGTGATAGGTTTTAAAATTGGGAAATTAATTTAGAAATATTAAAAAAAATTAAAAATCTAATAAGTCATAAAAAAAAAATCATAGAATTGCTGTATTTTCCTGTAAGTTCTTGTATCATAAATTATTATTATTTAGTTATCATTTTAATTATTACAATTATTATTTACTATAATCGATGAATATTACGATTATAATTATTATTCATATTTAGGTAGTAATAATTACAATAAGCATATTTTTTACATGCCTTTTAGTGCTCTCTCTTGTATTTATCCCACCACAGCCAGTTCATATAAGATCTCCTGACAAATTGTACAATTTTTAGCCACTTTAAATGTTAATTATCCAAATTTTGTAAGAAAATAATAACGATAATACTAAACGTTAATTTTCCATATTCGTGGCCAGAGATATTGTATCAGAATACGTATTACTTAAGTCTCCCATATACGTATTACGATTTAATTCCCTTGATATCCATTTTTTCCTTGCAGCCTCTCGATATTTGTCATATTTACCTGGTTTTCTTGGAGATTCTCTTAAAGGAAATGTCTCTAGAAGTTCTAAATCTGATCCAGATGAAGGCATCTCAAGAAATTGTTTCTCTATGCTCTGAAACATTTTATAATTATTTCATTTTTCTCAACATGGCGAAAAACAATATAAAAATCTTTACAAATCTTTTTGTTTTTTCAGATACTGAACGTCTTCTACGTTCTACGATTTTATCAACTTCTTCTTCTTCCTCAGAAGCTTTTTTAATCGTGATATGAACTAGTGTTATATCATAATTGATTCTTGGTTCACCTAAAATTCCTACTTTTATACCTAGTTGCTCCAATTCATCTTCATCAGCAAGTAGAGCATTTTTTAGATAATTTATTCTTGGATCTTTTGATTTAAAATCAGGGAGTTCTATAGTAAAGCAGTTTGAATAAATTATTTTATTTCATTAGAAATTGTTAGAATTTCTACTATACATTAATCATGAATACCTAAAATAAATAGTCGGTAATCACAGGGTTCATTAAGCAATTCATGAGTAAGGGGAGTATTCATTAAGAGTTTCTTTTTTGGAGGCATTTTAGGACCATGAAGAATCAATAATTCTTCTTCTGAAAGACCTTGGTTCATTGAGTAATTCGTTTTTCGGTCAGCGATGTTATAAGCTTCAGTTCTGAACAATCGATGAAGCTCTACTTCTATGGAAAAATCAATTTTCTATTTAAAAGACTAATTCTACTTACTTTTATGTCCATGTTGTCTGATACTCATGTTAATTTATTTTAATAATAGTAAATAAAATAACTACCTATTAAAGAGAACTGCTTTCGGGCCAAAGCTATCCAAACAATTCTATGAGCAACTTGGATAAATGTTTCAAAAATTCTAAGATCTTTTTCTCCCTGAGAAATTATTAACTTTGAATCCATTCCAGCCATTAAATGATGAAATTTAGCAGTTTCTTTACTTCCAAGTAGTAGTAAACAATATTTTTTTGCTATGATACATCTTAGAACTTTTAGTTCATGAGCTTTTTTTAATCTTGCACCAATAGCAAGTGGATTATAAGCTTTCTTTGCAGTCGCTACTTTTTTCTTCATTATTTCCTGTTCCCACACTTGTAAATAAAATTGAAAATACATTATCAAGGCTCGAAGTAAACGATCCACTAGTGGAAGATGAAGAAAATTAATGAATTGAAGGCTAACTGGAGTTATTAGAAAATATAGTACTAGGTTTTTTATGTCTTGAAGAATAATAATGTCAGGTTCATTGGGTGATACTTTACGATAATAATATTTTCGATATTTTATCTGAAAATAACGGAATGATGGTTGTAACAGATTAATAAATATTTTTAAGAATTTTTTCATTTACTTTTTGACTAGAATTTAGAATATCTAAGAAATTTAAATTTAAATAAGCATGGGGACAATAGATCTGAGATTTAGTTCTGATTTTTTTTCTTCTCTTGAGACTTTTAATTTTCTTTTCTTCTTCTTCATCAGCTCTAAAATAAATTTTATATTACAATTATTCAAAAAATGGGTTATATAAATTCGATGAGAGTTGATTCAAATTATATTACCCTAATACAGACAATCTTTCATGAAAATCATCCCAAACATAATATTTTTCTTGATTAAGCTCCATAGTCATTTTTTAAAGTTTTCACTTCACTATTATTGCAAACAATACATCATTAATTTTTATAAAAAATCACAAAAAAAATTAACATTTCCCGAATTTGTACTAGCTGAAGTTGTAGCTATCTATTGATTGTACCAACAAGTACCAGCTTATTGAGAACCCTTCGTTTGTCATCTTTTTCTTAAGCAATAATGGCGAATAACAATAATAAAAAATGTGAGTATATTTTTAAAAAACTATTCTACATTGAACAAAATGTTATAAGTTGTCAAAACTTTATTGAAATATTAATATAAACAATAATAGTACGGTTTACTTTAATTTCTAGTTTGCATCCTTTCAGCAACAGCCTTAGGAAGAGGTAGCTGATCTAAAACTTCTTGGAATTCTGGATACAAAGGTTCGGCTGGATCATTAAAGGTTTCACTATCCACTAAATTATTATTTGCGTTAGCACTCCAAAGATGTAGTCTACATCGTACATTAACTTTTTCGCGTTGGTTTATTGTTAAAGTAACATAAAATTCTTTGTTTTCCATTTCGGGATTTGGTCCAGCAATCGTAAGTTCAGGCAAAGTAATGCAGTCATCCTCGAGATGAATTTTATTCATCCGAAAAGCTGTCCTTATGTGCCAATTTTCGAGTGTCCACTGGTTATCATTAGACATAATAACATGAAGTAAATAATTTTGTAAGTATTTCAAAGTTTTCGGTACATAAGGTGAACTATATTCTACTTTCGATTTGGTTTCAGTCAAATCTGAATATTTTTTTATATTTTCTGGAGTAGCATAAACTGCTAAACCAGGCACGAGATATTTATCATAAGCCTCATAACTGAGTACACTAATTCTGTCACCAACATCACCTACTTCTTCTACAAAAGACGTTAAAATAAGATCAATTGGTTTTTGATTTTCAGCTAAACTTTTAAATTCTATTAAATCATAAATCTTAGATTCTTGTTCGTGTGCAATATCTTTTAATCTGTACAGTTTCATTGATCTAAGCGGATATCTTCTTTTCAATATGAAAGTGTTCTGTATGTAAATAACAACAGAATAATTATTATAAATCTTAAACGAAAAATTAATAAATAAAAAAAACTGTAGCTTTACCCTTGCTTGTTGAACTTGAACAGCTGAAGGAATTACTAATAAAGAATTAATTGTTCGTCGGAGCATATTATTAAAAGTAGTAACACAATTCATAATTGATATTTTTTTAATTGACTTATTTTATGAATTATTTTCTTAATAATTGTTCAATCTCAATTTTCAAAGTTTGGAGGTTAGAATCACACATTTCCAGTGAGTGTAGTGTTTACAATATTGTTGAACTGTCCAACTCCAAAATACGGTGAAAAAAAATCCCTAGAATTTCCATTTCTCTGATTGGTTAGTATTCAGCAGACACCGATCGATTCTTTGACGTCGAGAATAATGTCAGTTGATGGTCGATACTAACTGATTATAGTTTTTCAAACGAGAATTGCAGTTCGATATCGAAGATACTTCGATCCGGGTCGATTACTGGTAACAAATAGCGGCAAAATTTGTTTTTTATTATTATTATATTTATTTAAAGTTGACCATAAAAAATAAAGACAATGAAGTTCCTAAGATAAGTGCACTTCAAACAATGTTCCAAGATTCCTCCATTTTGTTCACATGCACAAGTGTATAATTTATCATCAAATTTTTATGAACAATTCTGCGAGTGGTTAAATAATTGATTCAATTTACTTTGAATTTTAATTTATTTTGATAAATAATAAATCATGAATAGTCACAGGCCACCCGTTTTAAAAGCTATCATATCAACAAGTAAAGAACCAGAAGAAAAAAATGATGTCCACTTATCATTATCCAAAATAATGGAGGAAAAACATACATATATTTATAAAAAACTTGTCGTTCCAATGTCTATGAGAAGTATTTATTGGAAATTTTTTGGTTTTCCGGCTACTGATGATGGTGATATTTTAACTAGGCTAAAAATTGTTTGCATTCTCTGTAAAACACAAATCGCCTATAATAGAAATACAAGTAATTTACGAATGCATTTACAAAATAAACATTCTCAAGAATTAATGGAATTAGAATCGTCTAAGCCATCAAAAAAAGACTATGTTGCCCAAGATGCTAAGGAAAAAAGAGCAGCAAAGAAATTGCTCAAAGCTACTTCCCATATTTATACGACGAATATTGATGGAACTGTTCAAATTGACAGTGATTTACAATTCGTCACTGATCCAAATGTGAGTTTATCTAACATAGAAGATGATATCAACATAGACCAACCAATTAAAGTAACATCGAAAGCTGAGTCTAGTAAAGATAATCAGATTGCTTATGTAATGACGGATGACAGTAATTTACAAACAAGTATCGATGAAAAAACAGTCTCAGATGCTATTACAGAATTCATTATAATTGATATGCAATTACCAGAAATAGTCGAAGGGAGAGGGTTTCAAAGATTGATAGCTACTCTTAAATCTCCTTGTGAAATTCCTAGCAAGCATAAATTAGAAGAAGAAATTATTCCTAAAGTTTATGATACATTTAGAGAATCAGTCGCTACAAACTTAAGTTGCATAAATACTGAAATGGGGTTGACTATTGAAGAATGGAAATCTAATTCTGATGAAAACTTTGTCACAATTTCTATTTATTATCAAATTCCTGGAGAAACGACTCTTGATACAAAAATATTGAGCACGATTCATGCACCTCTTGATTGGGGTGAACATCAGTGGGGAAGTGTAATTGACAATTTATTATTAGATTGGGATTTAAGGATAGAAAAAATTACTGCAGTTGTTGTAGCAACAGCAAGATCTGAAATAATAAATGCTTTGACGAGTAGAAGTTTAACAGTGATTCCTTGTTTATTATATACATTACAAGTTTGTGCTCAAGCTTGTTTTGATAATCCTGAAGTTTCTGCTCTTTTAGCTAAGTGTAGATCAATCGTTGGAATTATCACAGGTAATGGACCAGCTGCTACTCTGATCATGCAAGAGCAGATGATGGAGGTAAAAATTTAAAATCTTACTCTCTTTACTTTGAAATCATTTTATTCATGTAAATAAAAACTAAATAGAATTAATTTATACTTACAGCTGGACGAAAGCGTATTAATGATCGATTATCCTATGGTTTGGATGTCGACTTATGGAATGCTAGAGCAAATGGTCTTGAAAAAAAATATTATTAACACCGTTATAGATTCTATTGAAGGAGTAAATCATGAATGTATAGAGCTAAATGCAGACCACTGGAAGATGATTGAAGATATTGTTGCAGTTCTTGAGCCTTTCAAAGTAACCATAATGACTCTGAGTGAAGAAAAAATACCTATTATTTCTCTTTTAAAACCTCTTCTGTGGCAGCTTGTTTCTTCTCATTTAAAACCTAAAGACTCAGATAGTGAATTGGCAAGGTCTTTTAAGGAATCATTGTCAGATATGCTTGTAGAACGTTATGCTGATCATTCTGTTACTTTATTACTACAGATTGCAACTTCTTTAGATCCAAGGTACATATATTAACATTAAAAAACATAAAACTATAATTACTCCAATATTTACTGTAGTCTTTGAAAAAGTTTATTTCATTTGAGGATTAATTGACATGTTCAAATAAATAAATCATTTCCTTTTTCAGATTTAAACAATTGCCTTATGCTACAGATGAAGATAAAAATATGGCTTCAAAACCTATAAAAGAAATGCTGGTTAAAGTAATTGAAGAAGAAGGTTGCGAACCTATAGAGATCAAACAAGAAAACGAACAACCTAGTAAAAAAATTAGATTATCAGGTAACACTATAACAATTATTTAATTGAATTTAAAAACAAAAAAATCTGTTAACTATTAAATAAATTATAAAATTTTTTAGGCATGGAATTACTTTTGGGTAGTCTTTATCCAACAAAAAATTCAATGCCTGCTGAAGAAAAGGTAGATCTAGAATTGGTCCAATATCAATCAGAACCAACAGCACCATTAGCTTTTTGTCCTCTTCAATGGTGGGCTAAAATGTCTGCAAAATGTCCAAATTTAAGTAAATTAGCCAGACGATATAATTGTGTGCCAGCATGTTGTGCACCACCTTCAAGAATTTCTCCTGAGGCACAGATTCTTTATGACACTCGAAGAGCAGCTTTACCTTCTCACCTTGTTGATAAAATGCTATTTTTACATGGTAACCATACTGTCTAAGTTGAATAATGACTGAAAAGAGAACAATTAGAATTTTTAAAGTTTTTGATGAGCTGTGAAGTTTTCAGTCACAAATGAGTGAGTCGATTTATTTATTGAAAATTAAGTTATTTGACATTTTGAGAAAACTAGTAATGTATATTATTTTTTGTAAAAAGTGTATAAAAATAATTATTTTTTACTTCTATCTAAACTAAAACTTCTGAATCTCATGAGATACTTATATTTAAGTACGAATAGTATTTTACAATTTACAAATTTAAAAATTAGAATTGAATAAAAGATTATCGAGATTATAGTCTTTTTGTAAAATATTTCAATATTAAAGAGTAATTTAATCAACAATTGTCTATTTTTTAAGTTTCATTTAATTATATTTCAATTTTTAATTTTCAAAAATCATAAACGAGTTTCGATTCAATAATTTAATAATTTAATTTTGAATTATGAAGCCAATTTCACTTTTGTCATCGTCAACTGTAGCCAACTTCAGAGTATTTTGGTATAACCGCGGCTTCCACGTATTGGTTCAACCAGTCCTAATATACCGTTAGTAGTAGTGTGTACGTTAAAATGGAAAATCTTTTCGTGAATAAAAAAAATCGTCTTTAGAGTTTTCTAAATTCTATTATAAATGATTCGTTTTGCCTATTTGTAAAATTAACTAGTCAATACAACATAATGACTACCACTACTGCATCAAATACTAGCTCCAAAAAATTACAAACAACTGAAAATACTCTGAAACAATCGAAAAATGATTCTAAACTGTCTGAAAATGTGTAAGTTTTCAAATAATTCAATATTTACAATTATCATTTCACACTTGTTCAATTGTTGTCATTCTATTGGGTAGGAATTGGTGGAGTATTTTTGGAGTTATTGTCATTTTAACTTTTGCTACAAGATTCTATAATGTCACTGAACCTCAACATGTGTGGTAAGAATTATAAAAAGAGTTTAAAATTAATAGTATTAACGATTTTTATTAATAATACTTAAATAAATATGACAGCTGGGATGAAACGCATTTTGGAAAAATGGGTAGTTGGTACATCAATAGAACTTTTTTTTTTGACGTTCATCCACCATTGGGAAAGGTAAGTGACACTGTTTATGTTCTTATATATTTATTATATCTTTATTCAAAGCAAATGAAGTACTTACATAACTACTCTTAGATAATAATTCTTTCATATTAAGAAAATTAATAAAAACTTTAATTGTGAAGTAAAAACATATCCACTTAATAATTTATATTTTTCCAGATGCTTATTGCTCTTTCAGGATACTTAACAGGATATAATGGAACTTTTCCATTTGAAAAGCCCGGAGATAAATTTGGAGATACCAAATATGCTGGAATGAGAATATTCTGTACATTCTTAGGAGCTACAATAGTTCCTCTAGCATTTCTCACGGTATGGGATCTAACAAAGTCAACTCGAGCATCCGCTTTAGCTGCTATGTTCATATTATTTGATGTTGGTTTGTTAACATTGAATCGCTACATTCTCTTGGATCCAATTCTTCTTTGTTTTATGATGTGTGCAACCTGGGGAATGGCACGAGTAGAAGCTTTGAAGAATGAACCGTTCACATACCAATGGTGGGGTTGGTTGGCATTTACAGGTGCTTCTCTAGCCTGTACCATAGGAGTAAAATTTGTAGGTCTCTTTGTTGTCCTACTTGTTGGTTTATTTACAATTTATGAATTATGGAGAGAACTAGGAGATTTATCCAAACCTGTCTTCAATGTTATTAAACACCTACTTGCAAGGGTTCTGTGCCTTATAATATTACCAATTATTTTATACATGATATTTTTCTTTATTCATCTCAAAGTTCTAAACAAAAGTGGCAGTGGTGACGGATTTTATAGTTCCGAATTTCAATCTCTCCTTCAAGGAAATTCTCTCTACAATGCTTCGATGCCTAGACAACTTGCCTATGGAGCAACAATTACGCTAAAAAATCATCGGACTGGTGGTGGATATTTGCATTCACATTGGCATTTATATCCTGAAGGCATTGGAGCACGTCAACAACAAGTTACAACTTATTCCCATAAGGATGATAATAATTTATGGCTAGTAAAAAAATTTGATACTGAAGTTATTCCTCCAGAGCCTGAATTAGTTAAACATGGAGACTTAATTCGACTGGAGCATGTAATTACTGGTCGTAATTTACATTCGCACAAAGAAATAGCTCCAGTATCCAAAAAACACTATCAAGTAACAGGATATGGAGAAAATGGAACTGGTGATGCTAATGATGTTTGGAAAGTTTTAATTACAAATGGTAAAGAAGGAGATGTAGTAGAAACAGTTACAAGTAAATTGAAATTGGTGCATTATTTACATCACTGTGTGTTAACGTGTAGTGGAAAAACTCTACCCAAGTGGGCATATAGTCAGCAAGAAGTATCTTGTAACCCTAATATAAGGGATAAAAATGCTTTGTGGAATATTGAAGATAATAGATATTCCAAGTTACCTAATGTTAGTTTTCAAGTATATGCACCTGGATTTTTAGCAAGATTTTTTGAATCGCATGCTGTCATGTTACAAGGAAATTCAGAATTAAAAGTTAGAGAAGGAGAAATTACTTCTAGACCATGGCAATGGCCAATTAATTACAGAGTACGTTAATGTTAATTTTTTTTTAATTTAAAATTTTAGAAAAGGATCATTTAATAAAACTATTGATTAATCTTTCAGGGGCAATTCTTTTCAGCAAACAATCACAGAGTTTATTTACTTGGTAATCCAATTATATGGTGGGGAAACATAGCTTTTCTTTTTATATTTGCTCTACTATATTTATACACTTCAGTAAGAGAACAAAGAGGTTGTGAAGATGATCCTAAAATTTCTGAAAAGAAAGAAAAGCTAAAAAACTCTGGAGGATGGCTATTTATAGGATGGCTCCTGCATTATGTCCCGTTTTGGGCTATGGGTCGAGTGTTGTATTTCCATCACTATTTTCCTGCGTTATTATATAATTCAATGCTTACTGGTATCACTCTCAACTTCATCGTCGATGTGATATTCTTCTTATGTCCGAAACAATTGGCCTACACTCTTTATCATGTGATACTTGGAACTGTCATGTCTGTCACAATTTACAGGTTTATATTCAAACATTTTTAATGTAATCTCCACGGAGTTAATAATTTTATGTTTATAAATTAATTTCTTTTTAAGCTTCTATTTATTTTCTCCATTGGCCTATGGAATGGATGGTCCAACTTCTGAAAATCCTGAGAGTTCGATGCATTCTCTTCGCTGGCTTGAATCATGGGAATTTTGATGGAATGTTTAAATACTCTAAATAAATTGGCGATGAGACTTTTGACTTTTAGATAATCGTACAAATATATATATATATATATATATGTTGATAAGATATTTAAATTTTATAATTTTTTAAATAAAATCTAGAGAATTTAGATAATGACATATAGCAAATTTATTTAATCAACTCTAAATTCAAAGGAAATCAATCATTTTCATAGGTTATCTAAGCTTCTATCACAGTTTTTGAATTAATATTAATGACCATTTATTGATAACTAAATACTTCTTCATTCATTGATTGATAGAATATTACAGCAAATAAACACATTCAGTGTCATCCGTAAACGCGCAGGTGCAAAGAAAGATCAGCTGTATATTGTTGGTAGTTAGCGTTGAAATATCAATGATACTAGTATTTGAATCACGAATTTAAGTAATAAAACGAAAGGCCGTTGAACGTTTAACTAGAGTTAAAATTGATTGATAGTCGACAAGCTTGTTGAAGCTGGAGAGAATGACAGCAAGAATATTAGCTGCAGTGAGAAGTAGACAATCAAACAGTCTGTGTTGTATCAAACAAATGTTCAAGTAGCTTGGGACAGTTTAACTTAGGTAAACCAGTTTATACCCGTTTATTGCGATGTTTTATAAGATCAATAGCTGACATTCACCTGTACATTTGTTCATAACTTTGCCATTATGATTAATTATTTTTTCAATTACTTTTATTGTGTTACAACGAATTTAAGAAAGGTATTAATTTTTAAAATATTTTATGTTGATTAAATAATAAATAGAGTTGTTTTTTCTTTGATAAAAATTGACACTGAATGATAATCGCCGGAAATAATTAAAAAATCAGGAAATGGCAAAATAGATTAAAAACAAGATAAGTTATCAATATAAATAAGTTTTTATATAAAATAAATCAGAAAATTTTTTTTTATGTACATTCAAAGTTATCTTTTCAATTTGTTTCTTTCAAAATAGAGTATTTAATGATTGTAAGTGCTAAATATCTTAAATAAGTACAAGTTATGACGTAACGGATGAGCTAATTAACCATTTTAAGCTTTACAAGTCGTTATATTAAGAATAAAGAGATACGTTCAATATGCCTGTTACTGATAACTGATTATTATTCATGTACAGTGATGAAAACAACAATACTATTGCTCACCTGATTGCCAATAATCACATCATTTGTGTATGATTTTAAACCACTCAACTTCATTCTACCACAAGTTTCATAACTTGATAGCTTACATTCAACACCCTACCGATGAAGTGAAATTATCTCTTCAATATCACAATTTTCTCTTTCAACACCTGATAAGATATTCTGATATTTAACAAGTTTTTAGTTATCTTCTTATCTTGTTAAAAAATAATCTCATGTATAATTTCATATCATTTAGAGAAAATGATAAATTTTTATTTTATTTATTGATTAAAAATCGTTGAAAATTTTTATCATGATTGATTGAACCTACAACTGTCAATGTTCTAAAAAAGTTTGTAAAACTTTACGTTTCTTAAAAGTAAAGAATGAGTCACTGGAATTTATGAATAGAGGCCTGAATTTATTGTGTCTATTTTATTAACATTCAAAATAGTACATGGCTCACGATTTTTAAAGTAACAATCATCAGCACAACTTTTTGTAAGCCTGCAGTATAATAGTTAAATTTAAAAATTAAACTTTTGTAATAACATTTAACATCCTCTATTTAAAATAGCCGCTGTGAACATTTATTTAATGTGTGTTGATATTTCAGTTTGTTATGTGGGTGGATTTAAAGACATATCATGTTGAGAAGTGAGCGTATCATCTTTCTAATTTGGTCATTATTTATTCATCATGTTCTCTCTGATAAACTGGAAAAAATTGCTCAGCAACCGGCTAATATACTCGACGATTTCTTTGGTTATCGTCATATCTCTATTATCCACTTCAACGTCCCAGAGAATGTGGTCACTGCAATTTTTAAGTAGGTTTCTTAACACTAATAGAAGACAATTTTGTAAATAGAATTCAAATTAATTCATTTTTTTTTTAGATTTACTGCAAAAGAAGAGAAGACTGGTGGTTTAGGTCATTGTTCTCCAAGGAATGTTTCTGTATATTTAAAACCGGGCAGTATTCCTCTTGTGAATCAAGATGGTTCAAAAATCGGAGCTAAGTTGTTAAAAAATCGATGGAAATTTTATGAAATTGAAATCACAAGCGGGGGTAATCAATATATTAAACGAACTTCAACACCTGTGGCTGGTGATTGGTATGCAATAGCTTTTCGTTCTTGGACTGATCCTGACTCAGAAAAAATAACTCAACAAGGTAAGCTTTTTAAAAAGTTTTTAAAAATTAATTATTAATTTGTTAATAATTTATTACAGGCCTAGGAGTAAGTTGTGAAACAATACTTGATGCAGAATTATTTGTAGAGAGAGTAGGATTATCTATGCTAGTAGATACTTCGAGTAATTATACAGTATCTTTAAATAATACTTTAGATACAGCAATGATACAATTTTTTGTACCTGAAACTTTTCAAACAGCAAATATTTTATTTTTTTCATCCTGTGGTGAAGATTGTCAAATCGCTGCCAATGTGATATCAAAAGAAGTCCTAAAGAGTCAGTTGATAAATGAATCTGACACAACATTATCATTCAAACCATACTCAAACGATTTTCATTTTTTGTCACTTCGTCTTTTAACTGGAAATGCAACTAATATTTCATTCATGCTATCAGACAATTCATCTATTGACGATAATTCTTTAAGTATGAATAAAATTCCTTTGAGGAGAAAATCATTGCCAGATTTTTTTCTATTCGACTATGAATATTTACTTGGAAATTCTAGTAAACCCGCTCCAGTTAATGTTACCATTGATAGTCTAACAGTATTAAGCTTTCATGTTGGAACTGTTTATGATGTTGGAGGAACGGTTTCTGTTGGACTTAAGCTTGTGAATAAAACCACTGATATTGTCGTTGTTGGATGCATCTCATTAGGTTGGTATATAATTGTTTAAATTTTATTTCCCTTATCATTCATGATTGATCAAAATCATTTCATTAATTCCAATTAAATCCAGTAAAAACCGAAAATATTCACCATTACATAGATCGGTTTTATTGATTTCAAATTCATTTAATTTTACTGGATATTTTCAGTTATGCACGCAATTTATAATCATTGGGAAATAATTTATTATTTCTTTCATTTAATTTCAATCATATTTGATTGATTTATTTCAAATTTACTAATATAAATATAAATTTTTTTTAGGATATTATTCAACCATTACTTCAGGTGGTGGCTGTGTACGAAAGATATCCATCACTGCATCTGATCTTTGGGCCAATAAAACAAAACCAACAATGATTCACATCCCTTATCCGGAACCTGGTACATGGCACTTGAGTCTGAGAGCATTTCAAATAAAACCGAAATGCGAATGTGTAGAAAATTGTAGAATTTCTGGATGTAGAGCATGCAATTGCATGGTCGAAACAACAACAAAAGTAGAAACAAGTATTTCATCTTCACCCTGTGTTGAAAGTCATTGTAGCTCTAATGGACGATGTCTACATTATATGAGCGGTGGATTCGTATTCTCTGC
Organism: Chelonus insularis; assembly: GCF_013357705.1. Classification (NCBI taxonomy): domain Eukaryota; kingdom Metazoa; phylum Arthropoda; class Insecta; order Hymenoptera; family Braconidae; genus Chelonus; species Chelonus insularis. Next base: position 188,826 of record NW_023276510.1, on the reverse strand, counting down.
ATGTTACTGTACTGGAGGATATCGTGGATTTGATTGTGCCGATGATACTTACGTTCTTACTGGAGGCCAAATACTAGTCCGACTTCTACTTCTCACTCTAAGTAACTTGGCCTTTTTAGCATCAGTAATTGTGGCTTTCCGAAGAGAGTACTATACAGAAGCTGTTGTTTATACTGCCGTCATGTTCTTCTCAACATTTTATCATGCTTGTGAAGCAGGTGAAGATGTTTTGAGTATTTGCATCATGAAATTAAATGTCCTACAATTCTGTGATTTTTACAACGGCCTTCTATCAATTTGGGTAACATTGGTAGCCATGGCATCGTTTGGACCAAGATTAACAGCATTCTGTCAGTTATCTGGAGCTATAGTTATCGCTCTTGGAGCTGAACTTGATCGTACAGCACTTTGGGTCTTTCTATTACCTGCTATTACTGGATGTATTCTCATTGGATTCTCCTGGGGTCTTCGTTGCCGTAGACAACGAAACTTTGGATACCCTGCATCTAGATACAGAAATTTTTATTTACCAGTTGGTATGTGCCTCGTTTTCGTAGGCCTCATATGCTATGCTTTCTTCCAGACTCGAAGAAATTATCATATCGTCCATAGTTTCTGGCATGTCTGCGTGGCTTTTGGTGTTGTATTACTCTTGCCCAAACGTAAACATATGAAATAGTATCGGACTTCGCTAGACGACGAGGATGAGTCTTGTGATGAAGCTATTCGTGCATTCTCATCGCCTGTCGTCAGCGACTTTGATCAAGAGTGTGATCTAAGTGATTCGTTTCTTCATGCACTCGATGAATAACCGCACTCGGACTTCTTCAGTATTGTGTATTGAAAAAATGTGTGATATTATGATGGTGCACTTTGTGTAATAAACTTGTTGATGTGATGACTGATATTTCATAGATTTTACTTGCACAAAGTATTAATTTATGCTCATAGTATGATAGATAGTAATTGTAATCTTCCATAAGAATAGAATTTTATTCTTATCTAATTGGAATTTTTACAACCGTCATTATTTAAAAGAAAAGCGTACTTTTGTACGTTTACTACTTAAAGAGTTAAATAAATTCAATCAATATAAATTGACATACGTATATATATCTATATATATATATTTATGAAATAAAAAGTAATAGATAAATAAAAATTTTATTGTAAAATTAATTACAACTATTTAAAAAAAATAAAATTCAACATTAAATGTTTGAAATGATAATTAAATCTACTTCTACTGGTTTCATTGAATTAAATTTTCACTTTCCAAAAAGTTGAAACTATTTTAATAATATAGAATTAAAATGTAATTAAAATCATTCCAAATTAATTAGCTCAATTTACTTTCTAAATTAATTATTGAATTGAATGTTCTTTTGTAAAAATTTTTATTTTCTATAGCATTGTATTTTACACGCAAACCTTTTATAAGGGTAACAAAGAATTTAAATTTTGCACATTTTTCAGATAATAGAGAATATTAGATACTAATTAATGTAGTATTTAAATATTTATTGTTCGTAAATAAATTGTTATTTATTACTGAATTCAAAATAATATACTGAGTTTAAAAACATCCTGAGTGATAAATAATAAAAATGGAAATGTATTAATTTATTAAAATCAAAGAAAATGATATTCCACTGCATTTATTGATACTTTGATACTTTTTTGATGGCTATGAATGGCATAGGAAACATTCTCTATGATTTCACTTATTCATCCTAATATATGATAAGATAAAATTATCATTTTGTTTAGTATAAAAATCTATATATAATGTTATTCATAAAATTATATGAAGTTTATAGTGGTGCCGCAGGTGCTGTTGGAAGTGCATCAGCGTTTGTTACAGTTGAAAGAACATTGGAGAGAAGGCCAACTATTGATTCCATTGAAAAACCGCATTGTCGATACATTCTCATGCAACTTTGACCTTTCCTGCCTGCTTCCACAGCTTCTTGAATGGCTGTTCCACGCATTGCTGTTCGGAAAACTTGATTCGTTGTAATCGATTCGATCATTCTATCAAATGATGATACTTTTTCTTCATCATTAATATCATTGGCAGAACGGATCGATTCAGAAGCTTTTTGAGCATATGTACAAACTGCTCGTTGCATACAAGTGGTTGTATCGATTCCGTGACGGGCGAGAATGTCATCTAATTTTGTCATTGAGTTCACAAAACCTCCATCATCACCTACAAATCAATCATAATTAGTTTATGTCATTTAAACTATTAATTCAAATATTAATTAATGGTAAATAAACTTACTTCTTGCATATGCTCCATAAGATCCTGAAATGATGTACAGAAGCTTGGGGATGATCAAAATAGTTCCAACTCCAATAACAGCGCCCAAAACTAATCCACCTAGATCCATTTTTGTTGGAGCATAGCTGGAGATTCCATAGCCCTAGAAGATGGAAAATGTTATTAAGATTCAATTTTAGATATTGAATGTATTTTTAATTAAATATTTATTAGTTATTACTGAACAACATCAGAAATTTTCAGTAATCAGAAAAATATGTTACTCCGAAAAATGATTTATATTTTATAAAATGAGTATACGTACAGAACCAGCACCAGTAACTCCAGAATATCCAAATCTAGCTTCTTGACTGCGATCTGAAGCACTGATAGTTGATTCCGAAGTTCTAGATGAAACTGATTCATTGGTATTCCTAAAATGAGGCTGAGCTTGCGATGGAACTGCCATTTGGTCACGTGTTTTTGATTTGTCTGTATAATCTACAGAACTTGGAACGAATCTTGAAAAACAATATTTCAACAATCAATTAGATGTTATCATTATTTTTTTTTTTAACTTAAAACTTTACTTTTAAGTGAAAAAATAATTAATATTTACCCTCCCATATCATATTTGGGAACACACTCAACACTGATGATCAACGTTGCCACCACAACAGCAAATTTTACACTTGTAGGAATCATCTGAAGCATGTTGAAAATTGTATTTATTAAAAAAAAGTAAAATGTAAACCGGTTAGTTGAATAAGATTATTTTGAATTCAACTAGTCTATACCTTTGATTGTTTTGTCTTGTCTGTTAGTCAAGTATTTCCAAAGTAGTTTATCCAAGAAAAACTCTTTTCGAACTGAGACGATAAGACTTATGTGACTCCTAAATATATATATAGGTGAACCACCGTCATCACGACGGTCAAACATAATTGCTCTTGGTTTCGCTTTCGTGTCGTTGAATCTTCATGCAACAGATTCGTAGTCCGTGACACCCCCTCCGGGACTTTTACTCTCGTCCTCTCGATGATTCTAAACACATAAGCATTAAAGTTTTAAGTGATGAAAGTTTGAGAAAATTAGCTAATAGAAATACGTTTAAATGAAAAACAAAATACATTACGTAAAACTTGAATAGAATTGTTGAATAAACTATTATCTATTCTTTCATGTCATCTTTAATTTTTCCCTAAAAAGTTTCTTTATTTTCAAGTCATCTTACAACTATTGTTTCATTTCAGATAATAGAAATTTATTTGAGAATTTTATTTTTTTCAATTCCACTTAAAATTTTAGAAAGAAAATGAAATAATGATTTAATTGAAATAATTGATGAAAAAAAAAATAAAGATCCTCCAGACATTGTATCAATCAAGTTGAATAGTAAAAGTTATAAAAATGGAAATCACATGCATTGTTGACACCAGCCTACTTGGCAATGACTAATAATAGATGAAAGTATAATATTAATTTAATGTTAATTTAGAATAACTAACACTTTCAATTGTTTATGAACTTTTTCTATATTATTTTAGCATTTTTTACTTTCTTTTAAATCATTCAATTTGTATATAATGTAAACATTGTTAACTTATTTAAAACAACTAGGGAAACTGGATAATGTTACAAGCAAAAATTATTTGCGACCAAGACTTTTCAAGGAATTTGTTCTGCATGGTGGTTGAGAAAATGTCATGAAAGTCATAAACGAATTCTTTATCGCAGCGGAAATGAAAATTCTTTACAGGATGGTTTTCGTGTTAATGAATCGCATTTTACGATTACATAGAAATTTTTTGCAGCTTGAATTCTGTTAATGTCGTTAATAATCAGACACCTTTCTCTGCAAAAAAAGTTTTATTTCCTTAGTCTCGAAGGAGGGTGTTAGCAATATAGATAGCGTTGATGAGTTTTAGCAGAGTTCATATCACTTTCAGCTCTTAGAACTTGTTGATTCAATTAATAGTTTATACTCCAGTTTATATAAATCCAAATTAGAGAATTATTTTCTTTCTCAAAGTTAATTTATTTCACCATTATGCATTCACTATTATTAGCAATTGTTTGCTTTAGTTCAACTATCTTGCTTGTTTTTGCTTCAACTAATCATTCTACAATATTGAAGAGAGACAAACGATTTCTTTCATTTGATTCTAAAGATGGTAAAATTGACGTAAGTAATTTAAATAAGGAATTAAAATAAAAGAAATTACTTTTTTCTAAATTAATTGTCGTTATTAAATGTAGATTGACTTGGAATTATCTGTACCTTTTATATCAATACCTTTGAATTCAGAAGATTCAGAGGAAGGACCAAAACCTCTAGCAAATGTTAATCTAAAATCAATTGCCGTCGCAGGACTTGTAGCTGCAATTACAACATTTGTTGTTCCATTGCTTTTCAAATCTCATAACATGGAACATCGGTACCGTAAGTTTATGTGAATTCATTTAATAGTGGACTTTAAAATGTGTAATAATTCATATGTTACAACGGCATATGATCAATTGAAAATCAGCGCAGGCCGAGATGATGTTTTGGGATTGCAAGAAGCTGGACAAGCAATTAGTGAACTGTTATTTGGAAACAATCATATAACTCCATGTCTTCAACAATTTGTTTGTATTGCGACTGCCAAAGCTAAAAAACTTCGAAATCCAACGAGTAGTGATAAAATTATTGACGGATTAACAAAGTAAGACGTTCTATTTAAACTTGATAATTATTATATGATAAATTAAGTTATTGTTAAAATAATTCTACTTTAAGATAATAAAGAATATGTTCATTTGTAAGTAAATGAAATAATGACATTTATTTGACAGCCTAGGGTGGTTTAAAAGTGCAACGAATGGAACTGCTATTGAAGAAGCTATTAAGGTAGGTCGTCTACAACATGCACCTTGCACAATAGTATTTAAAGGATGCAAAATACCTGAAGACGTATTTCAAGCCTTAATGGATGAGCTTGGAATTTATTAACTCTAAAAAAATATAAGTTGTAGTTGCTCAATGACAATGAGATTGTAATTTTGGGTCGAAATTAGAAAAGAAAGAAATAATTGTACAATTATCTAAAGTGTTTGTAAGAAATTTACAAATAAATAAATTTTTATTATTACTTTTAAACTTGTTACATCAGTTTCCAGTATATTCTTAAGTTTTTCATCTACTCTCGCAATCTTTTTAACCAGCATGACAATCGACTTTCATTGTCCAGATGCGCGCAGCATGAAAAAATGTCCCATCATGTAAAACACATGATACGCATCGGGGGTTGTCAGATTTTTACTTTCTCCTGTCATTAACTTTAAATTAGAAGAGTTGAATATCTACGCAATACATCTTTTAAGTGATAATATTCTCAAATATTTTTGAATTACTGTAGAAATTGTCAAAAATTTTCAAAACATCTTTTGATTTCATTAATTGTGCTAGGACAAGAGGTGTATGGCCCAATAAATCTATATTTTCTACATCACTTCCATTTTTTAAGAGGAAACTTGCTATTCCAGGCCTATTATGAAGTGCTGCATTATGTAGAGCAGTCCTGCCGGAAGAATCAGCTTGAGAAAGATTAGCTCCTGCAATTTGAAATGACTGAAGTCGTTTAAGATTTCCACTTGCTGCTGCATTACATAATTTTTGACCCAATATAACAGGATCCTCGTGAAGATGCGCACCACATTGCCGTAACAGTTTTATTATCTACAAATATAAATGTAAACACATTTAATTCGTTTTTTATCAATATCTATATTCTACTAATTTAAGATGAATATTTAATTCAAATATACCTCATGATAATCATTTTCTACAGCCTCAGTAAGTGGAGTGCGATCAAATCGATCTTTAATATGTACATTTGCACCCATTTCTAAGAGTGCTTTAACCATATTGATATCACCTTCACAACAAGCAATATGTAAAACTGTTCTTGAATCAATATTCAATTGAGAAACATCAGCACCCTAAAGTTAATACTATAATTAATTTAATAAATTCATTATTCATCTAAATTTTAGAAGTGAAAAACATACATTATTTTTTAATGAAACAATTTTCGCTAAATCTCGAGATAAAACAGCTTGCATCATTAATGCAGGGAAGATAGTCGGTGCCAAAGCAAGAAGTTCAGTTTCAGAATGAAGACCAAGCCATCCCATTAATAATTCTTTATCTTGCAAATCTACCTGATGATTTGTTGTTAATTCTCCTCGCAAATTAGTTTTCATCATTTTTCGTTTAGTCCAAATATCCCATTCTGTTTTAGATAAAACATATGCTAGTTTTGTTAAGGCAGCTTCTGGAGTTAAATCATAACCAATAGTAACACCTATAAAGCGATTTCATGTGATTAAAAAAATACTGCTATATAAATCTATATCATTCTTGCACAATACCTTCGATAAATATTAATTATATTACTGAATAAAGACACTATATGATGATAAAATTACCAGCATCGATGAGTAATTTTCCTGGTTCATAAATATCTGTAACACCATCTTTTGTACATTGAGTAATATTGACAATGATAACGCCACGTTCTGCAGCACTACGTAGAACATCTAAGATATCCTGACGATTCGCTGGTATATTTCCTGCTCCATATGTCTGCAGAATGACTCCTTCAATGGGTGGCTGAACAAATGTTCTGACTAAATCTGCTGTGATGCTTGGAAAAATTCTTAATAGCCCCACGTTTCGATTTAACACTTTATGAACATGAAATTTTTCTAACGCACATGGTCGGAAGATTGACTGATAATTTACTGAAATCAAAAAAAATCTTCAACAGTTTATTCAATTAACTTATCTCATAAAGAATACCTTCAATTTGAATGCCTGCAATTGCTAATGGTGGGCAGTTAGGGGATGAAAAAGCATCAAATGAAGCAGCAGCCATTTTACTGGTTCGATTTCCACGCATCAAATGAGTGTCAAAAAATACACAAACCTCAGGAATATTGTAATTGCCAGCAATTACTAGAGATGTTAAAAAGTTATGAAGGCCATCGCTTCTTGTGTCAAAGATAGGTAATTGGGATCCAGTTATTACCACCGTTTTACCAAGAGCTTCAAGCATAAATGAAAGTGCTGACGCAGTGTAGCTCAAAGTATCTGTGCCATGAAGAACAACAAAACCATCATAAAATTCATAGTGTTCCTGGAAATAGAATATGTTGAGTCAGAAAATTATATTTATTTAGAATTATGAAAAATCATTAATTATTTAGTTAATTGATTACAATTTATTTACTGTTTTTTTCTTCTCAATTGAATAATAATAGAATTGTTAAGGTATTTTACTGACCCTTATATCTGAAGCTATTTTAATCCAGTCATCCATTGTCATGTTGCTAGAGTCTAAAAGAGGCGAGTATTCCAAAACATTGTAGATTATACGCCTGCCATCTGTTTTCCGCATTCTGTGAATAAATAATGTACTGTTAAGACGTTCAAGTAAAAAATTAATGTTCTAATTAATTACTTATTAAAAGATATTTATAAACTTACGGTAATACTAATGAATCTAATAATCCAAATCTCTTTTCAGCATAATTCCGATCATGCATGTGTGGGTAAGTTTTTAGTGTTTTAACAAATTTATTCGGTATTGGAGCTAAAGCTACAGAGAATAATTTAGTTCGATTAGATAATATTAATAATTAATAAATAACATAGAATAAAATCAACATTTATAAATATTAACCTCCTTGCTCATTCCTCATCATTCCAATTGTTCCTCCAGTATAAATCACAAGAACCCTTCCTTCAGGTTTATCTTCTACGTATGATGAATTGCAATTACACTTTCCAGTTTTTTTAACTTTATCATTTCGATCTGGAACTGATGTGCCATTCGAATGGCCATTAGATTGATTTGTTTCACTGATTGACTGATTAACATGTTCTTTCTTTATAATATTATTTTTTATTTCAGCAGCAATTTCGTTGGATTTTAAATTGTTATCCATTGTGTATATCTTATGAACACTAATCAAAATTTGTAAATATTCCAATATAGCAGTAACATCAATACTGAGAGATTTTATTGCCTAGAGTCCAATTTAATCTGAAAATGTCAGTCAAGGCACAAGTTAAAATATCGATCCATATTAGAAATAAAATGTTTAGATACATGTGGGGGAAAGATGAAAATCAATGATTGCATTGTATAGTCTAACTAAAAATTAAAGAATGAAGACTAGTGATTTTATTTAAATGATATCAGTTGAATTTATTTTAATCAGTTTAATCTAATTCAGACAACTTACGAATTACTTCCTCATACCGTATGTAATTTTTTAAATTACTGAAAACTTTCTCTTGCTAATTGACACGTTCACTTTTGTCACCACTTTTTGGTCGTGTTTCACAAAAACTTCTCTTTTTTCTTGTATGAAAATTATTCCAGTGAGAAAACAAATTTCAAACAGATTAAATCAGACGTCAAATTAAAATGTCAATTTACTAGATTTTCATAGTAAATAGATGATGCAACTATGAGTATGAGTTAGTTTTTGACTACACGTTGAAATTCTACAATACCGATTCCTTATACCAAATCTATTAAACCAGTAGCACAGCTCGTGAGTTATATTAACTTGGGAATGTTTTATTTTCAGAATCACACTTGTTGCAATCCTAAAGCAACGTTACATATTTATTGACTTGATTTAAATCTTTAATATGATGATTTTCCAGCTGAGCTAACGGAAAATAAATTATTAACATCAAAGCTGTTTATTGATTGATATTTTAAATAATATTGATAAATAAAACGTACCAAAAACGATATATTTTTCATTTATTACACAATCATGGAATTTTTTTTCGAAAATTGATAGCTTGTAACATTATTGAACTTGACTCATAACCTCTTGTTAATTGTTCAATTATTTCTTCATCGATTTCATAAGCTCCGACCATTCTTATATTAATGGATGGATCCAACTTTTAAGAATGTTGGATAAATATTGAAAATTACTCCAAAACCGAAAAATATAAAAACTGAAGGTAAGATTACATATTTTAAAAATTAAGACGATTATTGATCATTATAAATGTAATTGTTAATTACTTACGATTCATAGATAATGACTGTTACTCACGATTCATTATTTATTATTTGTGAGCTTGAATTGTGAGCTTTTAAATTATGAAGATGTACACGTTAGAAAGTGATATTGAGAATGCATATAATGGTTTTTTAAAATAAGGTCTTAACTATAAAAATAACAAAACCTTTATTTTTATCACTTCATACAAATGTAATGAATAATTTGGTTAAATTCCAACTTGTTTATTTAATTTGCAGAATTAAATATTTATTTCATTCATTTTTTATTTTTTCAATTTTTTTATTTCATAGAATGCTAGGTGGCGTGATGATGCGATGTAAATCTATATTATCAACTCAGTAGGTAACCTAGGTCCATTAAAAAAGAATGAATTACCAACTGAAAATTGATTGTGTCGGTAACTATAATGTTACAATTATCGACAGTCAGTTATCGCGAATAAAATGATAAATTTGAATACTTCTGTACTTATTGTGTGTACATTTATTTGCACGTAAGTTTACATTGCAACTGGAAATTCAATAGAAGCAATACAATGCAATTAAATAAACCTCTGTGATAGTTGAATAATTTTTTTAAATCTGAATAAAAAAAATTTTCTCTTCATGTTTGTCTATATTCATCATTGCTTCAAGTTTAGAGTATTTTACTAAATCATTATAATGTAAATGATAAAATGATGTGAATATTTAAAAATTTAAATAATTATTTACATAAAAATGATGAAAATATGACTAAAATATAATTTGATTGTCTAAAAATCAATAACAACAATAAAATTGAAGTGTGAAGAAAAATAGAAATATTTAGAAGGAGGGAGTTGAGGAGATTTGCGAGGTTTAACGAAATTGTCGCGATGCGATGCAAATGATTCAGTAACAGCTTCCCCTCCTGGGCATTGCGCTTCCGCTGTATTAACAACGTTGGTGCTGGTTTAACTCAAAATCTCTATACATATTTTAACACGGGCGTAACCGCAAGAAAATTGGCTATTACGTATAAATGATTACTCTATGTATACCCGTGGACATGAATACAAAACTAATGCAGGTATTTTTATTTGTAAGCTATTACCAAAATAATGTTAACAATTGTATTTTTTTATTTTTTATTTCTGTAAATACAGAAAAGAGGGATTCACTAGCCCTATATAACAAGTGATGTAAAGAGGGTTGCCTCTGGCAAGAGCTGAACGCCATGCAGGCATATTCGATAGATAAATCAAAAGCCACCATAAATGCTTGGTTACACTAGAGGCGAAAACTTTGCATGCTAATGGATGTGTAGCAGAGTATTAGGCTCTTGAGAAATATTAAAATATTGTAAAAGCCTTGGCAATATTTTATTCTAATCATTCATCTTTGAAAATTAATTTTCGTTGCATTGTAATTGATTTCAAGTAAAAAAATCGACTCGATAAATAGAAAAAAATATTTCTCTTTTTTTAAACATATTTTGACTGTTTAAATGAATTTTTGTAAACATAAAAACGGTAAGAAATTAAATGTATTGTTAATTGAAACAAGATTTCATGAACATCATAATTATCAGAAACTTATGCATAAATTATATTCCGTAATGTTTGCATAAGTTTTTTGGTAGTAAAAAATGAAAAAAAACAACGAAGCGAATAAAAATTGATAGCAAGGAAAAATCAGGACTTTGATCTTGATGAGAAATAATTAAAACTCATGGGCTCGAAGCAAAACAAGCAGTTTGAGCGTCTTGGTACTCATTACGAAACAAGTCTGTTTAATTAAACTTGTAACGTTTCTACAAGCGCGAGTGAGATACTCTGTCTTGTTATGCGTCTGGCGTATAGTGTGCTTTTACTTGGTATCACATGCTGGATCATAAAGCCCGATTGCTGTACTACTCCTTCGTGTTTCGTATAATATTCCAACGGGTTGCATCTTCAGAGCTTCCTTTAAGAGGCCATATTCATTGGCTTTCTTATCTTGACTCACGTGAACGTGTCATCTGCTTTACCTTCGTATTATGAATGACATTATTATCTATTCGTTCGAAAGACGTGCACATATTTGGCAATATAATTTTAATTCATGATTTTTATTTTATTAATTTATAAAGAAAAATAGAATTATTATTAAACATAAATACTATTAACACAATTGTAAATACTATTACTATTTTTAATTGTTCATTGTCTTAATTAGTATTAATTAATATTTAAATTTTTCTTGTTTTTAATCTTTTCTCTATCTAAGCTTCTCAATGCAACATTATTTTTTCATTTTTTGAGTGATGATTACTTTTTTGTAATATTTCATAAATTAAAACTTATCATGATAGGGAATTCTATGAATTAATTAACAGATTTCTATAATTGATATTAAATCCAACATTGAGAATCGTGAATAGGAAGAAAACTTGGACGGACAGAAAATAATAATTGAATATCAGTAATAATATTCCATTGAAGAGTTACAATTTATTATTCAATTGATTAAAAGAGAAATTTATTTATCAATTTTTTATTTAATTGTTTAACTAAATATTTTTCAGTAAAACCAAATTTTAAATAAATTTTCTTAAGAATAGTTTTATTGCACTGATTAAATATATTCAAAACTAATATTTTTAGCTAAATAATAATAGTCTAATGAAATAAAAAAATTAATTGCAACTAGAGCAAATAGGCTAATAGATAAATACCATCCAGAAGATGAACAAATTGTTGAAACTATAATAATTCAAAATTAAAGTGTACTAACATATGTTTTATCCTTTAAAGTAAGATCTGGTTAATTAAAAAATATGAAACACATTACATAAACATATTTCTTTTATTTAGAATAATTTTTTATTTACTGTTCATCTATTGGTGTATTTATTTTATTTAGTTAAATATTTGATTGATATTAAACATTTTTTATTGCCACTGTGCACAAATAAAATTAATATTAATCCATCATTGATTGAAAAAACATTGCTTGAAAAACATTTGAGTTGATTTTTGTCAAGAATGTTGTTTTTAAGTTATATAAAATGGGATATTTGTCTCGAGCGACGAAAAATAACAAAGTAGATTGATATAGCTCTTGTAAAATAAATGATAAAGCCTGCAGTCGTTATTCAAAGTGAAGGCAGTTTGGCTAACTAGTTTCACGGCTCGTTTTGTGGCGTCGAGTATCATATCGTGAACTCACGGTCATAACCACTAAGCATCGTTGTAAAGCGATTCATACTAAATCGCCGTCGTCGGAAAATGACTTTATTGCGATTATTGGCATTACTTGGAGACTGCTACCAACTACATGTCCATAACTAAAACCTTGTCTGTACTACTCAACCATTATATTGAGGATACAGAGGATGAAGTGAAGAGAAGAGTTGCTACCACCAACGACTACCGTCGCTTCTAAAGGCTTTTAGAGATTGAATCCATCTATTCTGTTCCCTGTCTCTCGATCATCTCTCCGACATTCTATAAGCCCTAGCTCCAGATATTTACAGTTCAAGTATCTGATTGTCATTTTATAAAAATAAATTGATATTTATTTTCAATTTTCTTAACATAATTTTTTTTATTAAAAATCAACGAAATAATTTATATCGTTGAAATTTTCATAAGCAGAAGCAAACGTTTATTCAAATGAGATGTTCACAATTGACGCTAAAGAACTTAACATCTGGTTATGTGTTTAACTTAGGGGTACATGTAGTGTGATAAAAAATTCATTTAATCCAAACTCAAAGATTTACTTTTTGGTTTAAGAATCAAACAAACCAAAACAGCTTTAATTTTTTATATAATTTTTTTCTTCATTGAAGAATTTTAATTTAAGATGTTTATGTAGATGAAAAATGTCAAGTATTTCTATCTCTTTTCTTGGAATTTATATAAATAAATAAGACACTTGGGCTATCTAAAACATAGCCTTTTAACTTGGTGAATAATTATTCACAGCATAATAAAAAGTTGACGATAGTTTTCTTCATATGTGTGCACAGTGGCAGATAAATATATAAGAATGGTACAAGCGCACGCGCCTCATGCTTGTCGCTTGTCGTGTGAGAGAGACTAGATTAGCATAAATATCGTCTCCGCCTTGCACTGTGTAGCGGCCGTCGTTTGTCATCGTTAGCAAAGCACACGCTTCCTGCGGACTCTCCGGAGTACGTAAAGCTTGCCGCAGACTCTCTTGGAGACAACTTGACTCGTTGCACGTCTGGAATTATTTATTTTATCATTAACATTCTTATTCATATTGTTATAATGCTATTATTATTATTCCTTATTATTACGATTGTTATTATAATTTTATTGTTATTATTATTACAATTACTATTACAAGAGAAAGATCGTTTTATCGTTTGATGAAAAAATGTGAAATCGACTGAGAATCCACTTACTTTTTAGAACCCTCTTCTCCGTTTCTATCCACAAGTCTCCCTTCAGCTATTAAATACTAATTCCATTATAGCCACCGGCAGGAAGGGTTGGCTTTACTCATATCTCTGACCCATATTTCATACAGCAAAAGCTTTTCAATCTGAGAAAATGCTATTGAGAGAAAGAGAAAACAATCCAATGATTATTCTCCTCTACAGATTTCTCTTACTCCGAGAATCATTGACCTGCGTCGATTTCTACAACTTCTTGTATACTGATAAGCCATTCATAGTGCGCTCGCTGCACCAATGGTACCGATGCAATCGCGTAGAAGTTGCTGATAAGACACCAGAGTTTCAATTAGCTTTTACACCTTTACTGTAATAATCATTACCAAACTCGAGTCAATGCCATTAATAAACCAATTCATTATTCATTTTCTAACTATTATTTATTATTAATATCAAAAATAATTTTTCAAAAGATCTATTCGGTTGTCAAGTATACTTTGATCCAAGTCAGATTTGACCTCTTATTTATTTAGCAACAGGAATTTAATCAAGCCTTGGTGGTAATTTTTATTATTCTCAAACTTCATCAAAAATTGCATGATTAAAAATTACATAAGATCCAAAAAAATGATGCGAAATAATATTTAATAGTCTTTTCTTGCTATTTAGAAGCACAAAATCTTGAAGAAAAATTTTAACTCAATATTCAAATCTTCTTCAAATTATTACCCGTAATTTTTTCCAATCCCATAAAATTTCAGTTTATCAAAATTTTATCGTCTTTAAAAATAAAAAGTAATAAAAACTGTATGATCTAATCCAGCATTTCAGCATGTTATAAAAATTTATTATCGACATATGGATTAATCAGTTATTATTGAATTTAAAGTTTGTTGTATTCAATGTTTCAATTAAAACAAATAATTATTTTCATTCTCATATTTATCATTAAACAATGTATATTTAATTGATTTACTTTCAAAAGGAATTTTATAATTAACTGGTATAATTTTAAATGAAAAATAAATATAAAAAATATACAATAATAATGATAATTGATTTAATCAATAAATAATAATTGGAAAATCTACTCATGAATCAATATGTGGTATAAATTTTGGGTAAACATCCCTCCGAGAGTGTATAAGAGTAATAGCAATCAATTACCTCGAAACACTTGACAGAAAAGATTTGCAGGGTTCGATGATACAGTGTATGTATAATTGATACATATCTCTCTGTATAGATATGCGTCATAAGTATGATAGTCAGGACTAAATGAGAATCGTAATCGTCACTACCCTCATTTTTCATACTAATACAGTTTATTTCTATTCGTTCTCCCTATTGAATATCTCTCTTACTCTTAACAACTTTTTCGTCAGTCGTTTTGAACTGAAACTACTACTTACTCTACAGCTAGTAGTACTGCTCTACGTTAAGCTGGCACAGCTCTATTTCCCCTTGCCAAGAATATGGATCGGTTCTATAACAATATTGCCGTACGCGCCTTGGCTTCTACATCAATATCATATACATATATATTCCATTGTTTCCAAGTTTTCGGGATCCATTTGTAAGATTAAATTTGTAATGCGGAGATAGTCCGGCTGTTGTGTGCCGGCATGAGACGACGAATCTCCGGCAGCTGCATATGGCTGCATGGTCAATTTTACAGTCAAGATAAATATGTGGTCGGTACAGATTTCAACAGTCTCAGATAATTATACCATCATACAATATGCCAGAAAAAAATTAATAAATATTTCATAATGAATTATAAATTATTCAAGAGGACTTCCGAGTAGTATAAAATATTTATATTCATACATGTTAATATCACTAGTCTTACTTGAATTATTCCCAGTACTTATTTCATGATAAAATGTATGTGAAAATGACAATATTTAAATTGTTTTCTAGGGGAGTATATTATAGAGAACAGTTTTCCTTTTAGCATCATTTTTATTATCAATGTTATAAAGATTTATTAGAAATATTATAGATTAGATAATTCTATAAAATTACTATTGACTTATTTAGAAAAAAAATCAAACTTTTTTTAATATTTTCAATAATTTTATGTTAATGTATTTTCAAAAAATGTATGCTTTTAAAACGACGATAAATGATTTTGATGAATGCGATTGTTTTAAAAATTAGACATTAATATATTCTTTAAATGTTGTTATTTAAAATAAGTAACATTTTTTTAATCACTTAGGAGACATCGGGGTACAATAGAGTACTCCAAAAAGTGACAGAATACTCTACACAGTAATTCTCTATGTTTTGAATTTAATTTTTTTCTATTAATTAAAGGCTATAAAAATCTCTTATTGAATTTTGATTCATTTATATTGCCCCAATCATCTGATATATTTTGATTTTATCTCATTAAGTCTGCTGTTTTTAAATAAATGAATCAATTTATTCAGTATGTTTAATTTTTTCTGTTAATATTTATTAACATACTATTATTAATTTTCCAGTCTTCTTAATCCATTGTCATTCAAGTAATTTATTACAAAAATCACATTGAAAGTAATGATAAAAATACAAAAAAAATGAATATCGCTGAAATATTTTTTTCCAGATAAAATGAAAAGATTATTCCAGTCCAATACTGCATATTCATGGAACATATATGTATATTAATATGTATACATATAAACGAAAGGGACATTTTGGTGGAAATTGCTTCCGGTCCCGTGGACATGAACATTTGTCGATAACGCAAGCAAAAGCACATTCGTCGTGAAACCAAATCCGATACAGTTCACACTCATTCGAACACATAGTTCTTGTGTCCTGCCTCTAGCATTGTTTCTTCTTCAAAGACTAAGTATCATATGAAAGAGGGAGAACCAAACTCGAGAGTCTATCCTCTCATCCCCTAGACCTTTTCCTTTCCCGAAGCTTCCTCGCATTGTTCCCAAAGTTTTCCCGTAACTCGCTCCTTTGTAGCGCGATTACCATATGAATTAAAGTAATGTGAATTAGGCAGGAGATGGAGTGGAGGAGTGCACGACCGCTTGTCCGCTTGCTTGCCGCCTGCTACCGGGAATCGTCAATTTTTTAACTCATTCAACGTAAAATTATCAGCTTTCTGTTGTTCTGTAAAGTCTGCGCATATTAATTTAACTTTTCATTTTTAGCATGATAAATAATTATTCTCTATTGAACTAATTAACTATTTTTATTGATCAAGGATTTAAAATAAATCTTATTCATTCTTTTTCTTTTCAATAAGTAGTCGTGAAAGGAAAGAAAACAACTCAAAATAATTCAAATATTTACATTTAAACATAAAATAATATGCAATCATAAAAAATGATTTTTAAAATTTTTTATATTGATTATAAAAATAAATCTAATTATATATTTTATTTTATTATTTGAAAGAAATTAATGTTTACTAGTTGGATTTATTGATGTAGTATAATTAATGAATGATATAATAAACAAAATAATTGAAGCCTCAGGTATGAATTATTAATCTCTCTTACATACATGTAATAGAGATATTCTGGCTTATTGAGCTGCTAATTATGCTAGAGACCTGACCATTAGTGAACGCAGGTATAATTCGTGTCCGCGCAGTTATTTAGCAGTCTAGAGGTTAAAGAGGGAAGAGGAGGAACGTGTTAACGCTGTTGTTATGCCCCATTATATCGTGTCCCATTCTCTCACTCTAGTTTATACGAGCTGATTCAGAAGGGGAAAATAGATTGTTTTTTCTCCCAAGTCTTTTATTCACTTTTTGTGGGATTTTTAAAAATTTTAGATTGGTTATCTGTATACATCGATTCAGATTTTAGATTCTAAACCAGGGGACGTTATAATATGCATGAATTTTGCAAAAAAAATGGCAAACTCTTCAATATTTATCACAAAGGAACATGACACTGAAAATCTTGAATTTAAAGATGTTTTATTTCAATGCACTTGATGTGTTTTATTATGGTGTCACCTATTTAATTAACATTACAATTATTTCTTAAACACTTTTAAGTGCATTCAAAGTAAATAAAATTTTAAACAAATGGGTAACGTCATTTTAAAACACATCCAGTGTATCGAAATAAAACACTACGATTCACAGTGATAAAAATGTCTAAAGTTGGTATTGTCTGTTGTTCTGGTGAAAAATTTATAGCTCAAATGACATTATTCAGAACGTAAATAAGACAAATATGAGGTGGAATAGGTAGAGGTATTTTTGAGAGGTGAATCAAAGTGCAATGTTTATCGGCGAAGTGAACGAATCACAGTGAAAATTGATAAAATATCATTTAATCCCCCTCTTCTTCTATGGCAGGCGCGTACGGAGATAGCATTACTAATTTATTTAAATGGACTTATCTTTACGAAAGCCCCCGCGATAGGAATGTAAATTGGAATGACTCTTACCGCATCACCCCCACCCCTCTCACGGCGAATCAAGGGGTAATGGCACGAGCAAGATAAAGGTATTTTATTGCCTTCGCGGTTGGACATATTTGAGCAGGCTCAAACTCACTCTATGCTTTTTTCAGTCTCATTTATCTTTCTCTCTCCTGTGATGTTTCACGCCCGTATTTCTCTTTTTGTCATACAACGACCGTTATTCTCTATATTCAGTTCTCACACGACAACCACGACGACGTGCACTACTCTCTCCTACGATTTGTTCATTAATCTTTTGGTCTTTGGTAAAAATCGTGAATTCAAAAAGAAAATGAAAATAATTCAAGGCATAACAAATGCACTGGGGATATGATGCTGAGTGAGGGAATATAACCACGCAAAATATTACTACGAAATGAAACGTCAAGCCCATTGTCAGGCGCGTACAGAGCGAGGAAATATCGTCCAGTAAATCAAGGTGCTTGCCGCAGAGGTGTGCTCTTCCGTCCACTCCCCAATGCAAGCGACAACCACTTCCGTTTTTAATCACTTCACCAGCACGTCGCTACACACCTTTACGAGAGTTTATTATTACCTCTAAATGAGCATAAATTATTACATGCTTTTTGTAATTAAGTTACCGTTCGCATATATCTCGTGATAATTAGTTAAACTTTTTTAAAAAATAAAATTTCTTTTATTTTGTTTACTAGTTGTAATTATTTACACTAAATTTATTAAATGTAGTTATTTTTTTCATGATTCATCATTTTTAACAAAATTATTAACTGATATCATTATTTAATGAATATTTAATCAATAAATTATTGTCTGGATTAAAATATCTTATAAATTTGTATAACCTTTTTTTTTCTTTTATTTATTCTTAAAAAAATGTTACATGAAACAAAAAAAATTAAAAAAGATATATCTTTACAGTAGAATAACATTTAAAACTATCGGGGTAGTTTTCTGTTACAAGGGGTGACTGAATAATTTTTCACGCCTTTTTAAATCACAGTTACTTTGATATTCAAAAATTACAAGACAATTCTCATGAGATTGAAATAATGTTGACTATTATTTTAAATATCAATTAAAGTAACAAAAAAAAAAAACAAAAGATCAACAAAATGATAATTAAAATGACTGAAGTGATAAATCAAAAAGCATATTCTTAATAGTAAAGATCCATCAAGTATTACCATCCAGTAGAGCAGCGACCTTAAAACAGAGTGTAGCAATTAAAATGAAAAATGATATCAAAGGGAAGATTTGAAATATCCTAAAATAGATGAGATTGATATAAATAGAGAGTAGGAGCATGAAGATGCATGAATGTACAATAGTGTTTTTGGCTTGTAAAAGTCAAATTGTAGAGTTTACGGTGTGCAGTATGAAAGTTAATGTTTCGGAACGGGCGCCATATTAGCATGTCCGCATCCAATCCTCTTCAGCACGTGGCTTGAGAGGCGACCGTGGCAAATCCCAGGCCGGGCCCTGTGACATCGTCATTATTTCGGCAAGAGAAGAAGCATGCGCGATTCGAGACAATTCGCTCCAGTATACGGTTCGTGTCGGCAACAGAGACGATGATGTGGGAAAAAGTGTCGTCAATTCGCTCTCTTCTCATTGCTGCTAGTTTGTACATATATGTATGTATATAACTGCTATTATAGCATACTTGCCATCATCGAGTAGCAGTTGCCAGGGTGTGTAGCAAAGACTGGAGGGGTCGACTCGATCTTATTTATCTTTATGGAGCACGGCCAGAGGGTAAGTATACTTACTCCGAGGCCAAGCTCAAGCTTACTACCCCACAGTATAGCTCAAGTGGACCATATACTCCATACTGAAAGGTACTACATTGGTGGATCCTTATAGCATTTGTTGCGGTCTTTTCCTTCCCAGATTAGATATCCGTTTAGTGAAATCCGTTTGCGGATTTTTTTAACACCACTTTTCTTACCCTCATATTTGTCCCTCATTCAGAGATATCATCATTCTCTCTTCCAGTGACAATTTATTGATTATCATTCCTCTCTTTTCTCACCACATTTTGCTCGCCATGTTTCAATTGTTGATTGAGATTTTTTTCCTCTACTATTATTATTAATATCATTGTTATTATAGAGGTCGACAAGAATCCACAAACGGCACCAAGAAGATGGAGAGTGGTCAGAAATTAATATCTGCTTTGGACGTAATCGGATTTCTTGTGATTTAACGGTTCGTGAGAGACCTGTCGTCACAGTGTATAAGAGTTTTCCGTAGTTTTCTTCTCTTGGCAAGCTCTCCATCTGAGGTTGAAGATCATTTTTTCTTTTTTTTAAAGATTTTTTTGTCATCCAATTTATGTTACGTACAACAATTAATTAATAATGGAGGATTTTAGACTCCATCTTTTTTCAGGCTTCCTTTTTAATTGTGATTAGAGCCATATTTTATTTTACATTCAATAAAAAATGTTCATCATTTAGAGCACAACAAAGGTGTTCAAATTTATAACTATTTTATCTTTACTTTTTAATTAAATTCTTTAAAATAAATATTTAAATTTATCTATGTATATTTAATTGAGTCTGTTTATTTTAGTTTATATTTAAAAATACAAAAATTTTATTGCTATTTACAGAGAATACTTTGACAATCATCAAGAATTTCAAATAAAAAAATGAAAGGTAAAAAATTGACATTGAACATTTTTTTTAAGATTTGAATTTATTTGAATTAAATAACAATGGGATTTCTACATACATATACAGAGTGTGGGTTATTTACAATGTTAATATTTACATGGAATTCATGAATAATTTTCCTAAACAATAATACTTAAATAACTAACATTAATAATAAGTGGCTAAGCATAATATAGTACATTAAAAAAAAAATAAAATAAAATATAAAACAATTTAACGAAAAATTTAATAATATACATACGCTACAATAATTATAGATTGTATGTTGATAATTTGGTCGAGGTGATGACAAAGCGATCAGCGATCGGAAAAGAGACAGACATAAAGTGATAAATTAGGTAGGTAATAGGCCACCACGATTAACTCAACGTCGAGTGTGTCGAGAGAATAGCCAGCAGGGTTGGAAGTGGAAGAGAGAGAGAAAAGGATCAACGAGCGAGGGTGCAGGCAAGCAAACAGGGTCGTCGAGGTTTCGCTACGTATTTAAAACGCGAGAGCGAGAATGTAGCGCGCGCCGACCGATTCAACGTTTCAAGTTAAATGGGGTGCGAATGGCAGATAACAAACCGGCACTGTTTCCGATTATGGCATTCATTGTTTCCTACTATTATGCGTGCTCGGCTGGTTTACGTGTGACGCGGTTACGCTTTACGATCAGCGATTTATCGACTACGTTGTTTAGTTTGTCCCGCGCGCGTGCACCGGAAACTTGGTGCTCAAAATTTACACGACTTTTGTATATATTGATTCTCGCTGTTTTCATAATTATAGACTATTACATTATTCTTATCCATTACTTAGTTAATTATTATCTTAAGTGTTACATTATTTTATGTCTTGATGTATTTATTTGTTATTGAGTCTTATTAATCTAATATTGACTAGAGAGAGAGTTTGGCTCCTTTGGAACAGTTCATCATAAAACTATTAATTATTATGCACTAAACGTATAATATATACGACTTGAATTATACAATTTTCCATCGATATTAAATTTTTAAAATTTATTTTCAGGATCAGTCATCTAGGGTTTCATGTAAAACGAAGATGAGACTCTACGTCGTCACTTGGCAGTTCCATGAACAACCGTCGGTCCACCGGAGGTTCTCTTCATTGTTGGTAATGGAATTTGTTGCTGTTGTTGTTGATCAACAACAACATCGCTCTCTTTGTCTTGATGAGCAGTCATATGCCTAGTTAAATGATGTCTTTCTCGAAAGCTTTCATCACAAACTGGACATCTAAGTTTTTCTTCTCGCCGTCGTCTAGCAGCTTCACTTGAATTTTCATTTTTATGATGTGATCTCATGTGATAAACCAAGTCTGATGTCATTCTAAATGACAGATTGCACTTTGCACAAATATTCTGAGCCGGTAGACTCAACGCGAATGATGGTGGTAGCAGTCCAGCAACACCAGTTACTCCAGTGACACCGAGAAAGTGTCTTGGTCGCACGAGGGCTTCAGTCATTGGCGCGGGGAACACAGAAATCGGTGAGTAAGAAAGATTTGAATACACTGCAGCAGCAGCAGCTGGAGAAAGATCATTTGATGCTCTAAATCCTGTTGATTCAGCAGCATTATTTATTTTGCGTCCAATTTTTAAATTTTCTGCTAATCCAGGTGCAGTTGTAGTTATACTTGGTTGAACTGCAGGTTCTCCAGGACTTCCAGAATTTACGAGGAATGGAAAAGGAGTTGAAACAGCAGCAGCTGCGGCGGCCGCTGCAGCAGCAAAAGTTCCATATCTTAATGCTGTTTTAATTGGTGGTCCATTGGGTGGACTAACACTGTTTCGATAATTTGGACGATCAGGTGATATTGAAGATCTTGGAGTACTTCCTTGATTCTCATCGAAACTAATACTGCTGACTTTGGTAAAAGCACTTTTAGGAATCTGACCAAGTGGTGTATCTTCATGATGATGATTAATATGATGCCTGGGATGTTCTGAAAGATGTGATGGATGATGGAGTCCTTGAAATGCTGGTGCAGGTGGACTTGCTGATAGAGAACTTGGACTGGTTCGATCACTAATTGATATCACTGGATGACGAAGATCAGCAAGTGATACAGGTATATTATATCCCGGACTTTGACGATTTTCAATTCCTTGATCAATCAATGTAGTACTTTGACGTTTAGCAAGTTTCTCATCTGGAGCAACCAGAAAAGCAACATCAAATGAACGTTTATTGGCACTTGATCCATTCCGATGAAGTGGATAAGATGCATCAGAAGGAATCCCATCAGCAGTCGCAGTTTTTACTTGAGTTGTACATGAGTGAGCAGATGCTGCACCGTCTGCGCGATCGATGCTTGGTCCCGAACGATCTTCCATTGTCATGGTGAGGCCTACACTTGTGATAACAAGTTACATGCGTGGCCTGTGACACAAACAATTTCAAATGATTAAATAAATTATTCTGATGATTCCAGAAATATAATAAAAGAAAAAAAAAAAATAAAATGAATATTAGAAAATGAATTTACCTGTTTGTTATCAACAGATGAGGGTCAACAGATGGAAGATGACAGATCGAAAACGTGTAGTAACAGTTAAAGGTCTTCCGCAAAATCTCCGCGACGTTTGGTCGCGGGCGGACCACGTTCGAATGCTGGAGCGCGCTGGCGCAGCTGGTATTTAGCCGGGACTTTGGCCCTTTCTCTTTGGCATCGGATAGTGGTTTTGGAGAAGCGTCAGGTGGAGGCGGTCGAGGGTGGCTTAGACCAATAGTAGCTTCAGTGAAGCCACTGGAGGGTGGAGCATTGTTGGGGGGTGAACATATTCAGCAGTCGGGATGCGTCTGTTAGCTCCAGCAGACCACGCCTACATATTTCAGGTTCGACACATGTGCAACCACCAGCTCGCGGAATTCATTGCGCTTTCTATACTGCGCAACGAAACGCTCGTATTCTGCCTTCCGGCTAGGCGATGAAACACACAACTACTGGGCAATTTCTCAGTCTATCTCACTTGTTCTTCATTCTTCTCAACCCTCCTTCTAATTCTCTCTTACTCTCGTTTTGTACCCATTCGCCGGATCCCATATTTCATCCTGACGAACGATCGAGAATATTTTCATCGTTGCTCCCAGCCACCCTGAACCAGCCAGCCAATTTTTTTCATACCACGTATTAACCCGATCGTATTTGCTATTCTCTATATATAATCTACTGACATTTACAGTCATCATCGACTGTTTAATAGCATAACTAAATGCAGCTTTCACTGATGATGATCTTTATTCACTCTCCTTCTTCTTCCCTCTTTCTATCTCACTCTAATGCCAATCAATCACTTTGACTCGTGGCGTACACACACAAGAGAGACAACACACTGACCACTTTTCTTCTCTCCTTTTTTCTCTTGATAGCACTGAGACTAAAGCGATCTCTTTGGGGAATAGAAAACACATCAATGTCTCGAAAAACGAGAGAAAAACTTTTAATGACTTGAACGCGTAAAATATAACTATCCATTTTTTTTTTCTCTTTATATATTTATTTAGTTGTATTAATAACACATTTTGTAATTTAAAAACCTTTCATTAATCACTGTTTAATTAATTTTTTATTAAAAAAATGTCAGATTGAATAGAAATAACTCGTTTAAGATTTTTTTTGACTTTCAATTATATTTCTGAAATTACTAATTCTCATCAAGTAGAATACTTCACCCTAAATAATATGTATATTCACGATGGAAGTTGAATTAAGAACGTTGCGGTAAATCTTATCTTTGTTCTGTGAGTGGTAGATATATATTATTATGCGTTGCGTGAACCATAATAGCTGGTTTGTAACAGCTAATCGTGCATCCGAGACGGGAGAACGCGCAATGGCACGTGCGCGTGATTACAATGTAATATAAACGTACACACATACTGGTGGTTATATCGTAAGAACATGGAAACGATTAATAGTTGAATACTTAGTACTTGGCATATATGAGAAATGATGATAGTGATTTTATGTATAAAATACAAATATGTATACTCACACACAGAATCCAAAACCTCAGTCCTCGGTTGGAGAGAGTCTGCAAGTTATTAGAATGTCCCGGAAAAGATGGCGTAGAGTCGCTCCGTATTTTTATACTGTATGGCCGGTGCTTTGCATAATCCTGCACTTAGCTCGCTCGTCGCGAAATGCCGGCTGCTCGCAATGCGAATCTTTCTCCTCCGGTGAGCAACACCCTACCACTTTTATGTGTATGTCGTTGGTGTTCTTGTCTTACCGACCATGACCGCGAGCATTAACTCTCGAGACAACTTTACTTATATCAAGTCCATTCCGGAAAAAAACTATTTTCTTTAATCCGATTTCAACAACAACATTATTGAAATGATTCCGCAATTTAACAGTTCAAAGTGATCAATAAATTCTGTTAACTTTTTTTATTATTCTTCGAAATGATCCATTATATTTTCTGTTTAAAAATAATTTTCTATTTCTTTATATCAATAAAAAAAAAGTCATTCCTATTGATCCATCAAAATACAGACATGTTGGAGCATCATTTTTTTAATACTGAGACTACAGAGTAAAATATTTCTCATGCCCTTAACACGATTCTTTTACGTCGCGACGTTGGAAATCGTATCACGACTACTCGATTCGCGTCGTCATCAATCTTGAAGTAAATCGATCGGGAATACTTTTCTCTCAGTTGGAACGTCTTCCGTTGCAGATGTGACTTTGATTCTCTCTTTGCGGCGTTCCCTGGAGATATCTAGACGTTGGCTCGATTAAGACGATGTCCCACTGCCCCTCCAGCCATCACAGAAGCCAACACCATCAGTAATCAACCAAGTATCTATTTATTTCTTGGACTTACGTAATAAACAAGTGCACCTGCTTTGTGATCCAGTCGATAGTACCCCATGCCATGATACACAATAATAATTAACCTGCTATTATTCAGTTCTCTTTTAACTTATTCCTTTTCATTTGGGTCAAAAGAACCCTATGGAATCATCTGTAAAGACAGGCATGGGGTGAAAAACTCATAGTATACACACAAGGCATGCGGCTACGTCGGACATATGGTCGTTGGTCCCCAGTGATCGAAGCCAGGTCCTCATGAGTTTTCAATGAGATTAGCGGACCATCTGTGCTGATCCAGTGAGAGCGCCAAGCGTATCAAAAACTCCACACTTTAACAAAGCAACCTGTTATGGAGGTACTGCTATGTAAAAGCTATTTATAAATTAACAGCTTTACTTGTCACGTACTTCATTGTATTATGAACATCCTGGAAGTTTGAATGAGATGATGCAAGTTGCTAGTTTATATTGATGATGCAGCAAGATTGAAATAGATACAGGTGAACTAGTTCAAGACACATGACAAAAGAGAAGGGTGATGAGAGAAGTCGATCAAACATTGCATATGTGTTTCTACTAGTTGGGGTAGATATTGGTGTAGTTGTCCCATATGGAGTCTGCCGTTCGCGCATATGCCACGACATCACCGCTAACGAGTATGATCCTGACCAAGATTTAGGCCTCAAAATATCCTAAAGTTGGTATCATGAATACTGATTTATTGCTTATTTTTATTGAAGTTTGGGATCTAAATTAAATAGCAATGAATTCAATATTCTTTTGGATTTCAATGAAAAGGGAGTCCATGTTATCGAAATAAGCTTTTTTTATCCAAGCTATGACATAAAATAATTGCTAGGAAATTATTTTTGCTTTTCGATGTAACTTTTTTTTTTATTTTATTTGATATGAATTTTTAAAACTTTTTATGGCTAAAAGATTTATAAAAAATTATTCTATTAATTAATTTAGATTTTTGAGTTAATTGATAATATTACAAAATGTGTATGTTTATATAACAGCTGGCAATTCTTCATATAATCCACTGCTGACTCCTGTACATCATCGATTCTACTTGATATTATCAGCTCGTCTCCTGAATTAATCTCGTTTGTTAAATCCACCATTTAATCGTAACATTTTCCCCAATACTTGAAACAGATTTCAGATTGGTATTAATTTACATTCATTTAATTAATGATTATTCATCATCGAGGTCTAAAGAAGATTAATTAAAATGACGAAGAAATGAAATAAGACAGAGAAAAGAAGATTGGGTTGAAGAATGAGACAACAAGTAGTGAAGAAAGAAAAAAGAAGAGGGTGAGACAGGACGAGTCGGTGCGTAGCTATTGTCGTGGCAATGTTCATTGTATGACTGGGGTATAGGTACCCTCACACACTATATATACACTATATACACTGTGTGGTGCACTTCGCCCCAGCTTCTCGTGCATCTGTCCTCAATCAGCGAGCCACGAAAATGGGATTTACGTTTAGGGCATGGAGAAAAATTATTGACCATAAGTTAGCACTATACTTGATACGTTATACTTCTTAATCTACCCCTAAATAACTTCTTAGCAGTGAGATTAAAATTTTTATCATCAGTCCAGTGGATGTCGTTGATAATCTGAGGAAAATAAAAATTTTATCTGTATAAATTAATTTATGAGGATGGCTATTTTTTTTTGAGAATAGTATAACGAATTGGACAATAAGATTTCTGCAACCCCTAGAATTTAGGGGCACAATAAAGCGGGAGTAGCGGTAACGCGGTCGAAGCATCGAAGGAATAGAATGGGTGCACTTAACTCGATGCTGCTTAAACAGTTGTTTGATCGGCATTATGTATTAGCATGTGGCTGGTGCCAGGGGTTATTACGATAGAATAGCTGACGAAGTGAGTGCCTCAAGCTCTTTAAATAATTACAAAATAATACTCTTGTCCAGTCGACAGACTCAACCATTCTATCTCTTAAATAAATTTTCTCGGTACGTCTGAATTTGAATAAAATAAAAATTATACCACTACACTATTTATCCAGATATTTGATACATTTGTGGAATGGATAAAAAAATATTTCATATGTGGCAAAAATTGATTAAAATATTGGTATAAAAGAATATTATTTCCGCTGATTTAGAACCAGGGTGAAGATTTTATTTTTCAATGCTTTAACGGTTTTATGTCATTTACAACTGGATCTGAAATTTGTTGTTGATGAAAAATGATCATAAAAGTCTAAATATCATAACAAACTTTATATATCATAAAAATCCAATAACTTTATTTTAACTTCACATCAAAAAATTTTAATATCAATTTTTTACAAGATGAAAAAATTGATTGTAGTGATTCTCATAATTGTTAATTTAATAACATATTTTTTTCGCTCTTTAAAATTGGATCAATGAATATTAACTATTTGCAGTAATAATTATAGCATGAATTCAAACAGTGATGGTTTTATGACTGTAAATTAGTTAATATACACTAATATACAATTATTTTCACACTGAGAAAAAAACTTTTGTGTGGACAAATGATATTTTTCCAACTAAAGAAATCAAAATTTGGAATAGTCACTCAATAATGTATGAAATTGACATGGTAACATTTTTATAGATTCAGTTCTGATGACTACTTGAGGTAATAAAAAAATAATTCATTAAAAAAATACATTCTTAATGTGTTCAATTATTTTAAATAAAATTATCTAAGTATTGGTTTATTCTAATGTTTCATTAAATTGACCTTTTTTTGGTGTCTCAGGAAGTAAGAATTAATCTAATGCCACTTGTATTTAGACTTTTCCTAATCTTGAACCAAATATCCCAAATAAATCTTAATATTTAATAAAACATTTTATTGCAAATATTACAACAAATTATTTTTATTAATTAAATGAACACTGTTTTATATAACTAATTCATTTTTATAGAGTACGTTTCTAATTAAGTTTAATTAATAGTAAAATTTTCAAATAAAATCAAATAAATGTAACTGTGTGAATTTAAATATCTCGATTGTTCAAACTTTAGATGTATGTCGAATTAGCCAGATTATCGTACATAGATACGAAAGCACTGAATGAGTATAGAGTTGAAGTATGTGGAAATTCTAGAGGCAGATCCTCACTGATTCTCACCGAGTAGGATCGTCCTTCTCCAGCTGTATCAATATTCATCAGCGTCCTATGTTCAGCTCGAGCAAATTCGAGGATTATCTAGAAACTTGACGCCCTAGTATACATCCCAGGACGAAATAGGAATAGAGCTCTAATCCTAGGGACCCGGTGACGTCATATTGCATAACAATTAATCAACAACTGTAGTGACGACAGTCGCATCGTTGTCTATAGTTCACGTAGGTGTTATAGGTTCTCCTTGTCTCTATATGACTTAACTAGCTGGCCCGCGGACTGGCTAGTTCCGATAATCATTTCACTGGGCAGCTTAAAGTGCCACTGGCTGAACGTTAAGCCGATTTAAAAGCCTCCCAAATCCATGCAACGACGAATTCCTGCATACCACCTATATATATTCATACATAAATCAAACTTGATAACTTTACCAAAACTTCCAACTCTATATGTATCATATGTGAATCTAATATCCTCGGTGGAAATAAAATCGGAACAGTGATAAGGTGACGTTGAAGTAAATTTCAAGTCAAGTCTGAGAACCTTCAAGTTCGTCTTCATGTTGCAGCAAGATATACTGAAGGAAAAAAATTCATTTAAATAAAACAAAAAATCTTTCATGCTACATTGAAAATATTTTTAAGAATACTTGAATGATAAATGACCTTTTTTTTGTTGAAAGAATAAATAACATTTATTATTAATCATCGTCTAATCACAAAGATAACTTGGAAGAAAATTATAAAGTAGTCTTCTTTTAGTTTCATTACATTATTTTTATGATAAAAATAAAGACTGGATAACTGTAATAAAAGGAAACCATTGTCACTCACGAGAGTTGATTTGTCAAAGTCGCTCGAGATAAGTAAGAAGTTAAAAGCCTGTATTGTAGCAGGATAAAATACAATTGCACGAGAAAAAATGATAGTAGGAATTTATTCATAAAAAAAAGAAATATCCCAATATACATAAATTGCTTGAAGATCGAACACTTGCGGATTCCAGACTCAATACCTGATCAGAGAAGTGTCCTGTCACAGTATATAGTGCTAAGGCGCAAAGATGTTATCGCGAAAATTGGATTGAATTTTTGCGGCCGTCGGGGTGACCGTCCGAACGTATAAGCACTCGATAAAATATTTTTTAGACCCTCTGGCAGGCTTGACGATGCCGCCTGTGCGATTTCAAAGGGATTAGTTTTATGGTGAGATAAGAATCCTGAACGCAGTCAATTCCAGTTAAGCAAGTGAGAGAAAAATAGTGCGTGAAGGTGATCTGTAATTGCCCATGTGACACACTAGACATTTATTCCCACATTTTTTTATTATGTATACCCACGAAAGATATCCTTCTGTCCTTATACCACTTTCCCCTTATTATACAGCAATATATATCTTACATATAAGAGGCGCTAAATTTTATTTTCTCCGGCGTCAAAAGCTATTCTTTCGTGAACCAATAGATCAGTTCGGGCGGACGGATTGCCTTATTGACGGACAAAGTGGACGGACGTTATTTACCGGAGGGACATTTTCCTTATATGTCGTTCCAAGTCTCAGATGGAACATGAAATCAAGTTAAGCTGCTGTGGAAACCAAGTGCTCTCTGATCGTTTCTTCAACATACATATATGTAGGCTGATGAAAAAAATTTTGCAGTGCCAATTGATTTTAAGTTGACTCTAGATTGAGTACGATAAAATACATGACAAAATCAACCCAAAAGCTTGCTTCTTAGTCGAGTAAAATAGCAGCTAAAAATGGAAAATCTACATAACTTTCGTCTGACAACATAATAATCATTGAAATATAATACCAGATTGAGATGATAATATTTTTGAGAAACATTTATGAACAAGAGCGTGAAAATGGAATGGATTTGGAGGAAAGGTAAGAGGGCAGATAATAAAAAAGGAAAAATAAATGTAACATTTGACAGTTATGAAGTAAAAAAGTGCTCGGAGCTAAATGTGGGCGACAGACCTTGACAGCATTGCAAAGAGACACTGATGCGCAACGACATCCAGCGAGTCAATTCGATATATCTTTCACGGTTTCACTTTTCTCTACACATCCATCATTGAATTCAGATGTTACAGGTGATAAAAGGCAATAAAAAACCTTATAAATAGATATATATAATCTCATTAGAGCCATTGAATGACACTGGAAAAAAATATTAGAGCATATAAATTCATCATATAAACGCTCTAGAGGATGCTACAAAAAGTATTAATTGAATTAGAATCACAGATAATGGTTTTGCCACGATCTCCTCATCCATCAGTTTTACACGCTGTGGTGCGGCCGTCACAGTGTTAGGGGGGGTTAAACGAGAGTAAGAGAGAAACCAGAGGGGGAATAATCCGAGCCGAGTGATGAGATTAAAGGTTCCAGCAGTGGAACGTTTCGAAGAACAGTGGACTGGGCCCAACACCAAGCGCCATCAACACTCGTCGTAGCTGTATTCCGGATGAAAGAGGCTCAAGTGCATCGCGCCGTAAAATAACATTGTCCCACGAATCATGATCGCCAACCACGGGGCCAACTAAATCCAAAGAGTGAAAGAGATGGAGGAAGAAAGCTCGCGAGCGCCGCCCATCAACAAACTTTTACAAAAGCGCAAGTTTATGTACTAGAGTACAATGTAATGGTGTATTGTATGTACTCGTTTTGCGGCAAGTTTTTTTATATCGAGCGAGACAAGAGCGAGGCAAGTGGTGCAGAGTCATAATGCAGAAGAAAAGAGACAATAACGTTGATGGCGTGCGGGCCGATGGGGATTAGCGAGATAGAGCAACGCGGTGGCGTTGTTCCGTGAAATTGATACACGGCTTACACGCGCAAATCGCACAGTAGGTGGAGAAAAGAGTAAAAGAGAAAGAGTAACATTGCTAGGAGAAAGAGGTTTTGATGGTGTATGTATAGACGTGAATATGATGAGAGAAAAAATTGGCAATGACTGTAAGCTGCATCATAGACGTGAAAGAGAGAAAGAGATGTGGGTGAGGGATAGGAGGAAGGTAGCTAGGAGAGACATGAAGAGTAGTAGACTGGCGCTTATTTTTATCGGCCGTGACGGCAGTGCTGCATATATTTTCATATTCGAACAGAACGACCTGGGAATATTGTAATTTGCATTGGAGACGGTGGAAAGACTCGAGAGTCACGCTTGGTGAGGAACGGCCAAGCAGGGAGCCGATTCGAATCGTCGTAATATGCAAATCTATCGTATACTTCTAGGCTTCTCTACTTTTACAGAAATTCCCATCTTATGTTGGTATAAAAGTAAATATAATATAAGATGGTATTTTCTTTTATATTGTCAACGCAGAAGATTTTAATTCTATTCAGGGTGATGCTTCTGGAAGAGAGTAACATAAAAATCTATGTTTATTTAACTAATAATCAATTCAAGTTGGAGATTTTTAATAGTGATCTCAGTCAGATGTGATTAGATTCAACCAAGCTATTTTTTTTCTTTGAAGCATTCATGATTAGGGTCAGTGTCACCATCTGATGCTTGGGGTCAATCTTGGTCACATACTTTAAACGTTTCAATCTCACATTGATTTATATATCCTTGTCATGTTGTAGCTTTTGAGAATACCCATTATAATCAATTTCATTTTGTCGTGGCAATATTTAATTATTTGAGATAAAAAATATTATACCATCTGTTTGAAATGTGCTGGAGGAACACTGATATATGGCCAATATTTAATAATAATAATTCCAAACTACCCTATTGCTACTATAGAACTACCCATTACATAAATAATTATTAAATAGTCCTGGTTTTTCGTCATTTTTTGGGCCTGAATTTGCTCCTTCATGAGTTTTATCACTATCTCCAACTACCTTATAGTAGTAATAGAGTAGCTGAAGGGTAGTAAAGAGGTAGTAATATAACTAACATGAAACTACCCATTACCCAATGATCTTGGCCTTATTTTCTTTTTTTTTAGCTTGAATTCATTCTCATAAGTACCGAATCAGACTAGGTATCTCAAAAATCAACTGGTCCACGTTGATGGACACCAGAATAGAGTTGAATTTAAATTAATACCCAAGAGCTTAATAACAATTTTATAAATTTTGAAGAATAACTTTGACAGTTGTCTGTACACAAATAATCGGCTGATCAATAATCAATGAACCTGAATTTTGTAGGAACTATGATCCATCAATTATTGATTTATCATGAGAATACTATTGATTAAAATATTTTTGGGTAACTCTAAGATAATTCTAAAACTGTCCAAAAATATTCCGATGATACTTTTAATGAATTATAAGTTAAAAAAATTTTATTGCAACTAATTATTGATAAATAATTTATTTTTTTGCAGGTAGACAACATTTTAGATGAAATAATGAATACTGTAAATGAATGCTACTTCTCTGTGGAATAAATTAATAGAGAGGATCGATTCTAGCGATGGAACTTATTGAGACATCAATTATTGAGATAAAAAAAGCTTGGAATGATGGCAACCTTACTCTATAGGAGAAAAGTGTGTAGGGATTGATAGCACCAGCGGCTCTACGTAATAAATTTCTAATCGAGAGAAACACACTCAGCGCAGGATATATGACCACCTTCCGGGACGTCGACGGCTTTTACTAATAACCGATAGCCCAAGCGAACCGTGGAATATTATAATTGATTTATTGCGTCCCGAGATCCGCCGGCGTGCGAGCGGATTTATCAGAACACGATCGAGCAGGACATTTTGCCATTTTGCTTCCGCCTACGAAGTAGTAGGTATAATAATAACTATCGGCACAGACAATGGCACTCTGCTTGTCTCACATATACATTCGTTATTTTACTGGGGCAGTTACCAGCGTGTCCCAACGAGTTTACCAACGCCCGCGAAAGGCTTGTCGTTTGTTAAAATTGTTAGGGAGAGCGAAAACAGTAGTGAGAGCAACCTCGCAATCTGTGATTCAGCCCCATTAACCCCGAAATCCGTGCGGACTTGCGCTTAACTTCTCTTTCAACTCTAGTCCCTCATCATCTTCTCTCATCTCGACTATTTTATCAATTAAAACTACCAATTCAATAAAAACTGATCGAACTCGAATCATCTCTAATCAAAAATTATATTTTGCCCATCTCAGTGTTTCGTGATTTGTCTCTCGTTTGCTCACCAGGGGAATAATTACATCAAGAATCGAAGAACATAAAGACGTTGGAGAAGAAAAAAAAAATTATCAAATACTTTTGTATACTTGTAGATGTTTTATTATGGTGTAGAGCTTTGTAGACATCTTTGCAAAATAATTCAACATTGTTTTTTTGTTTTTTTATAAATATACTATTATTTCAAAAGAAGTTGTTTTAAATAATTATTCTTGATCTTTGTTTGATAAATATCAATAAGATTGCAATGTCAAAAGGAGGATGATTATAATGCAGGAAGCGTTTTAATCCTAGTGTTATTTCAATGTCTTCAAGGGTTTCTTCCCTTCCAAGAAACCTTGGTATTTATAATTATTATTCCTGGGTTGATATCTGAGACTTGAATTAAATAATATTACTTCATTCATTATAATGATAAGTTCTCTTATATTACTTGTATAAATAAAATTGACTCCAACAAAATTTGTTCCACCATCATTCCAGTAATGAGACTAACCTTCAGATGAGTTCTAACATGTTGTGTTCTATTTATAAAATAAAAAAGAATTAATTAAATTAATTTTTTTAAATGTTTTAGAGTTTTTGCAGGGCTACTTTGTTTTCCAGAGGTATAAATGTAAATATTATAATTTCATAAAAAAAAATATTTATTCAATCAAGCTGAAAAAAATGTCCTTTCTTTCAATGCAATAATTGTAAATAAACGATAATTTAGTCAAGTAATTTATTAGAGTACATCCGACTGGCAACATTTATCGATAATAGTAAAATATTTATTTTACTATAACCACTAAAATAAAATTTATTCGTAATTAATAACATATTTATAGCATACAAATAAATATTTTTCCCATAACGTTAAATATCCAACAAAATTTGTTAAACATATTTTCATTTTCCAGGAAATAATAAACAGAAATTCACAAAAATCTGATGTTTAAAATGGAATATTTATGTAAGCATAAATTTTTTTTGTAATAAACAAAGAAAAAGGAATCCCTTGATATTCTCATTTGGAATAAAAACGTGAAAACGATTAAACCGTACTCTTTTTCCACTTAAGTCTTATAGTCTTCTTCGCAAATCCGTCTGGCTAGCAGAAGTATTTCGTGCAGAATACCAATTCGCTATTCGTTGTGGCATATCGGCTGGACACTTGAGAGCGTGACACAAATGCCAGATGCAATCAGGCAAAAGAGGAACGTGGAGTAGAAGGTTCAAGTGTTATGTGTAGCCAACTCCCACTTGCCAATGTCTTTAAGCAAAAAATACGTTTAGGGTGGACAGAATTCCATGAGTAAATGTAACGAGTCCTTCTCACATCTTTACTCATCATAATACCCAACTGTATATATATATCTATATGTATATCAAATAGAACATTCAGGCTGAGGTGGCTGGAGTGGGTGCATATAAATATCTAGATGATCGTATGCGTCACCCACATATTTCGAGGGGGAACCATATACATAATAATATAATCAATGCTTTCTTCTAAATATACATTGTTACACTAAGATAAAAATTTATCGATCTTTGTTTTATCTTGACATTTTTTTTTTCAACTACATAACAAGTCTGCTTAATTTTATAAACAAAACAAAATTAAATTTTTAGAAAATTCACTTCTTACTAATTAGTATTAATTGTAATTTATTTTTAAAAATAAACAATCATCAATTTTAAAGACCTATTGATGTTGGGGTAAACTGTTTTGATTTTTGGAGCAAATAAAAAACTTTTGGGTTTTACTTTCAACTGTCACTAAAAAAAAATATTGTTATAGAAACAATCCAATGTATAGTTGAATTAGATTGGTGTCACAGCAATCCTTATGCTTACTCTAATTATTTGGATAGCTATTATAATTATCTAGACAGCTGCCACAACTATCTTGACCGGATGAGCAAGTGAAGTATTGCTACAGTAGCTCTGCTATGAATGTTGAAGATTAGATAGTTAATCTAAAGGGAGCAGTATGAATTTTTTTTTTTAGTGCAGAAATTCGTTTTTATTGCTTTTTCTTGAAAATCTTCATAGTCTTTTAGAAAAATAAAAAAATTTTTAAATGTCTACAGTTTTATTCCATTAATAAAATTTTGCACGTATGTTTAGTGATATATGTATTAATTTAATCATAAATTCGATAAACCATCTTCCAGCATCGTCTTATCGAATCCCCAAGACTTTATGAAAATATTGAATGACTCAAAAGACTCGAGTCTTTTATACGAATAAGGTTGATAAATTAAACTAATAAAATATCACCAATTCGCACTCTAATGTCGGAGAAAGTCACGAATTGGAGTTCCTTGCCGACATGCAGGGAGAATCTTTTGAAAGTTGACTACCTCGCAGATAGAAAGAAGGAGGGTGAAATTACGTCAAAAGTCTGGAGAATTTATCGGCGCACTTTTTAAACTCCGCCTTTCCCTACAGGATTAGCATATTATTTCTATGGAAAGAACGGAAGATGAGAGATCGAGAAGCGAGGTGTTGGTCCTTGCGGCTAAAGAAAGTAGTATAAACCGAAAGAAAGAATGAAGCTTACTTATTCTTTCATTTTTATAACGCCTGTGCGCGAGACCATATCAAATATGCTGATAAATGATTCTTTTACTTTGTAAGATGGAAATTATTCTCGCAATATCGATGATCAAACCGCACATCAAGAAATAAAAGAACAAAAAAATCTATTTACATATGTATACAATTGGACGTGAATACGAAATACGAGGGAAAATATCTCTATTTCCGTTTGGTCAATCAGACAGTAGCTTTGACTTTGATGTCCATCATTCACATTCGGCTTGATATTTTATGGAAACACTGACCAAAGTATTTTTTTTCATCATAAAATAAACTGTAGCATGCAGTAGATGAATTTATTTTTAAATTCAATCAGCAGAAAAAATTATTGATAGAGTAAGGAAAGGAGATAAGTGTCCTTTACAGCTGTGGAGAAAAAGAAAATTTATCAAGCTAGAAAAAGTTATCATTTAATCTTGACTTGTACTACTGCGGATAATGTTGTTCACGAAGTTATCTCGTACGAGTAGAGAGACAATAAAACAGCGGGCGAAATGAATGTATACATTGACTTGACATTTATAAGGGAAAAACGTTGCTTGTATATATATATGTAGGCTCTTTATATTCTTTTCCCAATTAGGAGGTAGAATATCCATGTTGAGAGAAAGAGAGAGAAAGAAAGTCTTGGCTTTTCCCGTTTAGGCTGTCACTGAGGTTGATAAAAAAAAACACCTGGCAATGGGTGAACCAGTCGTGAATTCAACATTAAACCTTGAAATAAACAGAAAATATTTTCATATTTTAAATGAGTTTTATTTTGTCAATCACACTCGACAAATTTTAATTAAAATTTTTTTTTAGCAAAAAAATGTTTATTGGGTTGATGATAAATTTCATTTCAATCAACAGAGTATAATATGATGATAATATTGAGTCCCCATTAACCCAATTGTGTAATAAAATATCATTGCATCGAAAGTAAATTATAATGAAGGTATTTTTTTGCGGAGAATAATAATGATTCGTTGAATACGCATGTCTGACTCATGAAAGTAGATACGTAACGTTTGAGCAGATGCATTCCGTATCGAGCTCATCTTATTAAAAGAAAAAAAAATTATTTAATTTTTAACTGAATGCACGTTATAAAAATAATCAAGTTTTTTGGAGCACAAATATTTTTTTTAAATAAAAATTATTATTTATTATAATAATAAAATTTTTTGATCAATTTAACTGTAATATTTCACCAACATAAGTTCGAAATTTGTTGGTAATTTAATAAATTTTCTTCGAAACCAATAAGAATCTGTAGAATGATGAAAACGATATTGGAGCCATCAAATGGATCTTTTTTCAACGATGAGACAGAAATAAGAAAAACATTTTTTATTTATTCTTCACTTGGATGTTGTTGATGGAGGGGTTGTAATACATTGTGAGAGCTTTTTCTCGAAGGGTAAATAAGTTATTCTCCCCCTGGGAAAGTCTCGATTGCAACGGACGGCGCCAGCAATCTTTACGACGTCGGAGAGTTGACGACGCCAGGCGTCGTGATTTCGCGTCGGCGACGCCGACGCCCGTAAAAGTCCAAAGCAAGTTTAGCGGGAGAATAGCTGTCTAGTGTATTATAGGTGGACTCGTATATATCCACATAGATTGTACACTCACAAAATAAATGAACTTTATATATATATGTATATATCTAATTGGAGAATATCTAGAGATATTTATTTAGATCCACATAACATGTTGGGGCGTAGATGATGGGTGCGACTGATTCGCCACACTCTGATTGTCGCGATAACAATTTCTTCTTCGGTAATCAGCGCGACAGAAGTCGAGGGCATGCGGAATCGTAACGGCGCGTCAGGAGAATCAAGAGTAGCAAAGACTCTTGTCTTTCTCTATAATCTCTATCTCTCTTATTTAATTCCCCCCCTGTAACTTTATCCCTTTCTTGCTCCGGCAAAGTTGGCTCGCGAGTTACCCAATATAGCGAGCAGGACAAATATCCTTTTAAGGCTCAATACCATTGGCGGAAGAGGCGCGTCTGAACTTGCTGGCGCGAGCGAGTATGGCATCAACTTTTCTATAAACGTTTCTCGTCCACGTCATTGTGTAGCAAAGAGAGGACATCAATTGCATATTCAAAGGGCTAAAAAGTTTCATGTTATATAGATATATAAATAAAATATCGATAAACAAATATAGAGCGCATGGGACTGGTATGAAATGGTTAGATAGGTTGGAGAGCACAAGAAAAGCTTCTTTAGCAAGTTTGGTGCGCAAAATGCAGCACAACAGATCGGAGATCACGCCAAGGAGGTAAGCCCTTGTAGAGGCAGGCTCTCGGTATGTCGCGCTCTTTTTCTCCTTGCGGGCCCGCAACCACGTACACACGTCTTAACTCGTTTGGTATACCATCAATACCTCATATCATTCTCATTACTCCCACTATGAGAATTTCATCTTGACATGTTGACAGTATATTCATCAAATAATAAAATAAAAGTCAAGTCGACGGAGACGGGCGGAGGGTAAATAAGCCAGGGAAACTTTCCACTTATATGGTGTGCTCTCTACTGCGACGAAGCATACTGCTACAGGGCCATTGTTGTGCGTCAGAAGACCCAAAAGCAACTACCAGAGCAGTAGCTGTGTCAGTGGCAGTCCCAGAGAAAGACCAACAGAGCCACAAATGCCGCCAGTGACTGCATTAGCAATTCAAATTGGCGGCAATTTTTTGAGTGCATTTTTGACCTCCTGTATCAACGATCCTCCCTGTCCTCTGGCATCCCCCTTCGGGTCTTGGATCCACGCCGAAATTCGCCTCCTTATTAAGCCCGCCCGCGCCATATTAAGGTCTCTTGAGAGATGTACTAGTGTGTCCAAGAAAACACTCGACAAAACCACGTAGAAGCTTCATAAACTGGTATAGGGTAGCAAACTACGCTCTCCACACTTGTCAGCCAGTTCCCCCCCACGACTTTTATCCTTTCGGGGTAGTGTTAACTATCTATAGATATTATATGAGACACCACACCACATACAAAACTCTCATTTTGGAGTTGAACACATTCCACCCCAAGATTCCGCAGGTGACTATTTTTTATAGTTATCAAGTCTTCAATTATTCTTTGTGGTATTGAACAACAGTTTCAAGCTATAAATCAATTATCGGGATAGTATAGACAGCTTGGAAAATAAAGTTTTAATGACGAATGAATAATGAAACTGATGAGTCGATCATACAAGGGTCTGTGTGGGCATCTCACGTTGTCTCTCTTCTTTTTCTATCTCTCTTATACCAATGCCAAGTCAGTCTGTGGCGTGCACTTCTATTTTTAAATGCATTCGCAAGTGGCATGCGGGTGGCCGTCGTGTTTTCCTAAGCTGGCGCAAAATTACACACTGGCTGCTCCGTTTTGTAGTCAACTCTTCTATCGCTTACTTTAATTTCTTTTTTCTCTCGAATCTTTCAAAAAAAAAAATTATGCAAAAAAATCTTCTCTATCCCGTTTTTTTTCTCTTACTTTATTTCAGGATGTTTTTTCTCCAACATTTTTTTATCTCACTCTCACTGTGATAATGACACATGTGTATTATTGTATTATATTGATAAAATTTACTACGAATAATTTTATGCTAAAAATTGATACTAATTTATGATAAGAAAAATTTAAATATTCAATTAAAATACATCGGCTTAATTTTATTTCATTATTTTATCTTAAAGAGAGAAAGAGAGAGAAAGCATAAATTCATGTGAGTATAATTTTTTAATAAATTGATAAAAATGAAAAGAAAATTTTTCGCGTGTGTATGCTCATCATATATGTATGTATGTAACATAGTGATATATAGAGCGACAACGACTGCGACGACGAAGATGCAATACGTTAAAGGAAAAGAAGAGAATAAGTAAAGAATGAGAGAAAAATAAGAGTATACGAAGATGTAGGTTTTATTTTTCGGCAGACCTTTATAGCTCTCATCCCCTTGTACGGCGCACCGGCGAGGCGCCTCAATCAAAAGCAAGTAAAACGTAAAAAATCAGCGAACGAAATTCGCGGAGGGTCTTTTACTCTCAGGGTCTGAACAAGCCTTCTCTGGGACTATTGTTTCCTCTCTCTTGTTTGCAGCTCTTTCTTCCCCAAGCCCCTCACGCTCGTTTGCTGGCACGATATGCTAGGACACGTTAACGAGCCAGTAAATATGTTGACTGGTTGACTGAACAAGAAGCGTTTAGCTTCGCAGTGTATATAACATATAAGCGCTCTCAACATAATGATTATAATAGTTTGTTGGTAACTGGCGAGAGTGAGAGAGAGAGTTAACCATTTTAAAGCCTGTGGAAGCCGCTATGTAATTTTCCACCCACTAAAATAGCCATCGGGCTGACTACCCCCGAGGACCAATCCGCTCATGATTATCGGCAAATAAGGTACAGTACGAGCTATAAGTCGTGAAAGCCTTCACTCGAGTAGTAAGTGTCTGTTTATATATACAGGTCAGGTGGCACTTGCGCTCAATCATGGGAACTTGACCTTTTGCTAGTGGTGTGCTGCTAAGTCTCATAGACAGATTACTATTCCAAGGTCGTGCTCTTTAATTTCAAATGATTTAAATGCTTGCTTATCTAGTCTAATGCACTAGACAAAAGAGATGGAGAGAGGAAAAGGGATTTATAAGTGAGTTAAAGGTACATTATGTACATAGGTAGATATTATTATTATAAATAGGTGTATACATATATGAAGTGTGGGTATATATAAAGAGAGAGGAGACTTGGTGGAAGCGCGAGTATACAGGTAACATGATTCAACGTGGTATAGGTCAGATTTAAGCCGCCTTTGATATTTAAATCGGGCCGTGCGAGTCTCTCGACCACACGCAGGAATTTACACGTTTCGTACCTTTCTATACCACACTGGAACGCCGCCGTCGCAACAGCACACGGCGCTCTTTTACCTGAATGCAAAAGATAAAAATATTCAGTGAGAAAGAGGAGCAAAATAAATTTATGCGGCTACTCGACTGCCTAAAAGTTCCCAAGACTCTTTTGATCGTGTTATATAAAAAGGTATATATATATACATATAGATATACACAAACAACAATATAAATAAATTTTCCACGATAAGTATTATGTATACACATGTATTTGAGTCATGTGTGTTGGATTTATATTATGACTTGTTATGTGTTTAAAAAGAGAGAGTGGTACATATAGTTGTTGAATTGCGAATAGAGCGTCAAAGTGCGTAACAGAGTGGACAATCGATGAGTGGAGTGTTACTCTGTCACGGTTGAATGACAATCAGACATGATGGGGATCGAGTATAGAGATACGTGTAGGTTGAAATAAGAGGGTGAGAGAGTAGAGATGGACGATTAACTCATCACTCGATTGAGTCAGACAAGCTTTTCGCCTGGACTGTATTGCTAATAAGACACAGGCAGTTAGTGCGAGAGAGTAGCCGCGGGGCAAGGGAGCAGAAGACCAGACCGCCGTCGCAGCAACTTGGTAAGACTGCACACAGACTGTGTGTTGGGTAACGTTCGCGCGCCAAAAACTCGAGGTTGGTCCCAGTGTACTCATATATACAGCGGTATGGCTGTGGTCCCCCGTCCCTGCTCGATCGCGGTAGGCAACTCCTGCCTTGGACCACCCGAGTTCCGAGGTGAGTGCCGGCTACCCTGTAATCACGTGCAGCCGTGCCGCAAGCCGACAAACCAAACGAAAAGAGATAAAGATAAACAAAGATTTTGGACCAAGCCCTCATCCAACCAGAGTGACCAACTACTCGATCGTTGCTCTTGTCATCACCACCATCATCATCATCATCATCATCATTATTATTATTATCATCATCATTATCATTGTGTTGAGGTGATGATCACTCTGTTGTTATATTCTTTTCTTTTATTCTTCAAATTCTGCAACTGGTACACACTTGTATACATGTAGAGTCAATGTGTTGGTGATTATTCCAATAAGTGCGAAAGCTTATGGAGAAAAGACTCCAAGTGCAGAGTGGGGAGGAAGGAATACGCGGGCCTACGGCACGTGCATGCACGCGATACGGAAGACGAGAGCCTGGTCAGCCCTCCACCACCACTTCTACTTATCCAACGACTCTTCCGAGCCAGTAGACTAGACGGCGCGTGCCAGGTGCGCTTACTGCACAATGCTACTCGGCCCAGTTGCATGCGAGGGCGTTCATTCGTCCGGAATTTCTCAGACTTCTCATGCTGTGTCATAAACACTTGGTGGTTGAGTTTGATTCCAAAAGAGGGGTGTGGAACGCGTGAATAGGCGAGTCAGTAGTTTAATACCGACTGGATATGAGTTGAAGAAAGACACTACCAAACGATCAAGATAGAAAAGGAGAGAGAAAGAAAGCCAGGCGCGACAGGCGACGCGGCAAGCGAGCGAAAAGCCAGCAAGACGTGCGCGCGCAGAGCCTCGACCGGCGCCCACGAGGAGTCACTGGCTCTGTGACCGACCTCGGCGGTGCGAGAGCAGCCTGCTCAGTCTAATTTCAACCGCCGCGTGCGTTTGTGCGACACCCAGAACCTCTCTCCAACGTCACGAGGCCTTCTCTACTCGTTCTGGAATTTCACCTTTTCAGTGCTCATTTGAATCTACATTAGAACAAGAAAGACTAATATTTACTCACTATTATCATCAATTAATTGGAATTTTATTAATTCATTTATTCAACGTTTATGTAAAACTTACTTTGGATGTTATAATAATGACGTACTGATAACAATTCGGATGATATAATTCCATCCACTTTGTACGTATATTCACTAAATAATATTTCATAAATGATCAAGTTAATTCAATAAAATATCGTAAAACTGGTGAACGTATCTTACTGTGCGTGTGCACACAGTAAACGCGTGTGAACAAGTAGAAATGCCGCTGAGAAACTCGCCACGTGCGCGCTTGTGTTTATAAATCGATGTCTGGAGAACCGACCAATGAGACAATGATGATACTCGATTACACCTGTTTTCAGAAGCAACTATACATACGTCATTCCCAACACAATCATCACCTTCTTTATTCCCATCACTTGGAATCTATTATTATCAGCAATGGAAAAAAGTGTCTTTGGCAGAAATAGGATAAAATGAAACTTGGTAGAATCAATGTCTCATCAGGCTGGATTACTGCTCACCTTGTTGATGGTGTACCGGCATCTTTTTGGTTTTGTTAAATGAACAAATTGATTTACTTCAAGAAAATAATCACAAAGGAATGGCTATTTTTTGCGACAATTTAGATAATAAAAGGATCAAAATTAAGGATCCGAGGACTATTGGGGACTCTTGGAGTCCCTCATCGGATTGGGAGTAATCGGAGACTCCCAGATTGAAGAGATAAGTGTGTCTATATGAGTGTGTAAGTGTATGTGTGTATGTGATGTTAAAAAAGAGTGGTTAAAATGAAAAAAAGTCAATTGAGTCAAGTCAAATTGTCGCAGGATTATAAAGACTGCGACTGTAAGACAAGACTAAGAGTAAATATCGGTGATGGGATGGACATTTAGATTAGTAATTGTTTTCAACA
The DNA here is from genome assembly GCF_013357705.1 of Chelonus insularis. Taxonomy (NCBI): domain Eukaryota; kingdom Metazoa; phylum Arthropoda; class Insecta; order Hymenoptera; family Braconidae; genus Chelonus; species Chelonus insularis. The sequence goes on along the minus strand of NW_023276510.1, from coordinate 144,760 downwards.
TACGAGTGGTGAATCCAAGTGTCAAGAGAAACGTCATAGTAAACGTCAGCGTCGTCGTCCTCGTGTCCACGTGGTGGTGGTGGAGGTGGAGAGGAGAGACGCGGACGAAAAGCTGGAGAGAAGGAGTTTTAGGGGTAGCAAGTTGGATAATGCGGGCGTCCTTTATTTTATTGGGAATTTTGAGCGGCTGGTGGTGCGCTCTCGCGCTAATAGCAGCACCCCCAGCCAATTTACAACTTCAGGGACCGGAAGATTTGTATCCACGAATGAGCAAGTGGTTTCCATTCGCTGCTACGTCAATACGACATCATCATGGTGGTTGGTTATCTTCCGGCTACGATGCAACCGGTCAGTCAATTGCTGTGAGGTCTAGAGCTGGTAGATCTAGTGGCAGTGGTGGTGGAGGAGGTGAAGGCGGAGGTCGTACAAGAAGCGAATCAAAGAGAGAACAGCGAAAACGTTGTCGTCGAAAAAAAGGTGGAGTTTGTAGAGGAAGAAACTGGTGTCCTGATATGGATGTTGGTAATCGTGCTTTCCTAGCACCCACGGTATTTGAGGGCAAAGTACGCAGCATGTCCTCGTCAAGGAAACCGGGATCCAACTATGCAGTGACCTTTGAGGTAAAGCAAGTCTATAAGAGTCAAGCTGGCTTCCAACCACTGCGTAAAAACGACAGCGTTCGTCTGCATTTTCGCGACAAATCAGACAAGAGAAATGGCAGTGGAGGAAGGTCTTCATTGTGTCGTAACGAGGACACTGACGGCCAGACAACGAATCACCGGTTACACACTGGTGTGAATCAACAGTATGGACTCCATCAGAGTGATCATTCTAAAGTGGTGCGCGCCGACATTAAGCGTGGCAAAGTGTACCTAGTGTTTGTGAATCGTGTAGGACCTAGAAACTTTACAATCTTGGGTGAGCCGGTGATACGGAGCAAGAAAAACGAACAGGCGGTACAGGCGGTCATTCGACCCGATTACGGTGAGTCAGTCTAACGAGATACTCATTACATTATATATCTAATACCAACTCTATTTTATTTTTGATACACTTGATGTGTGTTTTATGCATGAAACAGAAAATAAATTTTATTCAATAGTAATAAACTCCAACCATATCATTGTATCATAGCATACTCTGCTGAAAGATATTATCATCAACACTGGCCCGTCGCTCGTCTTTATTGGCTGACGTCATTCGTTGAGTCTCTGGCTCATGATCGTCGCGTACCGATGAATTATCAGAATGAACAATTAATCGAGGCAAATAAGCGATTAATCGTTAAAAGTTAGTCGTTGCCACTTTCTTGTCTGTCGTCTAGAACGTATCCACTTGTCATCGGCATCTAGTTGGCCAAGAGGACGCAATGCCAGTGCTACTAATGCTAGTATATGGAGTCGCATGTATGTACCCTGAGCACGTACGGCCTGTGACCATACTGGGATTGTGCACAGTGTTGGTTGCCGGGCTACCGGCGCTCCTTATGCTCCCTAAGGACAGAGATAAGACAAGATGACTCGTGTGGATTGACGAAAAGCAAGTGGGGAGAGACGAAAGCAACTGGCAAGAGAGACAAGGGGATCAAGTAGACTGCTCGGCGACTGTTTAAACGTCTTATTGGACGTGCAAATGGGACGATATACTCGACATCATCCTCATTGACCGATTTTATTTTATACCATCATCATTATAACAAATAAGCTATGTTTGGATTAGTGTTGCAAGTGTAATTATCAGTCGTTATCTCTTGCATTGATGATGGTATCTTTTGCAACAACATTAACCGAGTTTGATGTCCACAGCGTGGATTCTCGCCGACGGCTCTCTTCCTCGAAAGTTTCTTCCGCGAACTCGCGACGCACGATGCGAGATGCCGGTCACGATCTCTCGCATCATGGACGTTTCTCTCCCTCTTTACCGCCGCTTTGCTCTTTGTATTACGCTCGAAATTCATTCCGAGCAAGACGCGCCGTGCTTTTCGATTTTTTTTATATCTACATATGAGAGAAACACTCCGCGAATAGTCAGCTGAACTCGAGAAATACTCAAGGACACGAACAAGTGCAACTGGAATGACGATTTTTCTTTAGAGAAAAAAATTTTTAAATAAAATAAAAATTACGAAAAAATAAAAAAAAATTTAAAAAAAAAAAATCTATATACATACACACATTGATATTACACATATTCTTGTATGCCCCTTTTCTCGCTCACATGCTTGCATTTACCAGCCGCTTAACTCGTTACTTTCTTTAACGGCAAACGCAGTAAACGCTCGCCTGCTTACTCACGGTGTACCGAATCGTATAAGGGAAAAACGAGCAGCCGGATTGGGCGATGACCAGCGGGATTCCGTCTCTCTCGATCATGTCGCTGTGTTGCCATTTCATTTGGTCGCTTCATCTACTACGGAAGTGTCTCTTTAAGTTACATACTATGTTGCATTTCTCCTTTACCTATATATACACTTCATACATACTGCACTCTACACCCAGCCCTTACACTTTATGCATTAAAACTTGTTGAAACATGTGTAAATTACATTGCCACGCTTATCAGTAAGTTCAACCTGGTCAAAACAAACATACTATTGGCACAACTTACTGGCAAATGTTCATTTATTTTTACCCACCAACCAATGTGACAATTTACAAATTGTTAACAAACTGCACAATTATCATATCGCTTGCCAGACGTCATTGCACCTTTAACTATTTTTTTTCTTTTTTTTTTTCATCTATCTTTCATCATTTATCTAAACCGATTAGATTAATCATCGTTAATTTATATTAAAACCTTAACTTATAACTATCTCCGATGAATTTCATTTCACTTCTCGACGACAAAAATATTGGTTATATTTCGAAATTCTATATTTATATCTTCACAAGCGAGATGAGACAAATGAGAAAAAAAAGAGAGACGAAAGAGGAGAAGGAGAGAAAAAAAGATAACTTGACAAGTCTCAGTTTAATTGACTCGCAACTCTCAATTACCATAAAAACTTTCTCGGCCTAATTTCAAAAAAAGCTCCAGAAAAATTATTAAAAATAATAAAAACGTTGCAATAAAATAAAGTATAATTATTTTTATGTCGACGATGAAAAAAATAAATATATCAATTTAAACTTGTCTTCACAAATAATTGAGAAATAAATTCTTTCATGAAGAAAGAAAAATTCTTAATCAATTATGACTTTGTATTAATAATAACTAAAGGAAAATGGATTTATTCTGTTCAACTTTCATCTCTTTTCATGCTCAACAAAGTATTATAAACCAGATGAAACTCTATATATATATTTCAAATGAATATTAATACAGCAAAGTGAAAGATTTCCAAGTTTGTATATGCTATTGACGTATTTCATTGCTTTCTACATAGTCAAGTAAACAAGTCTGAATTCGAGCTATTTTATTCCTTCTATAAAAGTGCTCCTAGAATGACAATTAACTTTACTACTAGGTAGAATATCTCTGAAACCTCCTACATCTGAGAAAATTCCGCAACGATGAGCAATCGTAACAAATAATCAATTACTCAAAGTCCCTCCATAATATATCGCTTTCAATCGCTCATGATTTCTCTCTCAGTTAAACTGGCATTCTCCTCTCGTTTTTGTTTTGACTCAGCTCTTCCATCCGGTGTTTGATTACCCACCACGTCGAATCACTGCAGCTACCATACAGCTTCCCATTATTCTAATAACAATTCTCTCAAATCCATTACTATACACACTAGAATTCCACCATCTGTCTGAGCGTCGCGATCAATGTTACTTATTTAAATAATTCATCGAGAAGCGTCGGATATATCTCGTTACTGTAGAGAATATAGCTGCCAAGTAGTAATGGTCGATATGCAGTCCGACATACCGTATATTTGTATTCCCAATTAACCAAGTGATTATTTAACTGTCTTATTAATGATTTTCATGACCTTAATCAGTAATTAAAGTTTAATTAATCAAGTGAAATGGACAGAGTGTACTCCAAGTTGATAGAATTTAAAACAATAGGGTGGTGGCGTCGAGTGACGAGGTCTAATTATAACTTACGCCACACCATGACTTGTGTGTAATCTACAAGAAACGAAAATAGAAGCACTGAGATGCGCTTGATGATCAGCATCGGTACGACTACGACACTCCATATCACACTGTACTATTAAGTGTGAATTTTTACTTTTCAATATGCCTACCTTAACTTACGACCTCAATTTCAACATAATCAACAGTTTTTTGTCATTAAAAGAAAAAAAAAACATTTCAAAAACATCATAAAATCATTAAGAATATTATCTCCTCTTTCAAGGTTTAATTATTTTTTGTTATTAATGTGTTTTGTTAAGTAAAGAAGAGAAAAAAGAATTAATTTCAATTAAATTACTAGAGCATCACGTTCTGCTTCGTCTTTTCTTGACAATAAAAAATGCAGATTTCACAGTAAGATAAAAAGTATAACTAATGCCTGTTGCAGTTCGAGAAGTGACGTTATCGGAGCTCAGGGACTCGGTGGCAAGAACGAGAGAAAGGGTGAAACTTGTGTGTAGGACTAGAGGATCGCCACCACCTCGAGTCCATTGGCTGAAAGATGGTCTGCCTCTTTATCCCCGGAGAGGTCTGAGAATTCAGCACAAACGGTGAGAATCTAAGGGATTTATAGACATTTTTTTGGTGTTTTTTTTTCGCCGCAAAAGTGTGGGGAATGAGTAAAAGAATGAGAAGGTAGCAGAGATGAGAGGCGATGAGAGAAAAAAATAAGAAAGGAAGCGGCGACCACAGTCGACAGTCGGAGAGTTTCTAATTTGGTGTCGAGGAAAAATCGACACTCCGTCTAGACTAGCGGCACTCTCGGCTCTCATGGTCTCCCTCTCACTCTTTCTCGCGTGCTCATCTTGAATTTCTATTTATATATTCCACCTCGTTCATACAACTCGACCGCTTTTCGCTCTTTCCTTTCATCTCGTTACGTCTCCGCTGATGCCTCTACAAGCACTTGCGGAGATAATAACTAACTGTAAGTATTAAAGTCATGATGATATCACGTGTGCCATCATTTACAGGAGAAGATCCAAAGTGGTAATCGCATCAGCACGACCCGAAGACAGTGGACGGTATGAATGCATTGCCCAAAGTACCTCTGGCTATCAGGCCTCTCTAGCAGCCCAACTTCTAGTCGTACATGACACTAAAGCTACTGAAACCAGTAAGTCATTAAGAGAAACCTTGCAATTCCTAACATCAATCTAACAATAACTCTGTCACTTGTTTCCAAACACTTTCCACTATGATTTATTCTAGTTGTTATAATGAAGATGACAACATAATTACCAATTAATGAAACCATGAATTATTACTTTTAAAAATAACATTTCTTCAACAAATGAAAATTTATATTAAAAACCTTGGATAATAAAAATAGTTGTCACTTCCTCAATAAAACGTGAAAAATATACTTGTTCGGGGTAAATACAATTTAGAAGAAAAAAAAACAATTTTCTTTTGGAAAAGTAGATTGAAAATAGTTGAATGTTTTCTTAAAATAAATGAATATTTTTTTTCTCACAAATTTATGTTTTTTCAGAACATGAAGTACTGTAAATGTATTCACAATTTAATACTAAAAATATAAGTGAGTTTTTCATGACCTGAAAAATATTAATGCAATAAATATAACAATTATTTATATTATTATACTTATTCGATTCAGTAGAAATGTTAAATCATTCACATATGGCAAATATCAATTCATGTTCTTACAAGAAAAAAAAAAACATTGATTATGTATGTAGAGTGTCGGAACGAATCTATTTTATTCTACTTTAAAGAATTTTTCAGAAACTCAAAACAGATAAGCTTATTAAGCCATCTATGAGAATGTTAATGCTAAATAAATAAAGATAAATTGTTTAAAAATAAAAAACCTACTAAATTTTAATGACAAGCATAAATGATTGAAACATCAATATTTACATTTTACTAAATAAAATACACAAACGAATTACCTTTTTCACTAAATAAAAATTCTTGTTTTTGCTTCAAATGATAATTCCATTTTAATGAATGTACTGAACTTTTCAGCAACTGTTGCATGGCCCAGGCAGGAACAACCCTGTCCAATAGCGGGTGACTTTTGCATGAACGGAGGAACGTGTCTTTTCTTCGAGACAGTTGGTGAACCAGCATGCAGGTGGATATTAAATCTTTTCAAAAACTAAAATATAAAAAATAAATTGTTTTGTCTGGAATAATCTAGACGACATTGAATCGTACAAAATACACAACGTGATGAGATATATAAAAGTATATTTGTAATGTGCCAACAATATTCAAAACGTAGTCAAAACATCGGCTGGAGATGAATGTCGAGAAAGTCACAAGAGTGATACCTGGCAGGGTCAGCAGAGTATTGGTGATTATCACCAGTAGAATTTTTTTGGGCATCTTGCCAAGTTTATTGATATTTATAATTTCCAAAGGATTATTATTTTTCCATCTGTTTATTCAAATCCTTCAGAAAGTACTCATTCAAATTCTATTTTTAATTATATATTTTTTTAAACATGAATGACTTCAAATCTTACATAAAAATATTGATATTGAGCTTTTGGAGATCAAAAAGGGAATAAAAAGTTATCAACCTTAGCATGTAGGATTGCATTCAAATATTAAAGAAGTCAACTTATTCCAAACTCTCAGATATCTACCTAATTCTATCCTCCTAAAAAAAGAAAGAATTTCAAAATGTTTTCTTTGGTACCCACTTGCACTTGACCGGTTTTCATTTTCTAATAATATCAATACTAAAGAACAACATGACAATACTAAGAAGAAAACTCTAATTATTGTTGTCTAAGTTTTAAAATCATCAATCTGCAACATGACCGAAAGAAAACAAGTCGACTATCAATGGAGTATGAAGTAAAAAAGAACAGAAGAGAAAGGGATTGATGAATTCCAGCAAAGTGCATGTATAGAGTTGGTACATAATGAAAATGGCGGAACAAGATAAAGCAGAAAACGTGAAAAATAGTCAGTAAAATTGGCAAGAAAAAGAGATGTTAAAATTTTCGCGACACATCTACCGAGACTTGGGCGTAACGTTAGCATGCTAGGACGTCGCTCACGCGCGTACCCAAGAGACTCTCTCATTTCGAAAGAGTATAAATAGAACGACCAAATTATTTTCCAGAGAAGCGTCTCGAGTTCCGTAGCTTGTTCGTAAGCGTAAGAGACCGATGAGTTGACTCTACTCGTGAGGCAACTCATAGCCTGTTGATTAATATATATGAACGTATATATATATACACTTGATAATCTTATAATAACGTGATTATAAAACGTGTTACAGATGCGCCGAGGGTTTTACTGGTCTACGATGCGAGACCAAGGACGTAATCAGCACAGGAAGTGTGTACAACCGTCATAGAGCACCATTTTCATGCAAGTTGGGTCTTTCGACCTCGTATTACTGCTAACGATAGTGGCGTGGAACCCAATTTGGTAGCTGCTACTTCTTTTGGCGTTCCCTCTTATTTTATACGTCATATTTTATTATCTTTATTAATATCTTTATTATAATTATTATAATTATCGATTATTAATTATTCATTACTACAACTAAGATCATTATTATTATTATTATTTTAATTAGTTGTTATCTCTTAATTCATGTCAGTTTATTTCCATTTTTAATATTTTCCATCGATTCATCATACTTTTTCTATTCCTTTTTCTCCTTTTTATTTATCTCTCCACTACTATTATTATTGTTTCTATTTTCGACATAATTTGCTATTAATATTATGCCTAGCCCCGATGTTTGCAATTGAATGAATGCTGAGAAAAAATTGTTTTCGAAGATGAAGAAGCCATTTGAGCTAAATTGATATTTTATTTATAATTTTTGTTGAACAAAAATTATTTTTAGAATGTTAGACTCATTTTTAAATAACATGATGAACCTGAGAAAAATTTAATCATCCATTTTTAATAAATTTTCCTTTGATCTTCAATATATATTTATTTTTCTCTTAACACTAAGTTGGGAGAAGATAATCAAAATGAAAATTATAATGGATAAACTTTTAACATCGTTTTCAAAAAGCTTAAATGACTTTCTTATTTATAAAAACATTTTGTAAACATCAATTATAAAATGATCTAATCAAAATTTCAATTTGGCTTTTTGTCAATTTTTTTTTAAATTAAATATTATTGTTGATAGCCTTTAGGCACTTGCTCTCCTATATTTCCATAATTTCTTTTTTTTGTAATGATAAAAAATTTGCATAAATATATTTTTTTTTGTTATATACACTCCTTATTTATATATATATATATATATATAGAGAGAGAGAGAGAGAATAATGATAATTAATAAATATAACATAAATTTTTTATTTTTGCCGATGAATTATACCAAAGAAGTGTCTTCCAAACACTACCACTCGCCTGAAAACATAATTGGGCAACTCGATGATTTCATTGACAGCCCAATTTTTTTTATTAATCTCGCAATTGATGTACTGCTTTTTGTTCTTGAGTGCTTTTGATGTTCGTGTTGACGTGAGAAGTCGAACGTAAAGTAAAGTGTGTAATAGAATAAAAGGCAGCCCACTTGACTACAACATGAGAGAGTAAAAGTGCCAGGCTACATCTATCTCGGGATTCTATTTATGTTTTATACATTATTATTATTATTATCATTATTATGTTATTAATTATTATTACTATTACGACTATTTTAATTATTATTTTACATTATATTTAATTTTTACGTGTAAATACATGTATACATTCACGAACTAAAAACATACATGTATAAATAAATTATATTTAAATAGAATATAAAAAAAAGAGACAATAGATTTTTTTAAAAATGAATTTTTATGTTATATAAGTGATATTATTGGCACATAAAATTCATTTTTGTTATAAAAAAAATTTTTTTTTCTAAGTATAAATTAATTATTTAATTTATTTATTAATTATTAACTATCAATTTATTAATTTGTAATTAAAGATGATCTTTATCTTAGTAACAATGAATTTTTAAATTGAATTTCATTTTATTTAATTAATGCTACTACCATTATTAATTTTAATGTGTTTTAATTTTATTAGATCAGACGATTGCGTGCAAATAACAACTGAAGCTCGTCCCTCGACGACTGAATCTATTTTTGACTTAGCATCTCCCGCGAAGATATTGAGAACGCGAGCTTATATTATTGAAAAATCATTTTCTCAATGATTTATGACAGCATTGTACTTTAATTATTACATAAAATATTACTCAAAGATACTACCAAGTCACATACAGATACATTTGTACAATCTTTGATGCTTGTGTCCAGCTGACGGCAAACGACGACAGTGACGGTAAAATCGTACAAGATAGGTGAACTCGGATGATTCACGAGAGTCGGAAATAGAACTGAAACCGTTTGCCCTCAAGCGACTCTTACTGCCGTCTCTTGATTCACTTAGGCAGGAATTCTTGCATAGCGAACTATATATTGTAAGTGAGTTAAATACTTGCTTGAGCTCATGAACAATTTTATTTCAATATATATTTTTCTAGAATCAGCAAATAATTTATTATACGTACATTAGCTAGAATATGGAGCTTTTAGATGGCTAGTAGCTTGTCATTTTATTGTATTATGCTGGAAGGAGCATTGAAAGAAGCTTGCCAGGAGTTGAGCATGTTCTTGCTTCAGTGACTGTTGAAATGACCATGTCATTAAATTGCACTGAGCAATAGAAATCATTTTTCTTCGTCCGGTTTTAAATTAGTTGGTTTTAATAAGCTTCTATATTTTATAATCACATGGGTTTATTCTTTAACATGTATCTTGTCTTTTAAAGTTTACACTACAACAAAACAAAGATTAGATTTCAATGGTCATACTCCAATTACTCATATAAGTTACAGACAAATCTAAAAGTAAATTTTTCAATGTCCAAGAAATAACTTGGCAATGAATTTCAATGAATGAATCTATGAAATACATTCCGAGTATTGAATAGACACAAAAATATTTTTAATATACTATTTTTAAACCTATCCAATTTTCGTTAATCAATCAATCTGTATGAATGATTATTTTAGGAGCTTAGAAATTTAATTTTCATCACAAGAAATTTTACTTATCAACACAATATCAATATTTCCAGACCATATATATTTCGCTGTTGCCCAGTATTATAACTTTAATGTTAATTTTTCGTACATTACTTTTACAAGTGAGTTGGCGGACTCTGTTGAAGTCCACCGAGGTAAGTTGGTTACGTTATAATTATACATGCAAGGGGACGATGCACCGTGAGTCAAGACGTCGACCTCGATAAAATACGACGCCTTAGTCTTTTTACAACTCTAATAGCTTTAATCTATTGAAATTAAAAGTCACAAGTTCAGCAATGATTTAATGCCGAAAAGGCTAATTGTAAATTAAAGTATGCTTTCTTTCAGAGTCAGAGTAAAAGGATGACTGTAGAGAGATAGAAGAAAGGATGAAGACTGTCAGGACGGTTGGACGTCAAAGGGCTGTTGAAGAAAATTGGCGAGCAGCCGGGCGCCGCAAGTAAGACTTGGCGACGAATTTCTCGCCCGCGCCAAGATAAACTTAATGGTTCGAAGTAATTCGAGACTTCCGACAGTTACTACGAGGGCTCCAGCCTCTTGGCCATTAACACCATTGCATATGAAAAAATTGCTTCAAGTAGATTCCTTAAATTCAATCAATTGATCCAATAAAAAAATATTCATATTTAAAATATAAATTATATTCGTATAAAAAAATTTTATAATCATGAATAATCACACTTAATAGAATAAGAATGTACAAGCGATCAAATAATTAGTTCATGATAGTGCATTCAAGTACTTTTGTAGCTCACAACTGTATCCATTTTATGTAGAGACGTTGAAAATGATCTTAACTGCACTTCTTGACTGTTTGCAATGAAAACTGGTTCAGTTTCATCCCATTCTTGTGGTATTCCACAGTCTGGTACAGTGTAGGTTAATATATCAAATGAGCAGGGACAGTCCAGAAGTGGTAGAAAGCTAACAGTGCCTATTTATAATCGAAATAAAATAAATAAACATATTGAAAATATCCCAAGTGTAATAAATGAGTACATGATTTTATTCCTTTTCTTATTATACCTGTTATTTGTCTGATGACTTCACGTATTTCTTTTTGGATTGTTTGTACGTCCTTGGTTCCAACTTCAGGAAGAACAGATGCTTTACTGCCATCATCAGACTTTAACTTTCCTTCGTAATCGACCTTGAAATCCCACTTCTCTAATACCTCTCTAGTATTAACATTACTAATTACAAGAACTATTTTCTCCACTTTTTGCTGCAGTAACCACTCTTCTACTTGGCCAAGAATTTTATCTAAGAAAGCCTTGATTTTGTTGTCGGTGGACATCAAAATAAACAAACCAAAGTGTTCAACAGGCTCAAATGTTTCTGGGGGATAAATCCCTCGTTGATACAGTATACTATTGATTCCATAATCTAATTTTCATATAAATTATAGCATTAAAATAATGTTTAATACGTTAAACTCCTATTTAAAGCTGATAAAAAAGAAAATAAATACGTAGACATCATTATATTGAGGTGTACATACCTAAATATTCTCTGACAATTTCTGCACTACCTTTTAAGGTTATACACTTTGCTACTTGTTGAGTTTCCATGATAATTGTTCACTTTTAGTAATAATCAAGTAAAATAAATAAAGAAAAACTTAAAAAGGAAATACTGCTTTACTGACTTATTTACGGATTAATTTTGAGGTTATGTACGACTCTGTTTAAATTTGAAAACCGTCAAACTCTGATTTCAAATAAAATGACGACCAATAAAATACTCTGCTTTTATTGATGTAATGGTTGAAACTTGTGTCGTTAGAGTGCAGGTTATTCTATTGACAGTAATGTACCATCAGTTGATAATTATAACAAAAATATCACCATCAATCGATAAGAATTGAAGACTTTTGACTCTACCGGAGAGAATTATAACTAAAAGCCTACGCATGAGCCACAGTGAACCTCACACAATTTCAGAGTTCTTTTGACCGCGTCCATCATGGCATCTTCAGACGAATTAATGGTTTCTTCCCTAATTTACGATTATTTACTCAAGAAAGACATTGGACTTGCTAAAGTTTTTCAGAAGAAAACAAGTGCGGTATGTAAATAAATTTAATTATATATTTATCACTATGCAACAGTATTTAAGATAGTAGTACCGCGAAAATGCCGCTCGACTTTCTCACTCCCACGTGGTTGTTGTTAGTGCATTATTTCATAATATAAAAACTTTTTCACTTGTATATATCGAACAATTTATTCTTTTTTGATGCTCATGATATTATTTATTATAAATATCGATGCTTTTACTTTTTAAATACACAAAACGCCTTTTTTTTTAGATACATCATTCTTGACATTCACCACGTGTTCAATAACCGTGTTTAACCTGTACATAAACAATATTTTATATATAGGTTCCACTACCGAAAGGGTCTCCACGAATAATTGATGTTGTGCAACATTTTCAAAAAAATTCACCAAAAAAGATCAGTATAAAAAGTAATGGAAAAACGGCAAAATCAGATTCAAGTTCAGATAGTGAAAATGAGCCTGAAAAGAAACCTCAAGTGAATGGAAAAGCTCCTAAACCACAAAATAACAAAACACCTGATTCGTCATCATCGGATTCGAGTTCAGATGAAGAGGAAACACCTAAACCAAGAATTCATCAACCAGTGTCGAAACCAGTAAAAAATACTTCGACACCAGCAAAACCAACACTCACGCCTGCGAAAGTTCCAGCCAAGGCTGCTCCGAAGAACGAATCAAGTTCAGAAGATAGCTCTGACGATGAAGATGAAAAACCACAAGCAAAATCTACTCCAATACCAGCAAAATCAACTCCCACACCTGCAAAAGCTCCGGCTAAGACTGCTCCGAAGAAAGAATCCAGTTCAGAAGATAGCTCTGACGATGAAGATGAAAAGCCAAAAGCAAAATCTACTCCAATACCAGCAAAATCAACTCCCACACCTGCAAAAGCTCCGGCTAAGACTGCTCCCAAGAAAGAATCTAGTTCAGAAGATAGCTCTGACGATGAAGATGAAAAGCCAAAAGCAAAATCTGCTCCAACACCAGCAAAACCAACTCCTACGCCTGCTAAAACTCCCGCAAAGAAACAGTCAAGCTCTGAAGAAAGTTCATCTGAAGATGAAAAACCGAAAAATAAACCAGCGGCAGTCGTGAAAACTAAACCAGTAGTTGCAGCAAAGAAAGCTGAATCTTCAAGTGATTCTGAATCAGATTCTGATGACAATGAATCAAAGACAAAAGCCGTAGTTCCAAAAGCAACTCCTGCACAAAAACAAGTGAAAAAGGAGTCCAGTTCTGATGATGATAGCAGTGAAGATGAAGACGTACCTGTCAAAAATGTACCGAAAAAGCCTATTACGCCGGTTGCACCGCAAACGAATAAGAAAAAAGAAGAGTCTAGTGATTCAGATGATTCATCAGAAGATGAAAAACCAACTCCTAAGCCAGCACCAAGTAAAGTAGCACTCGTGAAAACTCCAGCTAAAAAAGAGTCATCATCAAGTGAAGATAGTAGTGATGAAGAACCACCAACAAAGAAAATAGCCGCTACTCCTGTTGTACAAAAGAAACCTGCTGGAAAGCCGGCGAAAGCACCTAGCAGTAGTGAAGATAGTAGTAGTGAAGAAGAGGCACCTAAAAAGGCTGCTCCGATGAAAGCTACACCAGCTAAACCTCCAGCGAAAGCGGCTAAATCATCGAGTGAAGACTCAGATGACTCTGAAGAAGAAACTAAGGCCAAACCTGTTCCAAAAACTGCAGCAAAACAGCCAGCCAAACAACCGGCTAAATCTTCAAGTGAAGACTCAGATAGTTCTGAAGAAGAGAAACCGAAAAGTAAACAAATAGCAAAACCTCCAGTAAAACCTCCATTAGCAGCTAAAAAATCATCTAGTGAAGATTCAGATGATTCGGAGGAAGAACCACCAAAACAACTCATTGTAAAAAAACCGACTAAACCAACTAAGGCGAAAAAATCGTCAAGTGAAGAGTCATCTTCTGATGAAGAAGAAGCTCAAAAACCAGCTCCTAAAACACCCGTTACGAAAACACCAGCTAAAAAAGAAAAATCTAGTTCAGAAGAAGACTCGGATGAAGAAAAAGAGCCAGAAGTGAACGTTAAAGTAACTGGTAAAGCTGAAAAAAGAAAACATGAAGCAATGGATGGTAACAACAAGAAAAATAAGAAAAATGATGTAGAAACGCCAGCAAAGAATCGTAAGACAGAAAACTACAATAATTTCGTCAAAGCCAGTAATGATAACAATGATCAGGTAAGCGATCTTAATTTCAGACCATTAGCAATAGATTTAATCATTAATCTGTCCTTTTATTATTTTCTTTCAAAATTAAGATTATTTATTTATTTTTAATAATAGTAATTTAAAAGTAGTATAAAAGATAAAAATTATATATCGATTAAAGAATATTCGTAAGGATAAATTAAAAAAAAAAAAAAAAAGAATTACAAACAATTCATGGGAAAGCATTGATCATTGATTTCCGCTCTTCTTTAGTCTCGGAAAAAGACACCTTTTCGACGAGTACGTGAAGAAGAAGTTTCCTTATTGAGTCCTAAATTGGCTGATAATTCATTTGAAGCGAAGGTAAAAAATTTTTGCTTAATAGATGAACAGAAAAGGAACAGAAGCAGGAACGCAGGTCACTCCATCGTGAAAGTAATTTACTAGGTCATTGATCATCAATTAGAGCGAAAATAAAATCGATGAATGCTTTTTCATTAAAAATATTTATGAGTACATTAATAAATTCGTTGTCTCTTTAAGTTTTGCTTTCATAGCACGGATTGACCTGTTGTTTCTCTTTTGTTCTAGGACAACGAGGAAGAGTCAAATACTTTTAAAAGACACAATGATAGTGGTCGCGGAAGGGGAGGATTTAATAATAGAGGAAGACGAGGAGGATTTGGATTTAATGGAGATCGCAGAGAGAATGGTGGTGGTGATAGAGGAGGATTTAGAGGAGGACGTGGTGGTAGAGGAGGTTTCAGAGGAGGTCGAGGCGGTTTTGATAATAGAAATAATGATGGCGGTGGATTCAGAAAATCCTTTGGTGGTGATCAACGTGGAGGTAGAGGTGGTGGATTCCGTGGTGGTAGACATTCCTTCGCAGGCGGAGATAATAAGAATTCATTTAACTCAGCACCAGCACAAAATAAAAAAATCAAATTCGATAATTAGGTAAAATTATCTAAAATATATCATGAATATTTGATAGAATACTGAGACTCTTTCTCGTTATTGTTCACTAATTATATATTTACATTATTTCATTATTTTTAATATAATTAAATTGGTAATTCTATTTTTTAGAAAGGTGCAAGAGGCTCATGGGGAGAAAAAGCAAACTTAGACTTGAAATTCACCCGAGGCAAATCTTTTCGCCATGAAAAAACGAAAAAGAAACGCGGTAGTTATCGTGGAGGTCAGATTGACATGTCAGTCAATTCTATTAAATTTGAAGATTAATTGTTTAAATATTTATTAATTAATTATAATAAATAATTAATCAATGAAAATGACTGCCGACGGTATTTTATATCATTCACTTTACTTGACTCAATAGTAAATCTATTTTTTCTTTAGCATCTATATGTAAGTGTTATTGTCTTTGATAATGTTTAAATGAAGCATTAATTATTCATTTATTGAATATCAAATATTTATAATCTATAATATAAATTCGATGAACTTAAATATGTTTTATTACATATAGATATTTGCTAGCAGTTAATTAGGTATTTTATACATATTTAAAGTAAGAGAGTATTTTTCGTTACTTCTTAATGTATAAAATAAGTTTTTTGTGTGACTTAGTTTGACTACAATTATTGTAAATTACATTCATTTCAATATTACTTTTAAGAATGAATATCTTATTAACGAAGTTTTAATCCTTGGTAATAAATATCAATTCATTAAATAAAGATTATAAGATATTATCACAATTTGGTGTTTGATTATTTCAATTATACCTTCTCTATTTATTTTTAAGTGTAGTGACCGAAATACTATAATTATAAAATGTTTCTAAATAACACCTTTTTCTAAACATTGAGTTCAAATTCTTAATAGTGTAATTACTTTATACAGAAGTAAAATAGCTGAGTTGATCCTTCAATTCAGGTCGCATAATAGTCGCGTTAATTATTTGAAACACACGATTTCTAAATAAATTAAGAATGGATGAAGGAGAAGATACAAGGAATTATATACTGCCAAACCAAGCTGAAGAACGGAAGGTTGTTAATTCTCCTTCTATATGATATATATCTGTCCTCTTTTACCTGGATTCTCTTTAGTTTTTCCCTCACTCGACTATCCAGATACCAAGCTTCCAGCCGTGGTGTTCTTTTACTCACGGCCGATCCTACAGTCAACCTCTGAGCATCCACCTGCACGGACGGAGGTACTCGACCTCACGGCATCCGGCGTAGTGACATGAACGGCATTTCGTGACTTTTATCTTGTGTTTTTGCCTTTTTTTGGCACTTTTTATCTTTCAAACATATTTTTTATCGTGTAAAGTTCTACTTTAACTAATTAATTATTTAAATAAAAAGTATCAAAATAAGTTAACCAAAATGTTGCTTTATTCAACGGTGAGTTTTGTTTATTAATGTATTAATTATAAGATTTTGCTATATTAAATTATCAAAAGAATATTTGAATCAGCTATCAATATTTATGATTACCTTCTTTTCTACAATAATAGTTGAGTTGAGTTATGATAATTCTTGGATCAGATAGCAAAAAAATCAATTATCTTGTTGAGTTTCGGTTTATGGGAATTCCGGGAATACCAAGGTAAAAGAATCATCAGTTCTTCAGAGACTTTGGGGGATAGTTGGTATTGTAATCTCAGAAAACTTTTATTAAAAGATGGTTTTCTTTTGAAATAATTTTCATGCAACCTAAATGCATTTCAATATGAAAAAATACCATAGCCTATGAATACGAATGAGAAAATACATATTTTTGATGGTATACCGTTAGAGTTGAACACATTGACCGTTCATGCGAGTCGAGATCATCGCATAGCATCGTACCGTTAGTCGTTTTACTTACAACCACGTGATTATTGGAAAAAAAGTTTTTTCACTTTTATTGCTATGCGCTTCAATAGAACTCGGCTCATCAGTTACCGTGTTTACTTTTTATTACCTTCTTAATTCTTTACATTTATTTACTCATTTATATATAAGTTTTTTTTGTTATTTCAATTTATAATCATATTTTTTTTTACAGGTGAGAAGCTTATTTAGCTTTTTCTTGATTATTTTGATAAGTCAAGATCTGGTGAAAGCTTCTCAAAAATGCAAAGGAAATGGAGTTGGACTCAAATATCTTTGGGGAGATGCTCTAACCGATTCCAGCGATTGTATAGGACCAAATAATATTCCTTATCCTTCGTGAGTTTAATTAAAGTTTTATTTACTTAGATCACATATTAAAAAATAATATTTACTTTTCGATAATTATATTATTAATGATGAATTAAAATTCCAGAGCTGCAATAACCCGGAGCTTTAAAAGCTTATGGACAGGAAATAGTCGAACAGGAAGGGCATTTTCTCAGAACCGGGTGACAGATCCAGAAGTGACAAGACAAACCCTTTTACATAATTATAAAGTATCTCGGGATGATTACACTCTAAGCAACGACCGGAACGGTAAGTCAATGTCAAGATGACTCGATTCTACGTAACGGGATTGCCAAATAACCCATAAGTAAACTCTGCTCGATCACACGAAGCAGCAGTTCTCTCAAGTGTTATTCAATACAGTTATCAACTCGACTGTTGCAGCTACTTGGCGGCATAACGGGATGTAAAACTTGATAGATTCTAGCTTCTGTATACTAACAAGTTGCAGAAAATTATGTAAACTGATTAAATGATAATTAATGACAGTATAATTGTATTATATACTTCCAGGTCGAAGTTTCAGTTCGAAAGAGACTTGTGGATCACCCAGTAGACTTTGTAAAACCCGCTATAACACCACGGCACCGATGTACGGGGTCAGTCTCACCAGCGGGCAACCAGTTACAATTGTGCAAAAATTCCCCGACCTACTGCAGCAAGTCGTCTTCGAGGTTTGCGAGTAAGTGTGCTCATGCTCCACTTAAATGGAGTATTCAGTAAGACACTCATAAATTCGTTTTTACTTTAAGGTCCAAAGAGTGTGATGTAGTACATGGGGAATGTACTCAAACATATGTTCCTTATTTATTTCTGGTAATACCATTGGGCCCGGTTACACTAACAGGCCAAGATTATGTCCTCGTAGAAAGTGGATGTGTTTGTAAACCGAAGAATTCAATGATAACAGCATCAGAAGCACCATTAATACCCAACTTGTAAAAATATTTATTTTAATCATAAGATTAATGATGATAATGATGATGTTCATAATTATTTACTGCAAAGTAAATCAAAAATGTAACGATGTCACCTTTCTGTGAAAGGAACATTGCTCAAATTGGAGTTACTATGTATTTGTCGAGTAATTTTATTTACTTATCTTTTTTCTACCATAATCACGCGGTTCTTGACCCAAACAATCCTCGAGGATCACTGACGCGTATTTCCCACGCTCAATTCTCTACTCTACGAATTACTTCGTATGCGACTTGTAACGGTCCTTGCGGAAATTGCAATGATAACTAGTAAAGTAGGAAGAAGAGAGTATGGGAAGGGCAGAAAAAAAATAATAGTAAGACTATTAACAACAATAACTCCGTCTTAGATGCCTGATAAATTCTGAAAAGATATCCGGTGTTTTAAAATGAAAGACCCAGAAGATAAAGAAGAAGAAGATTTTAAAAGTGTTAAACAATATTAAATTTAATAAATATATTAAATGATATAAAGAATAAATAAAGACTGTTATTTTGAATAAAAATGTGTTAATGGAATGTGTAGAAAAGAACCAAGTCAGGTCGCTTACATACGCTACTGGCCCGCTTATTTAAAACCGGACTTTGGAGACGTGGAAGGACTAAGTAAAGCCGCGCCTACTGAGAAGCCGATGAACGATGGATAATCATTGAAGGAATTGATGAGAGAAAGAGGGGAAGACTGATCAGATGATCCTCTTACTTAAGCGAACCTGTGTAAATTCTCTTTTCTTTAAGTGGACGTGCTTGAATAGACTCAACTTGGCATTGCCGGCCGAATGGTTCGCACTATGAATTCCAATGAATGTAATGAACCGTTATTTCTCTACAAGATCATTCACCTTGACTTACGCATCAGTGAATCGCTGTGAATCATCAAAATTGACGTGACACATTATCAATAATGATTTGCATTCATAGACTCATTAATATTCTAATTTACGAGAAGTTTATATATTTTGTGTATTGAAGCGAAGAAAGAGGATTATGTTACAATGATCTTTAAAAAAATTTCCAATTTTAAAGTTTTATTTTTCAAAATTCTGTTTTTTTTGCTCAATTTTATACATGTTACATTAATTTTATTCTTCTTTTATTTAATTATGATGTTTATCTTTTTTTTCGCTTCAAAGGAGATGAGATGTTTAATAATTATGGATTATCGATAAACACTAGGGCATGAATATTATTTCTTGTAATTATATTTATTATTATGATGCAAAAACATGAATTTATTATCGCATAGAGGTTTGTGCTGCTGTATCAATTTTCGTCGCAATAATTTATTTGCACATTTAATTTATTGATAATAATTATATAATAGTTAATAATAATCATAATTTATTTCCTAAATTAATTTGAAACATGATATATGAAAGATTCACCTCATAAAAATATTGATCTAAATTTTTTTTTTATCATATAATAATACAATAATAGAATTTGTTATATCAGACGTTCTTCAGGGATCGTAAATAAAATTTTTCGTAGAAAAATGTAACCATACTATTTTTACAAAATTATTTAATATGCAATCTAAACTAACAGAACATCATAAATAATTATTCTGTAATGATTATTTAATTATATTAATAGTATAATTAATTTATTTCAAATATTATGAACTGACTTGAAAATTTTTCATTCAATTTTCTACACGCGAATATCATTAGATAAATAAATAAACAGCAAAAATTCAATGATAGAATCTGATAAAAATATTAAATATTCAACGACAGGCGATAACGATAAAATAGGAGAATAATTTTTAAGATCAACCAAAAGATCGCACTAAAGAATTTTTTTTAATAACTGTGCTCTAATGATTGACATTAAAATGTAAGTAACTCCATTATATAGCACTTAACGACGCTCGAACAATAATAAATCTATCGTAAATATAATAATGGATACATACGAATAACAATTAAAATACGATCAAATGCAACAATGAAACATTCGCGTGAAAAAACACCAGTCATCTTAATTGTAAAGTCCAATGACTTGCATTAATTAATTAATTAATTGAAAAAATTATAACAAGCCTCATGTATTGTATATTAGCACTATAATTACATCTTTGGAAAGATAATGAAACGCGATTATACTGCAGAATTACTGGCTGTCAAGAAGCGACGATAATTGGAACCACAGTTTTTTTACTCGATCCACTTAGCTGTTTAATGAAAAATAAACAGGATTTGATATATTGATTTGATAATATACGTGTTATTAACACGTATTAGACTAGAATAGTATTTGTAAACTTGAAAAAATTGATTAATAGCTGATAAAAAACTCAATACACTTGGAAAAATTTTTTTATGAAAATAATTATAATATAAAGTTGATTTTTATTTAATTACTTCATGCTAACAATACTTGCATTAGATGAAACAACTTCAAGAGAGATATTTATATATTTGAAAAATTTTTTCCAGTGTATTGTTGACTAACAAAGTGGAAAAATTATGTATACATAAGTAAAAATAATGTATACATAAAAGCAAAGAAGTTATCGGCGTTTTAAATTGATATATGACTCTAAAATGGTATATTGTACACGTACAAATGATAGAGCTTTATGACGCTCTTGATATACTTCCATTAATTAATAATTAATAAATAATGTCAACTGACAAATGTGCCTCATTACCTTTTTGCACCATTTTGAGGCACGTTCGATATTACCTAAACCCTAAAAATTGATAAATTAATTCATCATTTTCGCATTTTTTTCATTTTATCTAACAGTTAAATTAATTATTAAACAAAATAAAAATTGACGATCTTATATATCCTATTTACAAAATGATAGACAGAGGAGCCTACCTATATACCGCAAATCTTTACGATAAACATTATTCATGGCACACAGACATGCTGAGTTCAAGTTTATTTTCACGAAACGATGCACTTGAAATAATGGCACTATTATTATCATACCATCTTCATTCAACTAATTGTCACTCTCCGCATAATCGTCGCTGTCTCCACTATCATAATTTTGACCTTTTTGGTCACGACGATGATCACTAGAGTCTTGATAATCTCTTGAATAGCAATCCTTTTTGTTACTACTATCATTTGTTTCTTCTGGTAAGGTATTTATTGTGGAATAATCTTCCTCCATTCCGTTATCGTACATCCTGTAATACATAAACATTACATTAATTGCTGTAATTTATTCATTAATAATTTCATTCAAAATAACTTCATTGCCATATCTTATCAAATAATTATAGCATATAAAAAATATCTTAATAAAATTATAAAAAAACTTTAGTTTACATTTGATCATTTGCTTCATTTCCGCTCTCTTCCGCAACTAATAATTCATACTCATCAGCTGCAAATCGATCCCAATCAGAAAGCTGCAATAATAAATAAATAATGTACAGTCTACTGAAAGTAATTTTCAAAGATAATTTTGTGGTAAATTAATAAAATTTCAATTCTTACTTCATGGCCTTCGGCATCATGATCTCTAGTTGAAGCAAATGGATCCCTTTGTTCATGGTCGAGGTATTTTTCAAGGTTGAAGAATGTATCAAAAAATATTGAGGTCATTTTGCACTTTCTTAAATCACTTAGAGATATTTTTCCAGGAATTTTTGGTTTAATCATGTCTAACATCTGTAATAGTTCATTTCATCGAATTTATTATTATGTAAATAAATTCACAACAAAAAAGTTATTTTAATTCAAGGACTAACATAAAATATCACAAATAATAATCTACCTGACAAAGACAGTCTTCGAATGGTAACGTTTCCAATCCAATGGCCTCCATTCGATGTAATTGTTCTTCATAAAAGTATTCTAGTTCATACATCGAAAGGTATCCATCACCATCTAAATCCATACATCTATAGAAAAAGTTGAAAAAAAATCAATGAATCATTTTATAATATTTATGCAGCCATGAAATTAATTCAATTAAATATTTTGAAATATATTGAAATATATGTATATTAATAAATTAAATTTGTTGAAAAATAATACTCTGATAATCAAATTGATTTAATTATTCAAAAATAGTTTTATTAGAAGGTCATAATATTAAAAAAAACTTTTCCTAATAAAAAAGTGCGTTTATACCTGAACCAATATTCAATAGCCGTAGGATGATTTTTATCTTCTTCACTGAGCAGAAACCATACGAACTCAGTGTAGCTCATTTTTTTTTCATGTTGATGTACTCCTCCACTTTTAACTCCGCCTCTAGTTACAGCACCGCTGAATATTCTTTCTATCAAACGTGTTGACAACGCTGAAAGAAAAATATTTGAAATGTAGAAGAACATTTAATGTTTAATTAGCAGTAAATTTATCATAATAATCCTACCACGATCATTGTGTCTAGTTAGATCCATCTTGTCAATAAATAAGTCGTGATCACGATCCAGTTCCCAGAACTTGCAGTATATAACGTAAAAGTGTTCATAGCTAAAGTAGGACGTCACCTGGTTTATATCCTCTTCGTGCTCTAGAATACCAATAACTTCCAACAAGTTGCTTCTTCGAAGCTCAGTAATTGATATTTTTCCACTCCAACTTCGATTTACACAATAAAATATTCTTGCAATCACAGTGTGAACGTAACGAGAATGAAATTCTGTTGCTTCTTTCAAAAATATCAAACCTGGATGGGTATCAACAACATCTTGTACCAATGCTACGAGATCTTCAGGTAGAATATAATTCCTTAATCCTCTAGTTGTTATCCTTATAAATGTACTGGCTGCATCATGATTATTTCTAGTAGCCCTGAAAGTGAAGTTATTTTCATTGTAAAATTAAGATAATTTAAGATAGTATAATTATACTCGTTATATTCAATGATCCGATTACTAAAGTCTTTACGTAAAAATTTGTTTACAAGTTTAACCAGAATAGGATTATTTTTTTTCTATTGAATAACTGTTTAGTCTTCTTAAAATGATTGCATCATTCAAGGATATTTCTAATGACGTTAGAAGAATATTAAGTTTAAATATTTGATTTTACTTACTCTCTCCAAAAGTCAAGGAAAGCAGTCATTTCTATACATGCTGTTTTATCTCCACCGGCAGCTAAGAAGAGCGGAATCTTCCAGTAAAGAGGTAAATCACAAGCTTTAGCAATTATATGAAATTGTGAACGTGAAGCACGATGTCCCGGGAGACTCTCAAAGGCTTTACTTATTTTCGCAATAACAGTCGCTCGTTGTGTAGGTGGAATAGGTTTACCTCCTGGGAAATAGAATCTGCAAGAAAGAAGATATTAAATTACTTGGAATATACAATAGCTACAGAGCCTAAAGAAAAAATGTATAACGAAGCAGAAAAAATTACTCAGAAATTACCTTGGGATGCGAACATTTTTATTAGCCTTTACATGCCTCTGAAGAGTAGTATGTGGTAGTAAATCTTTGGACTGTCGTTCCTGAATTTTGTCTTTTACATAAGATAATGGTTTAAAACCCTCACTGTTATTGCCAAGCCTTGAAACAAAACTCACAGGCTGCCGAAGTCCACGTTTATCAAGTAGAAGTTCACTTGGACATTTTTCAAAAATTAAAACTCGTTCTGCAACTGATCCTCTTGTGAGAAATGGTCTCACAGGATTAATATTACTTCCTGTCGTGCTAGAAGTATCAGTAGCAGCAGCAGCATTAACAGCAGCTACAGTGGCACGAATATGTTGCTTTCGCTGAGTTGTAAGTTCCGGATGAGGAACTTGATCGACTCTAGGTCTTGGAGAAGTAATTCTTGGACCCCATTTGGAATTAACAACCTGAACTTCACGTTCCTCTTCAGCTTCCTGTTTCTTTTCAATTTTTTCTGCTGAAATAGTACTTTTTGATTCTTCAGCTCTTTGCTGAATTTGCTGAAAATAATGTGATGTTCTTTCCAACACATTAGTTACGAGTTTAGGTTTTTCCTTCTTAATTGCAGGTTTTTGCTTGGCAGGCGTAGGCGAACTAGTGTCCTCGCCAATCACTGCACCTGTTTTTAAAGCATTAATAAGTCTTTCTTCTTCACGAGCTACTTCATCGAGATATGAAGAAGCTACGTTAGACTTGGAAACATTGACCCGAGTTGAAGTGGTAGAAGACTCAGTGAATAATTTATTTTTAAGAGGCCAGGTCGTTAAACCCGAACTTTGGGTTGACCTAGACAATTCTCCGGTCGGCGAAGTTGACGATGTGTTGAGTAGAACACTGAGGGGGCGTTTAGATTGGCTTGAAGTAGATCCAGGCAAGTCTGCTGGCAAAATACTTTCAATAGTTTCACCAAGTGATGACGATGGTGATGCCAGAGACGATGACAATGCTGATTTCGTGGCTATTTTTGGTCTTATCGGTTGTTTTTGTTGAACATTTGATGAAAGTCCATGTGCTGAATTACGTTCAAACTTTTCCAAAGCAAATTGAATGGAAGACGGAAGATTTTTTGTCAAATAAGATGTTCTTTGTCTTGCTTTGTCTTCAACAACAAAATTATTAACAAGTTTCTCTAGACTATTGTTATTATCCAATCGTGGAGGAGGTGGATTGTAAGCTTGTCCTGATCCACCAACAGTCAAAATATTCTCAAGAGGTTCAACCAGCTTTTTGGCATTGGCACTTGAGTTTGGAGACATCGTAGGCGTTAATGCACTACCAAATTTATCAGCGGCAGTAGCATTGCTGTGGCAATTTAATATTTCTGTAGGCGCCAGTCCACGGCTTTTCCAAGTTTGATAAATAGCTTCTGCATGATCACTAATTTGTTTAGCAATCGCTGCAATATCTTCTTCACCCGAGGACTCTCCCGGGAACTTTTGTCTTAACTCATGTTTAGCTGTCGCTGCCATTTTACTTCAATTACACTCAATTTGGCCTCCAAGCTCTTTATGTCTATATGGACTTACAGTAGCGAGCAACTGACATACTCGCCAGTTACTCCACGACAGCGTGAACAACAATGACGCGTTCATTGTCCGATTTTTTTTTCAGCTGCCTACTGTCACTCTTGTCTATCTGCGTATCGTCCGTGGATTTTTACTATCTCCAACCATATTATCTGCAACATAATAAAAAGTTTTATTACACTTTGTTACTATGCATTACCTCCTTCTCATTTACCCCTCTTTGCCTTCTTTATGTTACTCGTTAGAATGTGAGAGCCTACTAAAAATAGTACTCAACTATTCGTTTAAGCACCGTGTGAACCAACATGTGATTAGAATGATGCAGCTGCAGTATTATATCCATTCCTATATCATCAGTCACTACTTCTCCATCAATATCTCTCTCAATTCTGTTCATACTAAACAACTAACTTCATCTTGCGTAAGATATCTACATTTTCACGTGCTAGTATTTTCGTACAAGTCTCGAGGAAACTCTTTGGCCGGGCGCAACCTATTTCTGGACTACATACTCTTTTTTTTTCATACACGTGCGCATGGAATTGTCGAGCAGTGAACTAACCAGTAGGTGGATGAATGTCCGCTAGAAATATATGTCATAGAAGGCAACAAATCTCATTGACATTCCAAGCGTATAAGATGGATTTTCGCAAGTAACGTGGGCTTGTCCACCTTTAGAATAAATTCTTACGAAATCAATGCAATTAATATTAATAATAAAATAAATATTCTGAATTCAATAACCAATGTATGTGAATATAGAAAGTGAAGAAAAGTCAAAGTACTTAATTGCCAGAAATTTTATTCACTTTAGTCATTCAAAAGCTCGTCTATTGTCTTCGTCAAGAAATTTATTATGATATGATGATAGCAAAAAGTTAAGTGTAATTCCCTTTCTTTATAGACCCACCGTTATAAACACATATAATCAAGGAGCTCGGCAAAGTCCGTACAACGTCGCTGATACTCGACTGTCTAAGAATAAAACCTTAGGCCGCCGTATTTGGCAATGCATGATGAGAGAACCATGGCACTGTGGCAAGAGTCACCGTCATTACAGTCCACTCCATGAGCTCTGACCATTTCTCTTAACTGGCCAACAGTTCGACGGTCCAGGTTGATTTACAACGTGGGTCGTTAGTAAAGCAGAATAGCTAGCAACATGAGGCGACATTGATCAACGAGGGAGTGGCACTGGTGGAATCGATCGACTATTATTATGGCATTTTGTGTCTTTAACTAAGCCAACAAGCTTTGCAATAATAATTATTGTTGGTTAGAAACCAGGTGTTGGATCAATACCTGGGAAGTGAAGATGCGATAGGCTTAACTTAACTTTCGAGTCAAGGACTCTCTTCACTTGATCTTGTTTCTTTTCTGTTTTGTCACGAATCCCTTAGCGACCCTTTTGTTTAGACTTTCCGGCTTTAAATTGTATATTAAATTACATGACCAGTGTACTAAAAAGACTGATCACGTTCTATTAAACCTGACAGCCTCACGTTTCATTGACAATTTCAAAAAGGAAGACAAGGATGTACATAAGAGCGCGGCATTTCCTTTAAGCTTTCAGGAATAATTTTGTATAACACGACAAGTCGAAGCTTGCCGAGCTTTTCCGAGATATCCATTGAGAAATTGGCACTTTGCCAATTGTACTATCCATTTCTCTAGATACTCTTAATGATTCTAGAGCATATTCCAACGTGATTGCAAGCTGTTTGGACACGATACCTGGACATGAATACAAATTTTACCAACATAATTACAGATTTATAGAATTTTAGCAATAAAAGATCTTTGATTGCTTAGAATACAAGAAGAGTTAACTGCCATTATATATGTTATTAAGCTTATTTTAGGGCTATATTTCCCTTACACAAGCCATAGAAGCAGAAATGTTAATGATCCGAAACCAGTTTGTAATCACTATTAACTAGAACTAGTTTCATAAGACGAACAAGATTCTAAGGCTCCTGCAAAAATCGATCGTGGAAGATACAGCTTGCAAGGCCTCGAAATGTATTTTCCGACAATCAAATTAGATGGAAAAACAACTAAATATTTTAATTAAATAATTAAATAAGGGTTATTTAATTGATGTAAATTGAATAATTAATATTAATAATAATAATACGGTATAATGTGTGGAATAGATTAATATAATTAGTAAATTATGTGCATATATTAGAATTAAAAATTCAGATCTTACCAAACATAACCCTGGATTATATTTCCTTGACGAAAAAAAACCATTAAAAAGGTAATTTGAATTAGATAACAAGTATTGTGTCACTATTTTTATTGAGTGATGATGGCAATCAAAAACACAACAAATTCATCTAAACCATTCAACGTTTCAAAAGTTTATAAAATGTTCGAAATTCCTTTTGTTATATTCATTTGACTTAACACTAATTGTTGACTTTGTACACTAACAATTAATCATTAGACAAAAAATAAACAAAATGACTTTAAATCAACAGGAAATATACTTGATTATAAGATAACTTAAACGTAACAATCGAAGCCTCTACAAACGACACACCAACACTGGTAAACTGAGGAAACTGCTGATGGTTCGAAGACCACAAAGCAGACAAGCTGATGTTTAGTTCGAATCCAGGGTCCTAGATCAGTGTTTTTTTGTTTTTCAGTTGGCACTCCAAAACTTGTAATTAGGAAATATATGAGATAAGAGGAAGAACTCTACCAATGTTTGTTTTTTTATCAACATACGATAAATTCTACACAAAGTAGTTCTTCGAAAATTTATTAAAATAGTGTCGCACCCATCTTAAAATTGAAAAGTTGAGAACCTGGTTTTCTCTCTGATCTATCTATGACGCAATAGGCCGTAGAGCTTTTCGGTGCTAAATCTTGCAAAATTGAGAAAATTTTGTGTGAACGATAAAAAGTTAATACTCCAAAATGTTGCGGCTTGTAGCAGGACGTGTAGGATCAGCTGTTCGCGGACTCGCAACTCCAAGAGTTGCGACTGTTGGTGTTCAAGCAAGAAATAGTTCACACAAAGAAGAGACGGATGAGGAATTTGATGCAAGATTTGAAAATTATTTCAATCGTCCAAATATTGATCATTGGGAAATCCGAAAAGCGATGGGTGATTTGGCTGGTATGATTTCCAACTCTTATCATCATTATATAAGTTATTCATATAAAGTTTTGCTTCGATCAATTCTTTTATAGAGGTTATCTTTGAAGAGATTATGACAATTTTTCAGTCAAAAATTTCATGTACAAAATAATAAACTCAAAATAACACTTATTTTCAGCCTCTGATCTGGTGCCAGAACCTAGAATAATCATCGCTGCGTTAAAGGCATGTCGACGATTGAATGACTATGCACTGGCCGTCAGATTTCTCGAAGTCGTCAGGTACAAAGGAGGCGAACATGCAAAAGTTATCTGGCCTTATGTTATACAAGAGATAAAGCCTACTTTGGATGAATTGGGTATTCTGACTCCAGAAGAAATGGGTTACGATAAACCAGAATTGGCTCTTGAAAGACCTTAAATATTTCAATAAACAACAAAATAATAATTAGTCTTATTTAAATTCGGTGTATTATTGCACTGGTGATCATAAACTAGTTTGTTTAATTAAAAATAAATCAATGTAAGTACCTTGTTAAAATCACTGAGTTTAAAATTTCAATAAAAAAATAAGTAAAATAATTTATACAGTGAAGAAGGTATGAATATAGTAATAATTCCAATAATCCTTTTACTTTTACATTGATTATTGATGATAAAATGACAAAATTAACGAATTACTGTATATTGATTGAGTTGGCTGTTTCTGTTCTATCGATATATATATCTTCATTAAGGTTTAGTTGAGATAATTATGATGATTTATACATTAAAAATAACGAAAGCAGAAGAGCGACACACGAATATTTACAATTTACGTTACAAGATTACACAGTTATAGTCATATATATATATACGTAATGTTTCTTATATAAATGTTCAGTGTGAATGACACAGGATACTATTTATTGAAAAGTTTTTTTTTTTTTTGGTATAGTTTAAAATGTACAGGTTCTTTAAATTTCACTATATCA
Source organism: Chelonus insularis (assembly GCF_013357705.1). Taxonomy (NCBI): domain Eukaryota; kingdom Metazoa; phylum Arthropoda; class Insecta; order Hymenoptera; family Braconidae; genus Chelonus; species Chelonus insularis. The sequence continues at coordinate 115,194 of NW_023276510.1, read as the reverse complement.
TCATAAATAAATTTATAAGTTATTTAATCTAATTTTATTTATGTTTTACACTCATTCCTTCATTTTAATAAAGGAATAGTGTTGTTGTTTCATTGATTAGTAGACACATACAATTGCAAACTAAGATGCTTAAAATATAAAAAACAAGATTGCACAGAATAAAACCCTTAAAATACGTTTTTTGTTCCATTTTAATCTAAATAAACATCGTAATAATCACGATGATTTTTTTATCAAAATAGTAAGGAATTATCTTAATCCGTTAAAACAGTCAAATGATTAAAAATACATTAATAAATAGCAACAAAACCATTTGTACCAAAAATTCCAGATTCATGTGTTTCTAAACAGAGAACTAAGTGAATCTTATCCTATTTGTACCCGTCAGAAATGCTTAGTCTTCCTATCGGTGCTATAAAACAGATTACTGAGATGTCATTATAATTGTGTTACATCTTTCATCTATAAGTAAACTAAAATATGTATGTCATAATTATTATAATTATTCTATTATTATTAACTATTCAAATTGAAATCTAAGTTCTGTCACGTGAAACAATAAAACAAATTTATTTATTATATCCAGAGTAACTATATGCTCATGAAAATTCTAATAATTGCTACATATTCCCGGCATTCACGTACTCTGGATCGAGAGACTTAAAAAAATTTGTTAAAAAATTCAATTAAAGTAAAATACACTTGTATTGAAGTGGCCTATGTCATCTATAATTAGTCTTAGTTGAACCACATGTTATGAAAGAATTCTCTATTAACTGCATTCGTGAAATTCATGTTAATTTCCACACTGCCTCTAAATATTTGTTATTATGTTCCACATGTATCATGTTCCAATTGTGACTAGAACAAATTATTTTATGTAAGTAAATGATCTATCAATAACTGGGAACGTACTACAATCACTTCCAAAAACGTCTTCGAAACAAAAAGAGAATAAAATTTTCAATACAGCGATGGATAAAATACAATATCTTAAACTACTCGAATGTAATAAACATTCGGATTCTTTTTTTTCAGCATTAAAACACATAATACATTTTCTAAATATTATAATATGATCAAAAGTCTACCACTCGGTACCACACACTCATCAAAGTTTTTTTATTAATTATATGTATTTTTGTCTAATTTTTTTTATCAATCCGATAAAATTTCATATTGTTAAAATTTCAACAATATTCACTTTGTTTCTGTGATTTTCTTTACATTCCCAATGTTGAATTGGGCAGACTAGAATAATATTTTTATTCTAAAACACATCCGCGAATTCAATTTATTCTGGGCTAGATACGGTTTGTTGTTGTTGTTGCTGTTGGCTGTCTTCATCTTTAACAACTTCAGCTTGAATGGCTTTAGTCAAAGCATTGGCATCCTTCAAGGAAATAACTTGTAAAACTTGATGTTCACCAGCAGCATTGATCATGGTCATTGGATGACCTTGAATAGTAACAGCCTCGATGCTAGTCTCTCCATTTCCAGGTTCAACTTTAGGTACTTGTACCATTGGTGTAACTACTTGCATTGTTCCATCACTCTGGATATTCGCCACCATCGTTTGGTACATGCTAGCTGATACGGGTACTGTGATAACTCCTGATACAGAAACTGGATAGCCTGAAACACCGAAATGACCGTCCTATGTCTTACGCGCGCTTAGGCGAGATGTCTTCCATATAAACAATAAAAATGCAGTTGTGTGGGACGTGTAATCACAATAAATCATGCGAAAATAATAATAAAAATAGTATAAACGTCTACAATAATTAAAAAAAAAATCGTGATTAAATATAATAATGAATATTTCACATCATTTATCCGATAAACAAAAAATACACGAGAAAATAAAATAATAATAAGCAATGTTGAGTGCGAGAGCATCAAATTAAAGTTTACAAAGGAATAATTATAACAATGATAATGATAAAATAAAAAAATAAAAGATATGTAATTAATAAATTTAATTAAATTAAAGTACGCATTATATAACCAAGTGATGCACAAATGAGAAAAAATTTTGTATACCCAAATCATATTTGGTTCATATGTTGCAATATCGCTGTATCAATTTCAAAAAAATCAAACCATTTTTGATTGTAATCTAGAACACTCTTTGGTACCTTAACATATGCAATTAAAATAAATCATTCATACTACAAAAAACTAATCAGAATACAAATAAAAACTTCAAGATAAAATACTCTATTTACAGCTGTTTTATTTTTTTTTTCTCTTGTTTCAGATAAAAGTAACCATTCATTAATTACCAATAAATGTTATGAAAAGGATAGGATCCATCTGTCATCTTACGAAATATCTTCCTTTCGTCAATTTAATTTTTATTGGATAAAAGTAAAATTGTTTTAAGAATCCATTTATTTATCCACAGCCTATTGTACTTTGATTATAACATACTTTATTGTTCTATTTATAAACTATTGGCAACTTAACAAAAGCCAGATAACATTTATTTATGAATTAAAGTACAATTATTTACTATATAATTGTATATTTATATATACAAGTTGATAGAAATTAATAAATGCTAGTTCATATTTTCAATAATATTATAAAATCCTAATTTTACTAATGGTTTCTGTATCATCCAGCTGTTGGTATTATTTTACAATTCAAACAATATCAATTCTTCATTTGATGGCTTGTGGATATTAATTACTCAATGGACTCTTAAAGATCAAATTAAAATTTACTCCTAATTCAACATTATGATGTAGTATATACAGTACAAAAAAAAAACATCGACTACTCATTACTTCGTCGGACGAAGTAACAAAAGAAAATCAATTGAATCATTCTAAAATAGAGCGCTGCAGGCAGCATGCAAAATAATAAGGGGTCCTGAACCAAATTTAAGTGAATCACTGCTCAAGTAGTTCTTGACCGGCGACGGTGCAGAGCCTATAGAAAACAGTTTTACCATGTCCATCTTCTCCAGTGAGAATAATCTGGCCATCTTGTCCGAGAGTTGCTTCGGTTACACTATTTAAGTCAACAGCAACGCTTCCTTCTGCACCTCCTGTTACTTCTGCGAGTGTTTGGACATCTCCTTGACTCGTATGAATCTAAAAATGATCGATATTATGTTAATAATAATAATTCATTGCCGATAAATGAATGGAAGATTTAAAAAAAAAATAACTTACGGTAGCAACGCCTTGAACTTGCGCAGTAGTTCCGTCTGGTAATGTAATAATTGGATTGCTTGGATCCACTTGAATTATAGAAACAGTTCCATCAGGATTTGTTATGGTTTGTAAGACAGTGGTTGGGTATTGTGTTGTCATCTACAACAAAACAAGATTAGTTTAAGTAAAACTTATTGAACAGTCATCGTCTTTGTCAATAATTTGACAAATTGAAATAACAAATAAATTATCGAAACTCAAGAAAGGGAAACTAAACACCGGATCGACTATAAAATTGAATTCAGAAAAAAAGACCATTTGAACATAAAACAAGCTAAACCGATAATTCGAGTAAATCTAAATCCAATAAAAATGAATTGAATGATTTATTAACTCTATCCACTAGCACCTGAGTGGCAGTGGCAAGAGCGGTAGGCGACGCGGCTATAATCTGAGGTGGCGATGAGTTTCCCTTAGATGAACCCGTGGTGCTCAGTCGAACAACTCCCACCGTCTGTTGCTGCTGTGATTGCCCACTTTGTCCTTGACTTGAGGATGTATGAGATGAATGAGGTGTAGGTTGTTGAATCAAAATATTTTGTTTGTTATCGTCATCTTCACTGAACGCTGGTAATAGATCTTCTCTTCCGTGATATTTATAACAATTTATAACTATTTGTCTCAATGCATGAGTCCAAGAAATCTGCAATTTAATTCAATCATCAACAATAATGATAATATTCTTCAAATTAAATTAGCTACATAAATAAATCTAATTTAATTATCACCTTTTGTTTTTCATCTTCTGATCGTGCATCCATTCGAACATTAGCCCAAGGCAATTCTTTAGGCCACCAGGGCGGCCGTGTACTTTCTCTTCCCCATCCAGGTTTTCCTCTTCCGGTAGAATACTTTAACATAAGTGGAATAAATGCCCTCAATTGAGCTTGAGTCATTTTTTCCACTGGCGTTGGAATACCATCAATAATTAGTGGTGGTAATTCATAGAGTGATGGATCATCTTGAACAGGAGGTGGTGCTTGTTGAGCCAACGCACTTTCCAATTCTTCCATAATCATTGTTCTCAAATTTTTAACTACATCTTCAAGAGGCTTAGCTCCAAATACTTTGTAACTACTATTTGGTTTTCCTGGTGTGGCAACTAACACTACTGCTTGTTGACCTACCCGTGTTGCAAATTCATCTATGGTTTGCTAGATAATCGATAGAAATATTTAATAAATTATTTTAATTAATAATTAATTAGTAAAATAAATTTCTTACTCTGAGCTTTCTCAATAGTCTGTTTTGTTGACGTTTTCTGATACTGGGATTTGTTTCAAAACTATGTGGCCGTTTCCGTTTTTTGGCAGATACAATAGCTGCTGCTGCAGCAACACCGACAGGTCCTAGGTTATTTTTTGGAAATGAATTATTAATAGTGTTGAATTTGATATATATCAGTGTAACAAAGTAATTTGTACACTAATATAGTGAACAAAAATAAAAAAAAAATAATACTTCACTCGATAATTTTGAGAAAATAAAAAAGCATAAGCAATAGTGATGTTGAACGTGCACGCGATTTGTTTATTATCAAAATAAATTTTCTGCTTAAACATTCATTGAATTAATATATTACATTATGTTACAAATTAAATCATTCTTTTAAGTAAGATTAAAAAATGAAATAATTTTGTATGCAAATGAAATAATAAATATCACACGATTACATGTTACTAATTGTAAATAATTAACGAATATTAACTTTGTGATAATAAGGTGTAATTTTAAATTAAAAAAATTTGAAAAAATTATATTTGACAACATATGCAAACAAATATTAAAAATGCACACAAATGAAAAATTGTTTAGTGATTAATATAGAAAGAAATATGAATGTAAACATTTCCATTTTGTTTACAAACTGATTTTGAACTGGAACCTGGTAAAATTGTTTTGGATGGCCAAACTATGATTTTCAAAGATTGCAAGTTAGACGGAATTAAAGGTGAAAAATCATAGGTGAAAAAAGCAAAAAAATGGAAATCACCATTAGCGCATTTGATTTGCCAACCTGCAGCGGCGAGCTGGGCCGTCACGTCATCATCCATAGCAGCTGAAAGGAGATCTCCATCTTCATATGTTTCTGATCCACTGCTAGGTTCATCATCATCGTCATCTGAGAGTCGATCCATTCTTTCCATTGTCCCAGACTCCGTACTTGGTAACGAGACCATGGTTTTCTTCTCTGTGAATATCGTCGTAGTCGTTTCCTGTATATTGCAATGCCCAACCAAACTTTATATCAGCAGAAAAGTTTGGCAACTTGTATCACCTGGCCCTGTTTTGAAAAAATAAAGTTATACAATTGTTTTTGGCTTTTAAATGATAACAATAACAATACTAAATTATTAACGGAAATAAATATTGATTTTTAAAAGAATTTTACAACGGATTTAAAGCTAATGGTATTCAATCATGATACCTATAGTTTCTCTGAGTCATTCTAAGAACCCCTAACATATGCCCAATGGTAAGCAAACCCCTCCTTTATGTACCTTTAACTTGATACTGTTTAGTTATGGGGTGCATGTATGTTTTTTGGAGTAATTAACTAAATGAAATAGTAAAAAATACTATTATGATCACGTTTTAGTATTGGTAATTGAAAAAAATAGAGTTTTGGATGTGAATGAAGGGCATCGAAGTCTAAATATTGGAATGAGTGTAATATCAGGGAGATTGAGGAAAAGCTGCACGCGATGATATCGAGGGGGTGAGGGTCGATGAACCATCGGGAAAAATAGGCCGAAAATACAAGATGGTAGAGTGATATTAGAGGAAGTCGAGGGGTTGAGTTGAATAGAAGGGTGCGTGGGTATGAGGGTGATTTGAGACTGATGAAGCTGATGTAAGGAAAAATTCACAGTAAGAATAAAAGACACTGGAGAATGCTGGATATTAACAAGGAGCACTGTTGATGGTATAAACTGGTAGAGTTGTTGGCAGGAAAGAAAATAGAGTTCTGATGAATTGGAGCAATGATGATGATTCTTCAATGCTGAAGTGCTGAATGGTTTTGACGGCTGTCAAAGGAGGTTGGCGGTCTGGTGGCAGAAAAGATGCACGGTGATCGCGCGCACAGTAGAAGTAAACGGCGCGTTTATTCGAAGAAAGGGGGGCAACGAAAATGCGCAGGGCACACGCAAAAGAGATCCATCGCGGGGGCCGCAAAGCTCATGACCGAGGAAGCCGCGGAGCCATGGAGCAGGCCCAGTGTAAATCGGGAGTTGCGTACGCACCTTGTGTGGTCCGTGAGTGGTCACACCGATCAGGGCTCAGGGGGTTTGCGTCTGCGGAGAGGCCGTCGTCTGCGAGCGGCAACGCGCTCTCTCACCACGCCCTACGAGTTCGCAGCGTCTTGAGCATTTCTCGCAAGTAAGAATCAGCACACCACCGCGAAAGATCACGCCACAACACTCGACCGCGCGTTCCAACGCGGATCGCCGTACCTTCTCGACACAACGCGCACAACAGACACCATGGCCAGTTTGCCTACGCCAGCCGCTTCGGTATCGATCGATTACGCGGGCCTTCATCTCCACCACAACAAACGCGGCAGCACGTCAGCCATTTTGAGCGAGCCTGCGCGTTGAACACCCACCATACCATATGAAATTCTTACCTATCTCGTTATTCTCGTATTTTTGTCATAACTCACCGCAATTACCTCAACTTTCTCCTTATTTTTATGTACATTAATTGTACGAACTCACCAATTTCTCATGGAATTGCGCAGAAATAAGCCAGCTACCACTGAAACACCAACACCATATACATGTATACGGGCCTGGAATAATTTCATTGGTTGACATGATCGGGGTACGCGTCATGGCGTCACTTAAAGCTGCATACCCATTGGATTATTCAGCACGTGACTCGAGACTTGAGCCATCTTTGAACGCCGTTGACTAATCAGTCATCTAGCCTAACCTTAGTTCCAAATACAGACTAAACCTCAATGTGGGGACGTTTTGTCTTGCAGCTTTTTAAATATTATCCATAACTCTTTCACTACCAAAGTAAGCATTTTTTATTTCTGATTATTTAATTGTATTCACATTCTTCAAATTCGTTTGTATTGTATCTTCGTATTCATCGCTAAAACGACATTTCACTTATGGTGCAATTCAAATATTTATAAACGTCAACAATTTTCAAGTTTTTTTTTACATCTAATTACTTTCACAATAATGTCAACTATTGATTTTTTCATGTATTTATTTATTTAGCAAAGTAATTTATGATAACAAAAAAATAAAATAATAATTTTCTGAATAAACTTATTAAAAAAAAGTTATTGCGTCAAAAATATTTTTACTACTATTATTATACAACTATCCATTCAACAATATAAAAGAATAATAATTTTATCTTAATATTAGTTAAATTGTGTAAAACAGCTTTACATATCACATCTGAATTAGGATAACATCACAAAAAGTGTGTTTGCTCTCGCAACAATTTAACAATTAAAAATTAGATACATCAATAATCAATTTCTGTATTACTTGTACTCGTAAAAAAAACGATGGTACAAAATACTGGAGTCTTTCTCGTTCATTATGACGTCTTAATTTATTAAAAATGCTAAGCCCAAGGCTTATTTTTATTACACAATTTACCAAACCATCCAGAGTCACATAGACATGTATTATCTGCTTGACAAGTTCCATTTCTGCATGCTCTAGTACATGCTGACCTTTGCGGAGATCTTCGTCCAATTTCACAATGATCACCTTTGAAGCCATTCGGGCATCTGCATATATTATTTCCTTTACATTTCCCACCGTTTAAGCAAGGAATCACACATTTTGCTGCAAGTAAACACAAAAGACAGTATGAAGCAATATTGATAATATTTTATTATTTTACTTTCTTACTTACAAAATTCACAATGAAGTCCAAAATATCCTTTGGGGCACTCACAAGTATCTTTTTGTATACATTTACCACCATTCAAACATTTTTCTGTACATATTCCTGGAAAAAAAACATTTATTAATAATAAATGAATCATTGACTTTTACAGAATTGGAAAGATGCTACACTTAGGAAGAGGTGGAGTGAGGTTTATCAGTTCAGCATCGGCAGCAGTTGGTGATACTCAAGCAAAGAAGCTTTTAGACTCAATTATTCGCGTAAATCATGCAGGAGAATTGGGAGCGGATAGAATATATGCCGGTCAAATGGCAGTTTTAGGTAAGAATGATTAATTTTTAATTGAAGTTGCCTTCCAATTTTTACATAAATAATTTACTATTAAATATTTTTATTCTTTGTTGTAACAAAGATGAAGATTGAATGAAAATAAAGGGATACAAGTCAGTAATTATTTGCATAAATTATTGACAGGTAAATCATCAGTCGGGCCGACAATCGAACACATGTGGGCTCAAGAAAAGAAACATAAAGAAAAATTTGAGGAGTTGATTCGAAAGCATCGTGCAAGGCCGACCGCTATGCTTCCAGTCTGGAACGTCGCAGGATTTCTTTTAGGTGCTGGCTCCGCACTCTTGGGAGAAAAAGCTGCGATGGCATGTACAGTAGCAGTAGAAACTGTAATTGTCGAGCATTACAATGAACAGTTGAGAGCTTTAATGGAGAATAAGGAAAGCTTTGATGAAGAATTAATGGAAACTATCAAACAATTTCGTGATGAAGAGCAGGAACATCATGATGTAGGAATTGATCATGGAGCAGAACAAGCACCTCTTTATCAAGCATTGACCAACATTATCAAAACAGGATGTAAAACCGCTATTGCAATATCTAAGGTCGTGTGACTTAATTCAATAATGATGCTTTAAGAGACTGTATATAGAAGGGATTAATTTGTATTTTTTAAGTGCTTTAATTAAATTAATCTTTATAATAAAAATATATCTTTAAGTATAGAACCGTTTAAAATTTTTTTTAATACTTACCACCTTCACAGTAAGGTCCTTGAAACCCTGGTGGACAAGAACAGACTCCTGGAGCAGTACAATTACCGCCGTTCATGCAATTCGGATAGCAAAGAGCTTTTTTACAGTGCGGTGGACCTAGATAGCCATCAGGACATGGTCCTGGATTTGACTCTGAAATAAATAACATTATTAGCATAATTGATGCCTAATTAATAAACGTGTTGTGCTACTATACTTGTGTGTAAATATTTAGTATATTTCTTTCAATTAAGAAATTTTTTTTTATTCCATTGTATCATACTAAGTTAATTTTGATCAAAACATGCATCGAATTGGTGTTGATGATTACTGGTGATACAGAACTGTATGTGTGAGTGGAGAAGTGGTGATCTTGGGCGCGACTGACGCACTCACCGCGCACGGCGCATTCTTTTCTTAAGTTAAGTCGAAGGGGAGTCCCGTTTAAAGGTTTCCCCTTGCGTGTTTCAATCATCAAGCCAATGCCAAATTGTGCTACCCCCGAACTGTTACCAGAACAAGGCAGCAAAACGCTAAACTCTGCAAATTAATTGACATTCTTGAGCGGTAAAAACTTTTTAAAATAATTAATTGACATGAAAAAGTTGATTCATTACCTTTAGGCCTTTTTGGTACTCTGCCTCGCGTTTTGATCGTAATTGACGGGGTCTTGAGAATCGATTCATTGAGAGATGTTAATCGATAAAAGTTGTAATAATATTTTTTCACCCCAGATTTCCAGGTAAAATTGACATGCGATACTTCACTTGGTATGATTGGCAATTTACTCTCCAATTCTGGATCGAGAAGATAAGACAAGACTCTTCCTTCAGTGATTGCATAAATCTCCATCTCTAGACCTAAAGGAATGTGTTTATAACCATTAGCCGTAACAATTGAATCAGTTAAATCGATATAAAAATCACTAATATTTATAGACTTAGGTCAACATGTTTATCATCACTGATTTATACATCTTGAAATTTTTTGTAGATAAGGAGTATAGAAGAAAAGGAGTAAAAACATACCACTAAACATTTTGATTTGTTGACGATCTATCCATAGTGAAATATCACCATCAGGTTTGTGAGAATTCCCAGAGCGGTGATGTCTTGCGGTCACCCAAACAGGATCAAGCAACAATGCTGCAACCGCGAGAATGACGTGGGAAAGCCACGGCATCTCTTGATAACAGGTGTAATTTACAGAACCAACTAAATGATGTTCTCCTGTTTAACGTTTTTCCTGGACCCTCTCAACTACCGTGGAATTAAAAATTACACGGCGGCTTTATTTACTTCTTGGTGAACGAGGAGGCGTGAGTTAAATGACCAGAGGAGGGGATATAAGACAGTAGATGTCCACAGGAGATGATGATAAAGGAATGGGGAGCGTGTCGACACGTTCGCTGCGGCTAAGTAACTGACTGACTGACTGACTGACTCAATGAGAAAAGGCCTGGAGGCTGTTTCGAGCTCTCGCACCGCGCGAGATCTCTATCTACCAACTCCAATACCGGGATAAGGGTGTGTGCACACCGTTGCACACCGGCGAAACTCCTGCTGTCCCAGAAGGATTGAATCGCGAGATAGACAAGTTTCCTCGTCGAACGTTGAGACATTATTTTTCACGTGAGATAAAAATTTATACCTGCGGTTCTTCAAGAATTTTCCAGCTTCACACCATCCTCTAAGACATTTTTATTACTCTTATTTTTGATACTATTATTATGATTACTATGATTATTATGATAGTCGTGGAGTGGTTGCAGCAAGAGAGAAAACAAGAGTTTCTAGTTAAAAAATTCAAGCTTGACGTGATAATTTAAATAAAATTCAGCTAAACTGTTGGCTGGTAAAGATAAGCAGTGTAATAGAGGATTTCGGCAAAATCAGAATTGCGAAGTGTGGATTCACGCATTTATTGGAGAAGCAACCGATGCGAGAGGAGGGAACCAGTTTTTAACGTCACCTTTGGTTCGGTCTCCTTCGTCTTTGCATTCGGTAGGAAGAGCAGACTGCTCGACCAACACAAATCGCAGTCCCTCGACCTTGTTTCTCACGATGTCTTCGTTCACTATACGATTATTAGGTGAGAGTCTGCTACTTAGCAAAAAAATAATTTTCAGGTCACATATATACAACTATTGGTGACACACGTGGACCAAATAAAATTGGCAAAGTCACTCTTCATCAATTGTGGCGGTTCGTTACTCATTGAAGAGTATGAAGACTCAAACCATTTGAAAGAAATAAAATAATCGATCCAATTAGCGACAACACAGAGACGCAATTTATTTTTAATAACTCCTATTGACCCCGAAGAAATGGAGAGTCGAGAGATATCTTCATCTTGAAAACATTAACATGCCAGAACCAGTGAAAAAAAGCATTGAAAAAAATCAAAGACGAAGTAATAAATGATGCACAGGGTACGCCCGCAAGCAACAGGTTTATACGAACACTCGATGAATAGTTGATAATAGTGTCCATTGTGCTCACTAAGAGTATCAAGGGTTGGACTACTTAACAAATGGCTTATTGTTATATTTCGAATTTTCTGTTCCTCACTTCCTCTCATTTTGAATCTTTCATGATATCCCTATATAAATCATATTAGCATTTTAAATATCCTATTCACCTACAGTCTCCTCGTCCAACAGATTGTACGTAAAACAGTCTAGATGATGCTTCAACTTATGCAACAACTTAATACCCACTTTGATATTAATATCCCAAAAAAACTAGCAAATGATTTAAGTGGCTTGAATAATAGCTGTTTATTGTGGTCAATCGATTAGTAGTTAAAAATAAGTTGTCTTCGTTAATTTGTAGGTTGAAGTTTATGTGTGCAAATCGCGAGAAACGTTTCTGTATCCACATCGTTAATCTCTATCTCATCGAGTTCCCTTCTATTTTTGTCTTTGTCTGCCGTTGAAAGGGCCCTAAAGAGAGAGAAACCCCGTGAGATCAAGAGCTGCAAAGACCCATGTACACCACAAAAAACCTGTCCCGCATAATTACATTATCGGTCAGATCTCGCACGACTTCTGTCCAGACTCTCTGGACCTGTTCGACCAGGCGAAGTTGCGTTCGAAAGGCAATACAGAATTCAAGATCCTTATGGAGACCGCAGGGGTTCCAGTAGACACCTTGTTATCCCTTTTCCACGCCAACACCCTCATGATTAATCTCACTTATATGTATATTAGTTTGGATACTTAGGATTTACATATATACTACCTACTTTTGTTACTTGATAATTTATTTACAGTATTCTGATGAAAACTGACCATTATATTTATTTTGGAATAATCTTTTACAATCATTTTTCATAAAAATACTGTTTTCTTTTAAATTATATTTAAATGAAAACTTTTAAGTTAAATTAAAAATATGATATTAATAATGAAATTAAATGAAAAAAATAATTATTGAGTTTTCATTTTTTATTTTTCACATGGGAGATGTTACATGGACGTACAATGGAATGCGTTACAAAAATTGACAAAAAAAAAAATTAAAAATAAACATAAAAAATCTGTTCTTAACGTTACGTAACTAAAGTAAAATAATAAATTTATTTTTCAGTACTCAAATTCATCATAAAGTTATACTGAAATTATATCTATAAAAAAGATGATAACAAATATTCAGTTTATTTTGTAGAAAAATTACTGTCTAATTAGTGCAGTTATTTCCTTGTAATGCATAAACGTAAATAAATAATTTAAATACGTTTAAGCATTATTGTGAAAGATTTTTTTTGTGTTGCATCTTATTGTTATTAATACAGTATACAATGAGAACCATTGACGGTGAATTAGGCATACACTTTTTATGTTTTTATTTTCAATATTTTAGTTTTAAACTGCCATCAATGAATTAAGTTACTGCATTTATGACTTAATATAAAATTATTTTGTATGCCATTCGCCGTTTGACAATACTCCATATAAAAGCTAATTAAACAATAATTACATTAACTACAACAGAGCATTAAGCATTTTTTTCCTGACTTTCCAAGACTTAGTAGTTACTCTATTGCAAAAAATTATCTGTCATTATTATTGCTACAAAATTGAGTACATTAAATTTTCTACTCACTGAAAGATAATAATCGGTAATTGAACAATGTAATATAAATCATTTTGCAAATTTTCATTTGCATATGTTATTAATAAAGAATAAGTAATTGGCAAAGTTGTTATTATTTTTAATATTGTTGTTAATTACGTAAAGTAATCGTACTCAACACAATTTCAAGAGAGAAAGGGGGAAGCCTTACAAATTATAAAACCCACAAAAAGTAAGAAAAATACTGGAAGTTTACACGGAGGATATTTAGACTGCTAAATTACTCATCTAAATTGAGATTCAAGGTTCGGGGACGAAGGTAAACTTGATTTTTTACTTTTTTACGTTTTCTCCGAGAATAGTACGGTAGAAAAATATACGGAAATACGTATGCCGATAATAATGAACGTCTCGGAAGTCGATTTATTTATTATAACTTTTTTGATTCTAAAAACTGCGAAAAATGTGTACCGACATATTTTTCATCTTAAGCTTTTAATAAGTCTTTATTATTTTTTTTAATCATTATAAACTTTAATATCCTTTTTGTTTTTCTCTAAGGATGTATCTTTTGATAAATGAATTTGAATGTATCTCTCGTTACAACGAATTATATTAAGTTCGATGAATTTCAAGCGAATTGACTATGAATCACGTTTATTGAGTCATTCACTGCTTTAATTAGTTTCAATAATTATTATTTTACTCACTCGCACCCTTTTTTCGGTCATATCCTCTATACACAGACGTACCGCAACATAATATAATTAACTACAGGGACGTGCATTTGGTGCAAATATAATTAATATACTTAGTTCCATCGCAAATATTTCATAGTACAGAGATAATGCGATAATAATTTAAATATAATATAGCTGCTTTTCGTTATCATTTTCTTTTCAAAGTCTAACACTAACTAATAATATATAATATCTCTATATATTCAATGATTTAATATATTAAATAGTTATATATATTTTTTATATTTCAATATCGTTACTCTACATTTATAAATGGCGCGCCAAATGAGGAATTAATTATAACTTAAATACGTACATAAAAATAAAATTAAGGAAGGCTAATTTTTTCATTATAATTTAGCAAAAGCGTGTTTCACATATAAAAAGCAACAATTAGAGGCCTTTTTATCTTCACTTATCACGAATATGAAGAATTTATTTTCTTTTTAAATATTCTCTAATATTATAGCAATATCTTAATCCTCTGTGTATTTATCCTTTTAAATTTCTTTTCTATACTGTAGAAAAAAATTAATTTCATTCAGAAAAAATATTATTAACAGAAATTGTATTATAAAAGTTTTATAATAAAGATTATTGTACAATTAAACGTTGAGTTTCTAAAAATATAAACTATAAATTTTTTTATTTTCTATAATCTATTTATTGTATTTTAAATTCATAAATTTATTTAAAATAAGTAAACATAGTTTCAAATATAGCTCTTATAAAAACAATTTTTGAATAAATTTTTTCTTCAAAAATTAATTTTTTTCATTTTTTTATCACCAGCACGAACAGTACAACCTCCGTAGCTATTAATTTTTTTGTAAATTCATTCACAACACTGTTTACCAATTAAAATTACGACGAATTATGACAATTATTGTGATCTGACAGTTAAAGTTATTATCAGTCTAGGCCAGACTGTTTGATGCCAACTCATTTTTTAACCTAATCTTCAAGATTGCACTTATGCACCATCCGAATATACTTTCATCGTTGAAAATATAAGTGCAGTCTGAAGATGTTTTTTCCATTATTAAATAGATTCATTTAAAAATGATTATAATTCAACGAACGTACCCTGTTTAACGGGATATATATTATTATTATCCCACCATTAAACTTACAAACTTTGCCCATTTGTTAAACTCTTTCAATAATATAAATCAATGAAAAAATTTTAGTTAATTCAATGACAAATAGTTTTAGTTTTAAACTTATTTATACTGTAAAATTTTTTTAAACCGAGTAACTAATTATTATTATACATATTTCATATTAACAAAACGGATGTTAATAACGATACATTATTTAAAGCTGGCAATTCATTTCAATCTGGCCCGGTTAAATATTATTAGCAGTAATGTTTTTTTTTCTCTGTAAATATAGCTTTGCCGGCTAAAATTTAATCTAACACCTTTGGGTTTTATAATTAACGAGAGACAATGTGTTCAATGATGATGACTAAGTATAAAGAAAGGATTTAAATCTACATAATTAATATCATTCTCCGTATAAAAAAGTATTTACCAGTTATACATCGTTGATTAATATGTTTATTGAATAAGAATAAAGAATAATATCATTTAGAGATTCAAAATTAATAAAAAGATCTATTTAATTTGTATAATTTACTAATTCTATAATTATTGGATGGAAAAATACTCGTCTTTACTAAAAGTTCCCTTTATATCAGTCAGTGTCTCGGTTGACCTATAAAACCCAAAATGAAAAGTGTAATTGGCAGTAAAGAATGGACGTTGCGCCCGGCGCAAGGTGTATTTAGCAGCTGCATTGGCAGGCAAGGATTTCCGGCCATGTGATTCCGATTATTTAATAGATTAAATTAAAAACACACGACGAAGGTTAACAAACCCGAGGGTTAAACGTAAGTTGCCATTGTACCGGCTGGCATCGTTGGTGTCTCTTCAGGTCTACCTTTAGGTCCGTACTGACCGATGAAAGATCCATCTTCTGTGAAACGTCCTATAAATATCACAGTTCCTATATCAATATACATAAATATCAAGTTATAGGTTGCTATTAAAATCTTTGCTAATTATTGCCTTATGTTCTATGATATTTAAGATAAAGAAGTTATTTTTATCTCGATAAAAAAAATAATGCAAGAATTTATCAATAGAAAAATATAAAAAAATTTTGACGTCAAGTGAACGTACTTATTGATGATTTTGAAGGTAATTATTGAAGCTAATTGATAATGGTTATTACTTTAATACGTTGAAATATTTTGTATGAAATTAGTGCAAAGATTTTTGTTTCAACCTAATAGCTATAAGAATACTAATTAACTTAAAACACACCAATTAGTATGAAGCATCGAAATTCGATATTAGTATACACGGTCATTTCCTTTGATACTTACCTTAAACTAACGTCGCAAATGCTTGTGAGTTTGGCTCAGGTTTCCTTTGCCGGCCGTATTGACCAATGAAGGATCCATCTTCATTCATACCCTCTGTTTTTACAACGAAACGTAACAAAAAAAATGGATGGATAAAAATGAGCATTATGGTACCGAAAAATCATAGAATATAAATATCATGTGAATGCTGCTAGTTGTGCATAAAATTCTAGCAAACTTAATCATAAACGGGATGATAATGAATTGAACTCAAATTAATATTGGAAAATATGACAAATAAATGATTTGGTTTGATATGTTGTCTTGTACTAATTGTAAAAAAAATATCTAAACCCAGAAAAGCTCAAATCACAGCCTAATGTGAAGCATAGTGTTTAAAATAGATGATGATTAGATACTAACCAGTATCGCCTTCTCCGTACTCTGCCATAGAGTCAGTATCAGATTCTGGGTGTTTACCATCCTGATGCGAAGATGATGCTAATGAAGTACGTCCTCCAGCGGATTTGGTATCTAATGGCTGAGAATACTCATGAAAACCACCTTCATCTGGATAATCAACTCGGCCTGCAGCTAGTTCACGCTCGTGGACGGCGTACTTGCCACCGCGATTACGTTTAATTATGCAGACGATTATTAGTACCATTAGGAGGAATGCAATTGCCAGCATCATACCTGAAAATATTATTCGATTAATATTAATTTCTAAAATGAATTTGTTTTCATTTTATCGATACTATCTTAGAGTAATACATTTGACTGTAATTGATAAATATTTCATTTGCAATCAAATAAATACCATTAAATAAATTTGTAATATAACTGACCTATAAACCATCCAGCAGTAGCAACATTTTCTTTTGGTTGTATAATAGGACCTTCACTACTGGTTTCAATCTCTTGAAGTTCACTCTCAGTTAGATGATCTCCGTCAACAGCTACAACAGACACTAAATAAACTTCTCCGCTCAATAATCCCCTAATCTCCAAGTCCTCATTATGAAATTCTGGATCCGTTTCAGTGAAGATAGTTTCTCCCTTTAACATATATTTAGCAAAGAAGTGACTTCCTGGGTATCCATTGGGATTAGGTAGCCAGGTTATTTTAACAGTGACGTATCCATTTTCTTTAGGGACAATCTCCCATCTAAATTGAGGAACATCCGGTGGTTGAGAATGACGAGTGGATTCTTCAATGTAGAAATCAACACCTTCACCGGCATTGGTTGTAGCACGAATATGAACACGATATTTAGTATTGGGAGCTAACCGAGGTAATTTAGCACTAGTAGTTTCGGGGTTCGTTATATGTGGTTGTCGTTCTAATAAAGGACCAAGAGATGTTCCATCTACTACTTGATAATAAATTCTGTACCCCGTGAGAATACCGTTCGCTTCGGCTGGTTTGGTCCACTTCAAATAGAGAGCACTTGATCCCATAGGATATGCATCTAAACTCAAAACAGTTCCAGGTACTCCTTCAGGAGTTTCAAAGACCAGACGGTCAGAGGGTGGACCATTATATCTTCCATTATAGGCAAGAATTCTCACGACGTTTGTACTGAATGGAATAAATTTATCAACTTGCACCTGAGTCGTATTAGTACCTGGTATAGTAATTTCTCTCATCCCTTCTTCTCCATCTTTTTCCGTCCACGTTTGAAGTTTATACCCTCGTAATTCCCCTCTGACCGATTCAGGTGGGACAGGTGTCCAAGAGAGAATTGCACTTCTACTAGATTTGACAGCAACTACCGTGAAATTACCAGGAGCTTGAGTTGGTTGATCTTCACCAGAATAACCAATAACTACTTCTGGCACTGCTCGAGATTCACCTTTTTCATTAATCGCCACTACTTTAATTTGATATCTTTGATAAGTCGGCTGATTATAAACAGGAAGACGATTTATTTTCCAATTAGAAATGTCCTCTTTCTCCCAAAGTTTTCCAGGTATATCTTGTTTATAGTAAACACGGTACTTGAATTTCGGACCATTGTGCTCTATTTGTGGCATGGTCGTCCACGAGATCACGATATTTGTAGGGTCAGTTCCGTTCCCCATTACATTTGATGGATTTTTGTATGGAACATCTGGTAGTGTCGTGCAAACGTCACTGTGACCTGATGGTATAGATTGTCCGATTTTATTTAAAGCTATTACACGGAAGGTATAATTAGCCCACGGCGATAACATGATAGTATATGATTGTTCTGTCGCAGGTACACTACTGCTCACAACTTCCCAAGAATCAGGTGTAAAACTTGTATTATACTGAACAATATAATGTAAAATGGGAGCTCGATTGTCTCCCATAGGAGTCCAACGAATATGTGCTTCCTCGGCATGACATCTGGTTTCAAGTAATTGAGGAGAATTTGGTACATCTTGAACAGTCAAAGTCGCTGAAGCATTAACACTATCCAATTCCGTGCTTGCTACACAGGTGTACGTGCCGGAATCTAATTCAGTTGTCTTAGTTACAGACAGCGAGTAATCACTGCTTAAAACGAATCGGGGCTCGATATCAATGTCAAGAGGTTTGTTATTCCTCCACCAATCGATTGTCAGCGTCAGCGTTGAGTCAGCAATGGCGTTACATCTAAAATAATGGAAATTCAATACGTTAACGACATACGTATTTTTATCTTAAACTTGATTAAAAAAAATAAACTTCGAATAAATATAAATAAAATTAAGTTTATCATATTAACACATTGTAAAAATTTTAATTAAACTAAAAAATTTACCTGAATGTTGCAGTATTTCCTGCAGCAACTTCGTAATCTTCTGGTCCATCAGTAATTTTCGTTCGTTCTTTGACGATAAGAGTAGCATTTGCATTATCTTGACCAAACTTATTGGTTGCATGACAGCTGTATACACCAGAATCCATGAAAGTAACATCTTTAATTTCTAAATCACCGGATTCTAGTGTTCTATAACGCCCACCAGTCAATTCTTGGCCATTTCTGACCCATTTAACAGCGGGTTTTGGAGCACCAAATACTCTACATGTCATAATAATAGTTTTCCCGTCAACCGTTGCCTCGTCATTAGGGCGTTGGGTTATTTCGGGTTCTAACGCTAATACGTTAACATAAACATCTTTGTAGACATATCCAAGAGAATTAGTAGCGTTACAACCGTAATTGCCAGTATCTGTCTTTTTTAATTTCTCAATAGTAATAGTATTAAGAGTAACTTTTCGGCGCGGGTTTGGTGGAGATTCCGAAATTGGCTTGCCATTGTGAATCCATTTAATTTCCGGTTGTGGTTCACCAGTGGCTTCACATTTTATTACGGCGGTCTCGTCTTCAGCAGCATTAACTATTTCCGGTTCAACAACGAAGTAAGGAACTGCCATGACTCTAAGATTAATTGAATGCGAGGCAGCACTTCCAACACCGTTTGAAACCTCACAAGTATAAGTACCTTCGTCAGTAAAATTTACATGTTTTATTATCAGCGATTTACCATAATTCCCTTGTGTAACTCTATCTGAAGTTTTTATTCGTTCTCCATCTTTCCGCCATATCGTTTCAGGCAGCGGCGTCCCGCCATATATACAAAATAATTCGATTTGTTTTCCACGTAATGCTACTTCGTTTTTACGACTTACATATTGTTTAACTGGTTCATGCTTATTCTGACTCGTTGATGATCCTGCAGAAATCACATTCAGCAGATTCCTATTACCAACTTTGTACTCTTGTCTGTATAAAGAAGTTGCTGCACACGCATAGTAAAAATCATCTGACGCATCAGCTTTCGTCACATTACTAAACCATAAATTACCCTCGGGATCTAGTGTCATTCTTGAATTATTAATAGATTTTATAATTCCTTGAGTATCTTGGATCATCCAATAAACATTAGGTTTTGGCCAACCATCAGGTGGTTGACATGTCAACTTGAATGGCTTTCCTTCTTCAGCTGTTACTGGTGTAGGATCTTCATCTTTGAAAGCATTTAATTCTGCTTTTCTAACAAATACTGAATTGGACGTGGCTGTGCCCCATTCATTTGTAGCAAAACATTGATATTGCCCTAAATCTTCATCGCGAGGCTTTGTAATCAGCAAAGTACCTCTTCCTGGTTGTTGAGCGATACGGTCATCGTATGCTACATAGTCAAATGCTTTTCCATTTTTAATCCAACTATAACTGTTGTGAAAAAAAGAAACTGTTATTGATTGTCCTTCATACATATTAAATAAATGCTATGCTATATAAGTGGCTGAGAAATTTTAGAATTTTAGCTAATTAAAATAGTTTTCACAAGGATATGATAGTGCTGATTAGACAAAAACTTTAGTCATATATTTTAGTGAGGTCAAACCACCAAGCATTTGTCTCACTCACTCTCACTCGGGCGTGGTAATTTTATAGCCTCTCGAGACTATGAGGTCATCCAACTGATTAAGACCAGTTACTTGAGCTTTACTGCACTCAAGTTAAATGTTGAAATACTAGATTTGATGATAGTAAAGACATATGCTTCTAAAATTTTTCGCCACATCTCATTTATTTAAGAACTTATTATTCAAAATAACTAGACCATCTTAAATCAATAGAATGATAACATACGTAATTGAAGGTTCGCCTTCTGCTTCACACTCAATTAAAAATGGTTTTTCATTTTCATGAGATCCTGGTTGTGCCACTTTGAACAGGAGCTCATCTGTAGGTGGTTGCTTCGTTATTAATGGTGGCGATTGAACTGTAAAATAATCAACTTTATAATTTCCGGTCATTTATAATTAGAATAAAAGCTATAAAAATCCACTAAACAAATGATTAAAGGTTGAAAACTACACTCATAATGTCATAATGTGATAAAGATGATGACAATAATGCAGCAAGGCAAGTCCACACTGTTATAAAAAATTTATTTAGTTATT
The DNA here is from genome assembly GCF_013357705.1 of Chelonus insularis. Taxonomy (NCBI): domain Eukaryota; kingdom Metazoa; phylum Arthropoda; class Insecta; order Hymenoptera; family Braconidae; genus Chelonus; species Chelonus insularis. The sequence goes on along the minus strand of NW_023276510.1, from coordinate 93,929 downwards.
AAAGTGTATGAAACACATGTAACAATTAGATAATGATTATTAATAAAAAACAAAGTACATAATTATGATAATAATAATTACGGAGAGCTATGAATTGAATGATTATCATGATTTGATTAATATCGTAGGGTTTGATTACATTTATATGATTGAATTAATGTGACATTATAGCAATTTCTAAATGAATCTAGATGATTAAAAGCCAAAACTTTATCTACATCTGTCATTAATTGTCTTTCACCTTGTATTAAGCCCGGTATTCGAACTATAATCCAAAACAAAAAAAATTATTTAACATCATGTTTCTAAAAACTTAGAGTATATATAAATGAAAAAATAATTTTAATATCCATATAAAATTGATTACTTAGCATTAGACGTATAAATTGAATTTATTTTAATGTAATTAATTTTAATAATTTAACAATTATTGAATAAATGATGCTTACCAACAGCTGACGCACATAGTGCGGACGCCAATATAATAAATAATGAACACCTCATGGTCCTTTTCTATTTAAAAACTGTAAAAAAAATAAAAAAATTATTGAGTATCAAAATATCTGACCTGTTGGAGTGCTTTTATATAACTGAGCCCGGCTTCGATTAAACATTTAATATTAATTTACAAATACTATTTCGACCTCTTGGTTGCTAGTGGAGATGAATTCATTCAAATGACTTTAATTTAAAGAGATACTTTTGATTTATGATTTCTAAGAAATGTATGAGTAATTAAAGGAAATAGTTTATTCCACATTTGTAGCAATGAAATGATGATCTGCAGTGAGTCTATATATATAGCTGTGATTGTGCAATTGACGCTGTGCACGCGCATTCGTTGAAACAGGTAGCTGGATGATCTCACCAAACGGGATTGGAGTTAATAAATGACAACATTGGGATAAAATGACTAATAAATTAAATTATTTTGGTATTTTTTTTTCTAAATTTGTGAAATTTATCATTTGAGCACTGTAATATTAATAACGGAGTCAGGTAATTCTATCTTTCATTGATCTACGTCAACATTAAACACTCTAGAGCGTGATATAGTAGGCTTGGCAAACGGGCACACCCGACGAACAGCATTGATCGAGAATCCTGTCATGAGTTGCTATGATTTACCGAATTAACGGATAATAAAAAATTATTTTTATCACTTGGCAATTATAATTACTAATCACATGTTTTATAAACTCACCGATCTTTAATCAATTTTGTTTTTAATATTATTAACCGTCTATCACCAAGTCATTGTTAAAAACCACTGTCTTCATTCAACAGTACCGTTCGGTGTGAACAAAGTATGTATAGGTGGCTTGTATGCCTCACTGCTACAGTCGCGTTACCGTCACGCACACATGCGTAGAATTCAAGCCGCGCCATGAACAGCCATGAAGACGCGATGCCCCTCCTAACCCCTGAAGTTTGTTTTTTTAGACGCTATAAAATCCCTCTAGTGGGAAGTTAAAAAATCATTTTAAATAAGTCATTTTTTTGCCGCGTTTTTTTATTACATGGAATTTGGGACTTGTTTACAATTAGAACTGTTATTCTATTTTTGGAGCATCAGAACTAAACGTAAAACATTACTTTATTTCAATGAGTAATTTTTTTATTGGAATTATTTTTACTGATTTTTCTGGTTCTATGAAAATATCGTAAGTTTTTTATCAATTGGGTCAGCTCAGTTTTTTTTTTTGTCAGTTATTTTTACTTTTAAAGATTACAATACAATGCATTTGAATAAAAATGGTAATAAATCATGAGATTGAATATTTTATCGAAATATGCATAATTATCTTGTTTATTCAAAGGTTTGAGGGAATGTTTTATACGTATTTATTTATGAATAAAAGAATCATTGATTCATAGAAATAAAAGACTTTGAATAATTGATGAATTCTTTTATATATTTTAAATAAATCTACAATTTTTAACTTCAAACATGAGAATACATACTCCAATTAAATTCGTGAATAATTTAAAAAAAAAATCAATAATTTTTTCACAATAATTTTATTCACATTCAAATTCTATGAAAATTGTAAGATGAATTAAAAGATTTTAAAGCCATTTTAAAAAATTTATTTATCGTGATTTACAAATTTTGTAAACATAAATAACTCAATCCACAAATACATCTACATTGATTCATCATCTATGACTGAAAATTCATAGACAGTAGGAATAATTTAATTTAATTATAATATTTGTAAGTAGTAGTATAGTCTAAATAAATGTGAGCAATCGATAATATCTGCTAAAGTATAATATACATTCTGTATACAACCAATAAATATCTGTTAACGAAATAAATATACTACATAAACCAATTCAAATAGATAAGTATTTTTTGAGCTATGTATACATTTTCTATACATAATAACGGAATGATCAAGTATTTTTGAAAAAATATTTTATATAAATTAATTCAAATATTGCTTTCAGAGTAAGTAGATCACTGAATAATTAACTATTTTCAGCATTTTTCAGGTTCCTCTTCATTGATGTGTTTCAAAAAAAAGGTTACCTTTACTTGCTCCACATGCCTACACAATCTCAATGCTATACTTGTACGTAGTTTCATGTGTTCAGTTATGGATGGTAGATTTAATAATAAAAATGCCAAACCATCAATTTCCTATAAATATAAACAAAATTATTTGTTATTTATTTATAATTATCAATGGAAATGAGTTAGGAATTTTAAAAAATGTTATACCTCTTGCTTAATTCTATATGCTATATCTTTACAATCATTAGTTTTTGAAAGATATCGATATACATCATCAACCGACCAGAAGAGTGGATTTGACTCAAGTTTACGTGTTTTCGGACGTCGTTGCTTCTTTTGATTTTCTAAGCTATCAGCATCAGATCCATCAGACTCTACACTGTCTTCCCATTCTCTGTCACGTTTTCTTTTCTTTATGATAGACTTTGAATTAAACGTACCGTTGTTTTTATTTTCTGTAATATTAGGACTACTATCTTTGCTTTTTCGGTCATTGAATGAACTCCGAGAGTCATCTGATCCATTACTCGATGGAGTTTCATTCTTAATATCATCTGATTTGTCTGATTTTTGCATATCTTTCTCGATCATTACATCAATTTCTGAAAGTGGTGCACGACCCTCAAATGGATCATTCTGATCTTCTAATTCTTCAGATTCATTCTTTGGTATGACTGATGGTATATAAGCTGACTCTTCACCTTGGTCAAATTCAACAGGACAATTTTTGTGAGTTGATGCCCACTTGCCACGTTTCTTTCTACGTTTTTTACCCCAAGGTTTTGTTTTTGGCACTAAAATACTTGTGTATCCTTTAGGCTTCCCTCGTTTTCCTGTTTTTAAAGGAGCAGCTAAAAATAAAAAATTAATTAACAACTAAAATCTTCGTTATTTTTAAGACATTTTAAAAAATTTATAAAGCATTATACTTACTGAATTTAGTTTTAGTTGTTTTGTAGCACTTATCTGGGCATCCTTCTTCCGAAATTTGAAGTGGACCAAATAAATTAGGACAAACCATCAACTTTTTACATATACTTCTACAAAAATTAGCCACCATATCTCCAGATGTTACAACCGCTACGTTAGCACGATAAGTATTATTTTTATGCTTAGCTTTAAGTACTTCTAAGTGGTATCCAGGATCTGGTTTTGAGTCACATTGAAGTACTTTTAAAATACGTGCACTTCGGTAGCCAACAGATACAATCATCGAAAGTACTTCTTTCATCACTAAAGTAACTGGTCCAGGTCCAACAGATTTTGGTAAAGTTGCCAATTTTCCTTTTGAGATCATTGGTCCAGTAAAACAACGGTAATTAAAATATATTTTTGGACACCAGAGAGATGATCTAGGTTCAGGTATAGGAATATCTAAAATATTTTTTTTAACATCATCTTTATCTGGTTTCTCTAATTTTTTACAGACTTCTACATAATCTCGTGGTGGCTTCAGAGGATAATGATTAGATTCACACCAGCCAACAGGGAATATTTTTAAAGAGTGCATATGAACAATGTGCTCAGGACGACTCTTATAATGATCTAAAATTAACCACAATAAATCATCAACAACCTTAGAAATATGAGCAGCACAAATTATATTTTCATTCTTTGGATCAACTGCTTCAAGTCTCATGCCTACTTCAAACCCACTTTCAGTTGCTGATTCTCTAACATAAAACAATTCTTCATCAGCAGCTTTTGAGTTTGTTTCATGTAAGTATGACTTCCAATTAAATTCTCCATTTTGGAGCGACCAACTCTTAGGTGGAGTCAGTTTCAAGTTTTTCTTTTCAGTCCAACCTACTGGAAATATGTAAGGATGCTTAGATGTACAAAGCCATGTAGTTTTTTCATCATAAATATACGTTAAAGTATCATCATCTTGTTTTTCAGATTTAATATCATCAATTTCAACAAGAAAATAAATTTCATCAAAAACTTTTACTACAGTGGCTGGTGATATTTTAGTTCGATCAAATGGCACAACAGCTTCTAATTTCATGCCAACCGTGAATTTATGTGAAGGATGATCTTCATTATGATTAAATAAATTTAATGACGTTACTTCATTTTTTCCTGATTCGATTAGTTCTCTCCATTCTTCATAAGGATGAGTATCAACGATTGAGCTTGGTGGTTCTAGAAACCACTTTGAATTTGATGATTTCGAGGAGAATCCATAAGGATGAAGGGATTCTGAGGTGCAAAATATCCAAAAATCTTTAACTAATGTTTTTGAAGCTTTTGGAGTATCATATCTTAACAAAAGCCTTCCTCCCACGTTTTTTAATATCTATAAATTATTAATTATTACTAATTATTTATAATTATTACATATTGATTAATTTAATATTATTAAATATATTTCATACCGTAGCAATCCATAATTTGTATGGATGCAGCGAATCACTAATTTCCACCTTAATCCCACTTTTTATCCTGTCACTCATACTTAATTCCTCCTAAAAGTTTATAAATTAAATAAATAAATAAATGAAAAAATAAATAAACAAATCAGGCTAAAATTAAATTTATAAAAAGACTTACTCCAGATAATAACTGTTGTGGAATAGATTTAGCAGATATTAAAAAAGCTGGCAATTTTTCTAAACAATCTGGAGATCGTTTCAAAATTTCTTCAGGAGGCTCTAATTTTTTATTATTCCGCATACACCATCCCAATTCATGAGCATCTTCCTTTGTTAAATTAAACCAAAATTCCAGTGATCTATTATCACCTCCAAAATATCGAAGCCTTAAAAGAGGTCCGCATGCCACAACAATTGTAGCAATCCAATATGAGTTATCCTCATGATTTGTTTTTGAAGTAAGAACTTCGAGAGACATTCCAACTTCAATTTCACTTTGAAGTGTTAATTCTACATGTGGAAACATTATTTGTGGAACCTCGATGCTTTCTGTTGCATCAAGATAATCTTGCCAAACAAATTCATCATCTAGAAATTTTTATTAATTGATTAATTATAGGGTAATTATGATAATAAATTTATTCATTATGCAAACTTTTATTGATGATTAATTTTGGAGTTATTTAAGTATTTGAGAATGTTAATGAAATATATCATGGATATTACGTTGTGTAAAATGCATTATTCGATGGGAAATAAGCCTACAAAGTTTCGAGAAAAGTTTCATTAAACAAAGGAACTTGGAGTGCAAGTATTTTTATATCTATATATTTATTAATGATTAAAATTGTTCATGAATAAATGCTTCATAAAATTGTAGAGTAAGAAATAAATTATACATTAACGTTCCATGATCTACTTATTAAAGCCAATTAGATGAGATTAATAAAAAAAAAAATAATCATAATAATTTCGAAATCATGCAGACAAAAGTTGAACGAGTCTTATACATAATTTACAAACGCAAGGTTACAGAAATTTGAGTGGCGAAAAGTTGAATTAACAAATTCATTTTGGTATTATATAATAATTTAACAATAAATATTGAAATTTTATGAAATGAAGAGACTTTTAATCACTCTTACCTTCTTCAGGCATCTTCTCTTGCGTTTGATTTGTGCCCGGTTCCATTATATTTCGTTATGTGCACTACCTATACACATCGAGCGCAAATGAATAAACTTGTTTCTCAAAGAATTTTAGAGGGACCAATTTTCATTTTCATTTAAAATGAATGAATATGTATTATTATTTTTTAATTAATGTCGAGTTAAGTGACAAATCGTTGGCAATTTCCAAAAAATTTATAAAATAAAAAAGTTATATGATCAATCCACTACAAATTCACTAATACGTTTTTGTCTTATCATTTACTTTCTATACACCTCACTTGTAGTGATCAGCGCATTTATTCTGCGCTTGTAAACCAGTGAGTCGAACGGCAACGAGGTTTGAATCCATTTCAGTTCCATGATTCCTTTATTTTGCAACAAAGTAGCAGCTGATACAAAGACACATTATTTTTTTTCTGATATTTTTATATACAACAATATAAATGAATAGTTTTATATGTTTATTAATACTTTATTATTTCAGAAATTAATTGAAAAAATTATATTGATAAATGAAAACCATTTAAAAGATCAAGATGATTTCATTTTTAAGTGATTCTAAAAGCGCGCAATGTAAACTTTTTAGAAAACTGAAATAAGCGTTTTGGAATTAAAAATGGAGGCAGGAATTGGACTGAAATATGAATGTGTTGTGGTTAGATCAAACTTATTTGATACTAACTTGTTTGATTTATTTTTACAGAAAACAATTAGAGTAGTAATTACAGATTTATTTAAATTTGAAAATAAAAATAAAGAATATGATGAAGTGAAGTAAAAATGAAATCAATCAGTTAAAAGTTAGACTGATACAATTCTTTCAAGCTTATCTAGTTGTTTTCTTTAGGTAATGAAATTTTCTTTATTTATTTATAAGCTAGTAAAGATAATAAATTCATAAATAATGTTCTTTCTCATTCGTCGGATAAAAAACCATCATTATTGGTTTCGTGATATTGTCGAGTTAAATAATTTATGGAAGAGTTCAAATGTTAACCTCAATCGAGGTAATATTAATAATTTTAATTGGAGTAAATATAGTACGCAGACTGAGCTTTCTTTACCAGATAAAAATATTAAAAAATACATACAATCAATCAGTGAAGCATATAAAACTACAATTCAAAAGAAAAACCCAGAATTCACGTCGATAATTGAAATTCAAGAAGTTTCATATCTTTTGAGACATCGCTGTGAAGTAGAAGAAAGTATAAACAACTTGATAGAACTTGGTAACTAGAACAATTAAAACTATTTTCTTCACAGTTGAATATAGAAATTTTCGATTCAACTAATTTGACATTATAATAGAAATAAATTTTTATGAGAATATTAACATTTATTCATATTATTTTATCAGGTAATCAAGATGAGGAAATGAAAAAATTAGGTAAAGAAGAATATACAGAATACTGTAATATATTAGAGAAAATTGATGAAGAGTTACTAGAAATTATAGCTGACAATTTAGGCAGAGATCCATGTCGTGATATAATTTTTGAAATTACTGCTGGCATTGGTGGTCAAGAAGCAATGCTTTTCACTGCAGATCTATGTAAAATGTATGCAGGATATTTTTCATATATTGGTTTTACGTATGATGTAACTGAAATAAACGAAGATAGCGAAGGAGGAATTCGACATGCTAGCTTTTTCGTTTCTGGGGAAAGAGCTTTTGAATTACTAAGACATGAAGGTGGTGTTCATCGAGTACAAAGGAATCCGACTACGGATAAATCTGGCAGAATTCATACAAGCACCGTCTCTGTAGTAGTTTTACCTCAACCTACAGATATTGAAATTAATATTACACCCAAAGATCTTAAAATCGAAACTATGAGATCATCTGCACCAGGTGGTCAAAATGTCAACAAAACAGAATCAGCTGTTCGAGTAACACATTTGCCTACTGGCGTAGCAATAGAAGCTCAAACTCAACGTTCACAAATACAGAATAAGAGTTTAGCACTTCAAAAGCTTCGTGCAAAGCTTTATGATATGGAACTTAAAGATCAAAAAGAAAATACTGCTTCTATGAAAAAAAAGCAAAGAGGAATGAGTCAGAGAAACGAAAAAATCAGAACGTATAATTTTAATCAAGACCGAATTACTGATCATAGATTGACAGATGGGACAATGCATAATTTAAAAGGTTTTTTGGATGGAGGTGAAGAGTTAAAAATTTTACAAGAACGATTACAAAAAAAACTTCAGTTACAACTACTTCATGAAGCTATTGAAAAATGTAAATAAGTTATATAAAGATGATTATATTGTACATACAGCAAAAAAGATGAATAATAAATTATTGATTGATATTAAAATAAGTTATTTTGAAGTATTATTTTTTCTTCTACAACTACTGTTCTTGATTAAGTCAAAATAAATTGGATGTTGAATTGATTAAAAAAGAGACCATAACAGGATTAAATAATTTATTTGAAAAACATACAACAAGATTTCGTTTAATTGCGTGCCGTATAATTTAAATGGAAGGCACACATCTTACATACTGTCTTAAATATGATACATTCATTTACAAAATTAACATTATTTACTTTCTATAAATATTAAATTTAGTATCTCAAGTTGAATAATGTACAAAGCGAGATTATTAACGTAGGAATATAATAAGTATATTTTGTTTTTCGTCTTTTTCATAAAGTTATAAAATCCTATCTAATATAATATTAAGAATTTGTTTGGATTAAATCGTGTGTCGAAATATTTGATAATAAGCATATGATAAGATTTGCTGATTATTTTTTCATTTGTGTTCACTTTTTGTTAATCATTCTGTACACTGATCCATTGAATATCCATAAATGGTCCATTTAATTTCTATATGATAAAAAATTCATTTATTTATTAATTTTTTTTTTAAATATTATGATAGTATTTTGTTTAACAAAAACATCAGGTTAACATCCGACAGACTTAAAATTTGTTAATTTATTATTTACTTTAATATATACTCTCGTACGAAAATTAACAATTAAATCAGTACTCACAAGATTTTTACATGGTACGTGCAACAAGATATAAATTTTATACTAGAGAATTCTTATACATTTTACTGTACATCATAAATTATGTTTTTAATCATGATATTTTTTTTTAAAGCTTTAGAGCTAACTTTTGCGACTAATATTCGTTCTGCGATCGACGCAATAATGTTAGAATTATTCTGACGATATAAAAAATTGTTAATTTGACATCGGCTCTGAACCATCGTCGTAGAGAAAACACTTTATTTTCGTTATTCCATTCAGTTACGTAATAGCCTTGGAATAGTACATATTAATAGAGTAAGTAGCAAAAGAAGACCAGAATTAGGTCCTATACTCGATGCCATACCGCATCGATCTTTTATTTCACTTTCCCTAGGATGTGATCGAATACAAGATTGAGGCTTTCGTCGTCTGAGATTGCTATAGACTTTCTGACAAGCCAGAGAAGCATTCGGATTAACTACTTCCACAGGTTCGACCCTCAAAGGAGGTTCTGCTGTGTTAGGACAATTTATATCGACCACGATCAATAACATATTGCTGAAATCAACTGGTTGGACGACATACGATCGATTACATCCTTTACTTGAATTGAAATCTCGATCATATAGTTTTGACGGACCGTTTTGCAATAAATAAAGGTATACCTGTAAATGAAAATAATAATCAGTAGTAAATATTGAATCTTTCTTTGAATTTTAAAAGATATGTGATGAGCAATGAATTTACTTCTTGGTCACAAGATTGTGGTCTTGTCTTGTTGATTAGTACTCGATCATCAAAAAGCCTTTCTCCCTTCTCATCTAATGATCGTTCATCAGGATAATCACTAAGACCTTCGTCCTCTTCATTTGGGAAGTAGTCGTATCCTTGTGCGTAATCAGTCTGCCAAAGTCCAAACTTAGCCCACGTCCACATTAAATTAGTAAAAATCCAGGCAGCAGCACTTTGTATACTTTTCCATGGCTAAAAATATTACGAAGAATTTTTAATTTTAATATTCAACCAATACTTAAAATATCATTAGTAATAGTAAAAAGATGAGTCAACATGTTAAAATACTTACTGTAAAAAGTATACTGCCATCATTTGTGCTATGGGCGTTTTTAAAGCATACCGCTTGATAGTCAAATATCCTTATTTTATCATAAATCCCATCTTCAACTAAACTACTCATCACAGGGCCTCTGACTTCACCGAAGAATCTCCCAGCATCCATTTCACTTTCGGCAGCAATAATATATCCATTGTTGTCAATCAAATAACAAGCTAAAGATTCATCACTACAATCTCTCGAACAGTTGATATTTTTATCACAACTATACGTGATATTTTGAAAGAGTCCTTGAAGTGCTGTATGCTGAAATTGAAAACCAACGACTACTGCTGGTGCTTTAGCTTTTCCATTACCTTCAAAAATTCAATTTATTATTAATTATTATGGTCATTACAATTTTATTATTAGCTATTAATAATTAGTCTGATGAATCTATAAAATAATCTGAAATAATTAATAATTTACCTATAAAAATAGCACGACTAGCAGTAACTAAAGTAGCATTATCAGCTCCTTCATCATCAATAGGTACTGAGAATACAAAGCTTTCTGGTTGAACATAATATTGTTCTACTGCACGTTTATACCAAATTTCATCGATAGCCCGTGGATATAATTTACTAAAATGATCTTCTGGAGATATAGGTTCTTGAGAATCATCAATAGGAAAGTCTTGCCACCTTGTTAATCCACTGTGAGTTGCCATAAATGCAAGAGTAACTCCAAAACGTTGTTGAAAATCTTTCCTACAAAAATAAATCTATTAGATTGATGTTAGTTGTAACAAATAATATTTATCAAATGCTGTAGATATATTGTTATGTTTTGTAAGTTGAACACTTATTCGCTGTAAAACTTTCAATTACGAAATATATATAGTAGATCTTCGATAAGTCTTTGAATTGAATAAGTTAGCATAGAATCCACAATTAAACCCATTTAAAATGATTTATATTCATCATAAATCCAGAAATAAATCTTTAACCTGTTGTCGACATCTCGAGATATTTACGAAAACATTAAAAAGCTCAGTGCAAATTCGCATGTACTCGAGAGATAAGAAAATATAGGGGATGGAGGAATAAAGAATAGAGGGTTGGAAGATATGTGAATAAAGTAGGTCAGAAAAGGGGATTGGGGATATTAAAAGAGGGTAATGATGAAGATAATAAGAAAATTATTTATATAAAAAACATAAGGTGCGATGTGATGGCGTTACCTGGGCAGGAGGTTCATCAGCCTAGCTAAAAGTCTGCATGGCGTTAAAGTGGTAAATATTAGTAAAACATAAACAGGTGTAGTAATGGTTAATTGTTAAGTGTGCATCAAAACGTAAAGATTGTGGAAATTTCAAAAGAATCATAAAAAAATCATATTAAAGCATCAAACGTGCGTGTGACACGTGCGCTAACATTGTGATGCTTTAAAAAAAAAAAAAAAAACAAAAAAAGGAGACATCAGTATTTGTGATGTTTCATTAAACATTATTTAAATAATCTAATAAACTATTTATGTCTTGCGCACGTTTTTTTTTACATTATTTGCTGATCCACGAGTGATTGCTTCTCCAAATCTTCCGGATGATAATTGGTGTTTTTTTACGAGTATTTATGATATTATTGAAACACTAAAATTATCAAACATCTAGAATCTAAACAAAGCACGCACGTGAATTTTTGTTTAAAAAATAAAACAAGCAATCTTATAGATTTTTTTAGACATCAACACGGAATCGAATGTCAATATTTAATTTCTTACCCTTTTTCTTCGCGGGTCGTATTGATGTTTGCAAACCATTCGGTTACCTTTGCATCATAAACGAGACTTTGAAATAGTAATCTGTCACAATAAAATGAATCTTTATCCAAAGTATTGGAGTTTGCTGAAAAGTAAAAATTCAATCGATAGTTATTACTCATCTAAATATAGTTCGAACATCTAAAATATTTTTATTATTGTATATCTTATTGAATCACACTTACAATGAGATCCTCCGCTGGCAGAATTAGAGACAGAATACTCTGGAGGCTGAGATGGTAGCTTTTTATCGCTCCAAAACCAGCCAGGTTGACGGGTTCGTTGCAAAAAATGCAAAAGTTGTTTTTCCGAGGAATTAAATTTATGCTCATCTTCGTAATGATATCTACGAAAATTTTATTATATTTTTAACCACTTATTGCAACGAACTATAATACGATATTATCTATAAAACTCACTTGCAATAAGTCCAATCAGGATGTACCCGCCAATTGCTATCTGCAAAGTAGTCTGTCGCATTTTTACCTGTATTAAATAATTCCATTAACTAAATCGATTCATTGTTAATCAGTATTAATATATATGTTTATTCTTTAAATAACTCGTATCGTTTGAATAGATCGTAAATTTGAATTAAACCAACCATTAACATGCGATCGATGTATTTCTTCAGTGGCATGGACTCGGTAACTACCGTGACCATGCTCAGGCAACGAAACTACCACCGTAAAGGGCGTGTTTTCTATGCCAGTGTAATCATATTTTCTTTTTACTCTTCCCACTCGTTTCTGAAAAAATACAAAACAAACTTCAAACAAAGCCTTTAATGATGTTCTTCAATGGCATGCAGTAAAACCTTTATAAAATTGCAGCTATTCGAGGGAATAAAGTAAAGCATAATAATAACAATCAAAGCGTTATTTCATTAGAGAGTAATATTTTTAAATTCTATTTCACCGTTGATTTCAATTCAAACTAAATTACTCTTTGTTCAAGGTATTAAAATTTTATTTCCAGTTTTTAAATGCCAACATATTATGTTGTTTAATATTGACGAGTTTATCAAATCATTTGCTATTCATTGATGTTGAAAAGTTTTAACTCTAAATGTAGATGCTTAAATTGAAGTTAATGATTCATAACTTACCATATCATCATAATGATATTTCGTGTGGAGTATTACACTTCCATTAACTTGATTAATTACTTCATCCCTGAACTAAAAAATAGAAATGGAACATAATGTATTTACATTTAATTAAGCTGATGGTCTAGGGTGTTTATCATTACCGTTAATATCCCTTCATCGAAATCTCTAGGACCTCTTCCAAGGTCCATTAACTCTACTTCTGCCATGTCTACAGCATTGTATGATGGTTTTAAAATACCTTGAAACTGTAAAAAAATATCTTTTAGTATCTTTTAATAGTCTATAAATAGCATTTAATTAATTAGATCGACTCATACCACTGGTCTTAAGTCAGGATGGGTAAGGATATAGCCGTTATTAGTTACAATAAAAGCATATCCATTAACGCCCAGCTAAGAAATAAAAAATAATTATCTTATTAATGATTATTTTAGAAATATTTAGAATTATAAAGCTTCATGAAAATATGATAAAAAAATATATTGATAAATATTTTGTCAATACGAGATAGTTTTTTTCAATATTTTGATAGAATTTGTCTACTTTAAGAATATTGAATACTTTCTGGTTTATCTCAAAGCTTCTTTCACTAAGAATTCGCATTGAAAAATATGTTTAAAGTGTATTCAAATATTTAAAAGAAAACTAAATTTTTTTGGTTCACTAAGTTTGTTAATAAATAAACTTACCATGTGTGGTAGCATAAGTTTCTGTATCTCTTGTACTGGTACATCTGTCCCAGCAACACCAAGTAGATCAGCTATTCTTGTCTGTAAAAATATACACATGTTAACAAGATTGTAGCCAAATAAATAAGTACCATTGCTATAAAGCAAATCTACTTGAATTCAAATACTTTTACAAGAAATCTAAAATTGACTTCTAATGTTTAATTAACAAAATTATATGACGCAGTATATGATGGCTAAAAAAAATACTTGATCCACTAAATTTACATAAATAAATGCTAACTCACTACAATATAAAAATTTAAATTATCAATACACGCTATCCTATTTGTTTAAAAATAATCTATTTAGTTACAACGATTATTTATCAGTACCAGAATAATAAGAATTAAGATAATAATAAGAATGATAACAATAATAATCAAAAAAACTAAATAAATAAATATTCAAATTATTCTAATATTTTATTATTGGTTGCTTTTAGTTTTTTTTTTATCAGTCACCACTGCTCGAGCTCTGAATTATTTTACGAGGCGTTTCGCTGTTTCACAATCCAATTTATAGACGGGCAGGACCTTCTACACGTTGATAGAGGGTTTCTAGCGCGTACCTAAACCTACCTAATTAACAAACTAATAAGAAAGATAGCAGAAAGACGAGCGTAGACCTAAAAACCAACGCTAGTAGCCGACGATCCAGAATTCCTTTTTTGTTTAAAAGAAAATAATTTTGAAATGATAGCTATTATTTAAAATGTCTTCTAAATGAATTAATGATAAAATGATGTACTGGAAGCTAGGCTCGTCGGTTACACAAAATTGCTATGAAAAATAAAAATCTTAATGGTTTGACAGGGAAATCTATGCATTTTTAAAATTATTTCTTGCTTTTTATTTTGTTTAGCAGCCAACCTCTCTTGTTTGAGTCACCCAGTAGGCCTCCTTTATCAGCACTTGCTCGGTGATGTTCTGTGGACAAATACGCACTTACAAACAAAAACGACTTCTTCATAATCATTTTTCTCATCTTCATTCTCTTCTCTCCATCTCCAATTTCCTCTCACTCTTCTCTAAACTTTACACTAAACGTTATCTGATTGCATTTGCATCATTTGACATAAAAACTACCCACGATTTTACACACACATAACTTACTTCAATAAAAATAATAAAAAAAAAATTTGAAAATTCTTATTGAGCTTACCGCGTTGTCCCTCCTGTCGTAAACAGGCATACTGACAGAAGTCATTAACTGATATTCTTGAAGATCATCATGATGATCATGATGCTTCTTAGGTTTATGAACAAATCGTCTATCTCGTTGATCTTTTGAATTAAACAGATTCTTGTCCCTACGATAAGCAAGAAATCTTTCCTTTTGCTCTTCACATTCTCTCTGTTCCCATAACCAGTCCGTCATTTTGGGATCTGTTACATCAGCATAAACTGGTGTCCAGATTGTGGGATGATCTGTTCTCCCTAAGACTAAAGGTCTTGCCATCACAGGTACATAATTGAGAACCTTTAAAAATCAATTAAAATTAATACAAGATGTTTATTTAGCATCATTTTATCATTTCAATTACTCTGAAAGCTTGATAATTTTCTAACAGATCATACCTGTTCTCTAACTTCAGCAAAAGTCGATAAATGTACATAATATCCTCGATTAGCACATGCCATCCACTTAACTTCTCTTACATCAGTTACTTCACGACCAATCAGATAAGTAAACACTCTCACAGGCATATCAGTCTTGTCTGGCTCATCAGTATTGTTCCAATTCCACTGTTGAAATATTTCTTTGTAATTATACGGAACTCCATCGGTGATAAGCATTATTGCCTGATTGCATGCTGCACCTTCTCTATTCACACGAAAACGTTCAAGAAGTCTGAATGCTTGAGTTAGAACCAAAGAAAAATTAGCTATTCTGTCAGTGCTTATCTCTGCTATAGCCTCTTTCAATTCTCTGACATTAGCAAGATTCGCTTGAACAAGGGTATCATTGAAGCAAGGAACTACTTCATGAGTTTCATTTGCAAACATTATAATATTGACGAAATCATTATTCCCAAGTGTATCCAAAATATTATTAGCAACATGTCTAGCGATTTCTTTACGCATTCCAGTCATGCTGCCTGATATATCCATCAAAATAAGAACGTCCTTGGGACTTGTAGCAGCTTCAATGTACCAACCACGAGTTCGACAGTCAAATAAATCAACTGGCTTTGGATTCCACGTTGTTGCTGGATACTGTCTCATAAATCCTGTTGCACTGCCGAAATATTGCCATGATAACGTAGGATCATGTTCATAATTGTTGATAAACGTTTGATCTAATTCTTCTGACCATTTAATTGCTTTTATCACATCCGGCGCACGGTCATAAACTGTTGTTGGTACATGAACAGCAGATTTATTGAGATTCACTTCGCCCCCAAAATGTCTACTGAATTGTAAATCAATTGTATTGTTTTTTGCATTAATATACAAAAAGTCTGGTCCAGGTACTGTGTCTTTTGCTGATAACGCTGAAGTTTCTGCGATATCCATTATCCTCTAAAAATAATTAAAATATTTAAGTAAATTAGTTTTTTAGACAATTTGAAGTACTTACTTTGATGGCTGATATCTTAGATTCCATCATGGCTTTGATATCTTTGGCAATCTCGTGAACGAGAGCACTTCCATCGCGTGGTTTTACTTCGGCCTGTTTGTAACTGTCTTCGAATTTTTCCACATTCGTCACGTATTTTCCCAGCTGTGATAGCTCGAAGCCAAGTTTGTGTGCCCATGTTTTGACACTATTGAGAAAAAGAAAAGTAAATTTGAGTTTGAAGAGAATCAAAATGTTTCTAAAAAAATGTATCAGTTAAGAAGAATTTAAATATCCATGAAATTACTGATAAATCGTAATATAAACGTTAAATTGAGATATTTTTAATCTTCAGCTTAAAAACCACCCCAGTCACGTGTTGTATAATCTTATAGTTTTTTCACTCATAACAAGGTTTAAGAAAAAGTCAATTGAGTTACAACTAAAAAACTCATTTCTTTCACAATTTAATTATAGCTTAATGGGAACGAAATATTTGTTTTTACATTATCTAAAAAAAAGTCAGATCAAACTTACGTGGCATAAGAGACGACATTAGTTTGTCCTGGAGTAGAAAGAACAACAAGAACAAATAAAATAGATAACAAGCATTGCTTCATCCCTCTACAAGTTCGTTCAGTTAAATCTTATTGTGCACACGACGAAAATGAATAAAATAAATTAAATGATGAAAAAATCACTGGAATATTTATATAACTTGAAAACTACGATGTGATAGAATGAGCACGATGTGGTCTCCCCAACTCCATTATCGATCACAAAGTTGCTTTCGGGCTTGCGCGTGTCGTGACGCATTGGCCACCAGACTTTGAGGATGCTCCGTATTCCATCGGCCTGGAGTGCACAGCTGATGCGTCAACGACACAGATGACAACTTAGACGTAACAACAAATGTTTTGGGGTAAAGGGAAATATATTATACTTTTTATGTACGATAATAAGGGGAGATTTCTAAATAGTCAGTCGTATACGTTGTATAAATAATTATTTCACCATTAGAGCTTACAAAATAATCCTTAAAATTGCTAAAATAAATAATAAAGCATTTGATTTATGCAGTCTTATTCCTCGTCCACATTCGTCTATTTCATCTTCCAACGGGTGTTCTGTAAAACACTCTTCAAGACGTCTGCGTGGTAGATCATTTAATTTCTTTTTATGACAGGGCTTTAACTCGGTATCATTAGTATACTCTGATGGATCTATTTCCACAGGTAATACTTCTAATCTTTCATAACATGTTGGATACAAAGTATCTACTACGACCAAAAGAAGATTGGTGTAGGGTACCTAAACAAAAGAGTATATTATAAATATTTTTGGAGCAATGTTGAAAGCACTTCAAGAAAATAGAATATACTTTTTTTTAAGCTAAACATATTAATTAAGCGTTAGAACAAAAATATACTAGATAATTAATCTAAAAATAACTTTAGAAACAAATATTTTAAAAATCTAATTAAGAATTCTCCGAAATATTGAAAATATTCTTGATAAGTTTATTGCGACAAGATAAAGTTTTTTATAATTATGATTGATGATAACAGAGCTTATACTTCAAATTTAATTTTAAATTTGGAAATTTCGATAATCGAAATTTCAATAAATTTCGATTATCGCTGCAAAAGAAAACTATATTACCGATTTTTTTTTGTGATCAGTGAATTAAATAAAATAATACTAGCGTTGACATAAATATATACTCACTAGTTGAGCAAAAAATGGCCTCGAACATTGAATTGATGAATTAGTTATTTGTTTTAACGCCATCGTTTGATTCATAATATATAATGTTCTTTTTTGATCACATGCGAATCTGATTTCAACTTCCTCTGGCGGTTTAGGTTTCTCTGGAAGGTCATCATCTGAATGTGCTCTTGATAAAACTTCAGGAATATCCACAAACTGTGAAAGAATCCAAAAAGTCCGTGCAACGATCCAGAAAAATAAATTTTTTAGATGATGCAGGGGAGTACTAAGGAAACTTGCACTACCTTCAAGCCCCTAAAAATACTGTCGAATTATTTTTTTATCTAACTAAGAATGATTAATCAATAACTTCATATAGTGTTCTATACATACAATATCTTTACACAGCCCTTGATAATCGTAGATTTCTACAGCACTAAAATACCCTTGAAGGACCATTGACTTCATTACTGCACCTTCAACAGTTCCTAAAAATTGTCCAGTGTCGTTGTGAGCTTCTGATAAAACCACGAAACCGTTTTGATCAATTAAATAACAATCCATCCAAGCGTGTGAACAATCCATTTCTGGATTACTGGTTACAGAAGTAATATCAATAAATCGCTGATAAACTGCAGTCATAGGCATTTGGAAACCAACCACTGCTGCTGAAGCATTTTTTCCTCCGTCTCGTGGGAATATCGCCATGGAAGCTGTTACTGTGGCATCAGGTCCAGCATTCCAGGGTACTGAAAAGTTTATGTTTTTCTCTTAACTGGTTAATGAATAATATTAACGTTTTCAATAAAGCCTATTGACCTCTACTTGTTTTCAATTAAAATAAATAAATAATTTATTAATGTGATTAAAGAGACTTTGTATTCTCTTTATCTCTAATTAGGTCTTATAAAAATTTAATAAGCTATTAAGTAATAAAACTATTCTAAAGAGAACAAATTTACCAGTTAATGAAACACTATCTGGATTAATTTGATGTTGAAATATCGCTCCTTTATACCAAGGTTCATTGACAGCTCTTCTATGAAGGTCTCCAAATTCCATAGATTCTCTAACTTCTTCCAAAAAATCAGATTCAATATATTGCCATCGAGTAAATCCACTTTGAGTAGCAACAAATCTTAGAAAAACTTTGTAGATACTTGCAAGACCTTCTGTGTATTCATCTTTATACTTGAACTCTCCAGCAAAACTTTCATTTGTTGCTTTAGCATCAAAAACTAACACTTGCATCAATTCTTCATTGCAATAGTAATCATCATGTTCTAGAACTGTTCTTCCACAGTCTGGTTCATCTTCATCTTCTAGACTAATATCATATGCCATATATTGATCAGACCATTTCCAATCAGGTTGACCGAGTTTCCAAAGAAAATAACGCACTTCGGCTTCAGGATTTGGGAACTCGTGACCTTCTAGGTAATGAAATCTACAATAAACCCAGCCTGGGTGGACTCTCCAGCGGTCATTGGAAAAAAAGTCGGAGATGTTTATTCCAGCTTGACGGTTTTTTTCTATTTCATTTGTTACCTTGGAAAAAAATGTTTTTTTTAAATGAGAAATGGTAAGTTAATTTTTAGAAGGTGATTTGATCCTTATTTTAATTCTCAACTTGTTTTAATCTAATTTATCTCAAATTATACATTATTTTCTTACTAACTGTATTAAGTTATTTTATAACTTCACTTTATAATAGTATAATAATTTTGATATAGAGACACATATTTCAATAAATGATTCAATGATTACCTTTATCCAAGTTTTTCCATAATTAGGAATAGCAACAGCAATTCCAAAAGGAGTTCCAGGAAGAGGTGCATAATAATAATCTCGTTTCTCTAGCATTACTCTTCGACTGTCATCATAATGGAATTTAACCGGTACATTTTTCAAACTACCATGTTGATGATCTACCAGAGCTTGTCTCAATTCCAAAACTTCTGGTCCTGGATCTCTGTAAATAAAATACAAAAATTTATTTACATTATTGTTTACAAATTAGTTAATTTTGTATTTCATCGACATTTATAAACACTGAAGTTTACCTGGGTCCTTTTCCATCATCTAATATTTCAACTTCTGTTAAATCAACACTATTATAATTAAGTTTTAATTTTCCATCACTAACTGGACGTAAGTCCGGATGTAAGATGACATAACCGTTGTTAGAGACAATAAATGCATAGCCGTTGACGCCAAGTTTATACGGTAGTGTAAGCTTTTCTATAGCTTCTATGGGTACATCAGTGCCAGCCACTCCAAGGAGATTAGCACGTCTCGTTTCGTTATTACGGTTTCCTTTGCGGTCAAACGCTGGAATGCTCACTGATGTTAAAAGTCTATATTCTTGCCAAGAAGTTGTATTAAAAATTCCTGGATCTTGACGTACATCTTCGCCTTTCGCCAGCTGAGTAAAAGAAGAAACAAAATATTCATTAATTTATTTTAATAGTACATTATTATTAATCAGACGTTCAATTCAACTGACCAATGAGATTAATGAACAATGAATAATCTCAATTGTAATATGTAAATTGAGATAATGAATACATCAAGACAAGGGTTGAGGAAAATAAATGTTAGAGGGAACTAACGAGAAAGTTAGCAATTAAATCCACCTAAACTAATCCATCAAACGTGCGAACCTACAAATGCAAGGAATACAACAGGGGTATAGAAAAAGATTATTTTTGGGGAATTGTAAACCTGCTTAATGTAGACAGCATCTTCATTCATTCTCACTCCTTGACTCTTGCCTTCAAAGTACTTCTCCAGACGAGATTTTTGCTCTGTGTGGTTCATCACAAGCCACAGCCATGAGGCAAGTGCTGGGTTCTAATAGGATTCATTTATTTGTCTTACATTACTAAGTCTACAATATTTACACCTATTCTTACTATTTTCCTCTCATTAGCTAATTTTGTTAACTTTATTGAAATACTAATTTTGAAGAGAATTTCATTGTGCTAAAGGATTAATATATCTTGAAATAAAACACCTTCTCATAATGGTTGATTTTTAACTTCTATGCATGTGAAATTTAAGCCATTTGATCCAAAAGACAAAATGATTTCTTCAGTTTATTTTATCGCTTTATCAGCGCATTTTTCTTACCGAAACATCTGTGTATGTGTGTGTCCACACAACTGGATGGTAGTAACCTTGAAGAACTAAAGGCCTAGCAACAACAGGAATATATTTGAGTACTTGTTCTTGAGCTTCTTCCTGGGTGTGGACATGTGTATAGTACCCCCGATTTTCACAGGCCATCAGCTGAATTTCACGGACATTCGTAACTTCACGACCTAAAAGATAAGTGAAGACACGCACTGGTATTGCTGTGCCATTCTCTTGTCTATTCCACACGTCAAAAACCTATTGGAGAAATGAGAATATTAAATTAACGTGAATACTAAATTATTAGATAACATTGCGTGTTTACAAATAACTAAACTTGAAGGTTTTTAATTTTTACAGTTCAGTTAATGACAAATATTTACATACTGAATTGAGTTATTTTTTTGTCAAATTTAATTTTTTAAATGATTATTTTTAATGTAGATTATTTTAAATAATTTAACTCTTAAATAACTTCTCACTGGGAAGATAATAAAATGTTTGCAAAAGAACAATATTATAACTAGAGAAAAATATCTACAAAAAAGAAAATATGTTAACTAAATTACCCTTAAGGCCTTTTAGGATTAAAAAAAAAGAATCTTTGAGTAAATAATTTCACAGCAGCATTTGTAAGGCTCATTTAATATTATTAAAGATGAGTTTTCATTTATTTCTTAACTAAAATGTCACTTATTTTCGTTATGAATTTTTTGTAGAATATTTTTTTCAGCTAGATAATTCAATTTAATAAAGCGAAAGTTATAATAATTGAATTTACCTCTGATATATTTGAAGCAACTCCATCAGTAACTAACATGATAAGTTGATTACAAGGAGTATCTGGACCACAACCTCTAGATTCTCTATAAGTTTTTAAAATACTAAAAGCTCTAGTAAATGCATCAGTCAAATTGGCGACCTCTAATGGATCCAATTTTTCCATCATATTTCTGAAGGTTTGTAAATTTTCTGGAGTAGCTTGAATTAATTTATCCTTGAAGCAGGGTACGACCTCGTCGGTTTCATTGGTGTATTGTAAAACCGTTACAAAATCATTGTTAGATAGCGTGTCTAAGATGGAGTTAACGACTGCCTTAGCTAAAATAAAAATCAGTTATTCAATTATTATCAATAAAAAAATTCATTTCTTATATCTTTTGGCTTGAAAATGATCAAATGTTAGCAAGAAAAGCCTGGATAAATTGCTTATTATCAAAATGATGCACTCCGGAAAAATCAACGAGTGCTGAATAAGCACTCAAATCATCAAGATATTAAAGAATTAAATAGCATGACACAGTGAATTCTTACCAATAGTGTATCCCATCCCAGTCATACTGCCACTAGAGTCTACAAGAATAATCATATCTTTGCTGCAAGTTGCTGCTTCAATAAACCAACTTCTTATTCTACAGTCATAAAGGTCAGCAGCATCATCAGTAGGATTTTGGGCTGTTTTCCACTGCATTGCTGGATATTGACGGAGCATTCCAGTTATAGATCCAAAGTATTGCCAGGATAAAGCTGGATCTGACTGGTAATTTTGTCTAAACACATCATCCAATGCTTCTGACCATCCAATAGCTTCTTCGACTGCTGGGCCAAAATCATAAACATTCGTTGGTATGTGCACCGACGAGTGGCTGGTATTCACTGGGATGTTATAAAAGTGAGAATCTGGGTTTAGCTCCATTTCTCTAAAATTAATAATTTATTCATTCATATTTTTGGTTTATGGAGTATACAAACATTACTAGAGCCTTGTAACAATACTTTATAAATAGATTTATAGAGTTTTGCAAGACAATCAACGTCAAATTATTTCTTCTGAAGAATTTTGACAGGCTGTTGTTCTTAAATTGTAATGAAACTTCTGATTTAATTTGTTTAAGATACTTATGCAATCTAAACATGTCAAATTTGCAATACTCTTTTAATATTCTAATGAATACATGTAACAGTGAAGCCTGTTTGAAAAGGAAACATGAAAATAGCATGAATAATATAATAGTTGTCATTTTTCTTCAGATGACATTTAATTATCTTCACTTGAAAATAAGTAAGAATACATTTTTCTTGTTTTAATTTAAATATGCATTAGTTGAACAATTTAGATGATTTATTAAAAATGTAATATTTAATTTAAAAACAAATCATGTAAATTTTGTTCTTATTATATGAGTTAAGTTCTGATAAAAATGACAAAGAGAGTCGTAATTACCTATAACGATACATATTTTTCTCTATACTTTTTGGTAAAGTAGGAGGTTTTTTTCCAACCACTGTGCTATACTTTCCTGAGTAGTAGGTAATGTTTGTAACAATTGTAGAATTCCATTCTTCAGCAGCTTCTTCAGCTACTTTAAGGATACATTTCACAGCATCCATTTTACGTCTTAGCATACGTCCTACGCTTTCACTTATTATGTCAATAAGCTCTTCTCCAGATTTATCTTCCACACGAGTATTCATAAGTTTATATTTCTTTAAAATTGAAGAAAAGATTTAATGAGACTAAATGATGAATGAAAACTTAATGACAACAAATTATAAGTGATAATTTATTCTTGAAATGGTCAGTTTTATACGGTTGTTATCAGTATTGTTAAAATTATTTACCATTAAGATCAACATTGTAATAGATAGAAATGATTTCAAACATTGTCTTCTATGAATCAGTTAAAACTGGTAATTTTACAGTACATATTTATAATAAGTTACGATTCAGTCAATTTTTATTAAGGTCAGTCAGAGAATGTAAGTATTTTGTTTACTTCTTATTTATTTTATCATGTAACTAATTGTTATAAGAATTAGCTAACGAGTTAAGTTAGAAATTTGTCATCTTCCCTAATTTCTTTTTAATCTTATTGTTCGTAAAAATAGTTGAAACGCATTCAATACGTACAGTTTTAAGTTCATCAGGTCTTGCTACAGCATTAGCTAGTTCCCATAATTCAGAACCAAGATTCTCTGCCCAACGATCAACACTGAAACAAAAGAAATTTCAATCAGGCTTTAATTTTAATTTCTCTTAATAGGTTTATTTGTAGTACATAATTATATCAATATTAAGTCAGAATATAGACGATTAGAAACTTACATTTGTCCATTTCGAGCAAGACTCCCGCCGGCTATAAATAATAATAACAAAATTCTTAACGAAAGATAGCACATAACTATTTATTAATTAATACTATTTCTGGCTGTTATATCACGTGTTTTATCCAAAAAGTTACTATGTGTGATTGTAAATGATTTCCATTGCTTCTACTACTCGCTAATGCCGCACCGGCTACAGCCATCGAACGAAATCTGATTATTTTTGGTACACAAGACAAGCCGGAACGTCGGTTACTGTGGATATATTTATAAAATCCTAGTTTCACGTGTTCGCTCAATATTGGGTTATTGTAACAGCAATACATGTTGTAATATATTTTTTCTGTACAATAAAAGATGAATTTTTTAAAATTGAAATTTATTCATTTATTTATAGCTCATATAATATTTATAGGTCATATAAACACCATGATCGTAGACGACCTTGTAGTATGTACATAAGAAAAAAAATAATTGAAATAGAATGTAAACAAAAGTGATACAACTAATAATTTAAATTTTATCGTATGTATTTATGTATTCTTGTTAGAAAATATCGTAATCTTATATTGACTGATTGTTTGATTTCAATTATTATTTCATAATATTTTTTCTGTTAAGAGATAAGAAAAGAAATTTTTTAAATTTATCATTTCACTTTCTCAAGTTGTGATTTTTTGGTTAGATTTTTCCTTGAAAAAATGGAGAAATTTGAAAATATGTCGATTTTAAATATTATATGTGTTATTGAATGTTCATAAGTTATTATTACTATAACGATCGTTAATTATAATAATAGGTTAATTAAGTAATTATTTGTATATATAACATGCATAAACATGACCAGCAATAATATTGTAAAGAATACATGGTTTTTGATATCATTTAATTTGCTCATTAAACATTATCATTCATTATAAATAAGTTCATACGTAATTATAATGCTATCGGTCATGAAACAAGTTATTGTTAAATTTTAATGATAGAAAAGGTAAAAAGTATGCAAAATTCTGGATTCTTACAAATTTACGAGTAGACATGTTCAAGAGTACGACGACCTATGAGACATCAATCTACACGCATTGAGATGATGCCATGTGTCAACGGTCGTACCCATGTCGGGGGTAATATATGGATTGATATTGATTTTAACGTAGAGTGGAGACCATGTGTTTAATGGTTCGAAGTTTCGTACTTAAGCCTGTGACCGGCCGGTAGTTATGGAGTGTCTACGTGCAGGGCAACTACATCAGTAAGATGTCACCTGGAAATACTGAGGCTTCGGAGTTTAGTTCTATTCAGTTGTGTATTACTCCTGCTGAAAAGAAGAGTGATTTTAGCAATTCTAAATCATTTTATGGTGCGTTTGTGGTGTTATCAATCATTCAAATCATTTTTTATATATTAAAAATACTCAGTTTTGCACGTTTTTTTTGTATGTTCTGAAACAAAAGTTATTTTTCCGTTAGTTTGCTTTGCCAAATTTCATCAGGTTAATATTTTCAATATTTTCGTTCTTTCGGATACTTTTAGACAGAAGTATAGAAAGTTAACTCTCTAGAAAAATTGAAAATCGTTGAAAAGTGATATTGATAGTTCATTAAAAAGTGGATATTCTTTGATGTTTGAAACAATGAATAGAATTTTTTTGTTTGTGATTAATCAAGTAAACGAATTAGTCTGAGTAGTTGTATAAGATGGTAACATTTTTGGAG
Source organism: Chelonus insularis (assembly GCF_013357705.1). Classification (NCBI taxonomy): domain Eukaryota; kingdom Metazoa; phylum Arthropoda; class Insecta; order Hymenoptera; family Braconidae; genus Chelonus; species Chelonus insularis. Next base: position 67,930 of record NW_023276510.1, on the reverse strand, counting down.
TAATTAAATTAACCAAAAAATCGTGGATCTTCATCCTAATAATCACATGTCATATATGATGACTCCTAAAATAAGTAAATGTGTCAATTGTTCAAAAGTCAAGTAATAATACGTGTTAAATGGAAGTATTGACTAATTTAATAATGTACTATCAATATAATTTTTTATCACAATCAATAAAATCAATCATTTAATAAAATATAAATTTATAATCGATAGAATACTTCTATTGAATGACATAAAATCATATTAATGTATATTTAAAAAACCCATTCTTTATTCATATAATAAAGATAAAAATCCAAGCTTTCATGACATAAAAAAATGCTTCTTCAAAATGTACATATTTAATTTTATGTGAAAATAGGAGAAAAAATTTTTATTTAATTAACTTATCAATAAGATCAATCCATGCGTCATAGTTGAGCATAAAAAATGTCGTTGTAGCTTTAATAACATTCGTTTGATCATAGTAATAAATACTTTTTTAGACATACTATTAAACAGACCAATTTTTACGATCAAGATATAGTTTAAACTTTGCGTCTATATACTACATAAAAACATTCATTTATTTAACAAAAAAAAAACAATTACTTCAATGCAAAAATTTTATTGATAGATGAAAATAATCTTCAACTTTATTATGACTTCCTTAAATTAATTACATTATTTAATGCGTCATAGACCATCATTAGACAAAATAAAAAAGGTTGTTGTAATGTTCATAGATTTCAGTGTGTTATAATAAAAAATATATCTTCTTAAACGCACCAACTTTTATGATCAAATTTAATTTAAACTTTACATTACTCTTAATAAAATGGAAGTATTGAATACCAGTCCCAATCAGGGTCCATTGATTTAAATAAATTAATAAAATAAATAAATAAATAAAATAATTATGATGTTGCGTTATAATAAAGTGTAAAACTTATTTTTAAAAAATGAAAAATATTAAGAAATTAATAGTCAAGTACGGCAATTCGTGTTTTTTAAATGTTTTTCTAGGATTTTGAAATCGATAATTTTAAATTTGATCAGGTGTTTTCTTGTATCATGGATGCTTGGGCTATCAAGTAATGGAGCTCTGATATGATGCTATTTTGATAATAAATATAAATATATAATTCTAAATTGTCACAAGAACTCGATTAAAAATTTTTTTAAACTAACGAACTACTGAATTACCTGCGTTCACGCGGCTTAATGGTAATACATAATAGGACAAGATTGTTACGAATTAACGTTAAATTAGTATAGATTGATTGACCGGATGACCGCGACCTTTTGCAGATGGTAGCGTGAGCCATTCGTCGTGTGAACCTCAACCGTAAACCATCAGGGTTAATTACTTTTGACAGTAGCCGTAGCCACTGCATCATTTCAGTATTACTCGATATTTATCATCATTTTATTAATTCATTTCCTCCGGAAAAGTCTTTACAAAATAATAACGTTTTGTGTTCACTTTAATATCTTATTTCTGTATATGATTACTTAGACAAATTTTTAACTTTTACTTAAAATATTTCAGCATAATTGTTTTTTTGTATCATTGCTAAATTTTTCTTGATGACTCAAAATTGATTCAGGTTCCAATTACAATTCTATGGAACTCTTTTGTATGAAATAGAATACTTTATCGACTTTGTATTGACTGTTATTAATATGAAAAAAAGACGAAAAAACAATTGACATATCTGAAATAATCATGACAATTTTTTATATAAAAAACTTAACATTGAATTAATAATTATCATCACGAATGATTGAGGTGTTTTTTAATTACTAAATATAAGTGCACATTCAAGAAACGATATGTTTTTTTAGGCTAACGAAGAAATAAACATATTATCACTTCAAAATGCTCTCTGATCTTCAGAATCGATTTATTTCTAAGAATGCAAACGTGTATTGACGTTGAGAAAACATTTAGAAGTTGCGAATTTACATTTATTCGAATGGCATTCATTCTATTATTAACATTTTTTGTTAAAAAAAACTCAGAAACGTGATATGAAGAATCAAATGAAAGCTAGACAGATTCAATTAATTCATGAAATAATCAAGTTTCGTAATAATGGCGGCATGCAGTTTTTGAAGATTAAAGAATGACACAGACGCTTCAAATCGCGCGTTTTTTATCGTTGCTGACACGCAGTTAACGTCATATTACCAAGAATACATATCTTGAAAAAAAATATTCTAACCTTAACGGATGCATTTTCCCACATAACAACATATTTCAAATAAAAACGATTCTATTTCAATCTATTATTAATTCTAAGTGCACTTTTGATTCTTTTCAATTCAGTTTTACAAATATAAAACATTTTTTTGCCTACATAAACAAATTAAATGAAAATGTTTCAACCATTTATTGCTCAATGCATTTCGTATAATAGGTTAGTGCTAGAGGGAGATGAACATAGGCATAAGGCGCGATCAGCTGTTTGAATGTTGATAATCACATAAAACTCGGGCTTCACTGAATCTCAATGTGTTTTTTGTTTATCGATTAGTCTGGTCGGCTTTTTACTGATATTTCTATAAAACTGATGTGAACAATTCTTAGCAAAATGATTTATAAATTATCAGGACCATTGTCCTTGAAGAAATTATGGCTATTGGTGATCCAACTGAGCACTTGTAAGTTTACTGTACTCTGAGTTGTGCTGTAGATTGTCAGAGATACTAATTGTACGTTGTTTTATCTTTTTCTTTGATGATAATTGTTGTATCAATGATACGGGCTGGTAATAAAACTCTTGACTTCCTGTCACGTTCGAAGTCAGTTGTAATTTCATTTATGAAATTTCTTCATCCGTTTTATACACTCCTCTTTAGTAGTTAATTTGATTGAAGCTGTTAAATTAGTTTATAAATCGGTTAACAAGGATTTTGTTAGTGAAGTGATTTAAATAATTTATTATATAACATATTTGAGTGATTTTTATGTTATTCAATGTCATTAATTCGGTTTCTCTTTCAGGTCGTCGAGCCATGGTAAACAAAATTTTATGTCGAAAAATAAGTCGAGTTTGGCTGCAGTCAAAATCAGACGTAGTGCATGCACGATCATTTTCTGAACCAAGATGTCAAAGGCACGTAGCAGCTTGGTACCTTTCATATCGCTGGATGATATGTCTCTCATGGATTACAATTGTCATCTGTTCCCTGTGGGAACTTGGTAGTGCCAAACCTCAAGGCAACAATCACAAATGGGCAATTTACCTCACCAGTTGGGACTTGATGTTTGGTGTCACACAATCAATATTTGGAGCATTTCTAGTTACTAAACGATGGAAACTTCAAAAGACTGTTGGATTTGATGCGACTAATTTAGAAATGACAAAGTTAGCAAAAGTTTATTGGTTTTTATATACAGTTACTTCAACATTAGCAATCGCTGTGACTGTCGCTTATTGGGCAGCTGTCTATGATTCAAAGATTCATCATATAGATCCTCTTAATATTATGCTTCATGTATGTAATAGTTTACTGATGATAGCAGACTTGTGTGTTGCCAATGTTCCTATTAAGTTGAAACATTTTTGGTGGTGTGTGGTGATAGTCCTTATTTATTTAGTTTTTTCGGTAATTTATTATGCGGCTGGTGGCCTTGATAAACGAGGCTACCATTACATTTATAAAGTATTAGACTGGAAAAAACCAGGAATGACTCTTTTAGTTGCAGCAGGTGGGATATTTTTTTTAATAGCTGTTCACTGCCTTCTTTGTTATTTAGCAGCTTTATGGGATCGAATGCTTGTGAAAGGTAATAAATATACGAAAAATTCACCTACGTCACCTACTAATGAGCAATTACAGAAACCTAGAGATGTAGAAATCGTATGAAATTGATCAATAATTCTGTAGATCTTCCATGCTCATTTTATAATATGATAATTAGATAATTAATTAATAGATACATCAATAACATGAATAATAATAGAGTGAAGATACGAATAATTTTGTCGTATGTTGATTGTATGTATAAGTAATTTTAAAACTTATTTATATGTTAATATCATTACTGTTAAAATATTTCCGTCATTCCAAAGAAGGAATAAATCCCAAAGAAAGTATTATTATTTGTTATTTATACTAGAAAGAAATTTTTTTGGTACTAGGGTATTTTTTTATTCAAAAAATAATAATTTTCCGTGAAAATTAATTAGAAGATTGAATTTTATATATTTTCTAAAAAAAACAAATTATGTATTTACCAAAGTATATTGATTTTTTGTGTTCGACTTTGGAAATAAGTATGATGAATTTTCAATAAAGACTTAGGTATAAATGTATTTAATATAAGTAATTGGTATGTACAAATATATCAATTGACAAAGAAATTAATAACAACATTTATGGAAAAATATCAACGTTTTATTAATAAAAAATAACAATTTAAAACTAATAATGAGCTGATTATATGTGAATGCAGGCTAAATGATGCCATTGTTTGATCACAGGCAATGTCAAAAATCTAACTAATATACATATACATATTAAAATAAAAGTAACGATTGTCACTCAAGATCGCGTAGATTCATGGCTGTTTCTGGTGCAGCTGAATCCAGCAATAAAATTGGAGTTCCAACCATATCATCTTCATAATACATTGATGTCAATTCTTCATGCAAGAAAAAACCTTCTCCCAAATCGGCTGAACCAAGAACAACATCTGATGGTCCAACAATAGAATTCAGTGTTGCATTATTTTTTTTCATTTTTCGTATATCTGAATAAACAAGTCCTGTTCTAGCTGCTCCATGATTCTTTTTAACCTTTTGATCAATATCACTATGAGCAACTGTGCATTTTTTCACAGAACTTTGCGGTGGTGGTTTCGGCTCGGGTAAACAGGATGTATCTAGCGACACATTAGCTATTTCAGAATCAACAGCAATTTGTGGTATTTGAGCATTATCTTCACCAGTAAATAGCATGTAATCCATTTGTGGTGTTAGGGATGCTTCTTGTTTTGTTCGTTCGCCATGACATTTAACCATGTGTGTTCGTAGAGATGCTTTTGTCATGTAGGATCGTAAACATGTATCAACAGGACAAGTAAACTTTAATTTTGGTGTAGCTATGTGATCAACTCCTATATTATCATTAGAAATATCATTGGTAGATTCAACATTAGCTTTGACCAGTAATATTTCTTGTGATGATTCATTAGTAAGATCTGCTTCCAATTCAATTGGTAATTCATTGTAAAAATCTTCTAAATTGTCTTTCTCTCCAAAACTTAATTTAGCATCTAATAATGACTGTACTGCTGCATTATCTAAAGCTTCTTTGCTTGTCTGGTGCTTTTTTATATGAACATAGAGACTACTTTTAGCAGAAAATCGAGCATCACACAAATAACATTGAAAATAACGGCCTTCAGTATGTGTTAATTTATGCTCTTTTAAATGCTCTGAACGCATAAAAGCTTTGCTACATCCATCAACATCGCACACAAATTTCCGATCATTAGTATGTTTTTTTTCATGTCTCTTCAATTTGCTAGATGACGTAAAAGCCCATGGACAACCTGGAAACTCGCAGAGATAAGGTTTAGATCCTGTATGAGATCGCAAATGTGCTTTTAATCTACATGGCTTATCGAATATTTTTCCACATCCTGGCCATGAACATTTAATATCAACTTCTTTATAACTATGGCATCTTTGATGAGATGTTAAAGCATTACTGCTGTAATAACGTTTGCCACATCCTTCATGAAAGCATACGTAAGGTGCATGACTTTGATCATGAGTTTTCATGTGTAACTCAAGAGCTCGTTTAGTTTGAAATTTTTCGTCACATTCAGGAACTTGGCAAACTATTCTGTTCGGTCTTGTATGTAATTTTTCATGCGTCCATAAATTGTATACTGTTGTAAAACGCTTGTTACAATCTGGCACTTGGCAAACATAATCTTTGCGTTTTAAATGCGTCTCCTTGTGTCGTTTCAACTTGAATTCTGAATGAAATGCCCAAGTACAACCTTCATAGTCACACTAAAAAATATTTATAATTAATTAATTTTAATGAATAAATAATGACTAATAAATTAAGTAAACACAACTAACCTTGAACGGACGAATCCCATGATGAGCTAATAGATGACTTTTAAGCGCATACAATCTATTGAATTCTTTTCTACATTCTTCTCTGGGACAAATCCACGTTCTTCGATTTTCAGGAAGAATTACAGAGACCAAACTATCCTCAGTGTATCCTAGCTCTTCTAAAGCATTTGATATAATTATTTCATGATTACTTGAAGGTGGGCTCATATCATTATTTGTTGTTAAATTATTCCAAGTTATATTATTTTTAGGAAGCTTCGAAAAGTAACCAGTGGCTTCCATCAGCTCTGATGTTTTACCTCTATAAATTTGTTCTCCTTTATCTGTATTAATAACTATTTGAGTCATGTTTGAACGTTTATCAGTGGATATAGCAACGATAGTCATAACATTATTTTTTTCATCATTCTGGCAGTCTTCTTGAATTTCTTCATCCGTATTATTAAAATTATGCATTTCTTCAGGTACTTTTGGACATTTCTTCATTATACTGGGCTTAAATTTATGAGCTTCTTTTAATTCTTCTTCAACGATTGATGAGTTTTGAACTTCAGAATCAATTATTGAAGCTGTTGAATTGACTGAATTTATTTCTTCAAGTATTTTTGATGTTTCCTCATCAAAATCATGCAAATTATCGTGATTTTCATTACTTGAAGATTGTTTTATCTCAGAATTCATAAATTCTTCAGGTAAAGTATAAACGTTCACATCATCAGACTTATCACCAATATTATCTGTATCTAGACATTTACTATGCTTCTTTACGTTATCAGAATATATATCTGCATGGCTATTAATAGCTAAATTCGATTGACTACTGGTGGATGGAAGAATTTCTCCAGCTACCATCATATCATTGGGTGCAATAGGTAATCCATCCAGTTGATCTAGTTGAAATTCTGGGAGTATAAAACCATCTTTTTCACAGACTTCTAATAGTTTTTCACTTTGCAATTCTTGAAGAATAGGATCGTAACCTAAACTTAATTTTTTATCAGATAAATCAATATCGATGGACAAACCATCTGGATCTTTTTCTAAAAATGAATGTGACAGTTCAGCTTCTAAATATCTATCAACACCCTCGTCCACTTCACACTTTGTTGGATCCATTTCGATGCTTGATATTGATTCAGTCCGAGTTTTTAACCATTTCTCAATATCTTCCACCGTTTCAGTATCTGTACTTTTGTCGTTGCCATTATTAGTAACCGGAATTTCATATATTCCATTAATAGATTGACAATATCCGCCCCAAGACTTTGAAGAGTCTTCAGTGAGATCTAAAACTTGGTTTATTCGTGTTTTATTTTTTTTAGTTCTTTTCTTTGGTTTATAATTATTCGTACATATTTGACGCTGATTCGTAACCTGATATTCGGAATCGTCTTCGTCAACATGTTCTTCTTCAATAGTTAAATATTTTTCAATATCTAAACCTTTACGACACTGAAATAATCTAGGAATTAATTTTGATCTTGAAAAAGTGGAAACTACTTCCTCACGAGACATTTGCTTATCTCGCAGGCTATTTTTTCCGGGTACATTCGCACTACGACAACGCTGCCATAATATCGTCGTCAGGCCATATTTTCATGAACGACCATTTATATTTCCGGTTTTCATGAAACAGCAACAAAGCTATAGTGTAGTTATTGACAACTTCAGATGATTGCGGGTTTCGTGACAAAGTTCAATTCGGTTACATTGTTGACAAACTCCAAAAATGAAATGACAATGGACGCAAGACGAAGAGAACGAGAACAAATTGGATTTATTGGAGTGCCACGGGTATGGGGAAAATCTCCAACAAGAATTGAAGAGTAAGATATTTTTACGTTTAATACCGAATATGTTATTATATTTCATCATCGAGAATCTAACTGAATTCAACATAATTTAACTAACCTCACTTCTAGTAGCAAACCGTATAATAAATATAAATTTTTATTTTTAAAAACAATTTTGGATATTTTATTCAAATATCAAAATTCTTTAGCTTAATAACATTTATACACAATATTAAATATGACTAAAAATATCGAAAAAATTAACGAGCAAGCTGTTAATCATTTCTAATGATGGTTTTTATACTTATAGCTCAGATGATGATGAAGAAGTTGTTAGAGTCCCAGCCTCTCCAGATGGACGAAAACGAAAAAAGAAGGAAAAGAAAAAGGTAAAATAGTAAATCTAAATTTATTATGGAAAAAAAAAATTGTAATTACATGAGAATACATTTTTTTTACTTCATTCCAGAAAAGTAAAAAGTTAAAGAAAGAGAAAAAAGCAAAAAAAGAGAAGAAAAAGAGAAAAAAGAAGAAGAAGAAGTCAGACAGTAGTTCCAGTGATGATTCATCAGATGAAGAGAAAGTCGAGTGGGTAGAAAAGACTGCTTTCACAACAAAAAGTAAAAAAAGAAAAGGATCATCATCAGAAGATAGTGGAGATGAGAGTGTAGTAGGGCCTGTACAGAAACAGCATGTCACACTATCTGCTAAAGACTTTGGTAAAGCATTATTACCCGGAGAAGGTGCAGCCATGGCTGCATACATTGCCGAAGGCAAGCGTATCCCACGTCGAGGTGAAATTGGTCTCACTTCTGAAGAAATTGCTGCTTATGAGTCTGTTGGTTATGTAATGAGTGGAAGCAGGTTAATATTTTTTTCATTAATCTTTATAATGATAATTTTCAAATCAACGAACTTGATAAATAATTCATATAAATTTCGTTTAATCAGGCATCGACGAATGGAGGCTGTACGTATTCGTAAAGAAAATCAAATCTACTCAGCTGATGAAAAGAGAGCATTGGCAATGTTCAGTAAAGAAGAAAGGCAAAAAAGAGAAAATCTTATATTGGGGCAGTTTAGAGAGATGGTGCATCAAAAAATTTCTCAAGAGCAATCAAAGTAATCAACGGCTGTACACATGTATATATTTTCATATATTATTTATAAGTATTTTATTTTATTATTTAATTTTTCAAAATGTAAATATAATTGATAGATGAATTTTACAATTTGAAAATTAATTGTATAAATCATTCTGATCTTTATATAAATCTGATGTTGATTATTTCTTTGTTTTACTCTCCCATTCTAGCCATCCTCCAACATAATTGAATGTGCTAGAAACAAAGATAAGCATTAATAATATAAAAAATCAATAAACTAATTTTTATATAAATATAGAAATATTCTTACTTATTGTATCCATTTTTTTGCAATTCTTTTTGCACTTTGCCACTTCTCATACCTGATCTACAGCTAAGTATAATTTTAGTATTTTTTTCAGGTTTAGGTTTTTTAAATTGGTTTTGGAATTCTTCATTTGATAAATTCAATGTGGTTAGTACATTAGCCACTAATTAAATAATTGAGAAACTGATTAATTAAATTTCCAAGATGGAAGAAAATTATTTACATAATTTAAATAGCTTACTAGGAATATTAATACTTCCAGGTAACTGGCCAGTTTCATTGATCTCTGATGGTTCTCTGACATCAATAATTAAAACACTATCATCTTTTTGAGCTTGAGTAAGATTATGGAAATCAATATTAGCTGCTTGATCTCCTTCTCCTGGCATTTTATCCGGTTCAGTAGAAAACTCAACTTTCAAATGTGTATTATTTAGTGAATTACTGCCTACAAAAATTAACAGTGAAAAAAACAGATAAAGAATATACATTTCATGCACTTTACGTTTTATATTTGATAAACAAGTTATCTTTTAAGTGCAAATATCTCCCATGAATTTTATGATATTTGTTCAAGGACGGCAAAGTATAATGTGCACGTAATTGAACAATTCGATAAATAGCTCGATTGGTTATATTATTCATCGTAGTAGAAGTCAGTGATAAAATATTTTATGAAAGATTGCCCGAATGAATGTAATGAATAATTGATGTAAATATTAAGCAACTTTGTAAAGATTTACAATTCTTATGATAATACTTTCATTGAGTGTAAACAATGTAGAATTGATGTGATTGTTTTTTTCTTCTTTATCGTTCTTGCTTTTCCCTCTCTTTCTGTACATCCAAATTTATCTGAGTACAAAAAAGATAGAATTTATCTTGTGAAACATAAAAAAAGACAGTGGTCGCCGTCGTGACTCGTGAGAGTGCCCTCTTTTTACATGTGTCGCTCTCTGACGAGGAATGTGCCAACCAGTCATTTTTATTTCTCGTGCACGACGGGATAAAGTGTACTAATTTATGAAAATATTAAGGATTTTGACGTATTATTCGCATCCACATTATTATAAGTAAGTGAAAAACAGTGTATTTAAGTGATCTAGTTTAATTTCAAAGTGGAAATAATCTATGAAGTACTTTAAGGAAACATCAATGTTACTCTTTTGTTTGTTTGTGTAACTTCCCGACTTTAGATGTTTTAAAAATACTAATCTTACGCGGAAAATCTTTTTTACTTGCTGCGTAACAATGATTTCGAAAGACTTAATTAATTATTTTGATAAATTTCAAGTCTGCAAATGAATATCATCAAATAATGATAACTTGAGCTTATCCGAATTCCAGACTGTTGACACCTCTGTCAGAGTCTTCTGCTTCATCACTATTTTATAATATAACTGTCTCTATCTTTTTTTTTGTCTACTCTGTGGAATTTTATCTCATTCGTGCGTTCAATCAATCATAGTATAGTGTTAGTATGATAATAAAGAAAGGAAAGAAAAGGCATTTAAAAAATTTCATGTCGGATTATTCTGGTATTTGAATGTTTATTTAGTAGTGATAACACTGATAACACTATTTTATATGCTATTAAACTGTCTTTAAAGTATTAAGATCATAAATTTTAAATTTATGATTGTAGTACAATTACTGTAATTGTTTTTTTAGTTCTATTTAAAAAACTATCAAAATTATTTGCAGATATTATTGAAATATACAAATGAATATATAAAATGAGCTCTCTTCAACAAACTGGTAGATTTCTACCTTTTACGAATAATAGCAGTAATATTCAACGCAAACAATTATCTACACAAGGTGATTAATGCTTTTTTTTATACACTGGAAAATCAATTTATATTTTATTTATCATGTTTCCATTATGGATTTTTTATTGCAACAGGCTTACCTCAAAGTTTAAGTGGCAGTGATACAGATGTATCAACATCAAACGAAAATTTAAGTAATGAAGAAAGGTATGTTATAAGACACACTGCTAGACAAGAACCTCAAGGTCAGGAAAATCAACAGCAAAGTCCATCAAGATCTTCCAGTCATAAAGAAAATATACCAAATATTCAAGTAAAATTGGAGAACCATGCTATTCTTTCGGTTCAAAACAGTATTTATGTAATTTAATGATAATGATCTTTTCAGGGTAATTTGATTAACCGGAATAGTCTCAAAGATAGCTTGAATGGATCAAATAGAAACAGCCTGAAGGAAAGCTTAAATGGCTCTAATCGAAATAGTTTGAAAGACAGTATCAATGGCTCCAACAGAAATAGTTTGAAAGATAATTTAAGCAATCGAACGAGCGTAGGCTCAAATCGTAGTAGTCTTGATATATCAACGAGCTCTTATAATACACTTATTATTCATAATGCTAATGATGAAAACGGTTGGTCACCATCTGGCCGCCTATCGAGTATTGTACGAGATCATGGTGACGTGGGTTACTTGTATTGTGAAGGTGGAGGCAAAGGTCATTCAAATAGTCCAACAATGCAGTCCCTATCGAGTTTGCCTCATGATGAAAGATTTTATGAACAATCGAACAATGGTGGATGTCAAGAAATCAATGATATTCCCGACGATTATCTTAATCAATCTCAGGTATGCATAATGTGATTTGTATGATAAATAATTTTTATATAACTTACAGTATAATTGATTTATTAAACAGGTTTTAAAACATCTTGCAAAAGAAGTTAAACCTTCGTATAGTAGTAAGATTCCCAGTCCTGGAAATAATTTGGAAATCAGAGTCAGAGAAAATGATCGAGGCAAACAAAATAATAATGATTTTAACGATCGTTCGCCGACGTCTTATAATTCGATACTGATGCCCGTGAAGAGTAAACACAGGTTGTTAGGACCTACTGAAAAATTGACTTTGTCAAGATCGCAGCCAGATTTATCTAGGATTGGAAAGCTCGATGATGGCTATGACTCTCCTGCTACTTCACCCCGGTAATTGTTTGAATAAGTTCATGTTTATTTATAGAATATCAATTGATCTGTTTTTATTAAATTTATTGATGAAACTTTATTGTAATGCAGACCTCAAACAAAAGGTAGAGAAGAAATTGATACAGGCACAAGAGAAATATGGCCTCCATCTGAAATGGTTCAAATTTTAATCCAAGAAAATAGTGCGTTAAAGCTTGAGTTGGAGCGGTGTTATAATAAAGTAGCAAAATCACAAAAATTGGAACAAGAGATATCAAAAGTACACCGTGTGCACGAGGAATTGGCTGCTTCTTGTGAGAGAAGAGAAAAACTCGAAAGAGCAGCCAGGCTAAGGCTTCAAAATGACTGTCGGAGATTGACTGAATTGAATAGAGCATTAAGAGATCAAATTGATTTGTTATCTTCACGGTCAGACAATCCACCAATTGCCGAATCGATGCGAAAAGAATTGACACAACGAGAATTATTGATTGGACAACTTATTACTCAAAGTAGGTGATAAAATAGTTTTAACAGGATACAATAAAATGAAATATATTTATATACTTTTTATTGATTGCTTATAGATAAAGAATTGGCAGCAGCTAAAGATAGACAAGAAATCGAATTAGCTGCACAACGGGCAACGTTACAAGAGCAACGAACACATATTGACATTCTGGATACAGCGCTTACGAATGCACAAGGAAACGTCGTTCGTTTAGAAGAAGAAGTATGATTTCATAAAAATATTTGCATTTTTTACATAATAAGTAAGAACACACCTCCGTAACAACTTTATTTATATTCTTTAGTGTCGTAAAAAACAAGTGTACGTAGAGCGAGTTGCACAATTACAGCGAGCATTATCATCTCTTCAAGCTTCCAGCGACCGACGAGAAGAAACTGAACGACAATTGCGAGGTCAATTAGAACGGGAATTACGTGAAGGTGGAAATGGAGCTCATGGTAACGAGCAATCAGTTAATGGCGAGACACTGACCGAATTAAAACGGCGATTACGTGAAAAAGATGAAAAAATAATGTCACTCGAAGGTGATGTAGCAAAATGGGAACAGAGATATTTAGAAGAAAGTGCCTTACGTCAAGCAGCTATTGATGCCGCCAGTCTTCCAAAGTAAAATATTTATCATGAATTAACATTGAGTTTTTATAACTGATGTATTATGTAATATTTTTTATTTATTACTCTCATAATCACAGGGATGCCAAGATTGCAGCCTTGGAGAAGACAAGCCAAGATGCCGAAAAGTTAATTGCCGAAGCACGATCAGAGAAAATGCGGCATATGGATGAAGTTCATGCAGCTCAAAAGAAGTTGGCTGACCTTGAATCTCGGTATTTATGTGAAAACATAAACGTCAATAAAAAGATGAGTCTTTTTTATTATTGAATTTTATGCTTTTCTTTAGAATGAAAGATCTTGAGTCAAAGCTTGCAGAAAGAGATGCAATGATCCGAGTTCTCCAAAAACACACATACGACAAAGACAGTAGTAGCTGCAGTGGAGTGGGAAGTTATCCGGCTGTACATTCCTCTCATTCAAGTACATCAGCCGATCATACGGGTTTGACAAGTACCCCAGAATTAGGTATGTATTGTTCTAATGACACGAAATCGATCGATGCATCTGCATTGTCTTATGGTAGTTTCACGTATGTCATCAGTAAGCAGTGTATTGGGTGGAACAAGTGGATATGGCAGTACAGGAACGTATGGTGTTACGGACTATAAGTATCGAAAACAAGGTAGTTTTGAGCAGACCAACAAAAGCCTTGATGATCAACTGAAAGAACTAGATTCCCAGCTCCTCAGTAAGGTAGGCAGAATCTCCACAGTGTAGTGTATTCAAGTAGTTTAAGGATTTTAATTAATTTTTTATTTACTTATTTATTTTTATCGACATCTTTATTTATAAAATTCTTTTAAATTCATTGTCATTTTAAGCTTAAATTAATTCAGCCATTAAGTTAACTGAAAATAATTTTTTAAACAAAACAATCTTATTGTGTCAGTAGCTAAACAATAACTAAAAATTTTAGTTAATTTCTTCCGTATACAGAATAAATAAATTGATAGTTAGAATTTTTAATAGTTAAATAATTGAACGGTTTTTATTTATAAAGCACTGCATTGAGCATTTGTAAAGCATGAAAGAAAAATTGTAAATTATTTTCAATCGTATATAAATATTTTTTATAAAGCTAAATGTTGCTTTATGTTTAAAAAATTAAGCCATCGAAAGTAGGATATTTTCTTTTTAGATATGTAGACTAGTATAATGAAAAAACACTCCGCAAGTTATGTTCGTAGATAAATAGGTAGATGCAACGGTAATTAGATTTTTCAGATGAGAAATAAAACGGTCAAATAACAAGGTATCGTATTTAGCATATGTGTGGAGTGATAAAATTTATATAGATTGAGAGCAATTATAATATTGTTATTATCATTAAGTTGCTCTCAATTCTAATGCTTGATTTTTAATGCACTCTTTATATTAGGAATGCACTATAACAATTTTTAAAGACTTTTTCTAATAATGGAATCCATAATTAATCATTATTTTATTTAATTATTAAAGTCCTCATTAAGCCGAGGAATTATCTACTTGAATTATTTTTAAATTAGGTAAATAAAATTTTTAATTTAACTAAAAATTTTTAAACATTCGATTGATATTTTAAACTACGGTGTAGACTTGAATAAATTTCATCTTCATAATTTTTTTATAAATTATTGTTATGTTGATTAGCTAAAGAAATATAATAGAGTAGATATCAGAGTTGATTTGAGGTGAATTAATACGTTTTCTTTGACTTGAGTGATCCAACTAATTCCTTGAATCATGAGTCCTACAATCCTGAAATTGAATCATCGAGTGCGCATGAGCTGTTGTGGCGAGCACTAACCTTATTCCAGATCCTGGTCCTATCCAACGTGGGTATTTTTCTCTTTTTTCAGCGGGCACTTTGCTGTTTTCCAGGATTCTCTAATCCAGGCACTGCGTCGCGAAAAGGAAAAATATCCAAGCCACTATTGGCGGGTGTAGATAGCACAGGTAGTTCCAGTACTGCTTCCAGCAAGAGCCGTCTGTTGGACGACTCCGCAGAAGCTACAGGTGGAATTATCGAATTTACTAGTACATCTGCGAGATTTAAAGGTACTGTGTCGCGATTGTCTGATGGTAAACCGGAGGATATGATGCTATTAGAAAAACAGGGAAGGACTTCGCAAAGACAAAGAATGCAGGAAGGTGATCAACCACGTAGGGCTGGTTCTTTGCCACCAAGTTCTCTGCCACGTCCACCAAGAGCTTTGAAATCTGCTAATTCTCGTTATTGTCGATTAAGTGATACAGAAGCTCGAAAGAAATCTGATCCAGGGCCTGTTATTGATAGTGGGATCAAAACTCGTGATTCAGGGAATTGTACTCTAGAGTATGGAAGATTTGACACCAAGGGTCAACGTAGGAAAAAATCAGTTGCTGACAGTTTCGTGCAAAATAACACTCTCAAAAAACCTTCCAGTGGAGAATATGAACGTCTAGGTGAAATAGAAAGGAAAAAACTTGTAATTAGTGATGTCAAACATCGAGAAACGCAGGGACGTTCGTTGATACCACCACCATCACGTCGCATTGGTGAATATGGAAGACTCAGTGATGGTGATGCTAAAGCCACACTCAGAAAACAATCTGGCATTTCTCGTGGACTCAGTACTGGCAGCACAGTCAGTAGCAAAAGTGGAGGTCGTGATTCTGGTGGTACTGCCAGCAGTGAAGCATCAACCTCTTCACTGCCACCCACTAAAGCAAGGTCTATACCACGACCTAGCAATTACCGGATCCAATTTTAACCCTTTACGACGAGTATGTGATGTCAAAGATAATATATTTATTGGAGGATAAAATATAACCTTGTAATTAATATAATCATTTGGAATCTCAGAATAGATTGGTGTCTCGCTCTAGTACGCTTGATTTTTATCACGCCATAACAGTAACAATCATAGTATTTTTTAATACTGATTTGTTAAATCAATTCATCGATACAAGTGTTCTCTTTAGGCCTCCCATTTTACAAGCCATTATGTGGATATTTTCTCAAATATATACAATAACATAGAATTAGGAAAAACTAGTCATTACCAAAGTATCAAAGTTTCTTCGAAAAAACAGCGTCTCTGTTTAGAAAAAAAAAATTATCTTCTTTCATAAAAGTTACTGGTGACAGTGCCTTCAAATAATTTCTTTTTACACTGGTCAGTACAATTGTTAAAAAAAAATTCAGTGCCTTTTGAAAATAAAAATAATATTCATACATATTTTATTAAATATGTATTAATGATAATAATGATCTTTAATATAGCGTAGGGTTTCATAAGACTGAAAAAAGTAAATATTGATGAAAAAACAACAATTATTAAATTAATGATAAATTTTTTTTATGAGTTTTGATTTATTATACACTTTGATATTTAATTATGAAAAAATGTGGTGAAAATTTAATGAGAATTTTAATCACCCGTTGTACTGTACCAGATAATTAAGTCGACGCGGTTAATTTTATAATTCATTGCACACCAAAGGTCGATCCTTTTCTTACTATATTATACAAATGTATTCTAAGTGCATATACAAATGACTAGTAATATAATTGTCATAATAATAATTATTATCATAAATATTTATTCGTGCTTGTGTTAGATATGTGATATCTGATATAGGTACACAATTCGTTAATCAATGACAATGATGATGCTGATAATAATGATTTATAATAATAATAATAAAATAATAGAGTGCTGTAGTGGTTAGCAGGATGTTATATATACTATTTATATCATAAGCTGTTTTATTAATAATTCTTTGATTGTGATGTAGTATAGAATAGATCAACTGAATTTTAATCGTTGCTTTGTAGTGTAACATTTCATTTGTATGTATGAGAAGTAATGAGAATTTTATTCTATTTGTCAATTTGATATATATGTTGCATATCAGGTGATTTTCAATGACAATCTTGCATTTTGTTTAAATTATTCTTCTGTAATAGTCAATTCATACAATTTTTATATGGAACATTTTTATGCCAAGTCTGCCAAAAAGATTTCGGAAATTTTCGGTTTTGATAGGAAGAATCTGATTGATCATTTCTTCAGACTGAAAATGATTTTTTACTCAAATTAATTATTTTCTCCATGCAGTTATAATATTTTTTGTAAAAAAGACTTCAATATTGGTTCATTATGAATACTTTTTTTTAATTCAATAGAATATTTAAAGAGTTAGATATGTGATTTATTTTTCTACGGAATTCTTACTTTTATAAATCAAAGTATTATTGAATAAATTAATTTTTAAATAAAAAAAAGCCGAAAACAACCGAAATTGACTTTTTGTTAGGAAGATTATTTAAAAAAAGAACAAATGATAATAATATTGAAAGTACCTAATAACTTATGCAAGAATACCAAAATCTGTTGTCACCAAAGATAAGTTTGCGTGTTATACTCGTTGCTATACGTTGTAACCAAATATTTGATAAATATTTTTGCGTTTTACTCGTATAGTTAAAACGATGGAAGTTAAATGTAAAGATATCAGAACTGTTAAACGTTTGCTCTCTATTTTTGATACAGCCATATTGTTAATCCTCGTTTTTTAGTTTCCACATGTTTTTATTTATTTATCAATTGATTCTAAGTTTAACGAGGAATTATCAATATCCGTACTGCCATCGTATTTTCAACGAAATTTTTTTATTTATTCTTTTGTATTTAAAGGTTTTTAATCAAATTTTGTAATATTTTACAAGCCATAAAAAAATTTTCTGATATTTTCCAATGCTGATGATTAATATTCGGCTAGAAAATAGACAGTAAGCGATCTTTGTTACATGGGTGTTTTATTTTGTGGAAAGCGTTTCGTGGCTCAAGTATGGATGCTATTTTAGCTTTACTAACAATTACATTAATACGAATGTACCGTTTTATTGATAATAATGATGATTGCTTCCAATACTTTAATTACATTGGTACATAATAATCTGATGTAAAGGAATTGTACGAAATACAAACCCTGTTGTGAAAATACTTTTTTTTTATCATCATACCAAGTTGAGTATTTAATACTATTTATTAATTATAAGTTGATAATTATTGTCAATATGAAAAGTCAAGTAGTTTATCAGTTGTTTTGAAGATAAAAGTTTTATTGCAGGGCTCACTGACTTTATTATCGAATTTACCAAAAGACGAATTTCCCTAGTGGTTTTTATAGACCCAAGATAAAAATTATGCAACAGGTGGTCTATTAATTCCGCTTTCAATTGCAGAAATTAAATTCTTGTCCGATGTAATTATAGAGCCCACTGGTCTGAAAAGAATGTACATGGCATCGAAAGTTTTGTCCTTGGATTTTTTTTTTAAACATCATGGAACATCGTGGAATGTCGAAGAGTGAGTAAGGTCAAAAATTTGGGTTCAATGCAAATTAGGAATATGTGAGCTTGGCGGCCTGTATAATATATTAAAGTGACCTTCATCAATGTTTTTTACGTTTCGCTGTCTTTATTACTTAATATCATTTATTAAATAATGGAAAGGATTGTACAAAAATAAACAGTTAGTATAGATTACAGTCAAGTTTTACTGGTTAGTGAATAAATAATATTATTGACACCTAGAAAAATTATTGTAAAATAATAACAATGATTATCGTTAATTGTATCGATAAGATAAATCAAATTGAATTTAAATGTACTGAAAAAAAATCATAACCCTTTCCGAGGTATGAATTTCATTCGAATGGGATGTTTGGGTCTTAATACCACATCTGCTTAGAGACAAACATTAGTAGTCCGGTCTACAGGTTCGAAATAAAAATAATGTAGCAGATGTGCTATCATAGCTTTCAACTCTAACATTGCAAACTTCTGACCTATGCAATTTTGTGGTCCACCACTGAATGGAATATATGAGTAAGGATGTCGTTCATGAATGTTATTTGGCAGAAATCTATCAGGATCATAACGATCTGGGTCGGGCCAGAAATTTGGATTGCGATGTAAGTCGAAGATATGTAGATTTACTATTGAACCAGTTGGAACCAAGTATTTTTCTGAAAGTCCAAGGAAATTTGTTACTATTGTTGTTTCTTATTTAGTGTGATAATGATCATTCTAAACAGTTGGTGTTATTGTGGTGTAATTTACGTACTCAGTTGCATGTCTTCTGTGACTTTTCGTGAAATAAAAGGTACACTTAGGTACAACCGCAAATCTTCTTTAATGCATCGTTCAAGGTAAGAGAGTTGTTGGAGCTCTTTCATGCTCATGTGATCATCAGTGGTCTTCATTATTTTATCCACTTCTTCTCTAGCTCGTTGCTGTAATTAGTTTCATGGAAGGGAGTTCAATAACTCTTCAAATATGCTCAAATTTATTAGAATTAAAATTATTTTTTTTACTTAAATGAGTAAACCAGAAAAAATGAGGAAAATTATAATAACTTACTCGGATTTCTGGATGTTCAGCCGAAAGTAAAAGATTAAAACACATTCCGATTGAAGTAGTATCATGACCCTAAATATTATAATTTGTATGAACATAAATGTTGGCTTTTAAAAGGTGAAGGATGTCATTATTTCTTTTGTATGTAGTCAATTATATAATTAATAGTCATTGAAGTTCAACTCACTTCAAACATGAAAGTATTCACTTCTTCCCAAACACCATCATCAGTGATATAATCATTCTTCAATGCTTTGATAAGAAGGTCAAGCATAGCTAGCTTTTTTTTTGGAAGCCTTGAAGATTTATATATCATTATGTAAATCAGTTGCACTGAGTCCTTCCAAATGAACACCATTTGTTTTTTGATGATACTTGATCCGTTCACCAATTAACTAAAATGCTGATGTTAAAATTTTTCTTCTCGTGTGCCATTTTTTTCCTAAAATTATTTATTATTGATTTACAATTTCATTTAATTGATTTAATCCTTATGATATACTTCCACTCAGATACACTTGAGTACACATGCGATCAAACTATTGACTATCATGCATTTTTCTAAATTTACGAAGAAACAATTTATATTTTATGTAATGAAATTAGTTTACTTGTACTTGTAAATAGTCCAGTTCCAAACCGAGAATGAAGAAGCTCATAAATCATATTTTTAGTTATATTATGATTATTTGATAATAGAACCTAAAAAACAGATTGTTAATTTATAATGAACTACAATAATTAATTAATCAGAATATATTTATCACAAACAATTAGTTCAGCATCGTTTGGATGAAAGAGATTAATAGTTGCATATTTAGTGAACCACAATCTATAAATAGGATGGTATTCTTTGCTGAATCTTCTTCAAGTAATCCATAGTTGATCTAACATCAATTAAAATTAATCAACTGATTAATTGCTTAATGTTGTAATTTAATTTTTAAATAATTCAAGGTATAGGTTTATTTTAATTGAAATGAACGATAATGAACTTTTTTAATTACCTGCTGTACCCATTATCAACAAAGTATTGCCGATAATTGGAAGACATGGTGGTCCAGGAATTTTATCAATATAAAATTGCAACCTGCATCGATGTAAAATGAACGAGACTGTATAATATAAAATTGCAGCCGAAAGACAAGTTAACAATATAATAATTAATGGTGACATTTTTTAAATTATTCACAGTAAATGATTGATAGAATATTTTTATTAACTTTAAATATGAATTGCACACTTTAATTAAGTGTAAAGTTGCTCACAGATTGAATACTAATGAAGTTTACGATTGCAGAGTTAGATACAATTAATGGGTAGATAATTGTATAAAAAAATTTAATTTTATTATGAGATTTGAATTAATCAATATAAATATTATTTTGTCTGTTCATTGACCAATTTAAATTTTGCAGAAGTATTTTCAATTGTTATTATCGATTATAAATATTAAATAAATATTATTTAGTCTATTTTGGAATCAACATAAGTTTTGAATAACCAAGATGTTGATCAAATTGTAAAAAGTAGTAATTTATACAAATTGAATAATTAATAAGTTTTAATTTACATCAGCTTGTAAGACTTTAGCACATTATATGTTATCTTCGTTGGTTATCGAGGAAATAAAGGATTTATTATTTATAAGATTAACTTTTTAACAAGCAGATTTTCTGTCTCAACTTTAAATACTTTTTACTTTTTCATCAAAAGATTAAACAAATTGTTATATATATGTTATATAATAGTTTTTTTGAGAAAAAAATATTTAATTCAAAAACTTTTCAATTTCTATACTAGTACCATGATGAATTCTCACGAAATTAACGTAAATGACATAAACCTATCAACTAGTTCAACTTGTTTATGTGACGTTCTTTATTATAACTGATTATAATAAATGAATTTTAAATAAAGATTATTTCGCATATACTAAAAAAGAATATATAATATGAAAAGAAGTAAGTTGTTATTTAAAATAACTTTTATTGAGCGAAATTACATTTTTTGAATTACATATAGGCTAAGCTCTCAAAAACTTAATTTTTATTAGCTGTAATATGTCGAAAATAATGTACTGAGTTATTAATTAGTTATTTCATCATGTTTAACATTTTTTAATCGAGTCACCACTATTTTAAATAATTCCAAGTACTTTAAAACTATAGATTGATTTCTTTCAAATTTGATAATCAGTATCTGATTTTATTTATACTTGGATTAAATTTTTTTAAGATCCATAATGATTTTAATTAAAGTCTAGTGCATTCGAAATGTCGGGGTACAAATTTCATTCGAGCTCCATGCATAGGCCTCAACACCAAATCTGGAATGATCTTGACCTGAGCTGCCAAATCCACCGGTTCAAAATAAAAATTATGTAACAAGTGTCCTATCATCGCTTTCAACTCCAGCATGCCAAATTTCTGGCCAATGCAATTTCGTGGTCCTCCGCTAAATGGAATGTATGAGAAAGGATGACGACCTTGAATATTTTCTGGCAAGAATCTGTCGGGGTCATAACGCAGTGGATTAGGCCAAAAATTAGGATCTCGATGCAAGTCGTAAATATGTAAATGTGTCGTCACATCGGATGGAATTAAATAGTTCTCTGAAAGGTAATGAAAAAAATAATGAATGAACTCTATCATTTAAATTAATATATTTTAGTATTATTTGAAATTGGACTAACTTAGTTGCAAATCTTCAGTGATAGCTCTTGAGATAAGTGGTACACTTGGATACAACCGTAAAGCTTCTTTGATACATCGCTCGAGATAAGGGAGCTGTTGGAGCTCTGATATACCAAAATGACCATTGGTTTTGTTTAAGACTTCATCAACTTCTTCTCTAGCTTTTTGCTGAAAAAGTTCGATAGAGTTATCTTTTTTAATTTTATCAATCAATAGAAATTAAAAATGAGTTGCATTCATGATTTTCTCATATTTATTTTTTTTATTTACTAATTAGTATTCTAATAAAGAAAACTTATTAGTGCTCATAGATATCTGAGCAGTAAAATTTTTAAGCCCTGTATTAAATACATTGTATTTAATAGATTATTTCAATAAGTAAGTCTATTAAGAAATGCTTCATAAAAAGTATACTGCAATATTAAAAAAATATGAGTAATAAAATTAGACAAATAGAGTATTTTTTACTTACTTGAATATCTTTATGTTCTGCAAGAAGCAATAACGTAAAACAAATACCCATTCCAGTAGTATCATGTCCCTATGTAGAGAAAAAATAATATTATCATATTAATGATACAGCAAAAACAAGTTATTATATTTAAAATTCCTGTCACGTAGTGACATAAGAATAGAAAAAATCTATAATGACCACACTATAACGTGGAAACGTTAGATAGCAAAAATAAGTATCAATTAATGATGATTCAAACAAACCTCAAACATGAACGTATCCACTTCCTCCCAGATTCCGTCATCATCAATGTGACCATTTTTCATTGCTGCAATAAGCAGATCAAGCATAGCTAATTTATTTTTCGATGCTTTGAAATATATTTCTTCATCATAAGAA
Source organism: Chelonus insularis (assembly GCF_013357705.1). NCBI lineage: Eukaryota > Metazoa > Arthropoda > Insecta > Hymenoptera > Braconidae > Chelonus > Chelonus insularis. The sequence continues at coordinate 44,593 of NW_023276510.1, read as the reverse complement.
TTTATTTTGTTAACTTCATTCAGGTGAACATTTTTTGTTTCTTCATGAAACTTTTTACGTTCTCCAATGATCTGAAAATTGTATTATTCAAGTTTTCAAAGCTCAATAAAGTTTAAGTGAATATTTTTTTTATATTTTACATACTTTCTTCGAGAAACTGCGAATGATTTCAAGACATTTATCATGATATCGTCCTTCTGAGAATAAATAAAACATGAAATTCCACCTCATCCAAGGCCTTTGTAGTCTGAAATTTTAATTTAATTACTTACTCAGAATATTTCTTTAATTTTAATTGCGCTACATTATTAATTTATGCTAATTCTTTTTATATACAAAATAAATATTGAATACATCAAGTAACAGGCAGTAGTAAAAAAACAAATTTTCCCTCTAATCAATATTAATTGTTATTTCATTTTAGAAACATTTAATTTTCTTAAAAATTCATTAATTATTAACTATAAAATGTCATATTTTAATTAAAAAGTTTGAAAAGGGAAATTTTCTTATCGTTATCTAGTTTGTTTTTATTTTATTATCTTATCATTCTTTTCTTTTTCTCAAGTATCCCTATCTTCACTTACTTTATTATTGACGTTGTGTCTATATCATGTGCGATTTTTGTATTGTAAAATATTCAACGTTTCACACGCGATTCATAATGACCGATAAAAAATGATTGAAAAGAATAGTAAAGAAATACAAAGTAAACATTACCTTTTGATGATGATATTTCCTAAGTCATGGACAGCTTTTCTATAAACAGAGTGGAAATTGTTATTAGTATTTTCCATTTTAGCTAGTGATGTACCCATGGCAGTTTCTAAAAATCAGAATAAATATATTATAATAATCTACTTATTCATATTGATGATTAATTCATTAAGATTGAATATTATACCACAAATTGCATTCAAAGTGTATTTAGGAATAAATGAAATCAGGTCCACAGTGACGTCATCATTTTTAGACATTAATTCTTTCACTATTCTACGACCCTCTTCATCAAAAACATCAGTAAACTCTTTCAGAATATTAAAATGAAAAGCTGGTGTTAATATTTTCCTTCTGTGTTGCCATTTTTGTCCAGAGCTTGTCAAAAGTCCAGTCCCAAACCAAGGAAGTAAATATATATAAACTACACTTTTTGTTATATTTTTATGGCTTGACAACAAAACCTACATAACAAATTAAAATTAAAAAACTGTTATTTTTATCAAATTGTTCTTCATAAAAAAATAATTAGCATATCAGATTAAATACTTCAGCATCATCTGGATGACGAAGATGGACAACTGGATAATCGGCTATCCACTGCTTGTATATTGGATAATATTCTTTACTTAATTTTCTCATCATCTGCCATAATTCCTCTAAATTCATATTTAATTAGATTAACAATATTATTGAATCTAGTTTGTATCGTTAAATTGTTCTTATGTACCTGGAGGTTGAAGAATATCCAAAGTATTCCCAATAATTGGTAATCCTGGTGGTCCAGGTACTTTAGCGACTAGCTTAGCGATTCTTCGAAAATTTTGAAGATATTTAAAAATGAAATATAATAAAGGCAACAAAATGAGAGAAATAAAAATATTTATTATTGACATTGTTTTCAATTATACATCAGAAGCACTTCAATCTTGACACACTGATGTTTCGAGATCAACTGATATACTTCGATTATGAGTAAACATTCGTTCACGATTGGTATGAATATAGAACAGTGTAAAATGTAAATATGAAAGATTAATTGAAATCACTGCAGAAAAAAACACCTTAGAATCTAGTTAAACACTTATTTAAATAGCATAAATATTAAAAAGAATTTAGTTTTTGTAAACTTAGTTTCAGATCATCATCACCATCAATAATTTTTTTTTATTGTCATTAATTTATTATTAATTCAAAAACATTAATCATTAAATGAGAATAACAACAACACTTATATTAACGGGCACTTTCTATGTTGCAATTGGTATAAATTTTGCAAAAACTGGATGAGAGGATCTAAGGACGAGATCTGGAAGAATACGAACACCAGCAGTAGCTTCTTCAGGTTCGATATAGAAATTATGTAACAATCCTGCCACTAGTATTTTCAGCTCAAGCATCGCGAACTTTTGACCTAAAATAATGAAATCTCATGTAGACATATTTATCATAAAAAGATAATTTGCAGTTATTGGTGATAAGATGTAATTATGTTCATATGTAATTATTTTAAAAAAATGTTACCAATGCAGTTACGTGGTCCACCACTGAAAGGAACATAAGCAAACGGATGTCGAGATTCACAATTTTCTGGGAGAAATCTATCCGGATCAAAAACGTTGGGTCTTGGCCAGAAATTCGGATCACGGTGGACATCAAATATATGAATGTTTGCAACTGATCCTTTTGGTACAAAAGCGTGCTCTGTCAAGTAATAAGATTTATTATCTTTTTCTCCTTGGTTTTTATTTAAATTTGTACTTCATGAACTTATGCTTTTTGATTTATTAAATAATTGTAAGTCTAATTTAATTCAAAAAATGCAAATATTTCATCAATCAATCATTAATTATTCTTATCTATAGTCGTAAATATACATCTGTTAAGAAAGTAACTTTGAACCTGAGTTTATTAATTTTCTATACGCTCAGTGAGTTAATAATTTAGTTATTATAATTGCATATTAAACAATTCTAGCTATCATTTTTATTTTTTTAATATATAATGAAATAGCTAAACTACCAGTGCATATCTATGATCTTATCATAACTATGCTCTTGACCTATTTTTTCTTTTTTCATAAATTAATTTTTTAATACATTGTAATTTACTATAAATATTGGTACATTTTGGTTACACCCTAGTTAATTTTTTCTTCATTATCTTGTAAATAATAAGAGAAATTCTCAGAATTAATTATTTTAGAATAATATTTTGTTTGAAGCAAAATTAACATTGAATCTAAAGTCAAGAATTAATTTCAAAATTACATACTTAATTGTAAATCTTCTTCAATCTTCCTTCCTATCACAGGAACACTTGGATAAAGTCTAAGTGACTCTTTGATGCATTGTTCTAAGTACGAACATTGCTGTACAACACTCATTGACCATTCTCCATCATTCTTTCTTAATTTATCACCAACTTCATCTCTTATACGTGCCTAAAAATTAATTATCTTGATAGAAAAAATATACTTTGATCATTAATCAGTTAATGAATTATCAGTCTTAACATTACTTGTATTTCTTTATGTTCAGCTAAAACAAGAATAGTGAAAATTAAACTCATTGCTGTTGTATCATGACCCTGAAAATATTATTTCAATTAATTGATTTAACTTGGTATATTTGTTCTTCTGTTTCGTTAGAAGCAAGTGATTATTTTTACTTCTCTTGACCTTCTGACTCTCAATTACCTCAAACACGAAGGTGTCTACTTCTTCTTGAATCCCTCGAGAATCAATTCCAATTCCACTTTTTGATGCTGCTATCAATAGATCCAGGAAAGCTAATCGTCGACGTTTAGCTGTTTATTTTTAACAAAACAGAATAATTGATGATAGTATATGTGATAAGTAGGTAATTATTTGATTATTGTCATTAAACTATTATGATTAACATACATTTCCCATTGGCTTCAATACTGGTTGAATTAGTGCTTGATGAAGATGAAACATCTTGAAGATATTTGCCTCCGGATTCTTGATGATATTCCATACGTTCATTAATAATCTATTAAATGAAAATAGAATTAGATAAAATTGATGTAAATTATGTGTGATGATAAGATTGGTTTTGAAAAAAAAGTACTTTGGAAGAAAACCCATGGAGTGTTTTTAATGCTTTTGCTTGATTAGCACCTCTGGATGTCAATGAAAAAATCCAATCAGGCATCAGCCAAGGTCGTACTGCTCTACAATTAATAATAATTTAACGTTTGACTTTGATATTTCTATTTGACGCGACGATTTTAAATATAGGTTCTGTCAATAAAGAGCAGTATGTTACCTGTAATAAAAGATGTTTCCTATATCATGGACAGATTTTCTGTAATTATTTTGTTGTTCACTCTGTTCTGATACTGTTACTCCCATTGCAGATTCTAAAATAAAAATTGTTGATAGGAAACTTAAAAATTAATTATGAGTAGAATCTAAGTTAGTTTAAGTTGCTATTTTGGAGATAATTAAATGTTAGATATTTGGTTTAAAGTTTGAGGAAGTAAAGATATGAATATATAACTTACCACAAATGGTATCCAGAGTAAATTTAGTCATCAACGGAGAAAGGTCTTTAACAACACCATCAGATTTAACTTCAGCTTTTAGAGACTTCACTAATCGATTAGTATGCTCAATAATGGATGCAGTGTATTCTTGTAAATTATTCAAATGGAATGCAGGAGTCAAAATTTTTCTTCTAGTTCTCCACTTTTCTCCTAATTAAATGAATTCCATGGGTTTCATTAGACATATGCATCTTTGTACATAGCACATCATTAGGATCATTAATGATTACTTGTGTATGCAAATTAACATACCTGTACTTGTTAAAAGTCCATCTTTCAACCATGGATGCAAGAAGTCATAAAACATACTCTTTCGAATATTTTTGTTGCTGCTTAATAGTATCTAATTATTTTACAAACTGTTTTTAAGCATTTATTAATTTTTATAATTATTTTTTATTTTAAAAAACACAATTACCTGAATGTCATCTGGGTGAATTATGTTTACGAGTGGAAATGAGCCGATCCAAAATTTATAAATAGGATAGAAGTCACGACCTGATCGACGTAGAAAGTGCCATATATTTTCTGCAATTACATTTTAACAATTATTTTACTACAGTGAACATTTATAATAACTTTTTCAATAATTAGTTAAGGTTTTTCGACATATTATATTACTTTAATTCATTTTTTGGAATAATAAAAGAAGTGTATATTGCTAATTGAATTTTTAAAAAATATAATATAATAATTGACTGCTTCGTTGAAAATGAACAAATAATTGTACGTAATTATTTCGATGTAAACTCTTATTTCTAAATACAATAATTATTTCAGTTTTATAGAGGATAAATACTCTCAAGAAGTCATAACCATTAAGACTCAGCATTAAAGAGCTTATTAATTCATTACTTGTTCAATTATGAAAAGTTACTTTGTAGAAATTTTTACGAAAAAAAATGATTAAAGTAAGAAACTATTTAAATATTGATAACAAGGTTATTGAAATAAAGATTGATTTTGGAAAAAAATAAAAAACTATCATGAAATTGATTGTTTTAGCTGCGTTTAATAGCACGAAATGTTATCATAGCAGCTTCTCTAGAATTATTTTCTTAATTTTAATCATAGTAACTAATGGTTCTCAAATTTGTTATAAATTATCTAGCTTCAAATGTCGAAATAATTAGTAAAGTTTGATATTTACCTAATGGTACTAAAATATCCAGAGCATTTCCAATAATAGGATACCATTTTGGTCCGGAAATTTTATCAACTAAACGTCCTCGTCTACTTCCATGAACATAATAATGAAACAGAACCAATGAAATAATAGACAAAGTTGTAAAAGTGAAAAAAAATGTTTGCAAATCCATTATTGTGCACAAAGTATGTAACGGACTGTGTGGCAAACTGTTCGAATCGTTTCTGCAATACTCTCAGGGAGTGAATGTTTATATTCCACCGACCTTATCTGTCGATTTTTTCCCTCTCTTCAATCTCAACGCTACTGTAGTTTATATAAGAACATCACAAATGATTGTAACACGTGCACATGATTATATTCTTTACGAAATGTACAGTCGTCATTCTTTATAAATTTTATCGAAACGCATCAACAAACAAATTTATGTTATATAATCAACTATGAATATGCAAATACGTTGTGAATAGTCGCGAAAATAATTCTTATTTCAATCATCCATTATATTCATTCAGCACGAACGTTGACAGCTTTGAAGTAGACATTCAGTTAATGTCTAAATTGTTTTTATTAGAGTAATGAGTACTTGAGTTTAAACAATTCACTTTATTTGATCATACACGATGGAAAGTATTTTTTGAAATTAACTCGACAAAATAAAATTTATTGTTGCTGAAATATTGACAATGAAACTTTATTCTGAAGCTTGTTATTTTTGATATTTTTTACAATTATTGTTTATCATTTATTATTATTAATTCAGAAGATTAGTGAAGAAAAGACAAAAAAATCCTTTCATTCCTCTTTGAAGCAAAAAACTTGAGCTACGGATTAAAAAAAAAGAGAGAAAAAAATATTAATGTATAGCTTCAAGTCTATTCAAATATTAATAGTGTCAGTATTTGATCGTACTTGTTTATTAAATTTGGCAAATCTAAAATCATAAATTATTACAAAGATCAAGATTATCATAAGATCAACAACTTTTGTACAAAAAGTATGTGGTGAAACTAACGGTCTTTTTTATGCTTTTTTAATCGTAATTTTTCAACAATTTTTAACGTTTATAATAAAAACCGTCTAATGTTATCTTGTAATTAAAATCATTCATCATTCACCTATAAAAAATTTTTCTTCTAAAAACAAGAATAAGGAATATAATTAAACTATTATTATACGTTCAATACCAGTATTCAAATTTTATTTTTTTCTCATTAAATAATTAATGCACTTCAACATTATTTACCGATAATTATATGATCTTCATACACAAAATAAAGATACAACTTTCAAACTACTTTTGGCATATGTTTTATGCATAACAATAAAAAGAAAATAAAATGATCGTATAAAATTTTAATAAAATTATTTTTTTATAAATTCATTCGCAAACATTTAAATAGAACACCACGTCACTAGACAATATTAAGCCATTATCTTTCCGATAAAATAACTTTAGTAACAGTTCACAATTGTGCTCGCGTGTATCTAATCCACACGTGATCCCCGCTGTCGTGCATTTCAACTCCCGCACGACAATAACTCTTGTATGAAATGCGATTAGTAATTTTCGCATGAACTTGATGTTGTTGTAAAGCTAATCTCTAAGTAACCTTCAATTGAAAGTAAACGACATGGTAAAAGTCCTTTAAAATCTTTTGCTTGAGAGTTATCCATTAATACCCCAGTTTTCCTTTTTCACCTTCCACTTTCGAGCAGTGAAAGTCTCATACTATCGGTCCAATACTTGTTGTACATATTAATACAAGTATACACCAGTAATAATAATTTTATTCCTACTCATTTTCGCAAGTGTTTTGGATTTTATCTATGGCACTCTTGGCTTTTAATGGATAATCATTGTCATCTGTTCACCTTATTAGATTATTGCAGGAAATTGGGTCTACTATTACAATGAACCAAGTTGAGATTTTACCTCTGAAGTAGGTCTGCAACGAAGAACTACGGCTTTTTTTATCTATAAGATAAGATAAATAGAATTTATTTAATATATAATATATCTTAAAATAGATTTTAATATTTAAAAATTTTGTATAATCTATCATAATTCATTAATTATATATGAAAAACACCTTTTTTAGTCAGTATAATTAAAAAAAATATTTTTTTTACGGTTTACATTGGCATTCTGGTATCAATTTTAGTTTTTTTTTCGTAAAAACTTTATTGAATGTAAAGTTAAATTTATCAGCTAATGTAATTACTGCAACATAAATAGTACATGCATGTATTTAAATATTTTATAAAACGTGCAACGAGAGATGTAAACTTGCTATACGTTTTTCAACAGTAGGTGATCTATCGACATTTTAATCCAAGCGTTAGTATTAAATTCCTCCATAATTTAAATACTCGCCAATAGAAATAATTTATTTAAAATATTCGATTGTTTTAAATGTGCTTTTAATTATTTGTCGAAATAACTAAGTATGATTACAGTTAGTAATTTTGAATAATTGTCCTTTTGTCACTGCGCATCGTCTTGCGCATAGAGAGTGGGGAATTAAAAATAGTCACGTTGCTTCTTCTCGATCGTTCCAGTTTTGCCGGGGATTTCGGAGTGAATGGATATATTGTTTGTTATCGATCGCATTATTGTTGTTTTCATGATAAAAATAAGTGTCAGTAATGATATTGTAATTTGCCAATATTAGCAAAATATTTCTAAATAATATAAGGGAAAATTGATGTGTTTTTTCATAAAAAATTTCAGACTTAGTGTTTAAAATGAATAGTAACAAAGCGTTCATCGGAGGGACGCCATGCCATTTTTACATATTTGAAATGATCTAATTATAAAAAAGTTCATTTGATCAGATGTATCAATATATATTGATTATATTTAGTATGTTTTTTAAGTGTATCAAATAATAAGAGTGCTTTAAATGCTATTTGTTGTTCACAATGCATTTGCATTTAATTAAAAAAAAATGGAGGGGTGGCTGATCGCCGATAGTGAATGATATTTTATGCAATTTGTTTTGTCAGTTTGTATTGTAAAAAAAGTGTTATTATCTATGATAAGTGCATAATTAGTGTCAATGAGTTATTTTAATTGGATTATCAGAAGCAGTATCATAATGGAGCAGATTGTCATTTAAGAATAATCTTACCGGTAAATACCATTTTTTTGTAATATTATTATTAATTAGTTAGAAATTTCCTTATATCATGTTGTATTGGTATAGTACCTGTAAACATGCTTGAGGATGTGTAAATAGACAGCTCTTATCTTCATCAATATTAATTTTCGTAAATACACGGAGTCTTCTTATTGTATGTCAGTTGAGACATACATTAGAAATAACTTTGAGAACATTTCGTGGAATAAGTGTTAGCACTGAAGCAAATATTATCTTTGTTTCAATGTTCCCAGAAATTGATAGAATTGAATCGAACGAATTCGTATAAATTCTTTTGAAACTAAAAAAAAAATTTCATTTTGAATTATTATCAACTGTGAAAATGTAATTTTATTTTTCAATATAAACACAAGATGGCGCTTAGCGTGCGTTAAATGGTTATTTCCAAATACCTGGAAATATACAAAGTCGATAAAAACATAAATAGAAAAATAATAAGAGCTGAAATAAAATGCTTCCGGGTATTGAACTTTATTTTTTTCCGAAGAATAAAGTTTAGTATTGCAATTGATGACCGATCTACAGTATTCGATAGTTTTGTATACACTTGTGTTTATACCCTGATAACCCAGTTTATTGCTTGAGAAGCGATGCAGTAGTATAGCCACTTTTCTGCTCCAATGTACCAAGAGAAAAACGTCTTGTCGGTCCTCCAGAAAATGTGCTATCTCTTTTCATGTTTCACTGGAGAGGGGCTTCTAGCTGACGCGCGAAAGTATCAGCCTTGGACTCAATTCGAGAAATAGAAGATCCGGCTCATGAGACTGGTGCACGGAAGTGCTCTTTTTGATCCAAGTATTTGATTTGATAATTTTTTAGTTTTCAAACATTTTTGTTATTTTATTATCTACTTCAAGCTCCATTCAAACACACCTACTGAGCTACTAAGAAAGTTCAAAGAAATTTAGAAGTAATATTTTATCGTTGTATACACAAGTGTAAAGTAGAAAAAAATAAATATAATCACAAAATTCATTTATAGCCGCAACAAAGCTTCGGAAATAATTTAATTATCGCTAGAACATTAATTCCATTTTTTTCATTTATATTGGAAATATTTCGATCTTTTATTTTTAAAATTGTAATCCATTAAATATAATATTCGTAAAATCCATTAAAACATTTGATCACAGCGAAAGTATTAATAATTTTATTTATAAATTATTCAAAGCATTCAGATTTAGAAAGGAATCAATAGTAGGATGACTTTAAAATACTCCAATCAATGAAGACACGATGCTATTGATTACATTTGGATTTAAGTAATAAAAACTAATTACAGTAATGAAATTATTGTAATTTTAACTAATTTTATTAATTATTTTATTAAAATAATTAACTTTCAGTTTTTTTTTTTTTTAACAAAAAGTAGTGAAAATTTTTTTCTTACTGTAATTGTAAACATATCTTGTTTAATTTTTGCTTTTTACATCACCACTTAAACTTATCTTAATGTAGCTCACGCAGACATTATTATGCAATGTAATCATATACACAATATTTTTTGAGGTCTTGATCGAATGCATATGTAAAAGTGCTTATGTAAATATTTTTCGAAAAAAGTAAAGAAGTAATGATTTTTTATAAAAGATAAAATATTCAAGTTTGTAAATAATCTAAAAACTTTTATTTAAGAAGGATAATAGCATGATTAAATGCTTCAATTGTCGTTTATGGACTCAATTATAATGTAAGTCAGCAGCTTTCCATCACAAATTTACATTTCCATAATTCATTAAAGCAGCTTGATAAAACGAATAAAACTAAAAGTTAAATATTTATTAATTGAAAATATGAAACAATAGTTTGACTGCAATTTTTAAGTTAAAATAAAAATATTAGATTGATTTTTTGGAATAGGATATGCATTTTTCGATCATCAAACAAATAAATAAATAAATTACGATTTGAGTATAATTGATATGTTTATATCAAATGAATAAACACTAGTTAAACTGAATATAAAATCTAATTTAAAAAATGTTCATTCTATATTATGACTCACTCGATAAAAATAGATGGATAAATTAAAAGAAAATTTATTTGAACATTTTTATTTTTATTTAAAAATTTTTCTTTTTTATTTCTATACGAGTACAAAAGTTAAGATATTTTAATTGTTTTCTTTTTGAAATTATTATTTTCAAATATGGTCGCAAGTAAAATTGAGAGGTAGAACAACGAGAAAGACTACGTGGGAGATTTGTAGTCTCACTTATGGTCTCTCTTTCCCTCTCTTCAAGTCTCTTTCATAATCACTTCCATGATCTCTCCCGTAGTCTTTTTCATTGTCTACCTCGTGATCACCCTTTCAGTCTTACTCATGATTATAATTTTTCAACATGAATATTTTTAAGATGAAATTAATCACAAATATTTTCCACTCAATTTACTTCAAAACTCAATCTTAAAATTTTTTCCTGAAATTTGTCACTCCAAAATGTGTTTTAAAGCAGTCATTTGTTAGAATTACTATTTATGAATTACTCCAATAGATAAAATTACAATTATCAGAAAAAATGTAACGCCCATTGATACATATATATGTATAGATTCAAATAATTTTATTTATTACAAGATAATATATGCTTCTAGTATTATCTAGAACTTCCTAGCTCATTAATTACATCCAAGGAATAATTATAGTCACATATATTGCAAGGAGTCATCAACATAATTCAATTCAAGCGACTCCATTTGTTGATCCTCGATTGTTCGAAGAGTTATTGGAGAATTTCCCATAATCCATACATCATACTTATTGTGACAGTCATACCTTCAGTCACACCAATCAGTTACAGAGCATCAATAATTTTCAATACTCTATTTTACCATTCTAACAAATGAACTCAATTTTTACGTAATTAAACCAATTATATCATTTTCTAATAAACTTGATTTCATTTGCAATATAAACATAAATAACAACAGCTATAATCAATTCACTGATAATATAATATAATTATTAAAATAAAATAAATGATCTCCGTTTAATTATTCATATAATAAAAGGATCCGATAGAATCCAAGAATCTACTTTAGTTAAAAGGAAAAGTACGAGGAAGAAACTTTTGTCGCGTAGAGCACAGCGAAAAGATCGTAGAACTCCTGAAGGCAAGCAAACTTCTATCGTAAACTTCCCGAACAGAGCCGTATATAAACGAAGCCTTGATGCACAGAAGTGCAATGTCGTTGAATCTACTTGTTACCTCTCGACTATTTTGAAACTTGGAGTTGAAAATGTCGAAAGATCGAAAATAGACAAGTGACACATACACAAAGCTTATTCACTTGGTGCCCATCATTTAAAAGAAAAGTCTTCAAGTGTGACCTCAATTTTTGTTTTTTTATTTTCATTTAACCTTCTCTCGCTCGCTGACTATTTCTCTCGAGTCTATGACGATAAATCAGTCGAACGGTTGATGAAAGTTGTGTGAAAGTTGATGAACTTGGACTTTTCATTTTTAATAAGTCTTCATCACGATTGCTTATATATGACTAGATTTATACGTAATCAATGAGATTAAATATTTATGAGATTCATCCGATGGTTAATAACTTGAGTAATGGATGGTATATGCGTTGGAGTTTGGTTTGGAAATTATTTTGAAAGTAGAAATATTAATGTTATTATTGAATGGAAGTAATCGGATTATGATTAATAAAAATGTAATTCAAACCCATTTATTTCATTCTAAAAACTTTGATAAAAATATTTTCACGCAGGAATATAAAATATCATAAAAATATTCCTATAATTATCGTTATTGTTATTATTATTATTATTAAAATAGATGAATAATGCTCTTTTTTTATTGTAATGTTTTTTTCAAACATTGATATAAAAAAAATCAACAATTAGTTCTTTTCTATTTTTTACAATTTATTATTAAAGAATAATAGTTGATTAAAATGTTTTCAAAATATTGTATTCAAATAGAGAGAATAAAACTTTGAAATGCATCATGATTTATCGAAATCCGATAACTTCTTTCAGAAAAATACTGTTATTTAAAAATGATAAAATTTGACATATTTTTGAAAGATGTCTGATTTTGGAGCTCAACAAAATTATTTTTGTATTTCTATGAATAACATCTATCCCTTCATTATAACAACATAAACTCTTATCACAAATAATGATTGCAATATGAGTTGTATATTATGTTAAAATAATCATTATATAGCCTTGGAAGGGAAATGACACATTTGTCTGTTATGGTGGTATATACATGAGGAAGGTCAGTTGTGAATAGAAGCTAGACCACAAGCTTATTCGCAGTAATCGTGTCTCTCCCTAGTTTGCATAATAGTTGCTTCAAGTTAACTACGATCTATGTCGGCGTGTGGCTAGGTTAGGAATTCTCATCGATCACTTTACCTCTACTATATTCTCACTCTTGGAGAATCTCCATGTTCTAGTAACCTGTAACTTACTTATAAAGCCAATTAGTATAATTGAAATTTTTTTCATTCACTTTATTCACCATATCGAAACTTACGGCTTTTCATGTGTCATTAAGCCATGACAAGGAATAAAATAAATAAAAGTATTAAAAATCTCTGTAATAGATATATTATTAGTAAAGACTGGTATGCAGAATTGAAACATATATTAATGATTACAGTGTGCATCATTTACATATTTCAGCTTGAACATTGATGCACACAGGACCTTCAGCGGTTTGCGTATATATGTATATATCTATATGAAGCTAATCGATATCTCACGATGCTCTCCGGCATATCAGCGCGTCGTTGTCTGTTCCCGTTCCCGAGAGTACTCGTGTATAGATGTTCTATATACGAGTCAAATTCATTTGAACGATTATCAGCTCAATTGTTCGTCTCTAATACCGCGAGAATATTCCATTTTATCCTTTCTTTTTTGCTTTCATTTTTTAATCAAAGATTCATTCATTTTAGTTTTACTTCTCATCACTTTCGTGATAGGAAAAATATTGGTTTTGCTAGAAAAATGACAACAGATTGGGAATTCCAATGAATTTTTTTTTTTTTCGTCCAACAACTTATAGAGTTTGGGAAAATACATATTTTTTTAGAAAAATAGAGACTCGGTTGACATACATGATTTTCTAGAGGAAAAACGATTTGAAGGATTTTAGACAATTGAGTCTCAGGAAAGGAAGTAATGTTCAGTTTTTGGGATGGAAAAATATTATTCAGAAAATCATTTTAATATAAATTTTAGCTTTTTATTTATCATATTTTTATACAATTTTTTTTGATGGTTAAATTTTATTAAATTAAGTTATTGAATACAATTGATTGTTTAAATTTTGTTATATTGTTTTGAATTAATTAATTTATTTATAAAACACAATGTCAATTTTATTTTCCAATTGATTTTCACTAGAGTATACTCTAAATAATATCTATAGATATGATCGATACTCTATTTCTCACATTCATTTTACCATACAGGTCTTTATATAACCACATTCGATTTGATCGGAACTTTTTTTATACTTTTTTATTTTTGAAAGCTGACAGACAATTACCCGTGTCAATGATGTATTTTTTCTATCATGTGGCGAGTCAGATAAATTGTATTAAACGAAAAAAAATCGGAGATTCAATATTTTTACCTTGTGCGTTTTATACATAAATTTTTATTTGATAAAAAAGACGTAACAATAGTGCCATACGAATAAAAATAGTTTGACGATAAATTGGATTCATTTCAATCTTACTTCAGGAAAAATCACAGTCTATAGATTATAATGCAATTTATCAACAACTATTTTAGATACTTTTTTTTAAATTTATATCAAATAAAAATTTATGTTAAAAAGCAGGTTTAATACGTTATATAATGAAGCCTAAAGTCATATTTTACATAGTATTTTGCTTCATTAGTCAGATTTTACTAAAAACAAGACTATTCTTCATTGATGATATTCATGCGTTAATGATGAATTGATCCATTGATCCATGAAGCTCTGAAAATTGTCAGAAAAAACATTCGAGGGGAAAAAAGTCTAAAAGTTGAATAGATAATTTCGATAATTATATTATAATCATTATTACTTCATAAAAATTAGATAACGATTTTTTACGAAGTAAATAATTAGCATCATATTCCAGTGGATTAATTATATTTTGTAGAAACATTAAAAATAACACAAACAGAATCAAAACAGTTAACAAGTTAAAGTTTAGATTTATTTTTAGACAAGTGTTCATTATGTCTTGATTTACTAGACAACAACCTGCTAAAGTACTATCATTTACTTCCATTAGAGATAACAACATTTAATAAGCACTTGATTGCTTTTCTTTGCCTAATTACAATAAATTTTTTGTTCATTTGCTAGTGTGAAATTATCAATGATACGTTTAATTTCACAACAAAACAAAAGTAACAGTCAATAAATTAGGTCATTGCATATTGAAAAGACTTTTTGAAAGCTGAATAATTGATATGTAATAATCTGATGAGAAAGAAAAACTGGTAATTAATAAAAAGTATGATAATGTATGAGGTTTATCAGAATAAACAAGCATGTTTAAATCGTTTGTATAATGCCGGACTTGCTGTACTTGAGGAGAGATAAAGAAAATAAGAAATAAAAAGATTTCCCGTTTCTCTATCGGAGTATACCAGCGGAATAAAGTGTAGGTTAGCATTCACGCGGAATCCCCTATAGAGATTGTGACACAATGCGTAACGAAGGAAGAAGAATGAAGGGAGAATGGAAGAAAGAGATGGAGAAAAGAATCGTGTGCGAGGGGTCGAGTGAGGAAATTGTGTAATTTATTCAGTGAGCCGGGAGAGATCGCGCCCAACGGGCTCTTCCCGTGCATGCACGGGTAGTGCGAGGATGTGGCAAAAGACGAAAGGATGGCATTTATTCCGGAAATAAAACTTCTGTCATGAAAGACATGCATTCAAGACGCAAAGAGGCATCAGTTGGAGTGTAAGATATGAAGGAAATAAAAAAATTTCCAGGAGAATGCAAAACTTGGTGTATTTGTAACATATATGTCTAATATCACAAAGAATTTTCAATTTGAGTGAATTATAAAAATAATTCAAGCAACGTTCATGAGTAACACGTTATATCTCGTGCTCTTGTATACTTTTTGTTGGAATTTTCTAAATTAATAGGTTTCAAGTAAATTTTGTGAGAAATCGTTTAATTTTGAATGGAAAAGAACATTTTATAAATTTTTTTTTTTCAAATAGATTTGTCATTTATGATTGATTGATGGATAAATATGAATGAGAAAGTTACGATCAATATAGTTATAATGGAATTGAAAAATAGTTGTGAGAGAATAAATTTAAAAAAAAAAAAAAAAATGATCAATAGCATTTACTTATTCTTCAAGATTTTTATGGACAGGTTGTAATAATAATTCACTTATAAACAGAAATTAAGATTTTTTATAAAAATAATAAATTTTTCTGTACAATTATGAGATCGAAAAATTAAATTAAAAATAAAATCAACAGCACATAGTGTTCCCAAGCGGTCTTCCATCCAAGTACTGATCATGCTCGATGTTTCTCATCTTCATCGTTCAATATTAAAGAACATTTATATATATACATGATAAAATAATTATTTTTGTTTAATATAAATGTGCACATTCTTATTTATATTCATTTATCACGTGATAAGTATAGCCGGAAAGATTCTAAAAATTTAATGTAATTTTCATCAAAATGATTATTAAAGAGATATTAAGATATTTGACGAAAATAAATATTACTGTATTGACACATGAGAATAATTTAATTCATTTTTAATTTGCTAAAAACTGTAAAAAAATATCTAGATTGTTGCTGAGTGGTTCATAAAGTTGTCAGCCAGTTTACATTAAATAATTCAAGCTTCATGTCTTGCACTACAGCATTATCGAAATTAAATCTATCCAATTTTTATAGCGACTAAAATACGAAAAAAAAACTACTTTTTTTACGATAAAAATCATAACATTATAAATTTCTTTATCGATAAAGAACATCACAATAATTTTTATCTCCAATTTTACATTTTAGGAAATTATTTTTAAAAAAATCTTAGTCTAAAAGCTCTTGAAAACATTAGCATATTTTTCTACTTTAACATAATGTATTTTCAACAACATATTAAAAAATTACTGGAAATGGAGAAACGTGTTAAACGGTTGTTAGAAAAAATATAAAAAAATATTTATACTTAATAGTCCAATCATTGAGATTTATATCAACATTCGTTTAATTAACCAAGATTATCTATCGTTTTTCGCTTATTAATAAATATTTAACATCAAGAAAACATGTAGATAATTTTTTAGAAAGTTAAGAACCGTTCAAATAGCAATCGAAATGAAAGCATTCGTCACGACTTAATTTATTTTATTGCTTATTTGTAATCTTTTCGCTTCTACAAATTTACAAACAATTCATAATAAAAAAAGAACATCTATAAATAATCTGTAGAAAGCCTTGAGAATTGTTTAGATTAAAATCAGGGTTAAATTAATTCGCTACAATAATTTATTGAACTAAATTGCATATTATCTGTTCTCCCTATTTTTTAAATAAGAAATCTTCTTTCATATAAATCCTAATTCACAAAATGTTCAATAAAAGATAAAAAAATTTTGATCTTTCGCACTGAGAAGGGCACTTTTATTCTAAGCATCGAAAATTGTGAAATAAAAATATTAAAATAGTATTTGATCGAATGAGAATATGATAAATGATAAGAAAGCTTTGTCCTTAATAGAATTAAAAATGAAATAAAAGTTTGAATGAGCCAACACGCGCCGTTAAAACGAATGACTATGACGTGTTGAGTGTGTGTATAGAAATAAAAGAGAAGACAAGTCGACGAGTAGCTAACACTACTTCTTCCTCTTGTGCTCTACTCGCAGGCGACGTGCTCGGTCGGTCGGTCGGTCACTGAACCACAGCCTTCCAACTTCGTGCCATTCCAGTCCGTCCTGATGGTGTGCGCCCGCGAGGGAGAGAGTACCGTTACAAGTCTCTGCTACGGTTCGCTTGGAAAGTAGCGACACATTGTGAGAGTAGAAGAAAGAGTTTGAAGAACAAGGGAAACAGAAAAAAAATCACATGAGTTGTTTAACTTTTTATCTTATTTTCTTTGTAATTTATTGATACTTTAATGATACATTACTTCGATAATTAACTCGTCTTTTAACTCTTGAGAATTTTTTATTTCATTTATTCAAGTGAATTTAAATTATATAGAAATGTTAAATGAGTAATGAAGCAAAAATCTTAATCTTAGATAAATTTTTTAATAAGTGAAAATAAATACCTGTAATAATCACTGCATAATAGTGATGATAATTATGTCTCTGAACATCAATTTCCGGCATCTGCAATAGACATGATTCACGGCGATTTGCACAACGAGAGTCCGAGTAATTTTCATTGCTCTTGTGTTTATCGATTTTCTATCATCTGTCTGGCATTAGTGACAGTGCACGCTACACTTGTATATCGTATTTCCCAACACTATACATAGTACTAAACATGTAATAGTATTGTCAATACTTACGTTCACGTGTACTTTCCATAAATTCTGTATAGTATTTATTTTTTATTTGTACATACACTATTTTATACTGTTATTGTGTCACACTGACCTATCATTTTTTTTAAACTCAATTATTATTTTATTATTCAATTATCAATAAACACATTTATTTTATGAATACTTTATTCAAATCTTTGCAATATTCATCAATATTTCTATTATTTACATTTTTTTATGTTATTTACATTTTGAATAAAAATACTTTTTATCCATTTCATATTTTTGTAATAAAAATTTCACTGTATGTTCAAGTAATCGTTTATTTGCAAAAAAAATGCTTTAGATAATTATTGTGTTACAAAAATTAAAAAAAAAAAACATTTTTTTATCAACAGCAGAATTTTTTTAATAATTTTGGTATGTAATAACTATATGTTATTAATCAATTTTATTTATTATTTAAAAACAGGTTACTCTAGAATGTTAAATTATATCCTGTCTTTTATTTCTCTTCAGTAACAACCCTTTTTTTCTATTTCTTAAGTAAATAAAATAACTATTATTAACTTCAAAGGGAAAACATGTTCTACAAACATTAAATCAATTTACAAATAATAAAACAAAAAATAGTTGTAACAATAAAAAGATTGATTGTTAAATAAATGAAAAAGTAAACATAAGAATGTGGTGAATGATTGAAATATTTAATTAAGTTTGCAATTTTATTAATCTGCTTGGAATTTAACTACAAGCTTACATACAAGTTTCATATTATGTAAAAAAGGTGCTCGAGTGATAGAGTAATTGATATACAGGTGGATATATCAAGTGATGAGATGGGCGAGAAAATAAAGAGGAGATTCACAGACCTGTGAGGACAACGAATGAGTGTTGTATGCATGTATAGATCTATATAAACGACGTAGCAAAGAGGGTGGTAGAGAACATGGATGGTTGGTTCATGACGGAACGCGGGAAGGCCGTCACGGACGTGGGGAATGGACGCTGATACCATGGCAACCGTGGCTGGGCTTTGCCGACTACGACTAGACTAATGTCTGGACGCGTCGTTAGATGTATTTCTCGTACACTCTCGCACAGACAGAACGCACTGATTCTTATCTGAAGGATATTCCAAGAATGGAAAGACTGGATTGGCTTTTTTTATCTGTACAGTAAGAATGTCAGAAATGTGTATGTGGATTTCTTTTCATGCTTCATTTGTTATTACATTATTAAAGAAACTTACTCATTACTTTTTATACTCACCCTTCAATCAATTAAACATTTATATTAATCTTGTTTGCTTACAATTACAAAATATTACATGAAAAAAAGTATTCTGTTGCAATAGACTAGTGGTCGTTTCCGGTAACAGTCTTGATTTCTATTATGTCCGCAGGAAAAGTCTCTGTACGGAAAAAATTTTCCTACAAAAATTACTGTAATGTTGTGGTAACAACTAGTTCTGAAATCGTCTTGAAAGGAGAAATGCTAAAACCATAATCATTCGTACACTTGAAAGAAAAATACTGAGACACTAATTTTGAACTTTTTAGTGAGGAAACTATTTATTCTCATTTCTTTTCACATTTTTTCCCCTTGTGTCAGGTTGAATATCGTAAAATCGATTTAAATGTGTCGTCTATCGATCCTTCCAACATAAATAACGGGAACTTGATCCAAATATATTCAATGTGGTATTTCTTATCTCATTTTCTGAGACAAAACTCAGCTGTCTGACAGTTAATGAATGATTTACTCACTGCTATTAGATGTATTAATTATCTAGTAAAAAAAATGTTGATTTTTTTTTTTAATGTAATTATTAACTTGACATACAAAGTATTCTTCGATTTAAAAATCAATAGAAAGAAGTTACAATTTTTATTTAATAATTAATTGCATTTTATTTAAGTTACTTTTTATCGTTTTTTAAAAGTGCATAATAAAAGACCGGAACCTTACATCCAAGTAGCTTTTCAAAAGAGCTAAGAACGGCTATAAACATTGTGATAGTTAATAAATAAAATATAAACCATACTTGATGTTCGATTGCTCTACTCATTGAACGAACAAAATGATAAAAAAAATAATCTATAGTCAAGCTCATCTTGAAAATCACATTATAAATATTTTTGTTGAAATGAATAAAAATATGATTAATCATTTTAAAAGACGCAAATATATTTTATAATATTGGTATTAAAATTTTGTTAAAATTCATAGTAAAGTAGAAAAATTTTGTTGCTGATGAATTAATTTTAATGTATGAAAACAGGTCATTAGCGAAATCGATTGATTTCCTGAACGCCTGATGAATTATTATCGTTTTAATATTTTGTGAGGTCATGCACGTACACGCAGCCGAGCGTTAAAATACGCACACTGACAGCCAAAACCGTAGTACAGAAACCAACAACATGTAACATGCTTACTCCACAGCAGTAAGCTCATTTCAAAATGTGGAATAGTTGCCAAATTTTTTTTCACTCCTGGCCACTCTTAATTATGTACTTATTTTTTAAATCTTTCTGGTAATATCATTTTATTAGATTATTCATATTTAGTGCATTACACTTGTTTGAGATAAAATATTTGAATAATGAAAAAGATTTTTATTTGTTATTTAAAATTTTTTTTTATTTATCAGGAAACTAAATCAATACATTTAGTAACGGTTTTTCATAGTTAAAAATTTAATTTTAATCAATAATCAATATGTAATTTGAGTTTCTTGCTGTGAAAGAATGTTGTTTTATTTGAAAAATGTACTAAGTGTAAAGAAATTTATCTTTTGACATTAAATATTATTTATGATAGAAATATTGAGCTAAAAATGAAAATAACATTCTTAAAATGACTTTAAAAAATATTCTTTTGTTAGAATTTTGAATTCTCGTTCTGGATGTGATTTTAACAATGAAAACGACCAATCACGAAAAAAATTCCCATAAAAATGCAGAAAAATTTTTTAATTTATTACTCATTATAATTTATTACCAACCATTTCATTTTTTATGACGAAAACTGGAAAAGCTTTTCAGGAATGAAGTTTTCTCGCAGGTATATAACGGCATTATCGGAATACTCTGCTACAAAATATGTAGATTTTATCCTTTTGGAGTAGACACATGTCGATCGGAGAGGATAAATGAATAAATACACGTGTAATATATATTACATATGGATCATGCATTAGTTACATGTGTAAAATATAATCTTTTATTATTAACAATAGTTACGATTAATTTTTTATGCTTTACTAACAGGAATATCTTTTCAATGAAAATGTACATTTCGGTAGATGGATATATACACTACATAATCCTAGTGTAATAGAGAAACTCTCCTTGCATACTCCTCTTGCTTTGCCTTCCATCTAATACAAACGCTGTAACAGAGGAGTTTCCGAGTTGTTTGCATAAGTAACCTCCATTATATTTCTACTGCAATATGAAATCTTAATTCTTGTATAATCTTTAGATTTTTCATTGTAATATTATAGATATCGACTTTTATATTGATTGTTGACATGAACTCTCGATACTCTAGAAAAATTGGTTTATTAATAGAAATGACTTGTGTCGATTAATAAAATTCATATTTAAATGAAAATAACATTTTTGAGTTAAAAAAGAATTTTCTTAATTACATGGGACAATTAAAAATTTAAGCTCTCAGTTGAAAAATGCTTTGAGTTCTATTATATTATTAGTGTAAAAATTTTCTTTGAATTTATAACAATAATTTGATTTTTGAAAAAGACATAATTGAAATTGATAATAAAATATTTTTCATTTAATAAATTGATAAGAGAGTAAATGTAGACTGAGAAAGAAAATAAGACTAGGATCAGTTAGTAATTATTTAAGTAACGAGTAACCCCTTGGTCGTAATAATGTAGCTCTGAATTGGTGTTAAATATTTTGATAGTATTATAGTATACCATAAGAAAATGTAATCAGACCCATTTATGGCCATATTTTATTGCTACTTGAGTGAAATTGCTTGATAGATTTTATTCAGCAAAATAAACATATTAGTGACATATAAAAGAGTTTTTAATTGGTTAGAAAATCAAATTTTCCTCAAAAAAAAGCTTTCGGAGCTAATTTTTGGAGTAGAAAATTTTATTACTCGATCAAAGCGTATGTCGTTTTCCATCGATGGAAAAAAATATTAACAATCATCAATTTTTTTGTTCGAAAAATAATAGTAGAGGATTAATATTATGCGGTTAAATAATATTTGGATAAGTTAATTAACTGATTGATTAATCAATTGAAATAGAATACAAATAGAACATGTAAATATTCGGTTAATGGTTTTATATGTATACAAGTTCTAATAGGCGATATTTTTAAACATTGTTATAAAATGAAGTAATTTAAAAAGCTTTCACATCAACTAATATTTTATTTTAAAAAGAACAATATAATTGAATCATTGTTTTATGATAAAATTTAAAGATATAACCATAGAGCTATGACATGTTTTGTTATGATAAATTACTTTCAATTTATCTTCGATAAAAAACCTAGCGAAATAATTTTGATATCTATACGGAAATCAAAAATTTTTTTAGATTATTATTATAAAAAAATCTGTACTCAAATTTATCCCATGAATATGCAGAGCAATGATATGTAACATGTTGAAACATGTATATAAATACGTGGAAAATTTGAACAAGTTATTTATGGAATAGAATTACCGTTGCAATGTTTAAAAAAAAACATTAGAGGATAAGAAATTCTAAATCGAAATGTGTAAGATAATATTTGATATAAATTACTTTAGTTATTTTCACTCATAGGTATACAGCTAAGTACGCACTCCACGTTGGTTCTAAGTAAATGGAAATGTTGTGATATTACACACACACATACACACAATGAACAAAAAAAATAAAAATTTACTTCTGGCTGCCATATGTGTATGCAAAACTCAGTTGAATCCGCCTTCGGCCGTCGGTTTACTGACCTACCGTTGTCGAGTCCTTGGCACTTGATTTACAAACAAACTAGTTCAAGTATTCATGACTTATAAAGTGTTATAAATATACCTATAGAAATGTGTACATTACTGATACATAGTTTTTTAAGAGAGTGCTTCAATCACTTTAATATTTAATGTTTATGTGAAAAAATTAAAAAAAAAAAAAAAGAATACGAAGGAAAAGAACTTGGATTTTTCATTTTTTAACGACAAAAATGAGTAATATTTGTGCTTCTGATATGATTGGATAATAATAAAGTAAACAAATAATTTAATATAATTTCTTTATTGATAATGCTGATAATATTCGTATCTATTGAATAGAGATGAATTTATTTTTTATTTAGTAAATAAAAAATATTTATCGTAAAAGTAGATACAAGATAGTTTAAAAATTCTTTTATTTCCGATGCTTACAGTTACTATCGTCTTCTTTCAGATTCGTGAATGAACATTCAAAAATAAATTGACAACAATTTTCAATCCCAATTTGTAAATTTTAATTTTATGTTTACAATAGTATTTTTTTAATGTACAAAAAACAATCATAATTACTTTGAAATTATTATTTTATTTTCTCTTTAAAAAATGTATAGTTACTTTCCACAAATAATATCTTTTTTCAAAAAACATTCTACCACTCTGGTGATTTCAAGAGAAATATCCAACGGTCTTCACTAGCACTCCTAGTGTAATCTTGACGATGAAATACTTTCTTCATCTCTTTACACTACACCGTTGACACAAATAAACATTTTCACATCTGACAATAAAAAATACAATCAAAACAACTATAATGCGTTGATATTCATTTTTTACCATACGTCAACCAAATCAATTTTTATAAATGAATGAATAATAATTTTCTCAGTTGTTTCATTCGTCTGTAAAAGTTAATGTGTTAAAAATTGATTAATCATCTGTCTGTTTTGAAATGTATAATATGTGATGTTATGCTTCATAATGACCCCCATCGTGATGCACACGAGATTAAATGTATTGCATCTCTGTTCTGAAAGCTTTATATACTGCATGATGTGATTAAAATAATTGAGCGTATGCGGTTGTAAGCAAGACAGGTGGGATATATGCATGTACAAAGAATAAGGGGGACATCAGACATTGAAAAGAAATAAAGAAAAAGGGGAGGATCAGCTCGCGTGTCGTGCTCACGTCGACAACACACGCTTCACCTGGCAGCCAGTGCTACGATCATCATTCCAACGCACAGGTACCTACATGGCGCTGACCTACCCCTGAATTGTATGATGAAATACTTTTATTTCTTCCGTTCTTTACGCTTTCTGCTTTTATTCAATCAAAGTGTGTTCATTAAACTTTTTCAACACTACTATATATACAAATAAAATTATCCTTATTATCATACTTGAGATTTTTATGGGTGATTTCTTTTTAATGTTCGTTATTTGTTTTATTAGATGATTCTGTAATACTTGAGGTCTTCTTTTTTAATTCATCAATCAAAATACCACCATTAAAATAATTCTTAGACTTTGATTGCATACCTGAAGGAAAACATAAAACTTGAATTAATTGAAAGAAAATAATTTAAGTCATAAAATTTTAATTATATTTTATTATGATAAACTTGTTATGATTAGTTTATAACTTTGTATTTGAATGAAAAAAGTTCATCGCTTTGAGCATATTTGTAATATCATTGATACAGAATAGTTTTATATCATAATAACTGATATTACAAAATATTTTCACTAATTATTATATTTAATTATGCAGTGAAATGGAAAATATGGAAATATCATTGCCTTTTGATCCATCATTTATCATGGAAACATTTTCATATTTCCAGTATCTATTTTGGCTTTTATTCATAATGAAATTTTTATTGAGAATTCTATTCCAATGCTTTTGTTCATAATATTGAAATACTACACTTCACATTAGATTTTTTTTGAATTATTAAATTATGCTATCAATCGTTACATTAATTCATTTCTGCTACTTGATGTTTAAATATATTCATTAAATCGATGTGTACATACTTTTTGATATCTTTAGTAAAACATCAATTTTATTTAAATTTTTTTTCAACTGTTATTAACAATTATATATCGTTATAAAACTTTGTTTTGTTTTTACGATTGATTAATGGTAGAATGATTAATAATAGTACCATATAAATAAATTGATAAGAATGCATTTGAGTAATAAACTCAAAAGGTCACAGGAAACAAATTAGTTGGAAAAGAAATTGTTAATAAATTTATTTAGTTTTATTCTTTAATACATTTATCTCAAAAAAGGAAACTAGGGAATATTGGTTTTTGATGCACTGGACGTTGTAGGGTCTGGAATGCAGTAGAGAAAGAGGAAGCAAAATAGAAAGAGCGAGAGAGAGATAAATTTCACGACAATGAAAAATCGCAGGTGATTACCCGACCCTCGTTGGGTTAGTTTGGTAGGTATCGATCCGACAGAACGGCGTGTCGCGCACACCGTGTGGAAGAGGTATACAAGATGATTTGCGATTCGCATGGCAAGCGATACCGTACTATTTGCTAGCTTGGACAAAGCTAGATCACGTTTGCATCGTCGCCTACTCAATTTCTATTCTTCTTATTTTGTACGGCGACGTCTAGAGTCTAGTTCACATTTTCTTCTCTCTTTTTTCTTCATTTTTATTTTTTCTGATTCATTCAGTATAGAAGTATGTAAGTGAGATAAAAAAATTGACGAATGGCTAATGTTTTACTGTTTTTAACACCGAGTGAACAATTAAATCATTTTTTGTTTTATTTTTAACTTCACAACAATTGATAAAAACTGAGTGTTTATAAAAAGTTGAATTTTGTTCTAATAACTCACATGTAAGTTTTAATAACTATTCCTCTGAGAGAACTTTGAAGTAAACTAAAGTTTTAAGTTATTTTATTATTTAATTAAATTAAAGTTATTTTTGTAAATTTCTTAATAGTAGTGGAATGTTAAGAGATTTAAATTTTATTGGGAGAAAAAAAAATTATCCTAAATCAATTTGTAAAGATTAGTACTTTTAATGATAAATCAAATTTATAACAGACCATATTTCCTCTAATTAATTTGAAAACTTGTAAAATCATTCATTTAAATTACTGTCCCGGAAAACTCAAAAATAGTGCACTCAAATGAATCGAGAGTGCACTCGAAACGAGCGATATATGATGGTTATTTGTAAAATAATAGGAAATTTTCAGCACAAAATTTAGTGGTCGTAGTTTCAGTGGAAAAAGCAACAAAGGATTGAGTTTTATCAAGAACATGTGGTATTCGCTGCCTGCACGGACTCGATGACGAGTCGCAATACCCAACGGGAAAGTAACTTGGCTCTCTACTTGTGCTTCTACAATGTGATTTGGCAACGATGTGTGCGCTACTGCGATTCCTCTTCGCGCAACGTCGCATCGGCAATGTGAATTGAGTGTGCGTAAGGTTGTAAGTCCGTGTGAGTGTTGGCCACTGCCACGCAAAGCATGAGGTGCTGTTGGTGGCGACGGTAAATCAGGTGCGGCCTTTCCGTAACGGAAATTTGCGGAAATTCCATCGATGACAGCATGTGAGTCTTGAACGTTAGAATGAAGATCAGTGGAGTAGAATATGGATATTGATAACATGAACTTCTTGTTCATAATAATGATGACATTTTAATCAAGATTGAATTGTAATTTTATTTTTATTCAGAATGACTAAGTGGATTGGAGTTGGAGGTTGTATCGTATAAGATGTATGAGAAATGCACGTGGTTATTTTTAAAGTATCTCCAAGCAAAATGTATTAATATATTAAAGCCAAGTTGCAGACTTGATGACGTCTCTCGTTACATTTTACGCGCGGATAGAATGATCATAGCTGCTTTATCAGCGTTAACGAGAGTCTGCCGGCTCGCGTGAACGGAACGTGAATTAATTACTTACGCTAGTGAGGATTAACTCGCACGAACGACTGCTGTTTGTAGGTATATAAGGTAAAGCTGGTACTTGCGTCTGAGTCGCTTTCACGAAACACCAGAGCAACGACAACTTGTTGGACATTGGCACCAAGTTGCAAGGGTGAGAGAGTCGAGAGGGGAACAAGGGAGAGGGTGAAAGCGATCACGACGAGCGTGCGAAACTTTTCGTCGCGTGCGAAACTAAAAGTCTCTCTCTCATATCGACCAGCACGCAGTCCAAGCGGAAACAGGCCACGAGATACAAACCGCGCTATACTTATTCTAAGGCGCGAAAAGAATCCAGAGGGCAACCGGATTTTTCAAAATTTTATTCCTTTTCTTATATCTTTACTCACACGTGCAACATTAGACGAGAACGAGAAGAAAATTTATTGTCCCTCACGCATTGAAAAGAATGCCCGGAACAGTACAATGACTTACACACATCTTGCCAGCTATAAGGTTTTTCTCGAAAAAAAAAACTTTATTCTGAAAAGAATCTTTCACAGAACTCGTCGATTTAACTCGTGTGAGACTTTTCAAAGAAAACCTGATATATGATGTGTATTACAACACTAAAAAACTATTCCAAGAGTTGACGATGATATTCTCGATGCTGAAAAGATTTAAAGTTTCATAAAGACGTGTCAAGAGTACCAATTCTATCATATGTAATTGAAAAAAATACTTTTTTTATTAACGTCAAGATTTATTTGAAAGAAATGTTATTATAAATAATCGATTTCTAACACATACTTTGATCAATAAATTACGGTAAATAAACAGTAGTACGAATCATTAACATTCTTTTGCAATGAATGAATAATTCTTGTTGATGCATATTTTATTCAATGAATCAGTATGCAAAGAATATGAGTACTAGACCTTTACAATATTTAAACATAAAAATGCTAAAAAATTGTTATTTCTTAATAATGAGTAATTATTGTTAAAAGAAGTCAAGTTGAGTTTTAAAGACTTTAAAAAATTATGTTTATGTAAAAGAGTTTCTTTTCTATTTACAAAACTATTAAAAAAAATGATTTAATTTTTAAATAACACTGAATAAATTCAAAAGATTATGCTTACAGCAACTCTAAAAGGTTTCTCTGTGATTTGTTTGATAGTTCTGAGCATTCAAAGTGAGTAGGAAAGTTTTGCTTTTAACGATGAATAACTCGGCAAAATAAAATCGCAGATCAAAGATTGAAATACGAAATTGAAGCAGAAAGCATACACTTTAAGATATAAATCATAACTATTTGATATAATCGTTCGATCTCAAACTGTATATCAGGTATGATCTTTTTCCGACATTGAATAACAATTCATATTTTTTTTATCGTTAATTGAAGAAAAAAATTCAAGTTCTAGTTTTATATGTTACAAAATACTGTGAAACAGATTTTAGAATTATTAAAAAGTTATAGATTATTTTTTTACAATAAATGGTAATGATAGGAAGATAATTTTTTATTTATGTTTTGATTTTATTAAATTTAAATAATAGTTTTTAACAATTTTTTATCTAATAATAATTTTCATTGTAAATTTATTTATGAGAAAGAAAATCTATTTTTATAAAAAAAATTAATTTACCGAAGATTTTAAAATGACAAGTCATGCAGGAATTCTCAACAATGAGAAGTATACAAGGTATTTTAAATTGAATTTTTAGAACACAGACTTTAGACTATTCTATTAAATAACGGTAAATTTTTAGGTTCATTCATTATGAAGAAGGAAAAACTTGAGACTTTTACAAAAAATTAATTTAAAAAGATGAATGAACTTGCAATTTATTTATTGTTTTTTTTCTTAAGAAAGAAAAACATTCAGTTACCTTTTAGAAAAACATTGAAAATAAAATTGGAGTAAGTCAAATCATTAGAGAGAATAATGAATACATAATAATGATAATTCAAGTATACTACAGAAGATGAGAAGTTTAATTTGAGATTTTATGTTTTGTCTCGCTCTTCAATTTAACTAAATTATAATTCATGAGTATGTAATGAGTATTCAAGATATTATAACAATACTTCTATTTAATTTAATTTCGAATAATATCCCGAATGAACTAGACTATCAATAATCAATTATTCAAATCCAATGTAAGAATGTAATCAACAATTCTTCTCATCTTAAAATGACAAAAATTAATGAAATACTCCAAAATATGATTGAAAATTTTGTAATATAATCAATCATCTTTACGTTGATTGTACTTCAAGTTTTAACTATTCACAACAAATGTCACTATTAATTCTCATTCTTCAAATTTTACACCCAACATAAACAGATCAATGTCTTAAAAGTGTCACGAAATACATGATCGGATTAATTCCTCAGCAACAAACACACACTACACTTGACTAGAATTTTATTAGAGTCAACCTCTTTTCCGTAATGTCATGTTACAGTTTACCAAAACAAAAGTGGGCGCAATACAAGAACAAAAAACTCTCTCACCTACATTGGTTATATTAAAACCACAAAGGATCTTATTGCGGGCCGTAGTATGTGCACGATTTCGTAGTGTTTCCGATAAATGACCGCGGGGACGGAAAGTTTCCGGGCGGGCGGCCGTTCAGTCGGCCTCGCTTACCGAAGTATGGGTATGGCAGCAACGCTATCGTCACGAACAATCCCGAAGGCGGCTGCTCCGAGCGCCCGAGTCGGTCGTCGTTGGCTGCGATCAGTCGCGCGGCGCTCAGTTCGAGTCGGACCTCCGTCAGAGGTACTTCGTGTTGTACGCTCAAGTGTCTCTTCACCCTTTCCCCACCGCGTATTTTACAGTGCGCGCGCGGCAACGATAAACGTTTAAGGGATATAGTGAAAAGAAGAAAGAAGCGTTACAAGAAGACGATCACAAGTGCATCAAGAGATCGACGTTATTTTAATTGGTGAAAATAAAAATAATTGATTCACGAAATTTCAATCCAATCTTCAATTGGTTTTGAGTTGTCTTAAAGACTTATTTTTCGCGCGTCAAATCTTTGGGGTTTTTTTTTTTTTTTGGGGGGTAAATAAAGAAGACATCAGACGGCGTGTGATCACTTACACACCTGTGCTCCCCCAAGTGCAATCGTATAGTGAAAAGTAGGTTACCCCCAGTGCGTGTCCTTGGCGAGTGCCCGATACACGGCATAACCGCGCTCGGACGGCCCAGTTTAACCGACGCGCACTTTTACGTAACTACATGGCCCCACGCCGTCAGGATTTCAAGTGAACTCAAAGCTTTTGTTGCTCGTGAGTGTAAATGTGTGCGCTTTCGAGAGTTTAGTGGCTCATTTATCCTAGAATAAGTGTTTACATCAACTCCAGTGTTTTTATTTATGGAGTAAAAAATATTTTATCCGATGAAATGAGTGAGGTATCAGTGTTTTGTGATTATTCTTGGAAAACATCGTGACAAGTTTTCCGACTAATTTAATTGGCCAACAACATTTTGGAGTTACTTTCGAAGAATTTCACGCACAGTTTGGATGTTTTGGAGCATTTGAAGATAGAAATTTATAGGAAAGAAGAAAAAGCTCAAATAATATAGGAAAAGAAGAATTGTGTGAGTGCAGTTGGGTTCTTTGGTGTGCGATGGCTGTGTCCAGTACTCGTTAACACCGAGACGTGCCCCGTAGTAACCGACCGACAGCGAAGTTCCACGAAGTGTGCTCACAGTATCTCTATCTTTCATTCGTGCGTGTAAGTTAATTCTACATCTCTCTTTCTGTCTTTCTTTCTGAGGATCTGTGGCAGTGTGATTTGTCAGTGATTTGACGAGTAAGTGATAATAATAAGTGTACTCGTGCCCCTTGTGGATTTATTATTGGATATACTATTATACTACTTGACAACGGAAGAGTGCCGTTTGATCTCATAGACTATTGTCCACATTAGGTGAGTATTTGAGATGAAATGTTTTACTTCAATATGTGCTGAAGATTGAAATTATACTTTTTTTTCCCGTTCTATTTTTGAAAAAGAAGTAACGATATTTCAACGAGATAACTTTTTATCGTGGATACTATTAAATACTTTTCTAAATATGAAAAATCTTTTTTTTCCATGAGAATCAATCGTTACGCAAAAAATAGTCTGAGTATCTTATGGAAAACAATTTCATTCGGAAGAGAGAAAAAAAAAGTACTTTTCTTTTTCAGTAAATATTGAGTTGATGCAAAAATGTTGGCAAACTATTCTACAATGAAGTTGGCAAAATACTTTTATCATTGAAAATTTTGTTTGTGTTGTTGTGAGGTTTCTTTTTTTGTGTTTGAACAATTAGTAAAGATTTTCACAAGTACTAAAGAATAAAGTTAATTAATTTGAAAAAATAAAAAAAGTTTTATTAGTTACAATATATACACATAGATATAAATTGTGAAAACTTTTCTACTAACTCTCTAAATGATAGTTCGACACAAATAAAATTCATCATAAAAAGAATAATACTCTCTCGGGCTATTTGGAATTTTTTATCGAGACCTTTAGATAAAATCAATTTTCCAATTACTCGTGGGATTTTTTTTTTTCAAACTCATGTCAGTATATTTTCATTATTATCTCCATCATTAACATGGTTATCATTAATTTTAACAAGGCTCTTAAAAATTGGAAAAATTTTTTAAAATAACGTATCAATGAAAATGTTATCTTTGATGTGATTGCTTTCCTACATTTTTCACTTTTCTTTTAAACGTTCTATAAATGAGTAGTACACTAATGTATCGTGTAAAGTTTTTGCTCGTTAGTTAATGAACTGTAATTGTAGTATATTGGAAGTATCAGAATAATGTTATTTCAAATTGTTGATAAACGTTTATCGATAAAAAAAATAGTGACCGCATGTCACACTAACATACGATGTGAAAGAACGATTTTATGCATAAAATAATTATCTATTTGACGAGAAATTGAATTGGCCACGAGAGTCAGGGGTTGCCTCAGACTCTCTTGGCAACCGACACTAAATCTTAATGTTATGGCCACGATAAATCCACGAGAAGATCCTCTCACAGATTTTCATGCTTCCATATACCTACTCTCGTTACTATGATTTTAACTCCTCTATTTCCAGTTTTCTTTTTTGTTATGTTTTTTATTTTATTCATCTTCATTTTTATTATTTTTTTTTAAATATCCTTGGTGTTGTGATTATGCTACTTTACAACCGGATTTCTAGTAGACGGATACAGATTTTCGATAGGGGAACCGGTCGTTCACTTAATCGAGGAGCAAATTAATCTAAAGACGTTCCAGTAACCTCATTATTCATTGACTCGTTATTACGTTCAACATTGTAACTCACGGTTGTCAGTTTTATGTGAAGTTCATGTCTCTCTCCCTCCAACTCCACCTTCTCTCTTGTCATTCTTGGGCGCATTATATTATCTAACACATTGAATAACGTAATTTATGCAAACCTGAAAATTCAATCATCTGATTCTCGTGCATTTATTATGATCTTAAGTTATCGGGGTGAAGTAAAAATTTTTTGCGGTAAAAAAAATCAGCTGATAAGTAATCAAATAGTATTTCATTGAATGCTATAAATTGTACTGAATTCATTCTATTTATCTAACTATAATCGTATTTAATTTATCTTGAATTACATTTGTATTGTATTACAAAAGATTTTTTTTTGAGCTTGCAATTAAAGTGATAAAGAACGTTTTTCTATCTAAAACATTATCTTTATTAAATTTTATCATTTAAAGAGAGTTAGTTATTAAATATATATAAAAACAATTTACAAAGAACTCTTTTGTGCAAAAATAAAGTTATCAATTAAAAAAACAGTTTTTATTTTTATACTTGACAAAAAATAACTTTATAAAATCAACTAATTATATCAAATGTATTAAAAAAATAATTATGACCTACTAAATAAATCTTCCTATAAATAGTTAATAGAATTAACAAAAATATTATTGAAATATTTGATATAAAAAAGGTAACTTTGATTTTGAAGTTTCGTGCCAGAATGGAGCATGTTAGTAATTCGAATATTTGATAATGTAAGTAATTTATATAATAGTATAAATAAACAATATTTATTTAATGCACACGTAAAGCAAATTCATAGTTATTTGAATAATTTGAGTACATAATCTATCAAAGATGAATGAATAACGGGTAAAATATCTTGATACATCACAAATGGAAAATTATCAAGTAACACACGTTATCTCAATATGAAAACTAAACTTTTAAGTCGAAGTGTATGTCTCGTGGAAAGTTTGAAGATAAACTTTTTCTCCATCAGTGTACTTTTTCTTCCATCTTTATCATCTACGTTATATTCAGAATAAGGGAGAGTAAAGAGGCGATTGCCATGGTTGTTTCTTCTCTCTTTCTCTCTCATCTCTCGATTCACTGTCGTATAAATTCCAACTGTTATATCTTCTCTCGGTCGGGTGCCCGAGGCAACGAGGGGCAGACGAAGCCACGTCGTGTCTTTCATTACTCTCGTTCCCGACATTTTCACTAGTTCTCGTTCTCTCCTATATATTCCCAACTCTCGTCGCATTTGAATGATTGACCTGTAATGCATTTGCCAGGAAAGAAGAAAGTACTCACGACTGAGTATTTCTATTTTTTTACCTCCTTTTTTAATGTCTGTTTATATTTTACTGATTTATGCATTATTTTTTCTTTCAGTTATATCGTTTCTATGTAAAATCATTATATAATGACATTACAAAAGAAAAGTAGATACGAAATTCATTTGTGTGACAAGTTTGTCATGTTAGAGATTTGATCGACGTTGAATGGGATTCGTCCTCGAGAAGGAAAAAGATGAAGTACCGATGGAATGCATATAGTAGTGTTATAGACAGCTGCTAGTGCTTGTATGACTATCACGCGGTAAGAAATAAAAGTCGTGTGCTTGAACGAGTCACGCTCGATATCGATCAAGTCTCGAGAGAGTAGGTGCAATATTTATGACCCACTTTACGAGCCATTGCAAGTCCCATAGCTAGGACTTAGATATAGAAATCGCCCGATGTGCCGTTGATGTTGTCCAAGGACGTTTCAAAGATCATAGACTTCAAAACATTCTTATTAAATTCTTTGTCAATGGCACACACCAAGCGATATTTTCCTTTTATAAATTATACTTTTTATCGTACTTTAAGATTCATGCATAAATTCTTACTGAAGACCTTTATCAGAAGTGTTATTTGCTACTTTATTTAACGGATCGATTGACAATGAAAAAAATGAGGAATTTTTGATTGAAAATTATCTTATTCAATCATTCGTCAACGACTTGGATAATTGGAAACTCGATCTTCTGTTACTCCAATAAATAACGCTTGTCATTTTTTTATTTTTATTTTGTGTATTTTTTGTCGAGCTCTTTGTAAATTCTACAGTGTTTCAAAAGACCCTTTAAAATTGAAGTTGAAAATAATTGAGAAAAATAACCGAGCAATTTTATTTTGCTTTAAAATTACTCCTAAACAGTTACATTCTTTCAAAGTATACGTATTTATCTGTTATCTTGATGTTGAATTTTTTCTAGCGTTGATTCGAGTTTTTATACTTTTTGATGTACGATTCTTTTTATCGAATTATTATTTATTAGTGCAGAAATTTTCTTATTTACTTTGAACTAGTGAAAAAAGTTGTGGAGAAAAGTTTTATAGGGACACTTTGGGATCACCAGAAGTCTGTAGGAATACACTCATAAGTTTACTCTCAACTGTACTTACTTCTTCTCTTCTATCGAATTACTTTTCGAGTATTTAAATCACTGGTGTGTTTATGTGTGCTTTATGTACATTTTATTCGATTAACTAGTATAGCAAAAGATACTTGGAAAGATAATCGTAATTAATTTTAATAAATAAATATTTTATTTATTTAAGTTAATTTAATTGGCCCAACATTAGTTTTTAATAACCATAAAACGAATAATTATTGTTACACAACATATTTTGATTATTTTTTACATAATTTTACAGAAAAGAACATTATTGTTTTAATTTTCCTAATATTCAGGTATTAAATATTCTTATTCATTGTTTTCATATTAAACAACATACACATATAATTTTTTTTTATAATGATAACTAATATGATACAATATTCATTGTTATTATGTAAAATAAGTAGAATCAGTGGTTTCAAAAAAACCTCTGGTTATTAAAATTAATTATACCCATTTATTGACCGAATGTTACGTTTCCATATATAAAGTAAAATTCAAAAAACACAAAATAATTTTAAAAATAATAAATGAGAAGTATCTTCAAAAAATATTAAAATTCCATAATTTGCAATTGTTGAAGAATAATTCGCTCTTTGAAAGTTAAAACTCCAATTTCATTATAATTTGCTTTGTCGAGAAGCATCGCCTGAGCTGAACAATCAAATTTCTCGTGGAAAAAAAATGATCGGAGCCTCGAGGGAAAAAAAACACAGTAAAGTCTAAAATCTGGAGGAAGGAAAAAAGAAAAAGAGATTCATTTATTGAGTCTCGGGAACTCGATGCGCACATTCGTTCTATGGAATTCTGTATTTTTTCGTTTTCTTTCTCGTCCCTCCTTTCTCTCTCACTCTCTTAGTTTAGACGACGTATTTATTTGAAGAGGTCCCGGCAGGATCCCAAGGATTCGTTCATCTTCCAATACTGCTTCTCTCTCTCTCTCTTTCTCGCATACAGTAAAACATTTCCTTTTGCTCGGTGTCGCTTTCAGCTCTCGCTCACAACATAAATCTTGACCGCAACGGCCGAGCCGACGAGGTTCAGAGTAAAAGCCTCGCACTCTTTTCTCATTTGAGTTTACGCATCCGCTCAATTTCATCACATGTTCCCGTAAGTTTTTCACTACTACTTCTACTTATTCTTCTTCTACATTTTTTCCCTTGGTGATAAAAATATTTTAAATAGTCATATTTGTGAGAAAACAGATAATATTCCTTTGACAAAATTGTCAATAAATAACAGGGTATTTTTTTGCCCAAGAAGTTATCGTTGTAGTGATAAATTAGTAAGAGGATGAAAATTTCCATGTTCTAAAAAATATGAATTTAAGATATATAAATATTCATAGATTCCGAGAACTGAAAGTCTCATTCTATTTTAATTCTATGCCACTTTAAATTGAAAAAAAATCCTATCTCGTAGTAGTAATTCGCAATAAAAAAGAATTTCTGACAGAAGTAACTTCTTTATCGGTGACTTTTAATAATGAATTACTTTATAAAAAAAAAAATATATGTACTTCTTAAGAATTTTTCCAACTTATTGATTATTAACTTTTTCTTCATTTATTTTCTTCTTTTTTCTTCAAGTTGAATGAAGTAAGATTTATTCTTTAATGAATATTATAAAATATTTTGTAGATTTTTTTTATCCTTCAATGAGTAACTTTATTTACTTTGATAGTAAAATTGCAAAGTTTTTAAATTACAAAATATCAATAATATTTTAATACTGACAGAATGAAAGGAAAATATGGAAAGTGTTAATTTGTGTTATTTTTCGATTAGCAACAGTGGTCAATAACTTTAGAATTAAAAGACACTGAAGTCAGTGAGCTGAGTGTTAATCGGTCGAAAATGTTTGGAAAGTCATTGGACATATAGAAAATCCGGAATTGATGCAGTCGGTCGGTTCAAAACATTTCTGTCTTTTTCACATTGTTGGCTCAAAACGTGACCCGAAGGGACAATGGTATTGACGGAGAAGGTGCAAAAGAGACAAATAAACGAGAAAATAGGATGAGAAGAAAAGTGAGGAACTCGATAGGAACTACAGCATATGTGGCAATAAGAGACGACGAGCTTTTCACCATTTTTCAGCTTTATCCATTTGATAAAAATAAAATAAAATAAAAGAACAAAAAGAAATGGATTTTATTCATTGTTGACATTAAAAACATGTTATATTGTTCTAGAATTTCAGAGCCAATAAATGTTATTCATAGTAATTATTGTAAATGCCTGTGTATGTCAAGTTTATCTGTCGAATCAATCATGTGATAAAATTTCAACCGGAAATTTACTGGAATTCAATATAGTGTACTTTTTAAAGCACAACACGAAGCTTTTAAATACATTAATTAATTCATTTTAATTTCTTTTTTTTTTTTGGTTTATTTTTTGTTCAACAATGCTATAATAATTACAAAGGAAAAACCTTTTAACTTTTATAATGCAATGCCAAAAGTCTTGAGAAGAATTTAAAAAAAAAAACGTCAAGGCAATTTTTGAAGTAATTCTTACTATCAAAGCATTAAATTCAACTCTCAAAGTGAAGATTGAACATGAAGATTTTTTTTAGTGAAATTTATTGTGGTATTCATGGCACTAGAGAAAGAGTTGTTTTTTAATTCCTACATTTTGCTGCTTACTCCTTTTTTACATATCAGGTTAAAGGTGAATCTTTTTTTTTTATCAATTTGGATGTTTGCAGTTATAGAGTGGAAAATATTTTGATTTATGTATGCATGCTTGTTATTATTGAATAAATTTGTTTGAAAAGATTGGAATATTTTTTAACACATTAAATTTTCATTATAAATTATTTTACATATATTCTGGATTCACCTATGTATCAAGTTACAAAAAAAAAATCCAGAATTCTCGTAAATTTTATAGCAAGTCATTTAATTCTTAGTGTACATTTTCTCGTAAAAAATGTATCATGCATTTACCGTAAAATTTTCCTTCCAAGTTATGTGTGCATGATGTTATGTGAAAACCTTACATTTTATCGGTAATGGATAAACAAAATTATAATGGGATGTTTCAGATTTATTAGTTACTTTGAATACTATTATATACAATTCAATAATAATAATGGACTTTAATTTTTTTATTGCCACTAAACTTGTTGCAATATTAAACATGGCTATTTAACTTAATGAATACTGAATAAATATGTTTGATATTCATCTGATAATTACCAATACTTTCTTTAAAATTTTTAAAACAATCATTGATTTGATAAAAAAAACTTTAATGTACTGTTATGTACTGGTAATGTAATGTTGATTTGATTTGGTTTTTATTCAAGAAATTTTTTTTAAAAATACTTGATTTCTTTAAAAGGAAAAAGAGAAGAACAGGTTCTACAATGTAAGATGTTTATCTTGTTTTTTTTCTTTTTTTTCAAGTTTCTGGGGCTTTTAAACAATTTATGCTTTCTTTTATGATGTAAAAAATTGGGAAAATGAGATTTTCTTTTATTAAAGTATGAATAATATTACATAAAGAAAAAAAAAATATTTTATTTTTATTCTGGAATGGAATTATGTATTCACTGATCTCCATCATCTTCATAACTTCAAAAAGTAAGCGAAAATATTCGAGTCACATTAGGTTTCTGCATGGAACATTTTTTTTTTCTTTAGAATGCTCTTAAACTCTGCAAATATCTAACTAAATAAAACTGGAATATTGTGACTTAAATTCGTAATATCGTGAGACAACTAAAAATTTTTATAATTTTCGGACAAATAGAAACAGAAAGAAATTATATTGTATACAGTTGTTACAAAGAAATGTTGTAGACCTCTTTTTTCCAAATGAATTAAAAAAAATCATTAATGCTTTCGGGAATTTCTTATCACAAGTTACTGCTTAATAGTATCAAGAACCACGTGGCATAAAAATGTAAAGCTCCAATGAACTTCATAATTTGATGAAACTCCGTTAAATAATTATGATAATACCTTGAATAATGAGAAATAATTATTTTATTCAATTGTGTAATGCAACTTATTTTATTTCCAAGTGCTTCAAAAACTACAAAAACTCCGGCTAACTCTGTAAACACCGATTATTTACACCGTAGTTGAAGTGAAATTCTTTATAATGCTTTCCGAGTCTCAGTTCATCCTATTTAAAGACAGAACTTCCAACTCGAATACCTAGAAGTCAATCTTTATCCAAAAAATATCAATAATTTTTGTGTCAATGAACACAGCGTTAAAAATGTTCATTATTAACTTCCCATTAGGAAGTTATTGTAATAAGGTCGATTATTGAAATTTGTAATTTCATAATATGATTACATTTAAAAGTATATTAAAAGGTTTAAAATTGGATGTATGTATGTATGTCAGAATTTCTTCATTTTTGATATCTTGAGAACCACTGAAGATATCAACTCCCAACAAATTTTATTCGAAAGATAATACAATGAAGAAGATTGGAAATGAGTTCAATCAAATTCAGTCCAGCCGTTTTTTTATAGCATAAAAAATGTAAAATAAATTGAATAACAAAGACATTTGAAATAATTTCTACTTATTGAATGATTAATATAGTCGAAAACTGAGTTCAATATCAATACAAGATAGTTGTTTATGACTTCATATGATTCTAAACAATTATATATTTTTTGTAACAACAACAATTTGTTATAAACAAAAAAAACTAAAAGATGACAAAATTACGAATTTTAATAAACGAGAAGTTTGTCTTCAGGATACAAAGTGCGCTCAAACCCATTTTTTCGGTGATATTTTCATGAGATTTTATAAAATATAGATAAATATTGAAAGAAGTCATGAATAATAGAATAACACAACCGTGCATGTATTTGACTGAAGAGAGAAAGTTGAAATGGCATACATATATGGTAAAGGGAATTTAAACAAGGGGGTGGTAAGAGCGCCTGCTCTATGTCCATGGACATTAGTTTGTGCTTTTGCTTGCTTGCCCTTTTACTCTGTGTGTATACATGTTATGTATTGTGCTTTCTCGTATCAAACGAGGCAAAGTACGACGACCGGAAGAAATGGAGTGTACCGCAAAAGAAAAGAACTCTCACAGCATCTGTTATCA
The DNA here is from genome assembly GCF_013357705.1 of Chelonus insularis. Taxonomy (NCBI): domain Eukaryota; kingdom Metazoa; phylum Arthropoda; class Insecta; order Hymenoptera; family Braconidae; genus Chelonus; species Chelonus insularis. The sequence continues at coordinate 4,726 of NW_023276510.1, read as the reverse complement.
TGGTTAACAATATTCCATTATACTGCTAAATATTGATCTTCTTTTATTGACTTTTGACATCGCTGTAGTATTTTAATGGAGTATACAAAAGATAAAATTATGTTGATTAAATTTTTGAAAAATTACTTTTTTAGTTACAAAACATTATAACATATAAAGAAATAGGGGTTGTGAATTACTCTTATTTCTATACAAGTTACTTTAACTTTGAAGAAGATAAATTAATCTTTTTCCGTTTATTTTTTTCGTTTAATTACTGTTTTGTTGTTAATTGAATGTTATAATTTAATTATAATTGTAATAAAAGATGAGGAATCAGTATTAATATAGAAAAAATTAATAATTAAAGAGTGAAAAGCAAAACCAACAAAATGCTTTAAATGAATTAAAACAATATTTCTTTTAGTAATTTTTTTTGTTTAAAATAAATGAGAGTAGATGTTTGTTGAACTTTGATGAAAAGTTTGTAAAAGTAAAGTTGAGATAAATCTCAATAGTTTTGTTAGACGTAATGTGTTTTAATATCACAATCTCGCCAGGAGACTAAGCAAGAATCAGCGGAATAGTTGAGTCGTGGAGGCGAATCGCAGTACGACGTGATCGTGACGTAAATGCCAAATATACATTCGCGCGACGAGAGCGAGTTTGCGTGTAGAGAAATGGACGTTACGAAGAGCGAGGACGGTCGATACCACCCGGTCGAGTCGTCCGTGCGTGTCTCGAAGTAACAAACTGCAACTTTGGCAAGTTGGGAGGAAACCCGAGTCATTGCCATCGTGTTGTAGAAGGTGACGCGCATGAGATTAAATTGAAAAAATAAATTATTTTCTGTTTTACTTGCAATGTCTAAATATTTTTTAAATATTGCATCAAAAAAAAATATTTTTTAACTCATTATCAAAGGTAAAAAAATCTTTAATGATTTCTTCTATATTTAAAGTTCATATTATAAATTGAATCTTTTATTTACACTTTTTTTTGCGTGAAAAATTTGACCACTTGTCACAACGCATAAAAGTGATTGACGCTGAGTGCAAAATACAGTTGCCTAAGGGATCGAACGAAATCCGGATGTGACTGAATGATTTTTTTTATATTGGAAAATCGAATAAATATTACATTTACGTTTTTTACATTATTAATATTTAATCAAATTATAATTAGATGTTGTCATAAATAACTTGAATTTTTCTTCAAGAAAAAAAGAATTCAATAACAACGCCTTTAGATTAATTTAATTAGACTGAAGATTCTATTATTATAACAACTAAATGACCACTTTTTCCTCTCTGATGTAAACAGAAAATTGACAGATCGATTAACCAAGCTATAATTTGCATTTTGTTTATATCTAAAAATCTTTTCATTTACATATTAACTCAATTTATTTAATATAAGATGGCTAATTGTTTCCTTACGATCTATTTTAAAAGAAAAATAAGCAAAAAAAATGGCACATGAATGTCATGCTCTCCATTTTGATTAATGAATTTATATTTAACTGAACCTGACAGAGATAATTTTTTCCCAGATAACGATATAATGAATAAATAAAAATTCTAATCTTGGTTCATAAGTAAATAAAGTTGTTCCACTTTCTTAAGTTTTTTTTTCTTGTTCTTCACGTTTTTGTCCTCTCATTTTTCCTGTTCGCTCTTGCATGCACTCTGAATGTTCATCGAATTGACTACGTCAACTTGTTTTCTCGAACAACGTCGTTTCGTGTCGTTTGCTTTTTTCGCCGTCATTATTCTCACTTTGTTGTGGAGTAATTTTTATAAATATCATGAACTCTTAGTTTTATAAATATTTATACACATAAATGTATACCATGAATCAACACTAGTGGTGTTTTAACACGAGCTAATGTATATTTAAAAATAAATTGATAAATATATTTTTTATTATTTATGTGTACTTGACGGATTGATAAGTAAGAGATTAAAGTTATTTTAAAGTTATTAAAGTTTAAGGAAAAGTAGATTATACGAGAAGGTGTGCAGTAGATTGTCAATGAGGAGGATAGTCAAGGCCGCAAACCTTTAACAATTTCCTGTCGTTTGTCGCGGTCACACGCGTTACCGCTCCTCCTCATGTGTGTTGCAGTCAAGCTGCTCAAGGACAAAGTTAGCTATGACGTAACACGAGGTCGAGAATTGCACATAGAGTTCCCTGTATTTATATTATACAGCTTCATATTTACTAACAATTTATTCGAGATTTATATTACTATTTCACACGTTGCAATCATTGAAGATATTTCTTTTTCAACATTTTCACGCGACTAGTCAATAAATAAAAACAACTCTACTCACATATGGAAATAAATGAAGATAGAAAAAGAGGAGATTATGAGTTATTAAATTTATGTTTGATTGACCGACAAAGTTGTTCGATTAGCGGGTTTCGTAATTATCCCAAGAAACGGTACAGTACCAATTCGTCTTGCTTGCGACATTGCTGTGTGATGACCGAGACAAAAGCTTTCTGAACTCGATGAGCGGATCAGCCCAATCACAAAACCCGTTCCTCCGGATATCCAAACTCCCTCTCTACTCCTTTCTCGCGTGCCGACAATGCGCCCTCAGACATCCAGTTAAAGATCCGAATAGTTTCCTTTCAAGATTCACATCAGACAATTCCAAAATAAATTATACCAACTCCGATACAACTTCAGTTAAACGATCCACGAGTCGATACATTGTATGTAAACAAAACATTTTCAAAAGAGTTCAGAAATTACTTGATAAATTATTTATTGCGGTGAAATTTTAATATTTGTTGAGTCGAAAAATTGCACTTTACAGCATTCAACTGTCAGTCAATAATTAATTAATTTTCATTCAAACCATAATATTGTTTTTATTGTTAATTTATTCACACATAGATATATATATATATATATTGTGTGTTAATGGAATATAAAGAAAATAATTAATAGCATACAATATTTTACTTTCTCATACTGTCTAGTTTATGATTAAAAACATTTCTAGAGTATAGATGAGCAAAAGTTTCATGTTATTATGTAGTTTAGATTAGTTTAGAATTCTAACTGTCAATGTTGAGCAAAATTCTATTACAGAGACATGAATCAGGTCAATTTAATCATACTTCAGACCTGAAAGCTTTCAATGGTTAAAATGTTTAAATAAATACCCACTGACAATACCGAAAGAGATTATTGTGTTTATGATGTTTTCCTTTCGAAAAATGTGTTCATCATGGTTGGAAAATTCGTCAGGTAGTAATCCTCTTTCAACAAAGTCTCTTTTCACGGATACAACAACCATAGACAATAATAGAAATCCAAGCTATAGTTAGTACTAGCTATGAATAGTATACTATGTTGTCATAAGTAACACATTTTCTGTTAAAGATCTTGTGGGTCTAGAGGATTTCAGAAAAGTTGTACAGAAATTAAAAGGATGTGACGTTTGTAAAACTTGGAATTTCTTGTATGCATTAAACGTAGGCACTTTCATTTCGTTATCTTCGTCTCTTTCTACTTCTTCTTCTTCTTCTTATATATTTCTTTGCTGTAAGTTTAGCAACGGTATACTTATACAATATACTCACTACTTCTACATGTATGTACATTATATACTCGACGTACGTTGTCTACGTAGTACTGCGCGGAACATAAATCAATACTAAGCGTCCAGATGTATCTTTGTGTCTATATAGCCGTCAAGACTGATGAGGAGGAGGTAACACGGGGAGTACTTGCACTCGTGGAATCACAGTTGTTAATCAGTATCAGAGCATTTGGCGTCTGCTTTGCATATTACTTATTACTGTATGTCGTTATACATTCGTCGTCTATTATAGATAATTTACTTTTATAATTATCTATTTATAGTGTTGCTCGCAGCTGTCATGCAGTTAGCCTGTATCTTCAGCATAACTTTTTTGTAATATTGATTAGCTCGTTTTAACGCTATTTCTTTCAAATTTTTATTGCCTATTTAATGGTAAGACAGAAGAGTTACAATAAGTGGAAAATTATTTCTTCATCGCATGAGCGTTGTGAATAACTTAGAATAACTTTATGCTAGATTCATTATTAATATATAGAGTGATGATAATCAATGCATTTTATGGCAAAATGACAGGTATTATTGAGAATCGTCATGATAAAATTTTTAAGCTTTATCAATTTTTAAGGAAAATAGATCCTAATGCGATTAAAATAATCGGAGTTATTGCACTAAACTCTTGATTAATCTAGAATTGTGTTAATATTTTTTCTTTTCATTTAATTAAATATTCAATACACCTGTTATCTCACACTCTTTATTTTTGAAAATTCAAAAAATTTTGAGACCAAAATGTTAGTCAGTTTGTATTCCACAAAAAAAAACAACCACGGTCGGCGGGGGGTGGGGGGTGGGTGGGGGTTGGGTTGGGGGGGGGGTGGGGGGGGGTTCGTTGGGGGGTGGGGGGGGGGGGGTGGTGGTGGTGCGCTGGGTCGTGTGTTGTGGGTGCGTGTGCTGGGTGTTGGGGCTTTGTGTGTGTGCGTGCGTGGTGTTGTTTGGGTGTGTGTGCGGTGGAAGTGTCGTGGTGGGGTTTGTGTGTGTGTGTGTGTGTGCGGAGTGTGGGGTTGTGGGTGGTGGGCGCGGGCGCGTGCGTGGTGCGTTGGGGTGGGTGAGTGTGGTGTGTGGGGCGGCGTTGTGCGTCGTGGTGGGTGTGGGGTGGGATGTGGTGGGTTGTGGTGGGGTGTGTG